>NW_023603184.1:97385688-98010688 GCF_014898055.3 Talpa occidentalis | reverse complement strand
CTGGTTTTTACTAATTGAATTTTATTTTCAATTTCCAAATAAATTTTATTTCTTTGTTTTTATGTCATAAAAGTAATATATTTATGGATTATTGTTGATATTTACATTTAGCTTTGTGAATCAATTTACAGCATTTAATTTTTTTAACCAGGATCACTACAGTTCTTTCATTCTAAGTCCTGATTCTATTCTTGTGTTCATAATTTAAAATATTTTTAAAAGTTCTGAATTGCTTTAAGTACTTTTTCTAAAGGAGTGGAAAAAGATTTTTGAATTTTACCAAATACCTTTATATTGTGTTTACAGATTAGTGCATGGCAACTTAGTTAACAGTGAAATTTTATCCCATAATCCTCTTCCTCAGTTCTGTACCTTGATTTGATTGACTGCTGAAATAATAGTTTTAGAGAGAAGATGTTTATGTCAGGGCTGAATTTGGTTTGGTTTTCTGTGTCATAAAAGCCAGGTCTTACTGCAGGATTAATTCAGACATTCATTTATCAGCATGTGTTTATTAAGTGCTTTCCTAAGCTAAGCATTTTCAAGTGTCTAGAGCTAAGGCAATAAACATGATAGCTCCATTCCTTGCTTTCTCAGAGCTTATATTTTAGTGTGAATGCATGATTAAAATGAGAGGAACAGATAAACAGAATATTGGTGTAATAATAATCGCTACACAAAGAAATAAATGATGGGGTTGAAAAAGAATATCTAAATCAAAAGATCTCTCTGATGAGAAATTTAAACTTAGATCTAAAGGGTAATAAGAAGTCATAAAATAGTGTAAATATAGATGGGAGTGTACGTTTGGGAAATATTGTTGGAGTTAGAAGGATAGCATGGAGAAATACCCTGAAGCAAGAAAGAATATGATGTATTTAAAGACTGGGAAATAAGTATTATTTAATGAGTAAACTTTTAATGAGTATAGTTTAGTGTTTCTTTGTGTGTTTATAGAGCTGTATGACTCTCTTCTCTATCTAATTTTAGAATATTTTCATCTCCCTCAAAAAGAAGCCTGTATCCATTGGCAGTCACGTCCCACTCCATATTCCCCAGCCCTTGACACCACTAATTTATTTTCTGTTTCTATGGATTTGCCAATTTTAAACATTTCACATAAATGAGACCATACATTATGTGACCTTTTATGTCTGGCTTCTTTCATGTAGCAAGTTTTCAAGTTTCATCCATATAGCATGTTGTAATACTTCAGTTCTTTTTATTGCTAAATAATATTTCTTTGCATGTGTGTACCACATTTTATTTATTCATTCTCAGTCAATGGACATCTAGATAGTTTCTACTTTTGGGCTGTTGTAAATAATGCTTCTATGGACATTAATATATAAGTTTATCTGTGGACATATGTTTTCATTTCTCTTTACATTTCCCTTCACAGGCAATTCTTAAATTCTCTTGAGGCTAATTATCCTAATAATTTAACATTAGTTATTTAGGAATTATTTTAAAGTGTTGTAATAGACCAGAGTGAGATACTCTCATTGCTTTGCCTTTCATCATTCTTATACTGATGTGAGTGTTAGCCCTACATATGCTCATACAGCAGCTCTAGAGTCCATTCTATTATAAGGCAGCTTTTCGATGATGGTAAATGTGAACAAGTATAACTTTAAAAGATAATTTTAAAGTAATATTTCTATAATAAACTATACTGAAGATTTATCTGTAAAAAAATGTCTCAACTTCCTTCATCTTTATTCTGCCATTACCACCCTTCCTGAGAGACAGGATTTTTTCCCCAAAACTGTTGTTCATACACATTTCACCTAAATTTTTGCTTCAAATTAAAACTTTAGTGTTTCATTTGTGTTGTCTAAGACAGACATGATGATGCGTAAGTTAGTCAATTAGTCTTATCTGAAATTGTTTAATAATTTAATGAAAGTAATTTCCACCCTATGAACAGTTATGTAGAATATATGGGTCATTGTATTGTTTTACTTGTAATATCATATTTATACTCTCAACTCTACAAAGTAGGTATTCTTATCCACATTTTAAAGATATAGTAGTTAACCGGTAAAGTGGAGAAGTAATTCACCTATATAGGAAGAGATAGAAATAACATTCAAATCCAAGTACGTCTGACTACACATTCTTTCTACCATGCTTAGTCCACAAGCCTCCTAATAATTGCATCGTTATTATTTTGACTTATTGAAAGAATGGATTTTTTTAGTTCTTTATGCCTTTACTGTATGGGTAAGACAGCCTCCTATATTAAGTCTTATTAATGAATGGAGGAAAAGATTATGAGATTCCTTTTGCCTGAAAATGGTCAGAGAGGGTACCCTGAAGTGGGAAATGTATTTATTTATTTCACTGTTGTGTCTTCAACATGTGGAAAATAGTCATAAATAAATGATTCCTAAATAAACAAGAAAATTTCAGAAAACAATGTAGCCCACTTATAGTGTTGCCTTTTTGATTCCACCTCTCCTGGAATACTTTGGAGCTCAAATAGAAATGCTCTTCCTTCCCTTATTACACTTTCTCTCTGGGTTAGCTCCTCAAGTCCCATGAAAACTCTACTTAGTGACTCCCATCTTTATATCTCCATTCTTAATAGCTCCATTGACCTCAAGACTTTCATAATAGTCCAACCACCTACTTGACAATTGTTTAATACCAAATAGTCATCTCAAACTAAGCATAGCTAAGACAGAGTTCCTGGTTTATCTTAAGGTCATTTCCCCCCAAATTTTCCTCATCTCAACAACCAGTACCACCATCTCACCAGCTGATACCTCCTTGTGTCCTGTGTCTTCCACACAGTCCATCAGCAAATTTTGCCCACACTACTTCTATCCCTTTCTCTCTGTATCCATATACTCTGAATTTTAGCCATGTTACCTCTCCCTGTAGTCACCTAACTGATATCCCTACTTTCATAAGGTCCACAAACAAACACAGTAAGGTTTTTTTTTTTTTAACACAGTAAGATTTTTAAATGCCAATTATTTTTTCATATCTCTGTCTCCCACTTTGAGTCTTCTAATTAAACTTCTTATCCAAAACTCTTTCCATGACATGCAAAGCCTCATATGATCTGGTTGTTGTCAGCCTCTGCCATCCACCACAGTCTTCACCATTATACCGTAGTCAGCTTGGCCATCTTGCTGTTTCTTCCATACACCAACTTCTTTTCCACCTTAGGACCTTTGCTCTTCCTCTCCCCACTCTCAAAATGTCTCTTCACCGGGGTTTTTAAAATGGCTGGCCTCTGTTGCATTTAGGTCACAGTTCAAATATTATCATTTTAGATGTAGTCTCTGAACACAGTTTATATATATTGGTTTAGTTTTTAGAACTTTCATCACTGTATGAAAATACCTTTTAAATGTATTTATTGGTTAATTTGCTATCTTCCTCCACCCCACCCTCCACTCTTGCCTAAACATAAATAAAGCTCCATAAAACTAGTGATCTTGTTTATCATTGTATTTAGTGCCTGACCCATAAGAGATGTCAATAAATGTTTGAGGGAGAACATATGAAAATATAATTAGTAAGTGAGCACATCTTGCCTGGAACCAGGCCTGTGTGTATGAATATATGCATATACTAATGAACTTACCTATTGTTTCAGTCTTAGCTTTTACACTCTTTAATGTTATATTGTTCAATTTCATCCTAAACAGAATATTTTTATTTCTTGGAGGGATCCAAAGATGCTCTCCTTTGTGGTCTCAGCACAGACGCAGGGTATGTAATATTTGCTTTGGTTTCAGTCTTAAGGCTGTAAGAAAAGGAAAAGCATATCCATTTAGTTTCTTGATCAGGATGTTTGATTTTATGTTGCTTTAATATATTTAATGACATCACTTGACTCATTCTGTCCCACAGCAAGTCCATACTTTAAATGTTCATAGCTAAAGCATATTTTTTAAAGCTAAACTTTGAGATAGTGCTTGAATTAAAATAATACAAAAATCATATAAATCTTAAGGAAAGAAAAAAATTATTTCCGGAAAACACCCCTGAATGTTGGGTAGATAGTTCTAAGCCTCTTTCTTTGTGTAAAAAAGATTGACAAAATCAACTTATCTTTCCACTAATTTCTACTCAGTTTCCAATCAAATATGGCTTATAGGTGACTGAATGTAATGATATTTTTGCCATTCTAGCTTAACTTGGTTTAAGGTATTTTAAGAATCTCATAGTTATCCAAATGCCCATCTTGCCATTTTCCCCACATACCAACTTCATTTCTGCTGCAAGACCTTTATTCTTGATCTCCCCCTTTCAGGGTATCTCTCCACCAGGCTCTGTTAATCTGAAACATTAAAAGATGATAAGGTAGCTGATCCCCAAAAATACATCAGAACTCTGTGTTTGTGTAATGGCATTGTAGACACCTATTCCCCTTTGTTAGAAAGAAGAAATCTTAAAGCTACAAATATTTACAAAACTCATACAATTGCTGTATGTTGACTATTCCTGATTCTAATTCACTCCAAGAATAACTTGGAGGATCACAGTTTTGGTAGAGGACTATACATCAGTCTTTATGGATATAAGAACTATTATATCACATTTGGCACTCGTTTCCAACTTTTAATGTGATGGTCATAATGATACAAATTGCAGCCAGCATTTATTAAATTTTCTATGTGAAGGAACTAAGCGAGGTAATAAGCATAAATTACTTTCTTTAATGGTAATAACCATCTTTGAGGTATGTTTGTTATTCTATTTTCATAGAAAGGGGGAACTGTGCCTTGCAGCATTTAAGTAATTTGACAAAGTCTCACAAACTAGTAGGGGTAGAAATCAAACCAAATTCTTCTGAACTCCAAATGAACTCCCTTTTTTTGGTCAAGTTTTCAGAAAAATGTGTTCATAATCATTACTCAATCTTGTTTCCCCAGAGGAGGAATCTTGAGGTTCTAACTTTCTGAAGTACCCTTAGCTTGCATCCTAAAGACCCTCTAATTGGTAATATTCCTTTTTCGTATGCAGTCAGTGTCCAGAAGGGTACATATGTGTGAAAGTTGGCAGGAATCCCGATTATGGCTATACGAGTTTTGACACTTTCAGTTGGGCCTTCTTAGCCTTATTTCGGCTGATGACCCAGGATTACTGGGAAAACCTTTACCAACAGGTGAGTACCAAGAGGCATGTTCATTGCATTTTTGAATGGTATAAGAATCTGATGTATGTTTCTTATCAGTCTTATATATGAGATGTTTTATTTAATTTAAATGGAGAAAATCCTAATGTGTCATTACTAAAATTAGATATGTTTTGTTTCCAGCAATATTAGAATGAATAGTTCTTAAATCATAATTCTTATATTTTCTGGGGTAATTTTATCTCTAGATACTTTCTGAACATAACAGTCCATAACAGGAATCTAAAGTTTGTTCCCTCTTATCACTCCTACATGTGCACAACTCCCCACATGTGTCTCTCTACTTTCAGTGTCCTAAACACCAGGCTCTCCTGTGGACATCATGCCTTTTTTAAACTCCTATGTACAGTTGTTATGAACTGAATTGTGTCCCCTCAAATTCAAATTCATTTAGGGCTTCATGTGAAGCCCTAAATTGAATTACCTAGAATGACTGCATTTAGAGTTAGGGTCTTCAAAGAGTAACTTAGTTAAAATAAGACTGGTAGGGTAGGTCCTACTCCCAACTTACTTGTAAGAGAGAAATTTAAGGTATGAGTAAGGGAGACAAGAATTGCACACACTCAGAACAGGCCACGTGAGTATTTCATGAGAAGGAAGCCATCTGCAAGCTATGGAGAGAGTCCTCAGGAGAAGCCAAGGGTGCCAACGCTTCAGTCTTCAATCTTTATCCTTCACAACTGTGAGAAATTAATTTCGGTTGTTTAACCACCCAGTATGTGGCACTTTGTTAAGGCGGTGCAACCAAACTAATACAAGAAACACTTAGTTCACTTCTCTAAATTTTTTCCTTCCAGCTCAATTGCTCCTTCCTCTAGATTTACATGTCTTTTGTGTATTCTTCAATTTGTGGTTTCTATGTCTTGAGCTGTAATTAACTCACATGTCCGTCTCTTCTAACTTGAAAGGGATCCTTGGGCCTGTGGACTCTGTCTCTTTCACTTCGGTATTTTCAGCACCCAACCCCAAGAAGGAGACAAAAAGAATTACCCTGTATTTCAAATAATGATGAATCACTTTTCTCAGATTCTTTTTTTAGCCCATCTTATGTTTAATTTCTGAAATGTGATGAATTCAATTACGTAAAAATACTTCATAATTGTTTTTATCCAAGAAAAGAAATAAGTTACAGGCCTCCCCAGTGGCACAGTGGTTGAGCGCTGGGCTGTGAAGCTGCCCGCAGCCTCTGCAGCGCCGGTTTGATCCCCGGCCTCTGGGCGAGGGTCCCAGATGGTGCGCAGACATCTCCTGCCACCCGCTGCTCCCCTCAGCAGTGTATTTCGTCAGTCTGCCTATTCTGTTCCCTGCTCTGGCTCTGGTGAATTCTCTCACCCTCCCATGCTTCTGACTGTACCAGTGCTTGTATAAATAAATAAATCAATCTTTAAAAAAAAAAAAAAAGAAGAAATAAGTAATAGCAATAACTGAAATAAAAAGGAATTGAGTGACTAGATATTTAAGGTAGAAGAGATTCTTATTTTTCATTTAATATCTGTTTATACCATTTGAACTTTTTTACCATGTATTACATCCAAACATTTTTGGAAAATGTTAATTTAAAACAAAGATAAGTTTATACAGTAAAGTTGTCTGGTATGAACATAATACCTTATCATTAATACTTCTTGTCCAAGAAAAGAGATAGAATTTATCAGTAAAAAAATTACTGATAGACTTATACTCTAAAATGCTTATACTCTAGCTTTAAAATTAGAAATGGTGCAAAGTAGCTATTTTTTGAGTAATTTTTAGATTGTGAGGGGAAAATTCAGTTATTATGCCTAGTAATAATCAAGAATCATAACTTTAGTTTGAATTTAATAGATTACTACATTCTTTATTGTGAAAGTGTTAATTTTAATTCTGATTATTTTCCATGGAGATGTAATTTTATTCCTTTACATTTTTTGTGACTTGAGATTATACAGAACTGCCCAATTTATCCATACTTTGTGTGGCATTCAAGTTAAAATAATTTACAAAAAACCTTTCTGTTATTAAAGTAATGATTTCCATTTTTCTCCAGACTCTGCGTGTTGCTGGGAAAACCTATATGATCTTCTTTGTTGTGGTGATTTTCCTGGGCTCCTTCTATCTAATAAACTTGATTCTGGCTGTAGTTGCCATGGCCTATGAAGAACAAAACCAGGCAAACATTGAAGAAGCCAGGCAGAAACAGTTAGAATTTCAACAGATGTTAGATCGACTTAAAAAAGAGCAAGAAGAAGCTGAGGTAATGTTACATGGTTTAAAATTCTTCCTAGAGGTAGAAGGGGAGCAACAGAATCCCTCTGACTGATGCTTGGCCTTCCTCAGAGAGGGTTTCCTTAATGGATTCTTTTATATAAGCTGAGCCTTACTTCTGGTGTGGTTGAAGGAACCAAATTTAGATTGAGGAGAATTGACATGTGCCCCATTCCAGATGTTGTAAGGTTTTTCCTCCTCAATCTGTTACACATGATGCTTCAGTGTCTATGGTATGCAAAGTCCATATATATATGTTATATATGTATATATATATATATGTATTTCTGCACAGTAATAATTGTATGCAAAGGTTTAGGGAAAAATATTTTTATGTCAAAGTTGACAGGGTAGAAACTCTGTGGGGGTAGAAAGCATATGTACATCAGTTTTATTAATCTTGCAAGGACATTTTTCAATAAATCATGAGATATAAAGAAAATCACACTTATGATAGTAAAATCACAAATTATTGATTTGTGATTCCTCCCACAGCAGGGTACTTTAGTGGAAAAGTTTGAAAAGACTTGCACTAAAGAAAGAAAAATTTCAAATGCATTGTATACATCTTAATACTTCATTGGTTTCACCTAGTTAAATCTCTTCAAGGACTCTAACCTACTGGGTGGAGGGTAATAATCTGTAATGCAAAGAAATTTGGATGCAGAAAGATGTTCACTGCAGTATTTTAGTAATAATAAAAATTAGAAAGCAATTAAATTTCCAGAAATTAGAAATTGGTTGAGGATTGTGATACATTTGTATCTTGGCTATTATTCCAACATAAAATTATGTTTAAGATATAATGATAGGAAACACTGTTAATATAATAATGTATTATGTAGCAGAACGTAAACTTGAGTATAAGATACAAAAAAATTTTAAAGTGTATTTATAAACTGGAAGAAATAGTAATATCAATCATTTAGGGAATGTAGGCTTATGAGTGATTTTTATTTTTATTTATAATGTCTATTTTCTGACTTTTGCAAGGTTGCTGTAATAGTATTTTGGGGGGGGTTATTTATTTTAATAACTAGGCTATCACAGAAGTTAGGGAAATCCCTAAAAATTTCTTGAGGTATTATTTTACAATAATTTATTTTCAGACAACTCAATCTTCATTAAACTATGGAATCCCTGATTCTATTGGCAATGTTGAGTTAATTACCTGAACAAAATATATAAATTACTATTACATGATTTATGTGAGTTTTATGTCCTGTAATTACCTGGTATATATTACCTCTTTACTCTTTAAAATTACCTTCTTATAAATATGGCATTAGTATGTAGTAGTTTAATTTCAGACTTCATCACAATGAGAGAAAAGCAGTAAATACATGTTTTGTAAACTTCCTGATCAGAATAAGAAGTTGACATGACTTCATGTACAAGAGACATGCAGGTGTAATTAAATTCATGATAGTGAGGTGCCTTGTAGCAGTGTCTTCCAGTCTTTGGAAATGACTCATTATAGTGTGATCTCTTGGCCCAACAGGCAATAGCAATAGCAGCCGCTGAATATACAAGTATCGGAAGAAGCAGAATTATGGGCCTCTCTGAGAGTTCTTCTGAAACATCCAAACTGAGCTCTAAAAGTGCGAAAGAAAGAAGAAACAGAAGAAAGAAAAAGAATCAAAAGAAGCTTTCTAGTGGGGAAGAAAAGGGAGATGATGAGAAATTGTCCAAATCAGAATCAGAGGAGAGTATTAGAAAGAAAAGCTTCCATCTTGGCGTTGAAGGGCACAGACGAGGGCGTGAGAAGGGGCGTGCCACCCCCAGTCAGGTACCACTGAAACTAGCAAATGCCTGTTGCCAGAGGTAGGACTCAGAGCAAAATGTTTTATTCTGAGGTAGGAGACCGCAGTGTTGCTGAGTAAGTGGCTCTACTGGTATGTTTTTAGGTTAAAAAAAAAATGCCCACTTTCTAGGCATTCATGGAAAGAATACATATATACATACTTTTCCATTAAATCTGACCATTTTTGAAAGAGCTTATAGTTTTGTAATTGTTTTATCCTCTCTAATAAATGAATTTCAAAACAAAAATTTATGAGAACCATAATAGAAATGGAGAAATTCTTTACACTGTAGATTGACTTTTATTTATTTATTTCATCTGCCTTATTGGCTAAAACAAATTAGTTTCTCATCTTTTCTTCACCACTGTAGGTATTACTATCTCACTTTCCTTCTCATCTATATCTTTCTTTTTAAAAAGTTAGCTTCTCCTTAAGTCTGTAAGACTCTACCAGACATTCATAAAAACAAAGACTCCCTGCTTTCAGTGATTTTACAAGCTATTTGAGGAGTCAGAACTTGAATACATGTGATACCAATGAAAAGAAATCTAACAAGAGCAGTCCAAGCTAGTTTTCAGGCAAATACCTTGTCAGACTCATTTTCAATTATTCATAATGTTCTTTACAATAGTAAGCACTAAAGTTTATTGAATTAGATACTTCCAAAGAAGTTGCATTAAGCTTGGCTTGTAGACACAATTTATCCTGCACATGAGTCATATAAATTGCCCTCTTTGAAACTGGGCAACTTTTTTCCTAAGGTCTAATATTTTATGACTTTGTAAACTCACTGGAATTACAAGGTCTTTCTTAACATGCTTTCACTGAACTTTTAGTACATAAAGTGGAATTACAAGAACTCAAGTATAAAGTATATGGCATAGTCTTTCATCTCAAGAAAGTTTCACTAACTTACAAGAACTCAGGGATTGATCTATGAAAAGCTTAATAACAGCTATCAATACCAAATTCTTTTTTAAGTGATATGCTCTTTTTAGCAAAATGAAGGTATAAAGAGAATGGACATGTCACTCACCCTAGGTCAGAGTGGTAGAGAGCAGCAGATAATTTACCTGGTCCTTGAAGGATGAATTTCTTCCAATCTTTTCAGCCCCATTTTGGAAGAATGTGTCTTTTTGCTGAATTGCTCTGTTTTGAGATATGTTCCTTTTAAATCAGTACACAGCCATCTCAGGTCAATGGTTTCAATGGTAGGTATGTGAATACCCTTCTAATTCCAGGTGCTTCAGCAGATATATGTCATCTTTTATTTTTCCCACAGTCACCACTCAGCATCCGTGGCTCCTTGCTCTCTGTAAGGCGCAGCAGCCGAGCAAGTCTTTTTAGTTTCAAAGGCCGAGGGAAAGATG
The DNA here is from genome assembly GCF_014898055.3 of Talpa occidentalis. Classification (NCBI taxonomy): domain Eukaryota; kingdom Metazoa; phylum Chordata; class Mammalia; order Eulipotyphla; family Talpidae; genus Talpa; species Talpa occidentalis. Next base: position 98,000,111 of record NW_023603184.1, on the reverse strand, counting down.
TTGGATCCGAGACTGAATTTGCGGATGACGAGCACAGCATTTTTGGAGACAATGAGAGTAGAAGAGGCTCACTGTTCGTGCCCCACAGACCTCGGGAGAGGCGCAGCAGTAACATCAGTCAAGCCAGTAGATCCCCCCCAATGCTGCCAGTGAACGGGAAGATGCACAGTGCCGTGGACTGCAATGGTGTGGTCTCCTTGGTTGATGGACCCTCCACCCTCATGCTCCCCAATGGACAGCTTCTTCCAGAGGTGATAATAGATAAGGCAACTTCTGATGACAGTGTAAGGATGTTTTAAATAGTTCAGGCATGACTCAGCCCTTACTTTTGCATCAGTCAATCTTTCTGCTGGAGGGATCTTCTCTCTGGTCCTGTGAATGGCTCTGCATTTTGCAATCTTTTTCTGTAGAAACACACCTTTAATTCATCAACTTGGTATGCATACTATGTGCCCTAGGCATCTAATTAAAAGATACTTAAAACCTTGTTTTTGAGAAAAGGTATTTATTGATTGATATATTTGAAGATTACAAATCATCCCTTTAGAAAAAATTTATGATATATAAGCACAAAAAATGCATCGACAACAGGTTGATAATAGGTACCATTTCTGTAACAAAATTTACATTATTTGCTACCTCCTGCTATCTTTTGCAAGTAACTTCTTAACATATACCCTGTTGCAAGGGATCTTATTTGAGTTGTTAGTAATAGTAAACATGTTTTTAGTATTTACAATGGCACTATGAAGTGCTATATTATCATTCTTGTTTTACAAAGGGGAAATCAAGGCACAGAAATAAAGCAATTTATACAAGGGCATTAAGATAATAATCATTAATCCTGAAGTTAAGAGAGGCCCTCTGTTTCAGAGCTTATGCTCCTAACCACCACACTTTGCTCTCTCTCCAACGTGTGGTAGGCTTCTTAACTTGGAAATAATTTAGAATAGCAATGCTTTTTCTCATATACATGCAACTGTTTTCATTAAAGAAAAAACTCTTTGGCCTGGAGTCTATGAAATATATATATACTATCCAGAATACATACTATCCAAAACATACACAGGAACAAAACAACCATTCCAAGATAATATTTATACATATTTAGAAGTCATTTGAGTTGTTAAAGGAAAGGGTCTGATTAGGCTCGCAAGTAAGATCTTTCTGGTTTCTGGATTTTCTAGATTACCTCCTAGAATGCTGATTATATTATACTGTATTACTAAATATCAACAAAGGTTTTGACTAACCTAATAAGCTTTGAATTCATGTACCTTATGCATATATTCATATTTGCAGACAATGTACTATTTCAAGTGGGACTAAAGTTCCATCAAAACCATGGCCACATACATATTTCAGTTTGAATGAGTACATGTGCTTCTAGGTGTTGTGTGACCTTTATGCTTGCATGATATAGCTTCAGCTCTATGTCAAAGTATTTGACAAACAAGCATGTTTCTCAAATAAGCATGTAACATTTCTATGGAATCAGATCTTTGTTATCTTTTTCTTTTCAATTATGTGTATTATCTGTAAAATATTTCATCACTGGTGTCATATTTGGAAATTATTTCATTTTTAAATGAAATGTTTTCATTTAAGACTTTATTTGTACCACAGAAAAATTAGTATCCCCATAAATCATGAAAAAGAAACTACAAAACCAAAAGAATCAGTTGATACACTGAGATTCAATAGAAATGCAATGAACAAAATGTGGTCTGATGAACAGTGTAGATTGAAAAAATTGCATGACAGTAATACAGCTTTGAAACCTGAAATATGTCTACATGGAGAAGGATTTGTTTAGTCAACAAATTCTTGTTTGACTCAAGGAAAAAGAAATCTCTGCTTCTGGAAAGTCAATAAACTAGAAACTGTATCAGAGAATTATGTGGTTATCGAGCGATTTCTATAAATAAAACCACCTGCATATATGTATGTGTTCGTACCACATGTCGGTGTACACATACACATATATACATACACGCATACACATATTTATACCTGTGTGTCTATGTTTTGAAGTATATATATCTCACATATATAACCATATCTAAACCACTATTCAGCTTTATAACTCTAGAACTATATATGTATGTATATATACACATACATATATATTTGTAAAATAATGTGTATATGTGCATATGTATAACACACATGCAGAGATAGATGCTAGATAATAGATGTAGAGTTGTATCATTGTTTGTGTATAAATTTGTGTATGTGAGCATATGTGTATTGTTGACCTGCCAGAACCAGTATTGTTCTAACTTTGAATTTGTTGCCAAGAGTTAGAAGTAAGATGTTTTCACAAAAAATGAGTATACCTAGAAAGATAACTCATATTTCTACATGGCAGATCTCCTTTCAGCTGAACAGTGGGCAACTCTTTTAAATGGAGCTTGGAGTCTCAATTTTGCTACAGTTTCCATAGTCTTAACTATCCTTTCCAAATTGAGTCATTTATCATCATATGCTCAGAACAGTTCATGAGATCTTCCTTGGCAATAGGAAATAATCATTATGGTAACTTCCATTAATGCTATTACCTCAATGAAAACTGATTACAGAAATTTATCAGAGAATATTAAGCTTCTGCCCCTACACACACACACTCCCCCCCACCACAATAGTTGCATATCTATTTTCACATAGATCACTCACATGGTAAAACTATCTCACTACAACTATCTTCACACAGCTTTATTTTATGTCTACAAGTCATTAGAATTCTATTCTTAAAACTATAAATTTTTTTCAGTGTACCACCAGTCAAATACACAAGAAAAGACGTTCCAGTTCTTACCTTCTTTCTGAGGATATGTTGAATGATCCCAATCTCAGACAAAGAGCCATGAGTAGAGCAAGCATATTAACAAACACTGTAGAAGGTATGTAATAGTTTTCTCTTTACTATATATATTTTTATTTTTTTTTATATAAATTTTATTGTTATATTCCCCATACAATTGCAGCCCCCCCATTCTGACCCCAATCCCTCCCCTCCCGCCCCCGCCCCCCTAAAAGTGTCTCTGGTTCATGGTTTTTGTTGATTTTGATTTTCACTTTCTTATAGTTATTCATTTTCCTGGTCCCTTATTTAAGTTTTCTAGATTCCTGCTATGAGTGAGACCATCCGGTATTTTTCTTTTTCTTTTTGGCTTATTTCGCTGAGCATGATCCCTTCCAGCGCCATCCATGTTGCTGCAAATTGCATGTGTTTATCTTTTTTGAATGCTGAGTAATATTCCATGGTATATATGTACCACATCTTCTTGATCCAGTCATCTATTTTTGGGCATTTGGGTTGTTTCCAAAGCTTAGCTATTGTAAACAGTGCTGCTATAAACATAGGGGTGCAGGTGTTCTTTGGAATTGATGTTTCTGTGTCCTTTGGGTAAATACCTAGGAGTGGAATTGCTGGATCATATGGAAGCTCTATGTTTAGTAGGTCCAGAAATCTCCACACAGCTCTCCACAGTGGTTGGACCAGTTTGCACTCCCACCAACAGTGCAGAAGAGTTCCTTTTTCTCCACACCCTCGCCAGCATTTGTTGTTGCTAGTTTTTTTAATATGTGCCATTCTCACTGGTGTAAGATGGTATCTCATGGTAGTTTTGATTTGCATTTCCCTGATGGCAAGTGATGTTGAACATTTTTTCATATGCCTGTTGGCCATTTGCATTTCCTCTTCAGAGAAGTTTCTTTTTAGCTCTTCTGCCCATTTTTTGACTGGATTATTTTCTTTGTTGTTGCTGAGTCTCATCAGCTCTTTGCAGATTTTTGTGATCAGTCCTTTATCATTAGTGTTGGGTGCAAAAATGTTCTCCCAGTTGGTGGGGTTTCTCTTTGTTTTTGTTATTGTCTCTTTTGCTGTGCAGAAGCTCTTTAATTTGATGTAGTCCCAGCTGTTTATCTTTGCCTTCACTATCACTGCTTTGGGTGATGTGTCTGTAAAGATGTCTTTGATGTGCAGATCACGTAGTGTTTCACCTATATTTCCTTCTATATATTTTATGGTTTCAGGTCTTATGTCTAGTTCTTTAATCCATTTTGAGTTGATTTTTGTGTATGGTGTGAGGTAGTGGTCAAGCTTCATTCTTTTGCATGTAGCGACCCAGTTTTCCCAGCACCATTTATTGAACAAACTTTCTTTGCTCCAATGCATAGTCTTTGCTCCTTTGTCAAAGATTAGTTGACCATAAATCTGTGGATTTATTTCTGGATTTTCTATTCGATTCCATTGGTCTGTATGTCTGTTCTTGTTCCAATACCATGCAGTTTTGATGATTATGGCTTTGTAGTATAGTTTGAAGTCTGGGAGTGTACTGCCTCCATTCCCTTCTTTTTTTTTCAGGAGAGCTTTGGCTATTCGGGGTTTTTTGTGATTCCATATGAATTTCATCAATAATTGTTCTATTTCTTTGAAGAATGACATTGAAATTTTGATTGGAATAGCATTGAATCTGTATATTGCTTTTGGAAGGATGGCCATTTTAATAATGTTTATTCTTCCAATCCACGAGCAGGGGATGTCTCTCCATTTCTTTGTGTCTTCTTCTATTTCTTTTAACAGTGTTTTATAGTTTTCTTTGTATAGGTCCTTTATCTCTTTTGTTAGATTTATTCCCAAATATTTGATTTTTTTTGTTTCAATAACAAAAGGGATGGTTTTTTTTATTTCTTCTTCTTCAGATTTATTGTTTGTGTATAGGAAGGCTACTGACTTTTGCATGTTGATTTTGTATCCTGCCACTTTACTGAACTGATTGATGAGTTGAATTAGCTTTTCTGTGGAGTTTTTGGGGTTCTCTATGTATAATATCATATCGTCTGCAAATAGTGATAGTTTGACTTCTTCTTTTCCTATTTGGATTCCTTGGATGTCTTTCTCTTGTCTTATTGCCCTGGCTAGGACTTCCAGTATTATATTGAAAAGCAGTGGTGAGAGTGGACATCCTTGTCTTGTTCCAGATCTTAATGGAATTGCTTTCAGCTTTTCACCATTGAGAATGATGCTGGCTGTTGGCTTGTCATAGATGGCCTTTATGATGTTGAGGTATGTTCCTTGTATCCCAAGAATTTCAAGGGCTTTTATCATGAATGGGTGTTGCACTTTGTCGAAAGCTTTCTCAGCATCTATTGATATTATCATATGGTTTTTATATTTCTTTTTGTTGATGTGTTGGATAACGTTGATTGATTTTCGGATGTTAAACCATCCTTGTGCCCCTGGAATGAATCCTACTTGGTCGTGGTGAATTATCTTATGGATACATTGTTGGATTCTGATGGCTAAAATTTTATTGAGGATTTTTGCATCAGTGTTCATTAGGGAGATTGGCCTGTAGTTTTCCTTTTTAGTGTTGTCCTTGTTCGGTTTTGGTATTAGTGTAATGTTGGCTTCATAGAACGTGTTTGGTATTGTCCCTTCCTTCTCAATTTTTTGGAAGAGTTTGTGAAGGATAGGCACTAATTCGTCTCTGAATGTTTGGTAGAATTCATTTGTAAATCCATCAGGTCCTGGGCTTTTGTTTTTGGGGAGGTTTTTGATTACCATTTCAATTTCGCTGCTTGTAATTGGTCTGTTTAGGTGTTCTATTTCTTCTTTATCTAGCTTTGGGTGATTGTAGAGTTGTAGGAATTTGTCCATCTCCTCTAGATTATTAAACTTATTTCCATATAACTGTTCATAGTAGTTACTGATTATTCCTTTGATTTCTGCTGTGTCCGTTGTGATTTCTCCTCTTTCATTGATGATCCTGTTTATTTGTGCTTTCTCCTTTTTTCCTTTGTGAGCCTGGCTAGGGGTTTGTCTATTTTATTGATTTTTTCAAAGAACCAGCTCTTGGTTTCATTGATCTTTTGGATTGTTTTTTTAGTTTCAATTTCATTTATTTCTGCTTTGGTTTTTATTATTTCTTTTCTTCTACTGGTTTTGGGGTTTTTTTGTTGTTCTTTTTCTAGATCTTTGAGCTTCGAGATTAGGTTGTTTCTTTGAGTTCTTTCTTGTTTCTTGATGTGAGCTTCTATTGCTATATATTTTCCTCTTATTACTGCTTTTGCTGCATCCCATACATTTAGGATATTGGTGTCCTCCTTGTCGTTCAATTCAAAAAATTTTTTAATTTCTTCTTTCATCTCCTCATTAGTCCAGTGGTCTTCCAGTAGTGTGGTTTTTAATCTCCATGAGGTAGGATAGTTCCTTGCCTTCTTTTTATGGTTTAGTTCTAGTTTGATGCCTTCATGGTCAGAAAAGATGGTTGGTATGATTTCAATCTTGGTGTATCTGTTGATGTTTGTCTTGTGCCCCAGTATGTGATCGATCCTGGAGAATGATCCGTGTGCGCTTGAGAAAAATGTGTACTCCGTTTTTTTGGGGTTTAGTGTTCTATAGATGTCTGTTAAGCCCAATTGCTCTAGGTCCTTATTTAGAGCTTTGGTTTCTTTACTTATTTTTTGTCTTGTTGATCTATCCATTGTTGATAGTGGTGTGTTGAAGTCTCCCACTACGTATGTGTTTTCTCTGATGTCTGTTTTCAGAGAAGACAACAGTTGTCTGATATATTTTGGTGCTCCTTCGTTTGGTGAGTATATGTTAATGAGTGTTATTTCTTCTTGAAGTATTGTCCCCTTGATCATAATGTAGTGACCATTGGGGTCTCTTTTTATCTTTTTGAGTTTGAAATCTGTTTTATCTGATATAAGTATAGCTGTTCCTGCTTTCTTTTTTGGCCCATTTGCTTGTAGGATTGTTTTCCATCCTTTGACTTTGAGCCTATTTTTATCTTTTGTAGCTAAATGTGTTTCCTGGAGACAGCAAAAGGTTGGGTTTTGTTTCTTAATCCAGGCTGCAACTCTGTGTCTTTTTATTGAAGAGTTTAGTCCATTTACATTTAGAGTTAATATTGATATGTTAACATCTGTATTTGCCATTGTGTTTGTCTTTCCTTTGATTTTATTTATTTATTCTTTTAATAACTTTTTTTTTTTTTGGCCTTCTTTCATTGTTATTCGTCCCTCTGAGGTTCTGGCTTTAGGACTCCTTGTAGTATTTTTTGGAGTGGGGGTTTAGTTGCAATGAAATTCCGGAGTTTCTGTTTGTCTGGGAAGGTCCATATTCTTTCTTCAAAGAGGAAGGAGAGCTTTGCGGGATAGAGTATTCTTGGTTGGCATCTGTTTTCTTGGAGTCTGTTGACTATGTCCCTCCACTCTCTCTTTGCCCGTAGTGTTTCTTCGGAGAAGTCTGATGTCAGCCTGATTGGCTTTCCTTTGAATGTTATCTGTTTCTTACCTCTTGCCAGCTTCATTATTTTTTCCTTGTCCTGGATTCTTGGGAGCTTTACTATTATGTGTCTTGCTGTATTTTTTCTTTCGTCGTGGAAGTTTGGTGTTCTTCTTGCTTCTTGTATATCAATTTTCAGCTCCTTCTTCACATTTGGGAAGTTCTCTTCAATTATCTCTTTGAATATTTTCTCTGTTCCTACTTCTCTCTCCTCTCCTTCTGGTATTCCTATAACTCTTATATTTCCTTTCCTCATGGAGTCAGATAGTTCCCGAAGTCTTTCTTCATTCTTTTTCCTTCGTACTTCTCTTTCCTTTTCTGTTTTGGTTCTTTTTATTTCTGTGTCTTCAAGAGCACTTATTCGTTCTTCCATTTCATCAATTCTGCTTTCATTGCTTTTCCCAGAATTCTTTAGTTCTTCCACTAATTCTTTGATCTCCTGCATTTCTTTTACTTCCCTCTTTAGGGACTCAATTTCATTCTTCTGATCGTTGATTATTTTTCCCTTATCATTGTTTTCCTTTATGACTTCTGTCAGTTTTTTAATCACGGCAATTTTAAATTCTCTTTCTGGAAGGCTCAGAAGTGCTTCCACGTTACTGTCGTTGCAATCTGGGGGCTGGTTTTCTTTTTGTGGTGTGCTTTTTCTCTGGAGAGTTGCTAGGTTGCGTGTGGTTCTTCTCCTCCCTACTGTCTGTTTTCTAATTTGCCGTATGCGTTGGGACACTGTGTTGTTGGGACTGGCCGGCATCTTGGGTGGGCTTCTCTTCTCCCCTCTGGTTCCTCCTGGAGTCATCTGTCAGTTTCAAGCAGTCTTTATTGGAGAAAGATCCCTGTCCTAAAATGTCGATGTGGGGACACACTCCCCTGTGCGCCTGGTCTGCCCCGGCGGTGGGTTCCTGCTCCCCCTCTGGGCTTGGACTGCAGGCCAGAGGGGGTCTGGCGTGGGCGAACTTCCCCCGCTCACCTCTGGCTCCTGAGGAAGCCTTCTGCGGGTAGTCTTTACTGAAGAAATGTCCCTGTTCTAAAATGGTGATGTGGGACACACTCCCTGCGCGTCCGGTGTCAGGCACACTCTTCTGCGTGCCTGGTCTGCCCTGGCTGTGGGTGCTCGCTCTCCTGTGGGCTCAGACTACTTGTTCGGAAGGGGCCGGGTGTGGGCTAACTCCCCAGCTGGCCACTAGTTCCTTCAGGAGCTTGTGCTGTCTACAAGTCGCTAGGTGGCGCCAAAGATCTCTCCTAGAGCCCTTGGGGAGCTGATTTTCCACGCCGTGGGACAGGGAGCAAAGCGGGGATGGTAGGGTACACCTCAACGGCTTTGGGGTGCTGTGTCTGCCTTGTGCCCCACCGTCGTGGGGAACCCACGCCCCTGATTTCGTGCCCCGGGTCTCAGTTCCAAAGCCCTCAGTTCCAGGACGCGGGCTGTAGCCCAGTTCAGTGGCGCGGGAAGGGCGCCTTTTGCACCGCTCCCGTGCCTGGGCGCCTGGTTCCTGCTTACTCAGGGAGGGACCTTCACCTCAGTGAGGACCTCCGCGCCTCCCCGCAAGCCTAGGTCGTCTCCCAAGCCTAGGTCGCAGGCGCGGGGACCTGGGCAGCCGCGATCCTGGTCTGCACTTGCTTTTCAAGTGCGCCGAGTGCGCCGCGTTCCCGCGCCAGCTTACCGGCAGCCCGGGCTGTGTGCGCGTCTCCCGGGGTCTTTGTTCTTCTCTAATGGCGCCCGGAGCCGTTCGCTCACCGCCGCGGCGAATCCTGCAGGGTTCTCCACAGCTCCCGTTCACGGGGTGTGGTGGCTGCAATAGTTCCTTTCCACTCACAGTCCCGCTTGCTGCCTCGTTTGTTTTTGTGGGCCGTTTTGGTTTGTTGTTTCCTCCCCTCTGCCGGTCGGAGAGTGCCGCCTCTGTGGGCGGGGGAGGGGAGCAGGGTTCTGCGCTTCCCTCCCTTCTGGTCCTCTTTTATGGCAACTTTCTTCTTTGGGCAGTTTGCTGGAGTCACCCGTTTATCTTCCGTGTCCCAGTTCTCACTGGGACCTGCCGCTTTTCCTCCCTATTCACTTTTTTTAATGGGAGATCTTACTCGCAGCGTCTCCTCGCCGCCATGTTGCTCCGCCTCTCTCTACTATATATATTTTTAAATAAAATTCATAGACATCCTGGTTAGCCTTAAATAGGCATATAAAGAATTCAAAGAACATAAAGCAGTTATAGCACTGGTAATGATAACCAGTGGATATGAATAGTACCATCTTTATGTGCAAATATATAATTAGTGTTTTTTGAGATTAAAGACAGGCATTGGGTGATAGGATGTTTCAATGAGAAATAACTTAATGGTAATTAATGAAGAAAGCTAGATTACCAAGGGCTATGGTGTTCTCTCACTGTGTAGTATTAGAAACTTTACAGTATCTCTGAATTTATCATCTCTCTAATACACAAGTGAATGACACATATGTCCAGATATCTCTATATTGCTGTCTGAGCACATTCTACAAAATTGTAAAAAGGTAGTATGTGACATGACATCAGTTAAAATTATAATAAAAATTCATTAGAGAAAGCAATTTTAAGACTGTAATGTGAACAACAGTGGTTTAACTGTGAGATGCTGAGAAGAGAATCAAAGGGAGATAACTTTTGAAATGCACTTTGTCCCCCTTCAATATTCCCAGGTCCTACCTTGTCGATGGGCTACCATTTTACCCCCACAAACACACACCCATGGTGGGCCCAGACAAAGTTTCCACCTACCTTTTCAGTTTAGTGAGAAATAAATGAGTTTTTGGTTAGAGTGATCTGTTAAATGAATCATTCCATAAATTATTTCTAATCTCTTGGTTCTGGAATTGATTTCACCTTTGAACTAGCAAGGACTTTTCCTGGGTAAAGTAGAACTGAATTTTTGTTGTCATGGAACTAGGACAGCAGGGATAAATGTGTGTGTAAAACTATATTTCTCCATTAAGACAATAGCAGGTGGAACAAGGGTTATTAAGCACAGCACTGTGAAACTATCCACAGCCACTGCAGCATGAGTTCTATCCCGGCCGGCCAGGGAGCTACCCACATGACACAGAAGACCTCTCCTGTCTGGCCTTCTCTCCTCTCAGCAGTGTATTTCAATCAGTCTGCCTGTTCTGTTCCCCACTCTGTCTCTGGTGAATCCTCTCACCCCCTCTCCCCCCACCCCTGTACCTCTGGCCTGTACCCCAGTTCTTGTATGCATAAATAAATAAATCTTTAAAAACAGACACTATCAGCTCAGCTCTGTTGTTTCCTATCACATGTTAGGGCTGTGTTTTGCTGAGAGATGCCCGTATCTGCTGAGTCATTGATTTCACTGCCTTCCCCTCCTTTATGCTTGAGCTAGTAAAAGAACATGTGATAAAAGGTTTTTGCTTCATAGAAACAGTATGACTAATTTTGCAAAGTCTAAATCAGAAAGCTCACTTCAATGTTAAAATGTACTGCTGATTTGGATTTTGTTAGGACTAAAATATCAAATGATTGATCTCATGTTCTCTGTTTTTTCCTTCTTCCAGAACTTGAAGAGTCCAGACAGAAATGTCCACCTTGGTGGTATAGATTTGCACACACATTCTTGATCTGGAATTGCTCTCCATACTGGATAAAATTCAAAAGGCTTATCTATTTTATTGTAATGGATCCTTTTGTGGATCTTGCTATTACCATTTGCATAGTTTTAAACACATTGTTTATGGCAATGGAACATCACCCAATGACTGATGAATTCAAAGATGTGCTTACTGTGGGAAATTTGGTAAGTTTCTTATGGTGTGCTATATACCCATAGTTTCTCTGGTTGGCATGATTGTCACTTCACTTTTTTAAACAGAGGGGTAATTATGCATATCCAGCTAGATAATTATGCATATCCATAATATATAACATGAATCATTCTACAGAGAAAAGTTTTTGATGATATTTTTACATAGTTTTCAAGAGTGTTAAGGTATATAAAGAACAATATTATTTCCATAAAGGATCTTGACATTTGACATTTGATAGTGGTTTTTGTTTTGTTTCATCTGTTTGTGCCAATATGTCCCTTGGCAGTAAGATTTGAAAGTGTGATAATTTCTTTTCCATTTATAAGTTCATTGCAGGTGTCCTTTTGAGAACATACACCACATATTTTCAGAAAAACTATGGGTGCTTTGTTTTGACACACTAGGTGAGATTTCTGGGTCTTGGAGTCCCAAAGTCCTTGATTTGAATCCTGATTATGCTTCGTATTGGTTACTAAATCTTGAACAAATGTTAAAGCTCTATGACCCTAATGGCCTCATTTATAAAATATAAATAATACTTTATTTATAAAATAACAATTATAATCCTTTATAATATAATGATAGCAACATTTTATTTATCATATTGTTGAGAGGAGTAAGAACTTTCTACTTATTAGTCTAGCATACAATAAGCACTTAACAGATTCAACCTATTGTTGTTCTTATTGTCATTATTATTCTTAAAATGAATCAACATAGGCAAGCCTTAAAACACAATATTGAGAAACAAATGTCCAGAGTAATTTATTACATGTGCAGTCTTGGTCACACTCTAATTTAATTAATACATAATTTAATTATGACAGAAAGTGCTAGTTTCTAACAATCTGCATGAAGCAGCCAAAGGTTCTATTTCACAACCAAAGGGTCCTAGTTTACAACCCTTCATAAATCACATAATGTCTTTTGTTAATCTCTCTTGCCATGCCCTATACTAATTGATCTTTGAAGCCAAACATTTTGTTTCTGGGTTTGTCTTCTCTCTCAAAATGTTTATTAATATTCCTGATCAGGATGTTTATATACAACATTTTTTCTATGTTGTTGTTTTTCTACCCTTCTATTATTCCTTTTTGGTAAAAGACAGGATCATCTAGCTTCTAAATGTTGGTGGTGGTAGATCATGAAAATGAATATCTCCTTGCTGAGTTGACTGCTTCATTATGAACCCAAAAAGGATATACCATGTTCCTTATTGCCATATTCCAAGTATGGGTGCTCCCTGCTAGTCTTCTTGATAATGCATTATTTAAAAATTGACTAACATAGTTTGCATATCCCTGAGTGATTCATACATAAGTTTTTCACTATTGCCCTTTAAAGTAAGTCCTTTGATACCAGTGCCATGAATTAATGATGTTTTGTGATGCACTTTTGTGTCAAAGTTTTAAAAATCTTACTTTAGCTGCCACTGTGTCAATTAAATACTTTTCTTCCTTTACTGATAAATCTTTAAAGAGTGAGTCAACATGTTCTTTCTTACTGTAAGATTATCACACCAAGGGAAAAAAAAAGCTTGTTCGAAATTTTAGCATCAATCTGTTTCCTTTTTATTTTCTTGCAGAATAACTTGTTGACCCACATAATTTTTCCCCTTTTTTATAAAGAGTGACTGTGCTAATTGTCCAAGGTTTTATCTATCTAGACTTTTACTATGTTATTCTAAAATACTATCTGCAGATGAGAACTGACAGCTATGTTAAGCTTTGTCTTTTTTTTCTTTATTTTTTTAATTTAAAGATTTATTTATTTTATGCATACAAGAGCTGGGGTACAGACCAGAGGTGTGGGGGTTGAGAGGATTCACCAGAGACAGAGTGGGGAACCGAACAGGCAGACTGTCTGAAATACACTACTGAGAGGAGCAGCGGGTGAGTCAGGAGAGGTCTGCTACGCCATGTGGATAGATCCCTGGCTGGCTGGGGATCGAAGTTGTGCTGCAGAGGCTGCAAACAGCTTCATAGGTTGTGTCTTAACCCCTTGCACCACAAGGGAACCCCACAATGTTAAGCTTTGTCATACGCTTGTATTAGAGCTCTAGGTTAGTGATATCATATATAGGATAAAAAGAGATAATAATGTACATCTGAAGTATCTTGCACACTGAAGTATAGTAAGTGCTAAGGAAATAGTCATTATCATCATTAAATAAATTCTATACCTTATAATAATATCAGAAAAACATTGTATTTCTTCCTTAGGTCTTTACTGGGATCTTTGCAGCTGAAATGGTTTTAAAATTAATTGCAATGGATCCATATGAGTATTTCCAAGTAGGATGGAATATATTTGACAGCCTTATTGTGACTTTAAGTTTAGTGGAGCTTTTTCTATCAGATGTGGAAGGATTGTCAGTCTTGCGATCATTCAGATTGGTAAGTATCAATCAGTTTTAACATATTCTATATATAAAGCTGTGTTTTTTTGGTTTTGCATTATTACCATTATTTAAAGTTTTTTGATATTTGAATTGAAAGATTAAATCTTGATATCTAGTAAAACAATGTTACTCAGTAACAAGTGTACTTAAAAACCTCAAAACCACACAATATTTTAATTTTAGGGTGTTGAGATATATTCAGATATATATGCTAGTATGAATAATAGGACAATAATTTCACAATATGAAGCTTATGATTTGAAGAATTGCAACCATTATAATATTATCATTATTTTGTGGATTTGATAATTAAATATGAAAAATTGTCCCCCAAACAACTGTACAATATCAAAAAAAAATTTTAAGATTTATTTATACAAGATCTGAGGTACAGGCCAGATGCACAGGAGGTGAGAAGATTTGCCAGAGACAGAGTGGGAAACAGAACAGGCAGACTGACAAAATACACTGCGGAGGGGAGCAACGAGTGAGACAGGAGAGGTCTGCTGCACCATGTGGGATTCTCCCCTGCCGGCCGGGATCGAACCCGTGCTGCTGAGGCTGTGGACAGCTTCACAGTGCAGGGCTCAACCGCCTGCGCCACCAGGGAGGCCCCAAAAATATTTTTAAGATAAGGACTTTTAAAATTATTTTTGTGTATCATTTTGGATTTTGTTCCTAGCCAGCATAAAAAAAAAAGTAAAATAGATTTAAGGGAAAATGATCAGTTCTGAGGGAAATAATACTTGATATCTTGATAAAAGATATTGTTAATACTAAGCTAAAATTACATAGTTCCTTCAACCTGAATAGTAATTATATTATGGCAAGTATAAAAAAAATAACAGGAATATTGAGTATAGTTGAAAATGAAAATAGAAATAATCAATTTTAGCTCAGTGATAATAGTAATTAAAAACTTAAATTTTGGAGCAAAACTCAATGTTACATATGTTGAGATCTTGTTCACAATAATTAATATTAAGCTTTGTGTTTACTTTTAGCTCCGAGTTTTCAAGTTGGCAAAATCTTGGCCAACACTGAACATGCTGATAAAGATTATTGGTAACTCAGTGGGAGCTCTGGGTAACCTCACTTTGGTGTTGGCCATCATCGTCTTCATTTTTGCTGTAGTTGGCATGCAGCTCTTTGGTAAGAGCTACAAAGAATGTGTCTGCAAGATCAATGAAGACTGCAAACTCCCCCGCTGGCACATGAATGATTTCTTCCACTCCTTCCTGATCGTGTTCCGTGTGCTGTGTGGAGAGTGGATAGAGACCATGTGGGACTGCATGGAGGTCGCCGGTCAAGCCATGTGCCTTATTGTTTACATGATGGTCATGGTGATTGGAAACCTTGTGGTATGTAAACAGATGTTCACATATTTAAAATTCTCTATAAAAATGTTTTATGATGATATGACTGGTTATTTTAAAGATTTTAGGATTTATTCTATCTAAAACTATTAGTTGTAATATAATAGTTATTTTAATAAATGGGATAACACAGAAGAAAGTAAAATGTTCTTTTAATACTTTACCCAGATAACATATACCCACACACCCACACAGTCTCTCTTAATAAGGCCTTTTTTTTTTTTAAAGATTTATTTATTTATTTATTTATACAAGCACTGGGTACAGTCAGAAGCGCAGGAGGGTGACAGAATTCACCAGAGCCAGAGCAGGGAACAGAACAGGCAGACTGATGAAATACACTGCTGAGGGGAGCAGTGGCATGGCAGGAGAGGTCTGTCTCGCCATGTGGGCCCCCGCTGGCAGCCGGGGATCAAACCAGTGCTGCAGAGGCTGCGGGCAGCTTCACAGCCCAGCGCTCAACTGCTGTGCCACCAAGGGAGACCCAATAAGGCCTATTTTTAATGGAAATTTTTTTTTTTTTTTATTTTCTCATTTTGATAATGATGTCACATGAATTACATTTGCTTTTCATCTCTCTTAAAAGTGTAATCAAATATGAAGCTGTGATGGCAAATAGAATTGATTAAAATAACAATAAAATTTAAGTTATAATGGAACAAGGCAAATTAAAGGGTTAGTCCTGCTGCATCACATTGACATATAAGACTAGTATTTAGGGCAAGAATAAACAAACTGTGGCCCATGAGTTTTTTCAGGACATTCAAAGAACTGTTGCAAGCTATGAATGGTGTTTATATTTTAAAATATTTTTTAAAAGTCAAAAGAAAATAATATTTCATGGCACATGAAAATTATCAAAATTCACATCTCCACAAACAAAATTCTGTTGGAACATGGATGTGCTAAGTCATTTACATATTGTCCATGGCTATTGTCTCTACAAGAATAGAGTTGAATAGTTGCCAGTAGAGACTATGCGTCCTACAAAGCCTGTAATATTTATTACAGTAAATGCTTGTCCACCACTGCTCTATAGTATCTTTTAAAATTGATCTTCTGGGCCTCCCCAGTGGTGCAGCAGTTGAGCGCTGGGCTGCGAAGCTGCCCACAGCCTCTGCAGCACCAGTTCGATCCCCAGCTACTGGCAAGGGTCCAACATGGCACACAGACCTCTCCTGCCTCGCCCACTGCTCCCCTCAGCAGTGTACTTCGTCAGTCTGCCTGTTCTGCTCCCTGCTCTGGCTCTGGTGAATTCTCTCACCCTCCTGCGCTTCTGATTGTACCCAGTTCTTGTATAAATAAATAAATAAATAAATCTTTTTAAAAATTTAAAAAAATAAAAAAATAAAATTGATCTTCCTACTACTTCATTAATGTTTGCTTGACTTGAACTCTTTTTCTTTGGCTTTGCATTATTATCATTACTTAAAATTTTTGGAGATATGAATCCAAAAGAAAAGACCAGATATTGATATGTAATAAAATGTTTATTTGGTAACAAATGTACTTAAAGACCTTAGGGCAGACTTTTGAGCTTATAAGCAGGAGAAAATCCAGGTAGAATGTTCTATTACTCACCCACTTTGATTTTTCAAAGCTACCATGTTGGCTCTGCCATACATTGTATTCCTCATCAGGTATTCCAGGTTGTGGTTCAAATCCCACTAACTGGAGAAGCAGTTTCTATTTTATCCTTTCAAAAGGCCTCCATGGCAAAAGTAATTCAGAACCTAGAACAGACGTCTACATCCAATAAGTCACATAATAAATGGCACTGTTTGGTGCCATTAAATGGTCAGATATACATGAAGTAAATTATGCAGTCCAAACTGCACAAAGTATTGACTGAGTTTCAATTCTGTAATTCTTGATAACCTGGAAGTTTTAGTAAAACTTTTTCTAGTTTTATATAGACTTCACAAATACCTTTCAATATGAAATGAAATGCCTATTTTCTGTGTAGTTCTTCAGAGTTTAACTTTTGCACTTGTCAGGTCCCATAAAGGGATTTATCTGTATATTTCCTTGTACAAAATTTTTCAACAAAAAAATATGGAAATGTAACTCTTTATAACAAATAGGGTGTCAAAACAAGTCAGTGGTCACAAATATTTTAAATTGTATATGTAAAATGAGAGGGATTCCTTAGACTATCTCAGATCATTCATTTAAGTATTTTTATGCATTTTCTCTGAAAGGTAATGTATTTAGGTATTGTGAGGCCATTGGGAAAAAAAGTACTTATGAAGTAATCAGTCTTCAAGTTGCTTACAGTCTTTTACAATAGAGAAAAGTAGTATGCAAATATTATCAGAAAAGGAAAAAATAGAAAATACTAGCTGCAAGGTAAAAATAAAATGCTGTTGCTACTTGGAAAGTTCTAAATGGTAACTCAAGGGAGGCTTTTCAGTGGGTTTTCAAAGAATATTAACATAGTATATTTAAACATGAGCATAGGTATGAGAGTGAGGGATTACTTTAAAAAGCAATATAAATTTATAATTAAAAATAAATGGGATGTATTGGCAAGTGTTTAATTCATGTAGAATTGGTCATGAGTGATTTATGTGACATTTATTAATTATTCAGTAGTGATAATGAAAACCAAAAGCGTGATTGATAAAGTTGATGACCATCACTTGACTAAGGAATTATTAATGATATAGAATTAAAATCTGAAAAGAAACAAAAAATTATATTTCTGATATGGTTTTCCATATATTACAACTATATGTTAACATATCTTTTTTTCCACTCTTATTTATTACTTAGGTCACTTTACTGCCAATTAATGAAAAGGTTTAAAACCATAACAGTAAAAGTATAGTTTAGAAAAATAGAAGATTTTAGTATGCTAATGGCTTCAATAGGAAACTGGTAACAAACATTTATCAGTATGAGTCTTTGATCAAATATACGTTAATATTGGGTCATGGCACATATTTGCTTGAAAAAACATAGAAAGAATACATCATGACTTTTCTGACAACCCAATATTTCTTTCCTTGCTTAACATGATGATGGGTACATGATACAGTGTGGAATTCATGTTTCTTTGTGATAGCCAGTAGATTATGATAAATTATTAGTCGTTTTAATTTTTTAAGGAATGGGAGTTATTGTAGTATTTATCCTCAATGAAGAAGTGATATATCAGAAGCATATTATTGAAATATGTGGAATCTAAAAAAAAGATGAACTCATGGAAACAGAGACCAGAATGATAGTGTTTAGAGTCTGGGGTGCAGGAGATGGGGAGATGTTGGTCAAAGAGTACAGGTTTCCATTTAAAATATGGATTAGTTCTGGGACCATGGTGATGATGGTGAATACTGCCATATTATATGTTGATATATATTGTATTATACCATATACATATATATACTATACATATATATACTATATTATGCACTTGAAAGTTCCCAAGAAAGTAGATCTTAAATTATTTAAAAAATGTTAATTATGTGGCATGATAGAGGCATTAGCTAACTCTATTGAAATAATCATTTGCAATAACAATGTATATCAAGCTGTTATATTGTATACCTCAAACCTACACGATGTTATATGTTAATTACATCTCAATAAATCTGGAAATAAAGCTAATGAAATTTTTTTTAAAAGTCTGTTAACACTTGCATTGATTAAGGAGGCTAAAGCAGTAAAATTAATTTGACTTATCGTCAACATAACTATTAAAATGCACATATCAAACAATTCATTGTGAAATATATTTTCTCATGGGCAGTAAAGATCAAAGTGAAGATAAAACTTTAGAATTCCTTAAGTGAGTCATCAAAGTTGTTTTCTGTGATTATCTCCTCCCTCGACCTCCCGTCCCCCAACCAAGTAGTCCTCTTCATCTAGATTTATTGATATAGAAAGTTTTGACCTATTCTCTTCTACTTAAATCTCTAAGAAAATGTTTTAGGTGTGACCAAAATCAGGGGTGAGTCTCTTCCCCTTACTTGATCTAATTTTTATTCTTTTAATATCATGTGGATGTATTTGGTCGTGAAGAAAGTTTACAAGAAAGTAATTCAATAGTCTTGTTCATTAACAAGATTATTTAACAATAATATTATTTTCTATATAAAATAATTAAATACATTTTACATATTTTCAACCCTCCATCAAAATTCTTTTTTTAAGCACTTTTGAGTTCATCAGGACTCCTACCTCAGACAGCACACAAACAAAATTTTGCTTCAAGGCTAGGCATTGTCCTGACCTCTTTTATTCTCTACCAGGGTCAAATGGTTGGCAATGAAGCCATCCAATCAAACTGCCATTACTTCATTTCAGTTGGGTTCAATGGGCAGGTCCTTTTATGTGCTTTAAAAGCTTCATTAAGTTGGAACCTGGCACAATTTCTTGAACAGAATATTTTATTAGTAGGAGCTCTGCAAGTATTATATATTCCATTTGTTATGACAAATGGCATTTTATCTTTTGGGAAAAGTGAGCATGAATCTTGGCCTACATTACTGCAGTGCTACAGACACTAGTCAAAATTTTCTCGTTCTACTTATTTTTTAAGGTAACTAAATAGTAAACATAGGTGAATGTTAGGATGGCTTTTTAGTCTCATAGTAGGGAATTTGACCAAGGAACTCCTGCTGCAGAAATGGGGTTGGAAATGACACAGTGATAATGGTGGTGGAGCATTCTCTTTGCTTCACATGATACTTCATGGATACGGCTGACCTCTGCTTCCCAGACATCACATATTCTTATCAATGTGTGAAGAAGTGTAAGGCTGCTCATTTTGGTTTGGCTTTTAACCTGTATTTCAGAACGTTGTGCTTATTTTCTTTTTCTTTTTTTTTTTTTTGTTCTCCCTATTTTGCCACACACTATCCCCACCCTGATATAGGTCCTGAACCTATTTCTGGCTTTATTACTGAGCTCATTTAGTTCAGACAACCTTACAGCAATTGAAGAAGACACTGATGCAAACAACCTCCAGATTGCTGTGGCCAGAATCAAGAAGGGAATAAATTATGTGAAGCAAACCTTACATGAATTTATTCTAAAAGCATTTTCCAAAAAACCAAAGGTTTCCAAAGAGATAAAACAAGCAAAAGATCTAAATAATACAAAGGAAAACTCTATCTCCAACCGCACACTTGCTGAAATGAGCAAAGATCAGAATTTCCACAAGGACAAAGATAAAACCAGTGGTTTTGAAAGCAGCATGGACAGATACTTCATGGAAGAAAGTGATTGTCAATCATTTATTCATAATGCCAGCCTGACGGTAACAGTGCCAATTGCCCCTGGGGAATCTGATTTGGAAAATATGAATACTGAAGAACTAAGCAGTGACACAGATAGTGAATATAGCAAAGGGGTAAGATTGTTTAATATACTTTGTTTCATCTTATGAATTGGTATAAAATCAATCAAAATTTCAGATTTTTGCTGTCATAAATTCTAATATAGCATGTGGCTGGTATTGAGTCTATACACAACTTTCTGAAGATTCATCTGGTACGATTATGCTGGTTCTTAATAATTTAGTTAATCCTGCTTAGGTGTATTTGAGAGAACTAGGTATCTTTGAGTCTGCTCTTCCTTCATCCTGCTTGTTACTAGTCCTAACGTCAGTTTCCTTCCAGTATCTGACGGATCCACAGCTCCTTTTCATCTTTGTCTTTGCTTTTACTACTTCTTGCCTAAATCATTCCAAGGTAAGTCCCAACTGCTGCCTCCATTTCCTATCTACTGTAGTCCACTTACTTGATAAATTTTACTTGGGCTCCATTGTAAACAAGTCTCTCCTTAGAAGTGTCTTACGTCTCCCAAGTCTCCTGAATTACAGACCAGAGATAAGATTTCACACTAGGGCTTGACCAGCTTTGATCAGTTTTCTCCAAGTACTTACCTGGAAGCATTCCCCTGCTCCCTGTCCAAGCTGATTTCCTTCTGAGCCACAGTCAACTATCTGCATGACTTTACTTGAGATTTCTTTCTTTGGTCAAAATGTGATACACATCTTTGAAGACGTAGCCCTCACCTTCCCTGTGTGTAAAACTATTACCCCAATATCATAGGGTTGGGTGAGGATTACATGAATTAACACATGTAAGAATGCTTAGAACAGGGGCCTCCCCTGGTGGCGCAGCAGTTGAGCGCTGGGCTGCAAAGCTGTCCACAGCCTCTGCAGCACTGGTTCCATCCCCAGCTGCCGGCAAAGGCGCACAGACCTCTCCTGCCGCCCACTACTCCCCTCAGCAGTGTACTTCGTCAGTCTGCCTGGTCTGCTCCCCGCTCTAGCTCTGGTGAATTCTGTCACCCGTCACCCTCCCGCGCTTCTGACTGTACCCAGTGCTTGTATAAATAAATAAATAAATAAATAAATAAATAAATAAATAAATAAATAAATAAATAAATAAATAAATAAATAAATGAATGAATCTTTCAAAAAAAAAAAAAAAGAATGCTTAGAACAGCACCCAAACTGCTCAAAAGTAGTAGCTATTGCATCCTTCCTAATTTCTCCCCAAACAGGTATGATTGCTACTCATTTTGAACCCACAAAATTTAAATCTTTTGCATTTATTATATAGCCTTTTAATTTTTTTTTTGAGAAATTGTTATAATCTACCATGGTAAGAGAGCATATTCCACAACTGTAAACTCACTGAGAGAAGCAACCCTTTCATTAAAAATTTTTGTATCTTTCACCACATCTCGTTGCATGTGTTCAATGCATTAAACTATATTTTTATTAATAGGGGATATAATAACCATAAGTAAATTTTATGAGAAATCATTTTATGGCATCTCTTTAAAGTTTCAAGATATCACTTTCAAATATATTTCCTGTCATTAGGTTACATTTGAATGTATTTGAGAGGTATTTATTAAATGTTTTCTAACTGCTTGCTCCTATATGAAGGCTTGCTTCCATGAATATATAATGGATTTGGAATAAGCCATGTGTGAGTGTGTGTACTGGCCATATGCCAGTGTTAGGTACATAGTAAATGCTCAATATTTATTTAAATATTTACTTAAAACATAAGTAAATATGTTCAAAATTCAAATAAATTTTGAATATATATTTCTAAGAAGCCAAAGATATTTTTTCCATGATGACAAAATAAAGAATAAAATATTTTTTAGTTTTTAAACCTTTCCATGAAAGAAGGACTAGCTTCCAAATTCAAAATGTATGGCTTTTTAAGTTTGAAGGTTAAAAATCAGATTCCACATACCCTATCTTAGGAACAGTAGTTGGTTTTACTCTATGTTAACAAGGGTTAGAGTTGTAAAATCCTAATCTGGCAGTCTTTTGGAATAAAGTTGGAATTCTAGGTGTTAAGGAATTTTGATAGCTTGGTAGAATATCCAAAACGCTTCTTATGTTTTAATATTTGGGAGAAATTATTTCTTACCTGGTTGTTTTTCCTTGCTCATAGCCTGTGCCTAATCTTACATGGATTTCCTTAGTTGCTGGCAACATTCTTATTCTTTGTAGTTTGAATTATTACATGTTAAAGGGAATCTTCTAGATATGCTCATTTAGTATTTCACTTTCTAACTAAGAATACCAACTCAGGAAGAGCAAAGAACTTTACTCACAATTAGAAAATGTTAACTATTTTATTATTGAATTAATCATTAACACTATCATCTAAAAGTTGAGATTTATTCCAGAATAAAGTCAAATATTTTACAATAAAACCCCTTACATAAAATGAGGGAAGAGATGAATTCAAGTAAAGTGTTGGGTAAAATATCTTAAACAGTGCTGAGGAAACAACAGAACATCAGCATCTCACTGGAGATAAGAGTCAGTTTTAAGATCAAGAGAGTGCTGCCATGAAAATAAGCCCTGTGTCACTGCTCCTCAGAATGCAAACACAGCTGATGCTCCCTCAGTATCAGCCTTCTCTGTTGGCACAATGCAGCCCTCTAAGCACACAGCAAACATTAAAAACATACTGCACAGAAATTTACCACTATCAGCAAAGTGCCACTTCATTATTAGCCAAAAGTGAAACATGCAATGTGCCCATTCATTCAATATATATTTATTGAGATCTGCTAAGCTCCAGGTACTGTGCTAAAAGTTGCTTAAGAAAAAAAAAATTCACCCAACTGCAATAATTTAATCTGACTGGCATCTTGCTTAACTAAATCCTTAAAATGTATATATTTTTTAAATCCTGCCAAGCCTCAAAATTGAAAGCTCTAAAATTCTAAATAACTTTTTTATTAAAGCTGAGAGTTCCTTCTTAGAGGGTAAAGAGTCCCTTTGCTTTCATTTATTACAAATTCTCTGTTTTAAAAATGAGAAAACTAAAGGCATTTTAAAAGAATTAAAACATTGATTTTGAAAGTTTATGCAAGTTTCTGAGAAAAACATTAAATTTATCCACTTTATTTTTCTAGATATTTTAAAACATAATGGCCTCATATGATATTTGAAGTGGTATAAACTCTTACAGCTTTCAGAGAAACTAAAACGCACTGTAAATAAATCCCCAATTCCATTTTTACTGCTCTTTTGACAAATCTAACTTACTTACGAAGGCAGGCTTAAGTGATTTTGTTCACATTCTCAGCAGAGTTCAACATTCTGGGTAAAATCTCCTCACAGAAGGAGCCCCCATTTATTCCTTCTCAGGTCAGCGCAGATACTTAGCTTTACTTAATTGTTCTTTAGAGTCTTGAAACACTCTGTCAAGATTAAGATGACACTGTTGCTGAGGTACTAGGAAAAAATACTGCAACAAAACCTTTATATTTTGCTTCAACTTCTCACCTTCCCAGGTGCAGATTAAAACACTGCAAACACATTTATGCAAAGCTTCAAGTTCCATAGGGAAACAAAGCCCATATGAACCCCTCATTCACTTTGATCATTGTGGAATAAAAATTTCAAAGGACTCCACCCAAGTACATTTTCTATGCACTATTGCTATCGTGTGTTCCCCTCACATTTACTAAGCTCCTGGTTGTTACTATATGTATGCCATGGAAGACACTAGAAAACATGATATGAGTGCACTCACTTTTACAGAGCATATAGGCTAAAGGTCTTTGTCTGGTACCATCTTAAATGAAAAAGAGTAAAACTAGCCTCCTATCTTTGAGGAGAAGCACTTAAAGAAACCAGAAACTATGGTTCAGAGAGACCTGAAGTTCAAAATTACCATCCAAGTTGGATAATCCATCCAAGGTGAAGATGATGATTGAAACCTATTTGAAGAGAGAAGCAGGTCCACACTGCCTGTTCCAAGTAAAAAAGGAGGAGGACCGCCTGGTTTTGGTCTTTTCAGGGTCAGTATGGCCTTTCTGCTCTGCTCTTAGTTCTCAGCAGTTCTCCATCCACTTCCCCCCTCTTTTAGGAAGAGACAGATTCATAGCATGCTGGGAGTTGTAATATGATGTCAAAAGTGTGGAGGTAGGGGTGAAGTTTGTCACTCACTGACTGAGATCACCAACTCCACCTCCCAAACAAATGCAAGCTCTTCCCCTGCCCTTCCAGTGGAGGAAGTGAAACCCTGGATAGACAGTTCCCTTCTGCATAACAATTCCCATTGAGGGACTTGCCTTGAGACTTCAGCTGCCAACATTCCTGGAGGAATGAGTGACTTGCCTAAAAGATCTGGGCAGTGTACCATAACATCTTTACACTACAGAGACAACAGAAAATGATTGGACAGGGCCTCCCTGGTGGCGCAAGGGTTTAAGCACAGCACTATGAAGCTATCCGCAGCCTCTGCAGCATAAGTTTAATTCTGGCCAACCAGGGAGCTACCCACATGGCACAGCAGACCTCCCCGTCTCGCCTGCTGCTCCTCTCAGCAGTGTATTTCAGTCAGTCGGCCTGTTCTGCTCCCCACTCTGTTTCTGGTGAATCATCTTACTCCCCTGCACCTCTGGCCTGTACCCCAGTTCTTGTATGCATAAGTAAATACATCTTAAAAAAAATCATAGGACAAGTGATGATTCAGCACCTGAGAGGTGAACACAAAAGAAGAAAGCATCAAAGAGAACAAAGAAAAATATATACATTAGCCATTTTTATATACATTATATAATTTTCTTCCTTGAGACAACCTGAGATAGTGGATATTATTAATTATTTACAGATGACTAAGATGCTAAAGGATTAAGAAATGAAACTGTTTAGACACTGATATTTCTGGGAGTTTTTAAAAATTCAAACTCCAAGTTTTTTTATCACCATGCCACATAACATCATAAGGCAAGGGAGTGAGCAGCAGTACAATTAATTTCTGTTATGGTCATATAATATTGCAATTCAGGATCAAATTTTATAATGATATTGTACGTTTGCTGATTCATATTCAGCCTCTAATTTCCTTAATGCTAATTTATTAGTTTATAGTCTGCCATGGTAATATAGCACATTCCACAACAGATAATGAACCAGTCTACTGAGGATATCAGGTTGAAAGCACATGAAAAGTGGAACAACTTTAGCCTGACTCTAAATGATGTTCATTTCATTGGGTGATTATGGTGGAGAAGGAAATTCCAGGCAAAGGAAAAAACAGTATTCACCTAATTACTTGTTCATTTATCTTTCCATTCATTTGTTTACTCAGTTATTCATCTCTGGAAAAACAAGTGTGTTAACTTGTTATGAAATGTTCTTCTTTTATGGATTTGATAAAGCATTGTTTGAATATTTGCAGTTATCAAGGCTAAATATTGATGTCTTTTTACCATATGGTGGTCTTAATCATTTTCTTATCAGGACTATGTGTAGAATTTTTTTTAAGAGCTTGAATTGTCATTTTATTAACAATAAGATTATCATGCAGATTACCTCATTAGTGTGACAAGGAAGCTCCAGGTTGATTTACGAATACACTTTTCAGGGAGGTTGAAACTATGATTATGTTAGGTAGTAAGACTGGGTGACGACAGACCCGAGAGACACACTTTTGAGCCTAGTTTTTTATGTTTAGCAATACCTTTTTTGATAATAGCATTTTTGATCAGCTTAACTGAGAGATTTGATGAAAATTTTAAGGTATTAGTACTTCCACTCCTCACAGTTTTCTCTGGTCCCATGTGTGATATTCAAAGGCCATTTAGATACACTTTAAACTGTTTATAAAGATTTTTCCTCAAAGAGGCAGAATATAGAGAATGTTTATAGCTAAACCTTTATGGGAAACTGACATTTGATTCCATATTTTATGCACGGGTTCTTAAAATATAAAAAATTCTATAGAAATTTACTTCAACTATTCTTTTTTGCAGATTGTTTCCAAACTATTTGAAAATCTTTCATCTTTATTGTATTTGCTCATTTGTCAAAAAACAATGAAATTTTTGTCTGACATATTCAAATTAATATTTTTGTTCTATTTTGATCAATTTGAAAATATCCCTTTCCTAAAGTTCTTTTGAAATGTCAAAATTAAATGTGACAATTAAAAAGTAAATCAAGAAATACTAAATTTTGCATATGCTTTTAAAAACTACATTATTCTTAACCCACTCCAACATTGAGAATCACTTAATATTAGTTTATTTTATTGAAGTAACATTTGCTCATAACACTGCATGTTTAGGGCACATAGGTGCACACCTCTCCAAGTGTCTGTATAATACCATGCCCAACAAGTGCACCAGTAATCCTCCACCATAGTCTATGGAGCTTCCCTTTTTATTTCCTACCTCCCATCTTACCTCTCTGGGTCCCTTAAATTTGCAGTCAGGAGGATATTTTAAAATAGCTCTTATGAAGAGCAAAAGAGTTCCTTAGCACTTTATAGTATTTAAATTAATCTCCAAAATAATAGAATTATATAGCAGGACTTTTTAGTCAACGTTTAATATTTAATAGAATTAATATGTTTCAATAATACTGCTTTGCATTGAGCATGTAGCATGTGTTTTCAAGCATATAACTAATTTCTGCTTACAAGTATGTGACTTTAGACATTTCAGATCACGTGACTCATCATGCTATATTTCTAAACTTCAGTACCTGACCTTTTTACTTCTCACAGGGGTAAAAACAAATTGGATCAATCAAGATGCAACTCTGTGGTTTTAACCAGGCAGAGACATATGTGGCCACTTATAAACAGGTTACCTTAAAAAAAAAATCATACATATATGATATTTTTTTTTCAGTGTCATGCATGCTGTTCAGCTACAAAATCTTTCTGCCTGACCCATTGCGAAAGTAGAAACACAAAATTGTGCCATAGATGATATCACAGCATGTTACTGGGGCAATTTCATCATTTTTTGTGATTCCCTTAATGACTTCCTTGATATATCTTCATGTTTTTAGGTGATTTCAAATGCATGATACATAGATTTTTACTGGATGGATTATAAAAGTAAGCTATAGAAGGTGGCATGAATCATGAAGCAACATTTAATTTGAATTTTGCCTCCCTATTTTATCTATATATGTATAAATGTATAACACATTATATGTCACATTTATTGCTTTGAGAGTAGATTTTTAATATTCTCACCATAGCAACAACTGCAACAAAAAAATGGTAATTATGTGGGATGATATATATGTTAATTAACCTTATTTGGTAAACATTTCACCATATGTACCAAATCATTATACTGTATACTTTACACTTACCCAATGTTACATAACAATTATATCTCAAAGTTGGAAAAAGTCATATTTAAAAAGTCAAATTGAAACTATCAAGAATTTTTATGGGAGAAATATTTCAGGCATAAGCATAAAATCTCAGAACCAAAAAGGACCATTCTGTTAACATTTAAAGAAATTAAGTTTCAGACAGTTAAGCTGCTTTCTGAGTATACATCTAGAAAGTTGGGGACAATCAAACTATCTAGTTTCCAGGAAAACTTTATAAGGTGATTTTAAACACAATGATAACTAGGCCTTTATTGCTATAATCATTTCAGTAAGTAATGTTTGATTATAAAAAAATACATCAGTTAAAAATTAACAGGCCCTGCCTATGAGTGAATGAGTTATATGTGCTTGAAATTCTTATTTTCATTCCAGAAGCAATATTATGCACTCATGAGAGTAAGCTTCTGATATATCTACACACACACATCTACATCAGCTCCCTCAGATATATACACATACAGAGTAGCCTCAAGAAACTAAGAAATTTACATGGAAAAA
Organism: Talpa occidentalis; assembly: GCF_014898055.3. Taxonomy (NCBI): domain Eukaryota; kingdom Metazoa; phylum Chordata; class Mammalia; order Eulipotyphla; family Talpidae; genus Talpa; species Talpa occidentalis. The sequence continues at coordinate 97,972,112 of NW_023603184.1, read as the reverse complement.
TCTATCAGTAAGATAAAAACACTTCCCTTAAAATTAGAAATATATATAATATTTCTAACAGGTATAAAAGAAAATTACAACTCAGATGTAATATCTTAATTTTAGCATAACTTGTTGAATAACTGACATGTTCTTTGGGGGGAAATCCATGTTAATGAGAATCTTGCCTTTTTTTATAATCCATTTCTAACCTTTTATTTATCTATCATATTGGGATGTTTGTATTATTGTTTTCCATTGTGCAATGATGAAAGCAAAACTTTATCCTGAGGTTGATACTCTCTAGGGTTAATAATGCTAAAACTTTCAGGTTTTAAAAGACATATATTATTGTCCTGTTTTATTTGAAGTTAATTTTAAGAGTCCTCCTCAGTAAAAGACATTAGAAAAACAGGCAAACTATTCTTTGAATTCCTAAATTTTTGTTAGCATTTTTTAGCCATGTTAGAAAACACGAAGTGTATATTAATGAATGGTCCTTCTGATAAAAAAAAAAATCTGTATATATTTATCAGTTATGACAAATTACTTGAAATATGTCACTTCCTTTGGCAGAAGTTGCCTACATAAAATTAGGAAAGATGTTTTAACTGCTAATTTTTACTTTATATTATATTTTCAAATTTTAAATCCACATTTTTAAAATACTGGTCATTGTTCCATTCATTGGAATTAGTCTTTTGCTTTCTAATTGTAGGTAGTTTCAGGAGATAACAGAAATTACTCAAATGTACAGCTAGCTTTTTCTAATTTTTGAATATAAATAATATTTAACAAACTTGAGTGTTAGAGTCTGTGCTTTTACCTTACTTTTGCCATCATTTGCCTATGTTCTGATCCTAATTGACCTAGTTTTTGCAATTTTCTAGCAGGTGCTAGTAACGCTTCTAAATGTTTGCTTCAAAGGTTTTAAAACATACATTTGGATTTGACCCACTGTATTCCAGCTACTGAAATATCTGTTCTGTGCAATATCAGTTTTGTGTTAGCACACAAAACCCTTTAATAGTTCGATCGCTTTTCATTCCAAGACCTGATTGATAACTGCTTTCCTTTCATCAGAAATAAATTCCACAATGATACCGCAGAATCTGGCTGAGTAATGCATGGCCTGTTCAACCTTCTTATAAGGCTAAATGCTGTTGCATTTGTTTGTTTGATTTTGTATTCAAGACCCTATCTTTTATTCACATAATTTGTCATGTTATTGGATAGAAAATGTCCTAGTTAGAAGGTTCTCGGAAAATTAAGAACTCTCAGTAAAACTGTTGGTTTTATTTTGAATTTCCCTGGTGGTTACTGAGAGATGACCTCATTATTTCACCAACATATCACATTGACCCTGTGATGGAACTGTTAAGTGGATTTCCTGCTGAATAAGCAGCTGTTCCCAGAAAGCCTACACAGTTTCTCTGGTAGCAATAAACAAAGAACTCCAGGAAATGAAAAAGTCTGTTTACTTGATCTGTATTTGAAAAAATGCTGGTGTTTTAGTTGCCCATAATTATAATGTGAGCCAAGAGTTTATTGTAACTAGTAAATAGAGAATTTTTCTGCTAAATTAAGTGGAAGTAAAATTTAAATCTAATAACATTGGAAAATACTACTGAATTTTCCATTGATGGAGAATATTGTAGTACTTTTTCACTCAGGACGTTACATTTTTAAAGGAATCTTAACAGAGATAGGAATTTCAGCAAGAACCGAAAAGGACTGGGGGGACTTTGAGGGGTCCCTAAGGCTAAAACTTGTAAAGAAACTAAATATCATTATACTCTGGATGAAAGACACAAATGGTAATATCTTTGGTGATTTCCAATTTTTAAAAGGCTATAAATGATAATGTTTGCATTTACCCAAGAAGGCTAAAACCCACAAAACAAAAAAAACAAAACAAATAAATTGGCAACTCCCTAACAGTTGCAAGGGGCATGAGATCATATTTTCTTTCTATACCAGTAAAAGATTATTTAAAATTCAAGTTATCCCATAAGAGAAGGGTGAAGTTGGAAAACACTGAACTCTGTCCCACAGTATAGTAGCTATCTGCAGAATGCCCCCTCTAAAGTGTCCTTTGAGTTTATTGACATACATTGGAACTTAGTTTATCACTAATGTCTCCCTTAATTTTCTGCTCATTTATGCCCATCTTTTCCTTTTGATTTGCTTTGCTCAACCTTCTGTTATCCTCTGTTTTGATGCTCAAGTTAATAACTATTCTAGGTTTGACTCCTCAAAGAAAATCTTTTGTTGCATGAAGCACACTACATTGTGTGTACTTTAAATTTAAAATCTTTGGAAAGTTTTCAACACCAACCATCTTCTGTAATTTTTTTTTATTGAGGTAATTTTGATTTATATCTCATTATATGTCTTTGGGGTATAGGTTTTCGTTGAGTTCTATGTTTTCTAAAATGATGTCATATATTTTATGGTTTTCTGCTTTTAAGTATCCAGATTATCAAGTTTTTGGACAACCTCACTTCATACTTCTAGAAATAATAAATGGTCAATTAGTATTAGCTACTATTCGTAGTAGTATGAAATAGCATTGCAATGTGAATGCTTATCCTAGGAAATGTCAGTAATAAATTTATAAGTGACTAGCTTAAGACAATTTCATATATGACACCTATATTTAATATGAAATGATATAGAAAACACACTTTCAGGCAATTAAAAGAAGACCACGAAGAATAAAAAAGCTTTTAATTTGATCATATTTTCAATAATTGAAAGAGACTTCCTAGATACCCACAATAGTTTATAATCACGATTAGACATATTTAAAAAAAATTAGGCATATTTCAATACTACTTCAGTGTATTATGGATAATTGAAGAATATGGAAAAATATGCATATACAATTGCATATGTACGTATTTGTATATCCTGTATAGTAGTTATCACAAAGGGATAGAGTCAGGGTAGCGTGAAGGGGATTTTTATTTTTGGCTATATGCTATTATATTTAACATTTTTTAATCAACTGTATAAATTTAAAGGATAAAATTTTATAAAGTGGGCCTCCCCAGTGGCGCAGCGGTTGAGCGCTGGGTTGCGAAGCTGCCCGCAGCCTCTGCAGGGCTGGTTCGATCCCCAGCAACTGGGCGAGAGTCCCACATGGCGCGCAGACCTCTCCTGCTGCCCGCTGCTCCCCTCAGCAGTGTACTTCGTCACTCTGCCTGTTCTACTCTCTGCTCTGGCTCTGGTGAATTCTCTCACCCTCCCGCACCTCTGACTGTACCCAGTGCTTGTATAAATAAATAAATAAAGCTTTAAAAAAATTTTATGAAGTACCTACAGTCAATATCATATTTAATAGGAAGGCAGGGATACTAACTGTAGCATTCTTTTATTCTTAATGCTGATATTTGGCTCTGTCTTTACACTTTATATGTAGACTGCCAAAGATAAAAAGATTATCTTTCTTGATAAGTAAAGAAGTACTAGACAAAAGTATATTTCAATATTTATTAAAGATAAAGTCCACATGAAAGTTACAAAGTAACATATTAAAATATCAAAACAATTTAACTAAAATGAGTATTTTCTCATTTTTAGTACTTGCATTTGTTTGAACTATTATATTTTTAATTAAATCTGTAATTTCAATAAGAGAAGTTTTTACTGTAATAACTAGTAGTTTTCAATATTCACATGTTGTTTAGCAAATGAGAATGAAAAATGAACTCTTCCTTTAAAGTGCTGCTTAGAAAACAATATTAGGAAAATTTGATGGAGTTTTGCTACAATTGCTGTATGTATTTTTTCTAAAAATGTCTGTGTATGTGTATGTGTGTAAACATGTTTGATCATAAAATTCTAGGTGGGAAAATCTTGATTTGTTATGATCAGTATGTGATCATAATGAAAATTCATTCCTCTCATATTGTAGTCTGCCATGTTTAATTTCATTGAGTCTGTTCCAGAGTTTGCATGTGGCATTCACTTTGGTATCCACTATTTGTTGACATTTTAAATAATACTGTATGATCTTTTCTATTATATTCTGAATTTGTATGACTAAAATGGGTGCTGTTGAATGAGATCTTTACTATGATCTTCGACAGTTTGACTCCAAGACAATATTTGACTTTTTAGTCTTGAAATGTCTCCTATCTATATCATCCTGATATATATTCTTACAACTAAGAGATAATAGAAGGAACATGTTTGAATTTCACTTTATATTAATTTCTTTTTATAAATTTTAAGTATCAACAAGATTTTTTTCTGCCAACAGTCAGATCTGACCTTTCAATTATCAAGCATTGGCAATTGGCATTTTATATTTTGGTTGACCTAACGTAATAATTGTTACACACAAATTTATATTAAAAACAGAATAAAAATGTAGCAAATATTTTGCAAATGTTCACATCAAAACATCACTTTATGTTAATTCAAAGTACTTCCTTGTTAACATAATGAAAGAAATAAATTTATATTTCACAGCATGTTTAGATAGAAAGATCAAGCATAAATACATTGGAAGGTTACTTGACCTCAATTTGTGTTTGTATGTTTTTTATGGCCATCACTTGTTAATCTTTTTTCATAATACTCTGCATGACTCTGATTATTAAATATGGCTTAAATGCAAGATTTGAATGAACTCTAAATAAACTATCTGGTGGGGTGGTAACTTACTTTTTAGAGACCAAACCGATCAAGTTCCTCTGAGTGCAGCACAGTTGATAACCCTTTACCTGGAGAAGAAGAAGCAGAGGCTGAACCTGTAAATCCAGATGAGCCAGAGGCCTGTTTTACAGATGGTAAGAAAAAATTAAGGAGTTAATTTGCATTCATTTATTAGTGCTTTGAATTATGCCTTAAAACTTATTATTTCCTGGGGGTTGTTTAGCAAAAAGTCAAAAGACTCCATTTCATGCTGATCCAGCCATGTGTTTATGATTAAGGGCAAATCACTGCAGCTTTCTAAGCTTCAGTTTGCACACCCATGATAATCCACTAGTCCTAATTTACAATGGCACTGTGTTATACATAATGTATGTTACATTGTATACGTAATGTGAAAAGCACCCTGCTACTGTTGCTTGTTCATACTTCTCACTTAAAATCCTTAACTCATGCTTCCAACACCATGGGACCACTAGAATACTTGGGTAGTGGTCCTGCTGCCCTTTTCTAAAAGTTCAGTGTACTCACTAACTCTCAAGAAACTTGACCGCAGTCTGTCTCAACATTTATCCTTTCTTGGTTTCAGAGACTAGAATCTACCTTTGTTGTTTTGTATCTCTGAGAGTTTAGTTGATTTTCTCATTTCTTTTAGTGACTGTTATTTATGCACATCCTAAAATAATGACATCCCTGGACAAACATTTCATGTCTGGTTATCTTCTTTTCATTTCCTATATGCTCATGGGTTTTATCGTGATATCTCTGGTTTCTATGTTTCTATGTTATATCATGATTTCTATGTTGTTGACTCTTAAATCATTGTTTTTACCCTTCGCCTCATTCTTGAGTACTGCTTGAGTACATTCTCTAGTACTGCTTACAACTCCCCCCATTGATCATCTTTTCCTATTGTCTTTAAATATTTTAAGTTTAATACATTTCAAATAAACTTTAGTGATATCTCCCCCATGTAATCTATAGCTTCTTCCAATCTTTAGCTCATTTTGTGGCATTATGATTTAATCCTGTCTTTCAAGCTAAAGACTTTGAGTTAGCCTTAACCTTTCTAGTTACAGATTGATCACAAAAACTACAAGTTGATCAGAAGCTCTGGGGAGAGGCCTCAAGTCTTTCAGGAAACCAATTCACACTAAAATTTGTGAATCATTGTTCTGTAGAATTATGGCGTGTGAAGCCTGTGTATTTGGCTTCAGTCTATTCCTTTTCTAACTGTATGTCCTTTCATTCCATTTTATTTTTTGCCTTACTGAACATCTTACTACTGGAATTGTTCAGGAATTTCATTCAAACTTTTTATTTGAACTTGACTTAGGAAAGTATGTACTGTTGTCTAAGAAAGTATTATGTCATCTAAATAAAAACACAAAACTGGAGTAGAGTTGGAGTATAATGAAATAATAGAGAGCGCAGGTTTTCAAGCCTGATAAAAATGAATGTTTTGCTCTACTGCCAACTCTCTCTGAAACACTGAACGCATTTTAAAATCTGATACCTTAGATTGCTCATCTATAAGATGGGTTATAATAACCACATCCATATCATAGAGTTGAAAAGAGATTAACTTTAAAAAATAATACTTATAAGTTAATTAGTATAATGCCTATCTTCTTTTTCCTCCTACTCTCCCTCTTTCTTTTGAAGTATTTTGTTAACAGTCTTATATAGAATCTATGACTACAATGATGCTAAAGACTTAATGTCTACTCATGGGCTTACAATGATCATTAATTTTTTTTGTAAAAATCATTGATTTGCTTTCATTTCTAAGATTTTGTCAACCAGTTCCTTTTAACAGTCATTCAGGAAACAAAATGAATAAAGATATTTATAAACTATAATAGGTACATAAGTTTTGTTTAAATGCAAGTCAAATACCATTTTATATGAGAAGCAAACAAGTCTGACACCAAATTGACAGAAATTTTGTTTGCTGAAATTCATACCATAAACAAAACACATGGTTTCCTTTAAAAGTGTTCTTGTTAAAGGCATTTAATGCTTATAGCATGTGTTGCCTGAGTCTCAATAAATTGATTAGCACCATGTAAATGTAAATTTGTACAGATTCTACCAAGATTTCTTCTACCCATTTTATGACTTTGACCTAAAATTCTAGTATAATTAGAACAAATAATCATTAAACACCTTCCGCATTCCAGTCCCAGACTTGAAGATTGGTAAGAGGTAAAGTAGTGATATAAAGCATCACTTTCCCAGATAAATGTGTACATATGTACATATTTAGCAGGTTAGGGTGTAAGAAGGATACCCTCCTTTCCTCAAAGTAATACATATTCTGTTACTTTGATAGGTCAGCCAATCCAACTTCTGCCCCCCAAATGTTCTGATTTTGTAAACACCCTATAAAATAATAGGCAACTCTAACTTTAATAATATAATAGCAACTCCTTTGTACCTGTATTTGTCCTTTTTTGGCAAAGAAAATGTGGATAAAGCATTTGTTTTTGAGGATTTAGAAATTTTTAAGAAGTGATTTTCCTAATCAAAGTTTGCATCAATTATACAAATAATGCTAATATATTTTTATTAATGGATAATTTGTCTTGGAGACAAAAGTGACTTCTTTTTTGAGAGCATTGGTTTAATATGATGAAACCCAGTATAGACTTTATGTAATATATCACGAGAAGCAAGTTAATGAAAACATCCAAAAGAAATAGCATTTACCCACGGGGACCCATTAAAATGTTTGAGAGGTTCTCTCTTATGTTTACATTTAATTAATAGTCCTTTTTAAAAAGAAGGTGTGATAACGTTGCTAACCAGCTAGGTTGGAAATCACTTGGGATATTCCTTTGCTAAAAGCCAGATAGGAGGTCGAACACTCCTGCCTCAAAATGAGAGAGGGAAACTCTCTGAGGTGTGATAAATCCTAAGGGCAATATTTATGAGCCTTCATCTCAGATAAAATATTTACTTTTCTAATTAAAATGTATAGTGCCTTTTCTTGCCTCAATCATAAGAGTAATATTTCTCTTCAACTTCAAGACTAATGAAAATAAATTCCATATAGTAAAATTTTCTTAAGCAAAGGGATAACTTCATCCTCTGGTAATTATACTTGAGGCAGATAGATTGAGTTCTGATGAGACTGTTGTTTTTAATTTGAAATAAATTCTACAGTGTCAAATATCAAGTTAATATTAAAAATCTATCTTAAATGTTTTTACTCTTTCTGGTATTTCCTTTTGTCCTGAAAGAGATTGGGTAGAAGTCCAATATATCTTTCCATATAATTTTATAAAATATTCTTTCTTTACTAAATACATTTGATATATAAAGTATTATTTTAAATATAATAAAGACAATTTCTTTAAGATATAAAGTCATGTTAACTATAATTAATGTGTAAATGAAGACATGTATATTTTAAATTCACTCTGTATTTTAATCTAGTCATTGTGTAAATTCTAGTATTCACAAAGACTCAACCTTTCAGATAATGATTAAATGCTTAGAAAATGTTAAAACTCTAGGGGGATTACATCTGTTTTAAGCCAACTATACATAGCATTTTAAGGGCTATAGAGAACGACAGCAAGTACTGTAAGCATGAAGAAGTAGTATGACAAACAGCTTTAGTTTTCTGGGAACTTAAAAACTTCCAGAGAGAAAGCACAGTAACACAAAATATCCATAATAACAAAATCAGACTGGGGGTGGGGTGGGGTGGGAGAGCGGAGGGGAAACAGCTTTTTACATATTATGGAGCAGGAAATTAAAGTCCTAGGAGACACCTGTATTAACTGAACCCACAAAGTAATTTCACTTCATAATTATGGAAAAAGCTATAAGAAGACATTGTCTTAAGTCTAGTTCATCATGAGAATTCTAGTTTTGTTGTTTCAAGACATACTGATCTGAAATAATAGGCTCAACATTTTTATAAAATGTTTTTTACAAAAAGCAATTATTTTTTAAAGCACCTAACTTACATACTTCTAAAACAAGTATCTAAAAGACTTTTGGTGATTAATATACAAAGTCAATATTTATCTATAAACCTGAGTTATTTCATAATGTTATAAACCAGTGTTAATTCAATTTTAAAAAAAGAAAAGCATAGCAGATGTTCAATAAATAGGTTATTACACCCCCCATTAAACTTAAATAGTGCTTTCTTTTTCTCCTAATGGTTTTTCATCTAGAATTTTTAAGAACGTAATTACATTTTCTCTTTTCTTCAAAGCAATCCTGGTTGTTTATATTTTAATCAACTAATTTTTTAAATTTAACTCTAAATTCCTTTTAGTTGTCCAATTTAGTCATTTATTTCTATATCATCTATCTAACCAAAACCAAAAATAAATTTATGAAGTAGAGGAAGCTATGTAGACAGCTGAGTATATAGAAGATATTCAATAAATGTTTAATGGAGAAATGAATAAACCTATGACATATTAAATAAAATGTTGCTCCGTTTTTCTCAGTAGTATGCTTTATACCTAGGACTTGAGTGTTTTTAGTATTTGGATTTATTCTTAAAATACTTAAAATAGTTTCATCTCCTAATTAAGGTCTGTTTCTTTTGAGCTTGGTTTTAAGATTTTTCACTAATTTTCTTAATATTACCTGGGATAATGTTTTTCAAAGGACTTTTTAGTATAGTGGTAGCTTGAGAAAAATATAACTCCACATGGAAGAAGTCATTCATTAGCAAACAAGACCCCAAAATATATTTTGTCTTCAGGTTTTAGTTCATCATTAATATATCAAGTAATTATTGAGTGTTCATCCTGTATCAGCACCATATTAGAATTGCAATAATGAAAAAGTAAGTGGTTTAATCACTGTGGAGATTGGTGAGAAATTGGGGAAGTAAAGAAGACACAAATACATTCTAAGTTAGAAACAACTGATAAATCTCACTATGGAGAGTTAGGTGAGAGAAGGTAGCATCCAATGAGAATTTATGTGAAGCTGCAGGTATAGGTGTTAGAAACCATTTGGCTGAGGAACTATCCTAGGGAAAGCTTTGCTTTATATCTCCTTTGTGCATTTTACTCTAAACATTAAGATTTTACATGCATGCCTTTCTTGGCAGGTTGTGTACGGAGGTTCCCATGCTGCCAAGTTAACATAGAATCAGGGAAAGGAAAGATTTGGTGGAATATCAGGAAAACCTGCTTCAAAATAGTTGAACACAGTTGGTTTGAAAGCTTCATTGTCCTCATGATCCTGCTCAGCAGTGGTGCGCTGGTAAGTGATCCGACATTTAAAGCAATAAATTGATTAAGTCAGCATTTTTAAATAAATGAGTTGCAAGATAAAAAATCATGGCAGATTATTTTATCTAAAATTTAATCACTATGGTTAGTACCAAGGAGAAACTTAGTTTCGCTCAGTAAAGATTTACTGAGCACTACTACATAGCAGGTATTATTCTTGCTGCCCAAAATGTACAGATGGATAAGATCCAGGTACTTTTCTCAAGATGCTCAGCGAACACTGAGGAAGAGAGAGGCACAAGTGATTACAGAAATGGGGTATGTTTGTAAGTACAGCGTATACATGACAAACCTCTGGAGCAAGGAGAACAATTTTCTGCTTGAGACTTCAGAAAGGTAGATGATGCTTTGCAATATCTAAAAGGATTAATAACAATTTTCTAACCAAACAAGGTGGACTGTATAAAATGGTATGTATAATATGGTAAGGAAGCATAAAGAGAATTATATTTTCTAGAATTGAAAAGTTGCCAATCTTTTGAAAGTGTCATGAGAGGAAGAGCAAATACAGGGAGATAGTGGTGCCCAGAGATATGGCGACTAAGATCAGCAATGTCAGCTTATGAAGTACTGTGCATGTTATCTGGCTAAACAGACTGTATTTGTAGGATGGATGTGACAAGTTTCTCGTTCTGTACACACCAACCACCTTCAATAAGGACTGAGGGAACCTGGGAGAGTTACAAGCTCCCTGAGCCCTTTCTTCCCTGTTTTTTCTTTCCTGCTGAAACTAACAGAGATAAGCCAATAGAAATCCATCTTCAGCTAGAGAAAGCTTTGGAAATTCCATTGTACTAAAAACAAAATATTCCAGAACATTTTAAAATAGCCTCAGAGATAGTCTTGGTGGATCTGGGATTTACTTTTATCCTTACTTACAATAAGTTAACCTGTTATGCTTGATAAATATTGGCAGAAGATATGAAAATTCCAAGTTTGAGACAAGGAGTTTATTACCATGGTGTAGGAAGGTATGTGAACTTCAACATATTTTTAATAAATATAATAATAAAAAATATAATAATATAATGTAATATAAATATTATATAAAAATATAATAATGTAAATATAATAATAATAATAATAAATGAGAAAACTTTGAAAAGACCATTCATACTGTTTTCCAAGGCATTTATGAATATGACCACACTATCATTGTTATTTACTAAAAGTTCTTGGAAACATTCATAGACTATATAGTGATTTGGGGAACTGAAGTTTTGAAAGAATGATGAAATTTGGTATAAAATGCAGAGGAAGAAACCATCCTCTATTTTCTGCTGCTCCATTAGGTGATTGCACTCATTCATTTAGCAGACCTTTGCTAGCCTCTTGCTGTGTTCTTGACATGGTGGTAGGCCCTGGGACTGCACAAGCATCTTGTGCTGAAGAAGAGGGTCCAAATCATACTAGTGTGAAGGAGAGTGCATGGTGAGAAAGATTTATAAAAGGAGCTAACCTTAGAATAATGACATAAATTATTAGGACAACCATTTTGAATGGCTGTCAAATAATTTCATCTTTGTATTTTCTCTTGATTTCTGATGACCTGTGGCCTGCACTGGTGAGACGACTAGAAGTAAGTGTTACACGGTAACTGGAAGGCAGAAGAAAGTCAGCTGTCCCATATTAATGTCCTGTTTCAGTGGTTTCTCCATCATAATTTTATTTCCCATTTTTATCATGAATTATAAGCTTTAAATTTCATGTGAATTAAAATCTGAATATTTTCTCTACAGGCTTTTGAAGATATATATATTGAAAAGAAAAAGACCATTAAGGTTGTCCTAGAGTATGCTGACAAGATATTTACTTATGTCTTCATTCTGGAAATGCTTCTAAAATGGATAGCATATGGTTATAAAACATACTTCACCAATGCCTGGTGTTGGCTGGATTTCCTAATTGTTGATGTATGTACTTTTGAGAAAATTTAAAAGAGGGTTTATTCTTACTACGAAGTGTTCTGAAAAACCTTCACTAATATTATATATTCTCATTTTTTATTTTGGTTAGCTTTTTTTAATTTTAGGCTCTAGGTTTATGTTTTTAGTGATATTAATACAGCCTGTGGAAACATAAGGGAATATTAAAAGAAATCCTTCAACATGTGTAATTTGTCTTCTGTTCCATTCTAATATTTATATTTGAAAATATTTCCTGCAATCAGAGATGTGATTGTTTTATGTATATGATTTAAATATCATGTTAAATATTTCTTTTTGGCAATAGGAATAAAATAAAAACCAGGAAGTGGGGGGTGGCAATAGAAAAGTGCAAAGACAAATGAAGAGAATAAATATATTGCCTTAATAGAATTAGAAAAAGAGGATAGGGGTGTATTAAGTTGTCTGATATATATGAGCTCAGATTTATGTAAAAGTGGTAGTGCTAGCACTAAATAACCGTGTTAGAGAAAAGTATTTAGAAATATTTAGAAGTATTTAGAAATAGTTAGAAAAATATTTCTCAGTCACAATGCTAGGAAAGCTAAAATAAGTCACAACTCTTACTCGTTTCAAAGATCTAACCTACTCTTCATTTGTAGAGTGATAGTAAGGTAGAGAAATAGTAATTAACATTTTTGAATAATAAATACAGAAAGCTATTGAATACTTGGATGATAGAAAATATGTAAGAATGCCTCAAAGTGAATTTTTTATTTTTTATTTTAACATTTATCATTTTTTAAAGTTTTTAGACAATATTTGCTTTCCCCCACCCCCTCAGACTGAGTCCCCATAGAATCAAAGTGAAATTTTTTAACACAAAAATCTATCTTAAACATCTTGTTGCAACAGTCAAGAAAAATATCCTAAAACAGCAAGTGAAATCAAGGCATCTCAAGTAGAAATTAATGATATAACACCCATTATTATCATCATTATTTAGTATAATCTATTTGTATTTTAATGACATTTCATAATATATCATATATTAAAATTATTATATATTCTATTTTATATTATTTGAAAGTCTTCCTTACACTAAGTTATGATCTCAATCCCCCAATCTTATTTTTTCAGAATGGTATATATTCTTCAATCTTTGATTCATTCTCCTAGAGTTTCCAAAATCTAGTCTTTGTGGTTAGGCAAGAACATCATCCTATAATCACAGTTTTTAGAGATTTGTTTTCCATCTGATGCTTGGAATTAGAGAGCAACATGAAATTGTTGCAGTTCAAACAAGTGCTCTCACATTTAATCAACTTTTGCATTATATGACTTTTCAGAAAAGATAAATTAGTATAGCTTCATTCATAGATATCAAAATTTTAAGCATGACTATAAATAGTCTGATTATAAAATTAAACCAAAACTTATCATACCTACTCAGTTCAGCTTATCTCAAACTCAGTAAATTCTTTTTTAACAGATAAAAATATTAAAATCAATAATATTTTTGTTTTCTACATAGATCTGGAAAAAAATTGTTTTCCAAGGTAAAACATGCTACACCTCATATATTCTTTTGTGCTTTCTCTATGAGAACTCAGATTTATGATACCTTAAATTAATGATTTCATATTGTTTGGTTTTTTAAATTCACCTTTTATATAGATAGATAGATAGATAGATATTTCCCTGTAACTGCCAGAGAAAAGAAATGGTAAGATGGATGTTTTCATAATGTAATAGTTTTAAAGATTGGCTAGCCAAAAGAAGAGGATTTTTTTCAAAGATTTATTTATTTATGCATATAAGAACTGGGGTACAGGACAGAGTTGTGGGGGTGGTGGTGATAGGATTCACCAGAGACAGAGTGGGGAACAGAACAGGCAGATTGAAATACACTGCTGGGGAGAATAGCAGGCGAGTCAGGAGAGGTGTGCTGCACCATGTGTGTAGCTCCCTGGCCGGGGATGGAACTTGTGCTGCACTATCTGCAGATAGCTTCATAGGTTGCGTTTTAACTCCTTGCACCACCAGCGGTGCCCAAGAAGAGGATATTTTAAAAGGAATGTAGATTATTTCATTTCTTTCCTCCTACCTTTAAATATGATTGGGTCTTAAGCTAGAAAATATTTAAGATATTCAAAAACCTCTTATCATATAGTAATTTCCATCACTCAGTTTAAGAAATAAAAGGTTACAAGTACAATTAAATGTATTAAGAAAGAGAGATGACTGGTTAAAAACAGAAATTCGGGCCTCCCCTGGTGGTGCCCGCAGTTGAGCGTAGCGCTGTGAAGCTGTCTGCAGCCTCTGCAGCGCCAGTTTGATCCCCGCTGGCCAGCAAGGGTCCCACATGGTGCACAGTCCTCTTCTGTCTCGCACGCTGCTCCCCTCAGCAGTGTATTTCATCAGTCTGCCTGTTCTGTTCCCCACTCTGTCTCTGGTGAATCCTCTCACCCTCCCATGCATCTGGCCTGTCCCCCAGTTCTTGTGTAAATAAATAAATAAATCTTAAAAAAAAAACAGCAATTATTTTTGTATGTGAAAATCTGAATTAGTGACTCCAATATTTTAGGGATATTCAGAACTCAGAGATTATATAACATGTGTTTGTATTACTTAGTATGTTGAACAAAGATAAGTAAATATTGACATATATAAATATAAAAACAGTATATAAAACGTAAGTATTTTGATATGTAATGTGAAGCAAAGCTGCACATAGTATTCTTGCTTGTTACCTAGGAATACAATTAGGGGAAGGACTGAAATTTTTTATTTCTCAAAAAATTGAAAAACTTTTCGAGAGCAGTTCTCAGACTGTGATGCCTGAACCAACAACATAGGCACACCCAAGACCTATTGAATGAGAAATCCCCAAATTGGGATCCAGTAAGCTATTCTAACAAGCTCTGTAATTTCTGCTTCTTCATATTCAGGTTTTAGAACCACTAGTCTGATTTCAGAGGGTGGACTTATTTGACTTCTTCTGGTGTCTAGATTATTTGAAACTTATTTAATTGAGGTATAGTAATCAGTGTGAGCATATATTGCATATATACTTGTGTATACATAGATAGGTAATAGATGCACACATATACACACACATAAATTGTACTCAGTTACAGACTATACTGTATTTTTCTCAATAATATACATATATTCAATACTGTAACATTTTACAGTGGTTTGGAGACCAGGTCTATAATTTTTTTAGGGATAATTCAGCTTATAATGAACATTTACATTTTTTACTGATTAAAAGGAACACTTTTATTCTGATATTTTAAGTGCACTATATTTTTTTTAAGTGGAAAACAATGAATCTGAATGGGTGAATTTAAGAATGGTATGAGAGACAGTTGTGCAGAATATGTATCATGAGGACTAAAAAAGAAACTGTATTGTTACAAATGTAGTGAGCTATTGGAAAGTAACTATTTAAGACCAAAAACAGCGCATCCTGATTGAGAAATGAGTTAACTTGTCTTTCATAGCAGCAACAAATGAACCTGTGAGCAATGATTTTTCCTACTTTTTCAATGATCAAGATAAGGAAATTGACTCTCAAGCCTTTCTGTTCTTCCCTAGAAAACTTGAAGCTTTTAGTCATTTAATTTATAATGAAGAACTGCATTCCAGATGTTCTTAGATATTGCCTCCTGCTATACATAGTGTAAAATGAGTAAACATTTTAAATGAAACATTCAGAGAGTGAATGCATTTACAGATTCAGATCTAAGGTCATTGAGGAACTCATTTATCCATTATCAAAATGGGTATTGATTTGATTTCTGTTTTTTTTCCTGAGATAATCATGATCAGAACACACATTTCTGTTGAATGCTGAATATAATCGTAGTGGCAAATCTAATGTGAAGTTCGGTATGTCTGTATTGTGAAGCCAGTATGATCACACTCTTTTCAATTTACTTGAGATTTTTCTACATTAATTATTACTAGGTAGTTCTTTGGTCTGATAGAAGAAATTATAAAGCAGAACAATCTTATGAGAAATTAGTCCCATTTCAAAAATTATGAGTCTTCAGAATGCTTAGATTTGGTTGAGTGAATGCCACTTAGCAAAATAATCACATATTTTGTTATGCCCTGGTTTTCATTTCAGTTGAACTTTTGATAATTGTTCTAATTCAATGGTCAGAATTAATAAGCAAGTACATAAGCATTGACTGAAAATGTCTGAAGCCCATGTGATTTTTATTCAGGGATAAGAAATAACCTACTTTCTTTTATTATTTCTTACTTTGGTTAACCTTCCTTTAAATCTATTTCCTTACAAAAGCATCCATCTTACTCAAATTTTTAGGCATTGACTAAATAATTCAATATATAAAATCATATTGTTCTTACCGAGGGCTTCTCTTAATGTCCTCTGAAATTGACTTTTCCTCTTTGTGCTTTATTATTGCATTGTAAAGATTAATGAAAAATTTGTTTTTTATAGGTTTCTTTGGTTACTCTAGTGGCAAGCACACTCGGTTACTCTGACCTTGGCCCTATCAAATCCCTGCGGACACTGAGAGCTTTAAGACCTCTAAGAGCTTTATCAAGATTTGAAGGAATGAGGGTAAGAAAATTCTAAACTTCCTAATATTTTTAGTGGAGTATAAAACACAAAAAACATGGATATGTATAAATTATGACCTCTATATTAGTAAGCATGTGTATATAAGCATATACATACCATATATGGATATATAAGAATTATTTATGTACATAAGGGTGTGTACTTGTACATGCAAACATATATACATAGTATTTCAATGCATATTGTTTAACAAAGAGTAAAGCAAATACAGTAATGCCTCCTTCATATATTTTTAGGCAAAGATCTAAATAAAGTAACTTTTCCCTTCTTAAATGAAAATCTTCCCTATTCTATGAAATTGAGGTTAAGGGAACACTACCAGTCTTGACACCATCTCTCACATACATGTCATCAAGCACTTGCTGGAATCAGATGTGCACATATTTTTTAAGGGTATACCCTTGGTAGGGGGCATAAGAAAAGACAGGAAAGTGAAATAGCATCAACCATCACTTTTAATTTCATCTTCAAAATATATTTCAAAGTGGAATCATCTCAATTTTAATTGAAAAAACAAAAGCTCTGAGAGTTCACTTAATTTGCGGTAGGCAGCATGGTGCCTGAAAAGAGATGTATTTTCCAGGGAGGTGAGATTATGACTACCAACAGCCTAGCTTTAAGGGCTGTATTAAATCAGCAACTTCCTCATAAAAACACATTGAGGACAATGACCTAATTTTCCCTAATTAGTTCATAACCTCATTTGTTGCTGTTTTCCTTGAATTTCTTCTCCAGATTTACAACTGTTTTCTCATGACTATTGTTTTCTTGGCCGGGAATGCTTCTCCCTGCCCTGAATTAACCCTACTTTATCAATGTAGCAGACAAATATCTACCCCTACTTTAAACCGCAATTAAAATTTGCTTTGTCCACCACCAGGCATAATTGGGCATCCTCTCTCTGTGTTCAGACACATAAAACTCTTATATTGTATTTTACTTGCTAATTTACCTGACTGCCTCTAAGCCTGTAGTCTCTGTACAATTTAATATACAGCTTAGTCTAGCCTACTGATTTTCTAAGTGTGGTCTACTGATCAGCTAATAGCATCATCTGTGACCTTATTAAAAATAAAAATTCCCAGATCTCACTCCAGACGTACTAAATCATAAATTCTGGGCTTGGATTCAGAAATCTGAAGCCTCAGGTGAGCTTTAGATATCTTTTAGTCTAGCAAATAATTATTATTCCTGCTAACCTAATTATGACAGTCTTCTCTACTGATTAATGTATCCAGTGTATATAAGAATTGAAAATTTATGTTTCCATTTCAACATAGATGATACTGGAATTCATTGATATTAATGTCATTTTCAAACATTAACATGTTATAATATATTTAGAATCTATTAGCTGATGCCTGGATTTGAATATACAATATATTACATTTTCATGAGCAAAAGCTATATTTTTCACTAGAAAACTACTTCCTTCAGTGATTATTAGGCCAGCCCATTATTTAACTCTGCTTGCATTTTGTTCATTTTCTGTTACACAGTGAATTGGATACAGGAGAATATTTTTAAATATTTGAATATTTGAAGGAATATGTATATTTGTATTTATTAACCATGTAAAATAGGCGATGTTTCTTTATCCTGCTGTGGCTTTTTTTTTTAATTTTTAATTTCAGGGCTTACAATTTTGCTCTTGATTTGTGCAGTTGTTCCACTCACCCTCCACTAAACCATCCATGTACAAGTGGCATTTCGAAGAATACATTATATTTGAGACATTCTGTAGTTAGTTTCCTTTGAGTCTTGAGACTCTTCAGCTTAATGGCTTTCCCAAATGGCATCTCATCAGAACAAGATGCACCTGTCTTTCTCAGAGACACATTACATATTTTCTTCTTTTTTTTAAAGATTTATTTATTTATGCATACAAGAGCTGGGGTACAGGCCAGAGATGTGGGGGGGAGGGTAAGAGGACTCATCAGACAGAGCGGGGAACAGAACAGGTAGATTGACCAAAGCACACTGCTGAGGGGAGCAGTGGGCGAGTCAGGAGAGGTCTGCTGTGCCATGTGGGTTGCTCCCTGGCTGGTCGGGAATTGAACTCATGCTGTAGAGGCAAGGATTGCTTCCTAATGTGGTGCTTTAACCCCTTGCGCCACCAGGAAGGCCAGACACATTACATATTTTCAGCAAACATATTCTATCCTATAGAAAAGAGTTGAATATTGAAGCCTCCCTGGTGGCCTAGGGGTTAAGCCTCAGTGCTATCAACACTATGGCCTGAATTCAATCCCTGGACAGGGAGCTAATCCACATGGTGCAGCAGACTTCTCCTCTCTCGCCTGCTGCTCCCCTCAGCAGTGTATTTCAGTCAATCTACCTGTTCTACTCCCCACTCTGTCTCTGGTGAATCTTCTCCCCCACCCTGCACCTCTGGCCTGCAACCCAGTTCTTCTATGCATAAATAAATAATTTTTAAAAGTTTAATGTTAAATAGACCCTAGTTCCCTCAAGAGCACATAAGAACAATGACCATGGATTGATCATTTGAATAGTTGAAATATATGGTATAACCAACAAAGCCTAAATATACTTTAAAAATGCTTGCCAGCCTTTCTGTTATAAGCAATCGCCAAGATAGTCAGAAATCTGTAATGTTTCCCCACTGGACATGGCTGGAGAGGCTGCTTGCTAAATTGCAAATAAGAGGGGGGGATATAATAATCATTACTTAATCTTCACATAGTACTCTTCACTTAAACTCCTTGTTAACATGTTTGCACTCATTGAGGACTAGAGCCAAAGTATAAGAAGATAAGATTTGGAAGGATAGGAAAATTAAGAAAATCTGAAAAGCTATAAATCCTACAGTGGATGCCAGAACTGGAGTTGCAAGAGGCATTGGTGACCAATAGCAATGGAAATACTGAAAAGCAGAAACAGAAGAAGTATTAAGGATAAACTATATTTCATTTTTTTAAGATTTATTTATTTATACATACAAGAGCTGGGGTACAGGTCAGAGGTATGGAGTGGGGTGGTGGTGAGAGGATTCACCAGAGACAGAGTGGAGAGCAGAACAGGCAGACTGACTGAACTACACTGCTGAGGGGAGCAGTGAGTAAGGCAGGAGAGTTCTGCTGTGCCATGTGGGTATCTCCCTGGCTGGCCAGGGATCGAACTCATGTTGCAGAGTCTTCGGATTGCTTCATAGTGCTGTGTTTAACCCCTTGCACCACCAGGGAGGCCCCCATTTTTGTTTTAACTGAGGTCAGCACTATCTATTTTTAACAAAGGACTTACAAATATGTATTTTATAATTAGAATAGTAAATTTGAAAAAATTACTCATTCTACAGATGAGGAAACAGAGGTCCTAGCAAAGGTAATTCTAACACTGTGAACTTTTAAAATGTACATTTTATTCATTTTTTAACATATTTATATATTTCTTTTCTAGATATTGCAGATTTTATGAATTCATCTTACATATATTAGGTTGTTGGTTTATTTTTTCTTTTTATTTATGTAGACTCACCTTAGCTATTTTGTTTGATATATCTGCTAATAATTTCACTACATGTTCATCATGTATTTTTGTAAAATCATTGATTTCAAGGCTCCTGTGACATTTTATACTGCTTGGCATAATGCTGAGCATTTACTAGGTAGTCAATAAATACACATTGGTTAATTTGATATCTTAAACACTTAGGGTGACTTTTCTGACATCTTTACTTCTCTAGTATGTTTCATTAATGTGACCTATTTAACACTGTACTAATCATTATCATTCTTTTCTTTCTTTTGAATACCAGGTGGTTGTAAATGCTCTCATAGGTGCAATTCCTTCCATCATGAATGTGCTGCTTGTGTGTCTTATATTCTGGCTAATATTTAGCATCATGGGAGTAAATTTGTTTGCCGGCAAGTTCTATGAGTGTATTAACACCACAGATGGGTCACGCTTTCCTCAAAGTGTGGTTTCAAATCGTTCCGAGTGTTTGGCACTTATGAATGTTAGTCAAAATGTGCGATGGAAAAACCTGAAAGTGAACTTTGATAATGTTGGACTCGGTTACCTGTCTCTGCTGCAAGTTGTAAGTGACCACCCTTTCACGAATATGTGATATTATAGGGGAAACTGGATGATGGATATAAATCATTTTTTAAATAATCTATCAATTAGATATTAAAGATAAAATACTTAGTGAATTTAAAAGAAGACTTGGTCTTTCTTAAAACATGTATTGCAAAATTAAACTTAGGTGCTATTGCATTTGAGTTATTAATCCATATTTGACTTCTTGATGTTATTCCACCACCATCCCCAGCCACAATCATTGCACCACCTGAATATTACTCCAAAAATGAATAGTCATTTTTGGCTGCCATTTTTATTCTACACAGTAATGAGTATTTCCCACTAGCACAGAGAATCTTTACAAAAATGGACAAAATTATTTTCAGCCTTTTTCAAAGATTTTTCTTCCTCCTCTGCTGGAAAAATACAAGTTCTTGTGCAAATTTGCAGGCAATTGTAACAGCCTGGGAATGATTAACTAAGAGAAGTTTCTAAAGTGATTTGGAAAGATGTCCTTTTTGTTTTTGGCATAGCATCCATAGACTGGTATTTTGAAATACAAAGTTAGTAATTTATTACTTAATTGTTTTAGCATTAAATAAACTAAACTCATTTATGACTGTTTTTGGAGAGTGAACTCCATATTCATAATCTACAAATGTTATATTTACAGGCTACATTCAAGGGATGGATGGATATCATGTATGCTGCTGTTGACTCTGTTAATGTAAGTATTGGTACCTCACCTAAATTCAATGACTTTTTCAAGCTCCTTTTGTTTTGGTCAGAAGTTTTCAATCCATAGCTCAAGGAGCTCTTTGTATGTACACACATGATAAAGAACTTCTGCCTAATAGCCTGGTAGTTACAAGTGCAGCGTTTGAAGACAGAGATTTAATAAAATTCTAGATCTATCATAATCATTAATGTTTTACAACTGACTTTGAGCAAATTTACATAGTCTATTTATTATTCTGTATATGGAAAACAATTCATTCCTACTTCATGAAGTTGTTCTGAAAATCCAACAGGAAAATCCAAGTATGGCATTTAGTGAAGCCTTATACTAATAATGGATCGGCATATGTTAGTTTTTCAGACAAAAATGAAATTACATTTTATTCATCTTTTTAATTTTTATATTTTGAAATACTTTATAAGAATTTATGTCAAGTAAGTTTCACATTAAGAAAGTATGAATACTACCAGCTACTTCATGTTGCCCAAATAGCAAGTGAAGATATTTCTATACCATATGAAAAAATCAGCAAAGTTTATGTCAATATAGCATTTTCTCATTCACTGTTTTTTTCTATAAATAAAACTCATACTTTTGGTCATTTGATTACTAAATTGTTCTAACATTCTGAGAACAACTGCATCTTATGGCTAATACTTTGCAGTCATTTGAAGATTATATTTATGTACATAATGTGCATGAAATACATATTTAATGTGAATAAATTTTTAAGAATGTTTATGTTGAACCTCAACAATGCTTTAGTGTCAGAAAAAGCTAAGTTTAGCTAGGGTGATACTGCTTGGAGTATCTTGTCAAACAGCATGACAAAGAAAAAGCTGAATGTTACTGTCAATGTACCACTAAATTTTATTAATTTTCTAGGTAGACAAGCAGCCCATGTATGAGTACAGTCTCTACATGTATCTTTATTTTGTCATCTTTATCATCTTCGGTTCATTCTTCACTTTGAACTTGTTCATTGGTGTTATCATAGATAATTTCAATCAACAGAAAAAGAAGATAAGTATTTT
The DNA here is from genome assembly GCF_014898055.3 of Talpa occidentalis. NCBI lineage: Eukaryota > Metazoa > Chordata > Mammalia > Eulipotyphla > Talpidae > Talpa > Talpa occidentalis. The sequence continues at coordinate 97,949,877 of NW_023603184.1, read as the reverse complement.
AAGTTTTTTTTTAATTGTACTGGAAAGATGAAATGGTTATTTTCCCAAAAATGTTATGTGAAATTTAACTTCATGTTTACTAGTAATTAGCTTCATTTATTTCTCAAATAAATGGCTAGTATACATTAATAGGTATGCTTAATCTTATCATTTCTGCACAGAAAATATCTCCTAAGCCATAACTTCTTAAGTAATATACAATCTTCAGTTTTTTCTAATGTTCTCTATAAAATTTGAATAAAAAAATTCACTATTCAAAACACATTTCATAAGTACTCATTATATTCTGTTCTAAGCTACTTTTCTGTCTGGTGTGTGTTGGGCTAACACTTGAAGGAGAACAAATCAATATATCGTTCCTGAGACTGAAGAGTTTTTAGTAGAAAAAATAATATATAAGTAATGAAAATTAAGATTTGCTGAATGTTGCATGTAAGGCACTCCCCTGAAAGTTCTGTTTCATTTATCTTCACATCAACTGTATTAGTTTTTTATAACAGCTGTAACCAAGTATCACAAACTGGGTAATCTCAAAAAACAGAAATTTATTCCCTCACAGTTCTGGAGTTCAGAATTTGAAATTAAACTTTTGTCAGGGCCATTATCTCTTCAGAGCCTCTAGGGGAGTGGCCTTCCTTGCACCTTCCACTTCTGGTAGCTCAAGTGTTTTTTGGCTTGTGGCAACAGTCTCTGCATCTGTGGTCAGATTATCTCTCTGTGTATCTTTTCTGTTCTTATCAGACATCAGACACTATCTTAGTGATCTGAGGAAACATCTAGACAATGATACTGATTTTAACTAGATTTATTTTTATTTCTTTACCTTGGAGGTCAAGACATCTTTATGACAGAAGAACAAAAGAAATATTATAATGCAATGAAAAAGCTGGGATCCAAGAAACCACAAAAGCCAATACCTCGACCAGGGGTAAAAAAAAACATGAATTGAAAACTTGTAGCAATAACATAATGTACAGTGGTTTCTTAAACATAAATGCATGCATTTTAATATATTAAACAAAAGTTCTTATAAAATTGTATTTATGTATTTTGAACATTATCACAGCTTTTAATATTTCTATAAAAATTAAGTGATTATATATGCTTTACTTTTATATCCATTATACAACTTTCTACTAGTAAAATGGTTTTACTGTGGCCTAAGAAATTTGATTGAAATTTATCTAAATTTATCTAAAGAAATTTATCTAAATTTATCTAAATGGTGAATTTATGATGTAGTGCTTGCTATCAGTATGGTGACATTAACATTTAGATATTTACTACTACAACAAATAGATTTAGTTGGCTCATTTATGAATCTAAACTTTATTCTACTATAGAGTCAGAGACCAGAATAGACTCAGCTGGGAATATTGAGTCCTAGTAGTCAAAAGAATCATTTGTATTCCTCCAACAAATAAAAAACACCTAAGTACATTTCAATTTATATTCAACATCCATTACTAAAGAGTCATGGCTAAAGACAGAGAGCATCCTCCATACCCAGTTAGTACCTGGCTGGCTTCATAACAATCACTTAGCACTTTTTAAATAGACGTTCTTATGCGCTCACCTAAAACTGCTAAATCATAATTGATAGATTTGAAAGTCTTGGAATAAAGTTTTTTGAGTGCCATATTTGGTCTTGATACAATGCTTTAAAACTTGATTGTGTGGGCCTCCCCGGTGGCGCAGCGGTTGAGCGCTGGGTTGCGAAGCTGCCCGCGGCCTCTGCGGCGCCGGTTCGATCCCTGGCTGCTCCCCGGCCACCTGAGGAGGGTCTCACATGGTGCGCAGACCTCTCCTGCCGCCCATTGCTCCCCTTAGCAGTGTACTTTGGTCCTTCTGCCTGCTCTGCTCCCCACTCTGGCTCTGGTGAATTCTCTCACCCTCCCGCGCTTCTGACTGTACCCAGTGCATGTATAAACAAAACAAACAAACAAATAAATAAATAAAACATGCCTCTATTAAAAAAAAAATTAAAACTTGATTGTGCAACTATTAAGGGGATTTTGAAAAACTTCTTTATTCTAGAAGGCATAATACTCGCAATGAGATGATATGTAGTAAAGATATGTATGGATACATTCTCTACATACAAAAGGTAGGAAAATACATCTCTCTGATATATCAGTTCAAAACTATGTAACACATTAGTTAAAACAATGACAAAGTAGAAATTCAGAGATATCCCCTAAGTTATAAAACTGAGGGTTTCATAGTAAAATTATCTTGTCTTTGATCATGACAATTCATATATAATACTAGGGTAGATAAGCTTAAAAGCAAATGTTAGTATACAAGGTTACTTGAAAACTGGTCCTAGATACTGAAAGTCAGCAACAAAAAAAAATTTCATTGAGGGCCTCCCCGATGGCGCAGTGGTTGAGCGCTGGGTTGCGAAGCTGCCCGTGGCCTCTGCGGCGCCGGTTCGATCCCCGGCTGCTCCCGGCCACCGGAGGAGGGTCCCACATGGCGTGCAGACCTCTCCTGCCGCCCGCCCGCTGCTCCCCTCAGCAGTGTACTTCAGTCCTTCTGCCTGCTCTGCTCCCTGCTCTGGCTCTGGTGAATTCTCTCACCCTCCCGCGCTTCTGACTGTACCCAGTGCATGTATAAACAAAACAAACAAACAAACAAATAAATAAATAAAACATGCCTCTATAAAAAAAAAAAAAAAAAAAAAACTTAAAAAAAAAAATTTCATTGATTTGCATTTAACCCATTATTAATATTTCTTATAAAAGTAAGATCCTAAGACCAGGGATAATTTATAAAAAAAATTAAAGTTGATTTGTTTTTAACTAATGTAATGATCTGTATATACAATTTATGAAATGTTCATCTGCATTCCACTTTTTCTCTTGTGTCTTTGCAGAACAAATTCCAAGGATGCATATTTGACCTAGTAACTAACCAAGTTTTTGATATCACTATCATGGTGCTTATCTGCCTCAACATGGTAACCATGATGGTAGAAAAAGAAGGGCAAAGTAAATACATGACTAATGTTTTATACTGGATAAATTTGGTTTTTATTATCCTTTTCACTGGAGAATGTGTGCTGAAATTGATCTCCCTCAGACACTACTACTTCACTGTGGGATGGAACATTTTTGATTTTGTGGTTGTGATTCTCTCCATTGTTGGTAAGACCATTTATTTATCACATTTGAATCAAACTCCACAGATGCTCAGAGGATTTTCTGAATTGTTCAATGTAAATTTACTTTTGAGTAAGTCAGTTAACTACATGAAAGAATGAAGGAAATTGAAGAGCAAAACTAAACAAAACTGCATAAGAATCATAGGGTTCATACTATAGTCTTCAAATGGTTTTCATTTGCTGGGAGCATATTCCTTGATACTGGAATTCCAATATTAACCTTCACAAAGGTAGAAACTGTGTCTTTTTGTACACATGTCTTAGAAGATAACACAGAATCTGAAATCACTTCTAGTTTTAGTACATATGAGAATTTCCCCCTGATTAATGATAACATTAATAGCCAGACTATTAGCAATTCTGTGCAAATTCTTCCTGAATGCAATATGAAGATTTCAAGAAATGTCAACTTCATATATATAATTCAATCATTGTTCAAATAATCTGCCATATCTGTGAATTACAGTACATGCTTTTACACTTCCTCCTCTTTGATTGCTATAGGCATTTTTCTGTCTTTTTGTTTTTCATCATCTACACGTCTTTCTCAATATTTTAGGATTATATTTATTTTTAGAATTATATTTAGAATTAGAGATTGTAAAGATCATTTAATACAAACTCAACTTACAAATGATGAAATAGACAGGCAACAAATGTTAAGGGTCACATGACCTAAAACCACAATATTGATGATGATATAAATTAGAAAAGAGTATTATCACTTAAAATTTAGGTTGGAATATAATACTAACCACAAGCATAACAGTGGAAGCATTCCCACTAAGAAGAAAGTGTTCTTATATCACCTCTTTTTTAAAAATATTGACCAATGTGTAAGATAAAAAACAAAGAAACAAATTTGCTATATATAAAATATAGCAAATTATATTCATTTTTGGATCATATTGTGGCAGTCATTGAAAATAGATGAAAATTAACTAAAAAATGGATTCAGTTATTGTTCAGTGGTACAAATTTTAAATGACATGTGCCAACGTTAAATTTTTTATATGTAGACAAAAGTTTAGAAAATATGTTTTAAAAATCTTGATCACAGTTGCAATAAAAGAAATTATCTAGGGCCTCCCTGGTCGTGCAGCGGGTTGAGCGCCATGTTGTGAAGCTGTCCGCAGCCTCTGCAGCGAGGGTTCAATTCCCGGCCGGCCAGGGAAAAACCCACATGGCATGGCAGACTTCTCCTGTCTTGCCCACTGCTCCCCTCAGCAGTGTCTTTGGTACATCTGCCTGTTCTGTTCCCCACTCTGTCTCTGGTGAATTTTCTCACCCTCCTGCGCCTCTGACCTGCACCCCAGTTCTTGTATAAATAAATAAATCTTGAAAAAAAAGAAATTATCTAGAAACAACTTAATAAGAAATATGTAGGACTTCTATGAGGAAAATTAAAAAATAAAATATAACTTAAATAAATGAAAGGCTTTTCTTGTACCCCAGTTCTTGTATAAATAAATAAATCTTAAAGAAATTATCTAGAAAAAACTTAATAAGAAATATGTAGGACTTCTATGAGGAAAATTAAAAAATAAAATATAACTTAAATAAATGAAAGGCTTTTCTTGTACTTGATAAGACTCTCTCTGTTATCATGAACACTTTTTTTCCAGATCATTTTTTCTCCCAATGAGGATATCAATATATTTTTTGTGGTAGAGAAATAAATATGTAAAATAAATAAGTCTAAATGATTCTAAAGCCATATGTAAGAAAAATAAGAATATTGCTAGATATTAAGACTTATAACCCTGAGGAAGTAAATAGTGTTCAGAAGAAAACTCAGTGGATTCAAGTAGATAATCCAAAAATCAAACTTCAGATTAAACTAACTTACTCAGTAAAAAAGAGCATATGAATCAAAGACTGATTAAAGTGAAAAAAGTATTTTTAATAGAAACAGATTTATAACCATAAACTTGAAAATCCTTGTTTCATGACTACGCATGAGTCTATGAAGAAAAAAATAGACAATTGCACAAAAATATAATATCCTATGGAGGAAAACTCACTGCACCAGAAAGAAAAAGTTTAAAAACATGGAAAAATTTTATGTGACATCTAAGGCTAATGAAGGGTTAGTTTTCCAATAGAAAGATTATCCTTATAAATGAGAGAAAATAATAAATTTCCCAAGAGAAAAATTAACAAAGGACCTCAATAGGTCAAAAATAGTAGAAATTGGGCCTCCTTTGTGGCACAGGGGTTGGGGACAGCGCTATCAAGCTATCACCAGCCACTGCAGCACGAGTTGGATCCCCTGCTGGCCAGGGAGCTACCCACATGGCCAGCAGAACTCTCCTGTCTCTCTCGCTGCTCTCCTCAGCATTGCATTTCAGTAGATCTGCCTGTTCTGCTCCCCATTCTGTCTCTAGTGAATCCTCTCACCCCTTCCTACACCTCTGATCTGCACCCCAGTTCTTGTATGCATAAATAAATAAATCTTAAAAAAAATAAATTTGAAAATAGCCAACAAGCATACGTAATTTCCAGTAAACAAGAAAAGTGAATTGTTTTTTCTAAAAATAATGAAAAGAAATTAAGGAGATGTTTTTAAATATCACAAATATTTTCAGGTGAAAATTATAAAGAATGACAACTGGTAAGCATGTGAAATGTGGGCACTTTCATACCACTTACTGTACAAACTTTCTCAAGATAGGTTTGGTATTATTTGGCAATGTAATGAAATTTTGACAATCTGACCTAATAAATTCTATTAGTATACTACAAAAAGATATTCCTGCAATCAGGAATAAAAATGTATGTACTTAGATATTCACTTCAGCCCCCCAAAACCAGAAACATATATTTCCTCAGAATCATATATGTATGTGTATATATATTTATGAAATATTATTCAATTATAAGAAATCACCTTGTCATTTGTCTGGAAATATCTCCTTGACCTATAATTGACTAAAACACATTATTGAAAAAAATGCTTGTATGACATAATTACATCTATGTGTGTGTGTGTCTGCATCATAATACATAAAATATTAACAATAGTTACAGTTGGTGATATTTCAGGTGATTTATATTTCCTTTTCAGTATTTTACTGTTACTTAAATTTTCTTCCTGAGTAGGTATTATCCTTATAATTTAAAAAATCATCATGGAGGGGGAAAGATAAGGTCCATAAACTTAATAAAACAGAAAAAAATGTCATAGTAAGTAATTCTAATAATTTTCCTTTGGAGTCACACAAATCTTTATTATGAAATTGCTTTTGATATAAAATGACAGTTCCAAAATCATAAGAGATAAGATGGCAGATAAAACTATTAAGAGTCATGATTTTCTTTAGCATGAATATTTCACTTTAATTCCTTTCCTCCTCACCAGGTATGTTTCTAGCTAATATAATAGAAAAGTATTTTGTATCTCCTACCTTGTTCCGAGTGATCCGTCTCGCCAGGATTGGCAGAATCTTGCGTCTCATCAAAGGGGCCAAGGGGATTCGCACCCTGCTCTTTGCTCTGATGATGTCCCTTCCTGCGTTGTTTAACATCGGCCTCCTGCTCTTCCTGGTCATGTTCATCTACGCCATCTTTGGAATGTCCAACTTTGCCTATGTTAAAAAAGAAGCTGGAATTAATGACATGTTCAACTTTGAAACCTTTGGCAACAGCATGATCTGCCTGTTCCAGATCACCACCTCTGCTGGCTGGGATGGATTGCTAGCTCCTATTCTTAATAGTGGCCCTCCCGACTGTGACCCCAAAAGAATTCATCCTGGAAGTTCAGTTGAAGGAGACTGTGGGAACCCATCTGTTGGGATATTCTATTTTGTCAGTTACATCATCATATCATTTCTGGTTGTGGTGAACATGTACATCGCTGTCATCCTGGAGAACTTCAGTGTTGCTACTGAAGAAAGTACTGAACCCCTGAGTGAGGATGACTTTGAGATGTTCTATGAGGTTTGGGAAAAGTTTGATCCTGATGCCACCCAGTTTATCGAATATAGCAAACTCTCTGATTTTGCAGCTGCCCTGGATCCTCCTCTTCTCATAGCAAAACCAAACAAAGTCCAGCTCATTGCCATGGATCTGCCCATGGTCAGTGGGGACCGGATTCATTGTCTGGACATCTTATTTGCTTTTACAAAGCGGGTTTTGGGTGAAGGTGGGGAAATGGACTCTCTTCGGTCACAGATGGAAGAAAGGTTCATGTCTGCAAATCCTTCTAAAGTGTCCTATGAACCCATCACAACAACACTAAAACGAAAACAAGAGGATGTATCTGCTACTATTATTCAGCGTGCTTACAGACGTTACCGCTTACGGCAACATGTCAAAAATATATCAAGCATATACATAAAAGATGGAGACAGAGATGATGATTTGCCCAATAAAGAAGATATGGTTTTTGATAATGTTAATGAGAACTCAACTCCAGAAAAAACAGATGCAACCCCATCCACCATCTCTCCACCATCATATGATAGTGTAACAAAGCCAGACAAAGAGAAATACGAAACAGATAAAACAGAAAAGGAAGATAAAGGGAAAGATGGCAAGGACAGCAATTAGAGCTTCACTTCTGATATATGTTTACAGCCTGTGAAGGTGATATAATTGTGTTAATAAGACTCTCTTAACGGGGTCTATGCCAAAACTCTTTTAATCAAAATATTCTCAAAATCAGTGCATTCACTAGCTCTGATTCCCTAAGATAGGTGGGCAGCATTCACAGATGGCTTTTTTTGTAGCAGTAAATTAATTTGTAAAAATTGTAAGAGCTACACTGTAGGGATTGATTACAACAAACAAAAGTGATTTAATTTTATAAAATCAACTAGTCATTTTGAGTAATTTTCAGATGTTTGGAGCTCTTGAGAAGGGACCTTTTCCTTTAAAAATCACATTGAGCTGACTAATGCTATTTGGGGATAGTGAGGGAAGAAGCAAGGAATTGGTTACAGGCAGTCAGTTAGGAACAGGGTCCCCCAGCCCCCAAGTCCACTTTTCAGCCTGATTAAGAAACACTGGGCTAGAACCAAGAGGGTGCCATTACTGGCCCCCTAACCCCACTGACTACCCCCCAACCCTACATCATTTAATAGTCTGATTAGAGAGTTCAGACACCAACACAGTAACACAATGCTATTGACATGAAAGGCTGCTTTCAGGAAGGTCAGCCAGGTCATGTAGGCACCCTCAGTGGGCCTGGGTAGCCCAGGACAACCCCACACACTCAGCGGACCTAGGTGGTACAGGAGAACCCCACAATTTCAGAAGCCCAGGAGACCCCTGAGCCCAGCCAATCAGCAACAGACACAGCACACAGAAATCCAAGGACCAGAACCCTCCCCTTTACCCTCTCTCCGTGTAAGCACCCATTTCTCGCCCACCCCCCAAAGGCTGCCTGGCAGGACCCTGTGGGTGGGGACCTTTCCTGTTCTTCTCCCTCCCTGCCTCTCAATAAGTGTCTTGCTTTTCTGTAACTCTGTTCTCCACATCGAATCTTGATGGTTTTGTCAAACTTACTTTAGACTTTCTAGTCAGCTATAAAGAAAGCTTGCCAGTTGGTTGGAAAATTTCTAAACTTCTTGTTGGCCATTACAAATTTCAGATTTGGGCCTCCCTGATGACTCAAGGGGCTAAGCACAGCACTATGAAGCTATCAGCAGCCTCTGCAGCACAAGTTTGATCCCCGGCTGGCCAGGGAGCTACCCACATGGCGGAGCAGACCTCTCCTGTCTCGCCTGCTGCTCCCTTCATTAGTGTATTTTCAGTCAATCTGTCTGTTCTGTTCCCCACTCTGTCTCTGGTGAATCCTCTCACACCCCTCACCCCTGCATCTCTGGCTGTACCCCAGTTCTTGTATGCATAAATAAATACATCTTTAAAAAAACATAAAAATTACAGGTTTCTTTTAAAAAATCTAAGTTTCTTATTTAAAATAATCAATTTAGTAATCAAAACTACATAGTAGGTTTCTATAGATGACATTCCTTATCAAATTTCTGATAAAGGTCTAAGAACAGACAAACTTCAAAGTAAGATCTTAATCTATCTCTTCTCCTGTCCTTCTCAGGGTCTATGAATAAGGTATCTTTTATCTTTCCTAGGACTAGGCCTCATCTGTGAGGTCAAACAGAAACCAGGACTTTGCAAAGCAATTTGAATTTTCTATGCTTGTCTTTAAGATGGTTCCAATCTTGGGCTCTAGAGGTTTTAAAATGATTAAAATGGGACACTTATTATAACATGTAAGCACTTTAGTATCCATTTTATATTAGAAACCTCCTTGATTACAAAAAAAAAAACAAACAAACTTAAATGGTTATATCGACTTAACTTGAAACACTTCAATTATTTTAGGAATTTATCTTTGTCTTGAAAAGGGATATAGTTTTGTTGGAACTGTCCACCCATCAAAATCTCTTCTAGGAGGGCCTCCCTGGTGGTGCAAGGGGTTAAGCACCGCATTATGAAGTAATCCACAGCCTCTGCAGCACAAGTTCAATCCCCGGCCAGCAAGGGAGATACCCACATGGCACAGCAGACCTCTCCTGTCTCGCCCGCTGCTCCCCTCAGCAGTGTATTTCAGTTAGTCTGCCTGTTCTGTTCCCCATTGTCTCTGGTGAATCCTCTCACCCCCACATCTATGGCCTGTACCCCAGCTCTTGTATGCATAAATAAATACATCTTTTTTTAAAAAAAATCTCTTCTAGGAACTTAAGGAAAAATGTGGCCTTAAAAAACTGATAGGGAATTTTCTGCCCCACTTTCTTTAGAACTCAAGGGGCATTCTTACAAATATAACTTGAAAAATGTTTTCTTATCTGAAGGAATTAGTTCAAAAACTAATATTTAAAAATAAATTAGTAATTGTCAGAAATACTGGTAAAATCAATATCTCTAAAAATTAGTGCAAATGGCCCAAATTCTAAGTGAAAGAGATCGTTGTGTCTGTGTCTTTGCCTTTGTGTCTTTTGTGTCCAGAGGGCTGTTATGTTAAAATTATTATAAAGGGCACCCATATAAATTCTAATTTAAAAAAAAAAAAACACCAAATTTTGAGATCATGATCTAAAATTGTTAACAAAAGATACTTCAAAATGTAATGGATTAATTAAAGCATACTGTCTTAAATTTATAATATTGGGAATTAATAGTTTTATGTGTTTAATTAGGGGAAAAAAAGAAGCTTGGAGTAGTCAAAAAGAGTTATTGACCTGGTCTATGTTAACACAGGTAAATGTGGTGTTGTTTATACCCACACTGCTTTTGATAAAATTCTTTTCTAAAAAGACTAACCCACTATTTCTTCCCCTTAAAAGAAGTACCATTGTTCCCTGGGTAAGCACCTTAATTGATTTTTCCTTCCCTTGTCCTTGCCAAAAAAAAAACAAAAAAAAAAAAAAAAAAACACCTTTGGCATAGGAAATTGTTTCATTTGTAACTCTGCAATTTGAACTTCCTATCCTAAGAAAAACTATAGCTATAGTTGGTATCTCTATCTTAAATCTGTTCTTTTTATCATTATTTAAATGGTGGTATATTTCTCCTATAAAACTAAGGATCTACTACATTTAATAATGAAAATTTGTTGATTTCCTAACAAGGTTTTGGTTTATTTTTTGCTTCTCATTGTAGAAAAACTAAACTTTATTGTCATCTCACCCAAGAAAAAAATAAATAAAACATGTGTTTATGTATGAGTTATCCAGTACACAGGAATAATAGCATAACAGCTCTTACAATGTCTTAAGTGGAAAATGTGAGGCTGACCTGTTCATTAGCTTGAGTTATGTTGGGACAGGGCCTCGGGGTGGACTGAAAGTTTCAGGGAGTGACTGATGGGGACTGTCTCTGGCCAGGTGCCTGACTTGCATACCCCAGATGACCCGGATGACCTCTTGGAAATCTCCTGCTTCTATACTCCATGCTTGCTTTAAAGTGCAAATGTGCCCCTGCTGGAGCAATGGATGCTCTGTCGCCTAAATGTTCTGGGGCTCAGACTTTGGAAAAAGATCTCTTCTGGGCCTGTGGGCATAAATAAAGACAGAATTCTGCCATAACTGTCTTACAATCTAAAAATCAAAAAACTAGAATGTTGTAACTCTAAATGCAAATAAAGTGAGGTGTGTTAAGAAATGTATTTAAAACAGATATGCTAAAGGTCTTGAAAAACGTAGTGTCAAAACAAAATGGCTATCTTTTAAAAAAATGGTGCAAGATAGAAAGGCTTAAAAAAAAGTGTTCAAGGTCTGAGAGTGGTATCTTTAAAAAATGTTGTGCTAGAATGACTTGCTTTAAAAATATTTAAGTTTATTTTCAGTGTATGTCTGTAAAACCAAACTTTAATTTCTTTTTCATCTGCAGTAAAGACTCTAGCACTGTAAAAACAGATCTACTTTTAAAATCCTCTAGTTACCACTCTAGGTAATTTACTGTTGTTTTATAAAAATCTGCATATATTTATTAAGCCTGTGACAATATTTTTCTTGAAGTCAAATTTCAGAAATAGTAAAGCTTTTGATCAGGAAAATGATTGGATATGTCTTAGGACTCTTAATAAATTATTTTCCTTGTAGGAAAATGCTAAAACACATTGGACTGATCTAGAGATGTTTAAACTTCATAGAAAAAACATTGTCATGAAGGGAAAAAGTTATACCTTTTCAGCATATATAAAAATTGATTAAAGTGTTTTAAAATCATGAGATTTTTAAAACCTAGTATGTTCTGGTATAATATTATTGGATGATTCTGATTATTCTGAAATATGTGTGTGTGTGTGTGTGTGTGTGACAAAATTGAGCAAACATCCTTGTCTTTTGCCTTATACCATAATTTTAGGTATGGTCATTTTCAAGTTTTTATTATTTCTAAAGGTTACTTGCTGAGCTTTGTCTTCAGAAAATTCACAAAAAGAGACTGACAATATAGATATGCTTTGGAACTGAGAAGACCTACTGAGCCTATAGAAAAATTGGATTTATGAAAATTGCCAACAGAAGATGGAGACTTAATACACGGGAAAAGTATACTGTGGAGAATTTGTATAATATTTAATGACTTTTAAAAAAAATTGGTTTTTAATGTTTTGTTTTTCATCTATAGAGAACTTGTCTTTAAACTGGGCTATGATCTTAATGGTACAGGGCAGGGAGAGGGGCCCCCCCAGACCCCCCAAACCTGCCTGCTCTAAATAGATTCTGCCATCCGCCACATCAACACAAAACACATGAGACTTTCATGGGAAGGAACTTTAATACAATTAGGAAACAATACAGGAAAGACAAAGAATATAGTTTCTAAATCAAGTACCCAAAGTTACCTGTCCCCTCCTGGGTAAAAGTCCTTCCAAATGAGATTGGCCCAGAGCAAGGCCCCAAAGCCTGTCACAAGTCTAAATCATCTTCCAGTGGGGACCCACAGAAAAGGATCAGAAGTAACCAGACAAGTCTGGAGGGAAAAGAGCAAAATCAAGATCAAGACAGAAACCGCCACTGTCACCTCCCCACGGGTCTCTCACCCACATCTGTGTCACCCAGTCCACAACCAAAAGGCAAGCGCAGTTTCTTCGCATGTCTCTCTGCTTCATGTGCCTCCATCAGGTCTCCTTCTGGCTCTCCATTCTGCTTCCCTCCTTCCTCAGTCTCTGCAGCTTCTCCTCCCTGCTCAGCTCCACCCTCCTTTTTCGTGGGGAAGGAAACCTGGAACTTCCCCCTTTCCTGGGGACCACCCTGTTACATTAGCATTGGTAATTTGTGTCTTTTTATGAGCAAACTGGAACATTTACTTTTCTCTTTTCTCATCCCCAAATGTGTAGGCCATATTTGTATTTCTCAGGACAATGTCTATCTTTGCATAATCTCAATAGGGAATTTTATTTATTTCTCCTTAAAGTAGAAAATCAGAAACATGTTTTGTTACAAGGCTCTGATTGAGATTCTTTTGGGAGAAAAATTTGAGCTGAACTGAGAAGAGTGAGCCAAGAATAAAGAGCCTGTCACCTTGCTTATCGGGTTCCAAAGGCTTCCATGAAAGGTGAGGAAGCTTGCCTCCATTGGCAGGACTGGAAAAAGCCCTGTGACTTTGATGAAGCCCACATGGACTGGGTGTTACAAAGCTCACTCTAGGCCCTGTTGAGTTTTCAACAAAGCCAACAACTTTCTGATTGGTTGTTCTGCCTTATGAGTTTATGCAAATATAGGTAATATTGTTTAAAATTAGATTTGGTTTACTATTTTACAGAATTGGGTGAGGGTAGAGAAAAATGATGTCTCAGTCACTATTAGTCTCTGCTCCTCTTCAGTGAGGGCTGTGCCCTAAATGTCATCATCTTGAGGAAGGGAAAAAGCCATCCCTATTACATTGAGGACTACAATAAGGTGTACACATTATTGCTGCCACACTGCCACCAGGGCCTTAACTTCATATCAGGAACTGTGGCACCAGCAAGTGCAGGCCTTCCATAGTAAACCCCCCACCACTATGACCCCATTCAGCAGGAAGCAGCCAGAAGATGCCCTGGCCCATCTTCTTCCCCTCTTTTCCCCTTTGCATAGAGACCCCTGCCCTCTGCCAAAGAGCAGGACGGTGGTCTTTCAGACATGAATCTGCTTTCCTCCTTCTTTGTCGACAAAAACAACCACTTTCCTTTCCTTAAACTCAGTATCCTTTTATTGGCTGAGGGAAACAGGCCAGCATTGGATATCATGGAGACACCAAAAACCAAATGGAAAATAATTTAAAATTCTACACAAAGTCAAAACACCTGATTTGGAAGAGAACCCTATTCTACATTGCAAAATAATTGAGTTCACTCTTCTTTATTGCATGAAGTTGGTCATCATAATTATATAAGCTTAATCAATGAATCCATCTTTAAACATGAAACATGTCTCGTTGGCAAGCAGAAGCACTATTTTTCTTAAATAAAATAGATATCATAAAGGTAAACGAAAGAATACATTGGAACCCACGTCTGACAATTCAGCGTGGATGAGAGTCACGTCCCTGGGCAAGCTGAGACCACAACGGATGGGAAGGAGGTGCACGCTGCAGGCCAGTGGCTGGGAGTCTATGAACCCCAAGCGGCCTACTCAGCCGCCATCTTGTAACCTGCAACTCTGCCTTCCTGCCCAAGGTCAGAGCCACCCGCTCCCCTCCACTTGGTCAGAGCCCAACCTTAGGAGGTGCCTTTCGAATTCACACCAGGTGGGGCCTGGAACGCCTGCCCAGGGGGCTGAGGACCAATGCATGACAAGGGACCTCAGACGCTGCTCAGTGTCTGCCTTGTTGATAAGATGGAGACTGCAATCTGACCATACCCATTCCTCCTGCACCTGAGAAACACCTGGGGGCAGACTCCCTAACCCTGATGCTGCCCTTGATAGAGAACATTTTCTAGCTTCACCTCTCCTTTCTCTCCATCAAAAGGGAAACTAAACAAGTGAGAGCCATACAAACTTAAAAAGCGGGCCTCCCCAGTGGTGCAGGGGCTAAAGACAGCGCTATGAAGCTCTCCACAGCCATTGCAGCACAAGTTCGATCCCGTGCCAGCCAGGGAGCTACCCACATGGCACAGCAGACCTCTCCCGCCTCCTTGCTGCTCCCTTCAGCAGTATATTTTAGGCAATCTGCCTGTTCTGCTCTCCACTCTGTCTCTGGTGAATCCTCTCACCACCACACCTGCCTCTGGCCTGAATCCAGCTCTTGCATGCATACATAAATAAAATAAATCTCGTAAAAAAGTTTTTAAAAAATGAAACAAGCACAGCTTCTTCAGTGTCTCTCTCTCCACATGCCTCCCCCACATCTCCCCCTTGCCCTCCATCCTGCTTCCCTCTCCTCAGTCTCCTCTCTTGGGTCTTTCTCCAACCTGCTCAGGCCCACCCTACCCTTTCCCTGGAGATCCCCCTCCTGCAACATGATTTGGAAACATTTTTTTTTCAAGTTTTACAGGTTCATTTATAAAGGGAGCTGGGGAAGTGCTGGTTCTATATTACTGTTGTTTTTAGATTTTGGTAGCATTGGTGATCATTTCATAAAATCAACTAAGTCATTTTGGGTAATTTTCAGATGTTTGGAGCTTTTGATACAGTTAACAAGTTTGTCTTTCCCCCATTACTTGCAATTTCCCCTTATTTAGCATTAACAAGATTAATAGCTTGTCTTTCCCCATTTGTTGCAGCCGCCTCCTTCCCTTGAGAAGAAAAATGAGCTGACACCCACCATCTCCGTGCTGACCCTTTCGCCCCTCCCCTTAATAAAAAACAAGCTGGTGCTCACCTGTCTCTGTGTGGGCCCCTTCCCCCTCCCCTTTGCAGACCCCTGCCTATCTTCCCCTTGTATAAATACCCCTGCACTCTGCCAGAGAGCAGGACAGCTGTCTTTCACACATGAGTTTGCTGCCCTCCTCATTTGTTGACAAATTAAATCACTTTCCTTTTCCTCAAACTCTGTTTCCTTTTATTGGCTGAGAGAAACTGAGGCCGGTGTTCGGTAACAAATTGGCAAGCCAGCCAGGAGGTGGGTGCCACTGTGGCTCTCCCAACCCCAACTCTGACTTCCAACAGATGGAGCAGTTGGCCCTGGAAGTGTGCCAGGGCTTACCCATCTATGCTGTCAGAGAGGGACCTGGGCATCCTGGGTGGCAACCTGACCCTCCTGCTGAGAGGGAGCACCCTCTCTCCAGGAGGATGAGGCAGAGTCCCAGCAGCTGCTGGAGTTTTTCCCTCTGGGAAACTTCCCAAGTCCTCCTCGGGAGAGGCACAGCTCTTCACTGCACCCTGGATTCACCTTTGAGGGGATGGAAACCGGATGGAAAACCATGGTCCTCTGGCGTTTGGTGTTTGGTGTAAGTTCCCTGGGATGCATGCCGAGACCCTTGCTTTCACCCATTTGGGAGAAATCTGAGTCCCCCTCGTGGAGGCAGTCTAGTTCCCCTCAGTTTGGGAGGGAGTCTATGAGTCTCCCTCAATTTGGAGCACCTTTGGTGTGTTAGGCCCGGTTGAGTGGGAATTGGGAAACATTTGGTATTTTTACTTGATGTCTATTTGGTATCTGGTATTAGGAGTTTCCCGTTTGTTTTTTGGAAGCCAGGGATTTGGTTAAAATTGTGAGAGGCAACGTATTTGTTTCATCTGAAAGCCCCTTGGGGAAAATATTAACTGAGCGTTAGACCTGTAGCTACAAACTCATGTCTAAGAAGCAGCTCCTATCACTGTTTCCCTGCAGGAGCCCAGGAACAACCGATAGTGGGGAACAGACTGATGGTTTTTTTTTTGTCTAACACAAAAGCCAGGCAATACGCTCTCTTTTTCCACACTGGCTGTGTCATGCATGAGTTCCTTTTATCTATCCTCTTCTAAAAATCCTCCGCTGAAATCCAGTGTGAGTTCAGGTGCTTTGGCTTAGGGCAACCTAGGATAACTGAATCTTCTAGGACACTGGCAGATGGCTGAAATGGCTGGAATTGTTCCAATGAGAGCAATGGGCCTGAACCAAGGTTTCTACTTGATGTCGTTTTTGGAGTCAGTGGGTTTGGAGTGTGAGGTCCTTGGGTTCACTCTGGGAAAGGTTTCACCATAGCTCCAATTTCAGTGACATGAGGTGAGTATCCCAGGCGAGTTTCTCCATGAGACAGAGACATTAGTTATATTTAAAGAACAGGTTTATTAGGGAAAGGGTCAGAAGAATAAAGGACACTTGCGTAGACACAGCGGGCAGGAAGAGCTGTCCCAAAGGGACAGGTTTGCTAAGAGAGTCCTGCGTGGTTGCAGGTGGGCGGCCGTGAGGAGAGCGGCCTCCACAGAGGGAGGTCAGTGAAGACAAATCCCAACATGGTAAGGGCATGGGCAGGAAGGAAGCTGCTGCCATGCAGGAGAGAGTTGGTGAAAAGAAGCACCCGCATAGTCATAGGTGGGCAGACTGAGTGCTGTTCTCAGCCTGTGCAGAGACTGCACTGATGCAGTCTTCTCTTTGGGAGGGGTCACTCCTTGTGAGCCTTTGGTTAGTTGCTGATTTTGGATAACTATGCAGAATCTGAAAGGGACCAGAGATTCTACAATGGGCTCAAACTCCCTATCTTTACCCTTGGGCCTGTGTGCTAGACACTCCCTGCAGCAGTCTGATACCTGCTTGGATTTTATGCTTTGTAATCTGAGCATTGGCACCTATGCCTAACATATTGGTTTCTATAGCTGTGTCAATGGCCATGTTAATCCCTTCTACCCACACCTCAGCTCTTGGCTGAGCCAGGTTTCTGGTCTTGTGGTGCCTCCTCTTCGGTTTTTTTATTCCTGTCCTCCATCACATCCACTATGTTTTATGGATTCCATCCACACAATCAAGTCAAAGAGATCCCAGGTGCCAAGGACTCAAGCCCCATCATGCCATGAATCTGTGATGACTCCTGACTTCTTGAAGTGGGGATTGCTGGGAACTAAGGGTAGAGTTAAGCAAACACGCTTGGTATAAAACTGAACACAAGTGGCCTAGAGGGAGACTTCGTTTTGCTGGTGTTCAGCCTGTGCACAGGGTCCCAGCTCAGCATTACAGCATTAATTGAATATGATCAATTCATCTCTCTCCCCCACTCTCCCTCTATCTGTGCTTCCTCTCTTTTCATTTCCCTTGTAAATAAATCTTATTAGCTTTTCTTGTGAGCCTCACTTGGGTCTTGTTCTGAGTTTTTTAAAGCGTGGTAGTGGGACTCACACCCAGATCTCATCAATTATATGTGAAGAGTGTAAATAAATGAATTGAGAATCCTAAAATAGATTAGAATTCAGTGGACCAACAAACTGAAACTCCCTATTTGTTGCCTTCTTGCTGTCTCCTCTTTTTGACCCTTCCCTCTAAATATTTATAGTCACTGAAAGAAGACTCATATCCAACAGGATGTGCCTATTTGTTTAGCATTTCTAATGAAAAACTCCCTAAAATGCATCAGTATCCAGAATAAAACTGCGAGATTGTGAAAAAGTTCAGTCTTTTTGGAAGATGGAATCTCCGTCTACCAGGGGCAAAAGGAGAGGAGATAATTGATCTCCAATTAAACCCATGTTTCTCAGATATTAGCACATGTCAAAATCATAGATTGCTGCGCTGTACCACCAGTCTCTGATTTAGTAGATCTGGAAATTTGCATTTCTAACAAGTTCTCAGGTGATGCAGAAGTTTTTCAAGCAGTGTTCTCATTTGCAACAGAGATGCTTCAGCTATAGGTAATCTGTATATACTTTACAGCTGGAAAATCCCTGCCTCCCAAATGTTACTGCACATTGCAATCATCTGGGGACTTTAAAACCAGTGCCTAGCTTCCACCCCAGAGATTTGGCTTTAGTTGTTCTGGGAGGCAGCATATAGTTTAAAGGCTACCCAGGCAATTCTAATGTATAGCTAAATTTGAAACTAATGAAATTTGCCTGGTTTTTAATCCACAGGTATTAAGTTCTTTACACACAACTCTCTCTGCCCACTCCTAAAACTGACCCATCAGAACAGCACTCATTTCTCAATTTCCTAGTTTGTTATCATGTGTTGAATGGCTGAAGTTGAGAGTGCCAACTGAGATATCCAGTAGACTACCTAAGTTATGAGTTAGGAAGCTAACCTGTCTACCTAAGTTATGAGTTGGGAAGCTAACCTGTGATCTCACTGGGTCTCTGCTATTTATTGCATATGTGATCTTACGTAATTGAATGTGGCATTTAATATATATGTTTTGTCTTTCATTCTGGGTAAGTAGAGTATAATAAGCAGTAAATAAAGAACTTGGAAAACTTGAAATTATTGAGAAGTATTATTAATGGATATAATGACAGTGGTACTTATAAATCGTATATTACAGATAAAAAAAAATGAGTGCAACTTCTAGTTTAAAAATATCCCCAGATTATCTGCTACCTGAGAATCCCAAATAAGAATGTTCAAGAGTAGCAACCCAAATGCTACTTGCTTTTTGAAATTAGTATTGGTTCCAGGTAATCAAATTGATTATAATTCTATAGTATAAACATGTAACTTATTATTCTACCTTACAAGTATACGTCCTTATAATGTTCATCTGCTGAGGACAGAAACCATGGATTTTCCAAAATGTGTATGGTCTTTAGCTATGCACCAATTGCCTAATAATATATTATTTTTTCTGCATACGTCAAGTTAAAGCACATTTCCTCCTCTCCATTGTTAAAAATGAGATGGCACTCTGTAGGGTAAGATAAAAGGTATCAGGCTTTTCTGCCCTTCCGCCATCAGGATAGATGAGGGAGCCCTGTGATCCTGGGTGCATGCCTGATGGCGGGCACCTGAAGTGGGTCCACCTGAGCTAAGAGACTGATTTATAAGGGTAGTGCAGCAGAGTGCAGTGTGGTGGTAGTGCAGTGTTAAGGGTGGAGGAGTGGAGTGTACAGAGGAGTGCGGCAACTACAAACCACGGCGAAGAGCATGTGGCTGCTAGAACCGTTCATAAACCTGCAAAACCACTGAGGACTCTGACTCCTCCTTTACCCGGTCTGCATGGGATCAGAGAACCTGCACTGTGTCCTGCCCAGCCTTACACACTCAAACTATCCAGAGTCCATAAAATGTATTAAAATAAATAGCAAAGAGAATTTGTGAGTCCATTTTGGCCGGCGAGCTTATAAAATTCTTTATATAATAGCTCCATCTTGTGGTCAACAAAATAAGTTTTCAAGTTCCCAAATACCGTTAGTTTCATGTTCTGCAAATAATTAAACTAGCCTAGCATGAGTCAGAAAACAAATAATAGTGACTTTTTGTTCCGACAATTTCCACAAACTTGACTATTTTATTCCTTGACAATTTTATTTAAGTTTTCCCCAATCTTCCTAATGCTGACAGCAAAAACGCAAGTGGTGGCTGTATCTGTCTTACTCCCTCTAATCCTCCTTGTCGTGACTCACCAATCTTCCTGGGATTTCTTCCCCAGGCACATAGAGTCCTTCTACTGTCTCTGAGACTCCGTGCAGACTTGATGTTTTATGCTCTATACCAAACCTTTTTTTTAAAAGATTTATTTATGCATACAAGAGCTGGGGTACAGGCCAGAGGTACAGGGGGTGACAGGATTCACCAGAGACAGAGTGGGGAATGGAACAGGCAGATCTACTGAAACCCACTGCTGAGGGGAGCAGTGGGCGAGTCAGGAGAGGTCTGCTGTGCCGTGTGGGTAGCTCCCTGGCCACTCGTGGTGCAGAGGCTGCACACAGCTTCATAGGTTGCGTCTTAACCCCTTGCGTCACCAGGGAGGCCCTGTACCAAACCTTTTATTCCAATTTGAACGAAATGTATGAAAACTATGCTTTCATGGCAACAAGAAATTGTAGATAGCTGCACTGACCTGCAAACAAAGTTTGGTTCCTAAAGATGGAATGTCTGGAAGAAAGACTCTCAATAGTCAATCTAGATCTAATTTAAGTATATGAGATGGGGGGGGTGTGGTTTTGGGCTTAGCTTAGTAGGCATGAAGACCTATTGAAAGTGAAATTAATTTTAAACTAATATAAAAGAGATATGCTCAAATGAAAAAAATTAGTAGAAACACATTTACTGTTTGGATATAAATCTCATGGAAAGGCTTTACTTTTCCTGTCCCCAGTCTGTTTGACATGCCTTTTCAAACATAATACAATTTACTCAAATCTTTCATTTATACAACACAGTAAAAAAGAAAACCATTTTATACAGTCAGTGTCTGTCTGAGCTTTCACAAATATAACACAGTAAAAAAGAAAACCATTTTATATAGTATTTCAGTGTCTGAGCTTTCACAAATATAACTTACTGCTTCAGTATAAATATCAATATACAGCTAGATTAGTAATTTTGAAATCCAATTTGAGCCTTGTGATCATTATAGCTGTTGTTTTATTTTTTTATTAAAAGGAGCAAAAACTTTTCTGGTAATAGGCCCACAGTGAGTTACACTTAAATAGAAATTATATATTTACTCTCCTTACATCACCTGAAAAGAAAGTTGAAAAAAGAATAAACCAACAGAATATTAAACTTCCAATGAACAAAGTATTTTCACAAGCTCACTAGCAAAATCTTATGCTCTTTAATAAGGAATATAAATAAAAGAAAAATAAATGATAACCAATAATTCAATAGATATTCAACAGATACTGGCATTCAACTGTGTAAAGTACTGTTCAAGGCACTGTGAGGGAAGGTGAGGAGGAAGCAATGAACAAATTTAATAACAACAATAGCATCTAACTTATTCCTCAATTAATATTTATAACAAATTTCTACTTAGTCCCTGTCTTTTCTTTGTTATCCTAAATTTTCTTATTTGTAGTAAGAAAATTCACAGCCATCCAAATTCATTGTAAGCAATGTGGCAGAAAGGACCTTTTCTTTTTAAACAAAGAGTATTACTTTTATGTCCTCCTTTTGTCTTCCAGACAGAAAGTTTAGATATAAGACAGAAATTGCACAGTCCACCACTACATAGGTGGACGGGTTTGCAGAGTTTGTCATGACCCAGGCAGCCTCCATCCCCACCCTGCCTATCCACTATCAGTTTGACCGAGAACCCTTTACCAAGCTTGGAAAGACCTAGCTAACAGGGGAAAGGATCAACCTGGAGCTTAGGCAGGAAAGAAACTTCCTTTTCCACAGATCAGTTATGGGTCCAAGATGTAGGTTTTATCTGACTTGTGAAGAAAAGGAGCTTTGGGGGTGAAGGAAAAGATGATGCTATGTGCACGTTTCTGATATAAAGTCCCTGTGCCTGAATCCTCAGGAGCCCTGAGCAGTACTCGACTTTCCACCAATCTAATTCCCCTGTTTAAAATATTTGCACAGTACTGAGATCTATACTTGAGAAAGGCCTTTTATCATGGTCCCACTTAAATGGCCCAAAGAATCAAGAGAACTAAAGGAGGAAACATAAAGTAAGGAAGAAGTAAGCTAGGACAGTGAGGGGAAGCAGGTTAGAAACACCTCAGTAGACAAATATAAGTCTCATTGATCTCACTGTAAAAGGTCACCTGCAAAGTTGATAAGAAATGGATCTTAGGCCTCCCTAGCGGCTCAAGGGGTTAAGCACCACACTACGAAGCAGTCTGCAGCCTCTGCAGCACAAGTTCGATCCCTGGCCAGGGAGCTACCCACATGGCGCAGCAGGCCTCTCCTGTGTCGCCCACTGCTCTCCTCAGCAGTGTATTTCAATCAGTCTGCCTGTTCTGTTCCCCACTCTGTCTCTGGTGAACCCTCTCACCCCCACACCTCTAGCCTGTACCCCAGTTCTTGTATGCATAAATAAATCTTAAAAAAAAAGAAATAGATCTAGAAAGTATGTAATTTTGGACAGTGAGACATACCCTATTTGATAGTAGTTAGGTCATAAATTATCACTTGACCTTCAAAGATATAAAAGACAACTAGCCCACAACTGGATTCCTGTCACCTCAGAGTTTGCTAACTTTGCTTATAGATAGCTCAGAAGGGAAGTCCTAGGGAACTATATTCACTCACTCATTTATGTCTGTGTTTGGTTTTTAATCTTTGTACCTCTTGTCACTGGTTTGGTAGAAAGCCAATAAGTGAGGAATTGTGAACTAAACTTCAGTATATATTCACTAGCTGTTGCTCACAGATGCATACTCTGAGTTTGGCCAGTTCAGTCTTATTAAACACATTTAACTGGGATGGAAAAATATGGGTCACTTGCTCTCCAGGACCCCCATTCCTTTCTGAGGAACACCCAAATAGTGATCAATAAGCAGAATAAGCAAACCATGAGGCGATAGAAAGGCATAGTTGCCAGCTAGTTGCCTTAAATTTCAAAAGTGTCTGCACTGGCTGATGTATTGGAGAGAACACCTTACATTACAAAAATACATTTTATTTCCTTAAAATCTAGTATTAATTTCACAGATTTCAAAAGTATGTGAAAGAGAGAGAGGTCACATTTTTCTTTTTTTTTTTTTAAAGATTTTTTTTTTATATATAAGAACCGGGGTACAGGGCAGATGCGTGGGAGGGTGAGAGAATTCACTAGAGACAGAGTAGGGAACAGAACAGACAGACTGACTGAAATACACTGCTGAGGGGAGCAGCAGGCAACACAGGAGAGGCCTGCCACGCCATGTGGGACCCTTGCTGGCCAGGATGGAACCGGTGCTGCAGAGGCTGTGGAAAACAGCTTCACAGTGCTGCGCTCAACAACCTGCGCCACCAGGGGAGGTCCAGGTCACATTTTCTTTATCCATTTATCTATTGATGGACATTTAGTTTATTTCCATGTCTTGGCTAATTTAAATAATGCTGCACTAAACATGAAAGAACAAATGTATCTTTTCCTTTGGATATATACCCAGAAGAGGGATTGCTGAATCATATGGCAGTTCTATTTTTAATTTCTTGCAGACCCTTCACACTGTTTTTTATTGAGGCTACACTGATTTACATTCCCACCAACACTGCACCTTTTCTCCACATGCTTACCATATGTCCTCCTATCTCTTGTCTTGTACTGGTGATCACTATAACAGGTGTGAGAGGATATCGCATTGTGATTCTGATTTGCATTGTTCTAATCACTAGTGATGTTGGACACTATTTTGGTACTTGTTTGCCTTTTGAATATTTTCTTGTGGGGGGAAATACCTATTCCTTTGCCCAGTTTTAAATCATACTGTTGGTTTGATTTTTTTTTTGTTTGTTTGTTATTAAGTTGTGTGAGTCCTTTATAGCTTTTGGATATTAACTCTTGTCAGATATATAGTTAGTGAATATCTCCTCCCAATCTGTAGGTCACCTGTTCATTTTGTTCTTTCTTCTGCTGTGAAGAAAATTTTAGTGTGATTAATTCTACTTTTTGATTGTCCTTAATTCATTTTGAGTGAATAATTTTTGTGAGTGGTGTAAGACATTTAATTCTTTTGCATGTTACTATCCAGTTATTCCAGTACCATTTCCCTTTCCCTACTGAGTATTTTTGGTTTCCTTGTCAAAAATTAGTTGACCATATGTACATAAATTTATTTCTGGGCTCTCAATTCTGTTCAATTAATCTATATGTCAGTTTTATGCCAGTATCTCTTTGATGAAACTGAGGTGTATCCTTTTGGTCCTACAAGTCTGGGAAAGACAGACACTCTCAACTCCTTTCCTCAGAAGGAGAGCTCTTTCTATCTGGGGCATTTCTTCTTGATACTGAGTATTGTTGGCATGTGGAGTGGGATAATGCAGGTAAGACAAAACATTTTTCCTTCTCTTTTGTGTCTTATTGACAGATTTTTTTTGTCCCACTGTGTTACTAACATTTCTTAAGTAGACTGCTGAGCTCTCCCAGAACTATTTTTATTAATGATTAGTTGTCTAATTGTTGATCTTTTTAGAAGGACAGACTCTCAAGTCTTCTATGTTGCCACTTTGATGACAATACTGATTATTTTCTGTGTCTGCATCTCAGAATTTGAAGAATAGGCTATTTTTGACAACTAATAAGACTGTTTTTTGTCAACTAGCTTGGATAAACTGTAAGAATC
Organism: Talpa occidentalis; assembly: GCF_014898055.3. Lineage (NCBI taxonomy): Eukaryota > Metazoa > Chordata > Mammalia > Eulipotyphla > Talpidae > Talpa > Talpa occidentalis. The sequence goes on along the minus strand of NW_023603184.1, from coordinate 97,925,199 downwards.
ATTTTTCGTGTTATCATGACTTGCTTCAAAACCTACAGAATAATCATGGGTAATTCATTCACATTAGCACAACACAGCAACAACTATTTGTTATCTTAGGAACATCATCATGCCTGTCTATCACTATCCTAACCAGCGCCCTCATCCCTTTTATATCTTGGTTTTTGCAATGGTCCCCTGTTTTGAATCTACTAGGGCATAACCTTCCCAAATTAATTTTTCTAAAATCCAGTCAATGTTTAGATAGATGGTGCCTCTTATGAATAATTAGTGTGCTCCCATTATCTCTAGGATAAAATTCAGACTGATTATTCTGTTGTTATTGCTCTTATAAACTCCAACCTACATTATCATTTTAATCCTGCTCTATTTCCCTTTTCAATCCTGTCACCCTGATTAGTCAAAACTGCTGCCTTGAATATATCATACACTTTTCTGCAATGCCCCTTGACCTTATGCAATCTTGCCTGTACACTATCACTCTGGAGTTTCTTTCCTTCAGTTTATCGAAGTCTTTTTAGTTATTTGAATATAACCTTTGGGGACTGTAAAGGAGAGAATCTTGGCATGAATCAGGAGGTGCTGTTCAAAGGGGCAGTTTTGTATCAGGAGAGAAGCCAATTGAAGAAGGGCATTACCAGGAGGATACTCCAAAATCAATATTAGAGGAAGGAGGCAATTTTCAATCTTCAAGTAAAGTGGAAAGATCGAGAGCTCTGCAATATGATCAAATGAGATGCCAAATCTGGCGATCTGAGCAAACAGAAAGTCAGAGTGCTAAGGTGAGAGTTGAATGGAAGGATGTAAAAGGAATGAGGTATCAACATGCCAAAGGTCAGTTCAGGAAATTCATTTTTCTCTCTGCAGCTGTCCTTCTAGCATGGTGTGCATTGCATGTGGGAGATAAACTTAAATTAACAGCACTATTTTATCAGACACTATCTTTCTTGGCTCAGTTCAGTCCAATCTTCTCTAGACATCTATGAAACTTTTTTACATCATTCCAACACACAGATGTCTCAGTCTCCTCTGACACCACCGCATTTGTTATCTCTATTTCTCATTTGGCAATGAATCATATGATTGCCTAATGTCATCTTATTGTGGTTTTGTTTTTACTTAAGACTAACATTTTATCTATCTGTCGTAGTGTCTAACAAAACCTCATCAGAGTGTAAAATTAAAACTTTCTTCAGCATGTCTATGTAATCTTTTTTTCTTTTTAAAGATTTATTTTATTTATACAAGAACTGGGGTATAGGCCAGATGAGTGGGAGGGTGAGAGGATTCACCAGAGACAGAGGGGGAACAGAACAGGCAGACTGATGAAATACACTGCTGAGGGGAACACCAGACGAGACAGAAGTCTGCTCTCCATGTGGGTTGCTCTGAGGCCAGCGGGGATCGAACTGGCACTGCAGAGGCTGCAGACAGCTTCACAGCACTGTGCTCAACTGCCTGCACCACCAGGGAGGCCCCTATGTAGATCTTTTATATTCTACCGTTAATACAACCTAAAACTATCTTTTTTATAGGCAACAAACACTTGTTACACTCTTAGGAATATGATATTTTAATTTACTCTTCTCTTTAACTAGACCTAAAATGTAAGCTGTTAACAGGTCCATCTCTGAAATAATTTCTAAAACTGGCAAAATTTACCTGAGGTACATATTGAGAAAAAATATGTTGACTCAAACTCTAAGGACTATGGATGCAATTCAGACTTATACTGAAAAATAGCAACATATTTTTTAGCACCCTTTGGTTACAAGCAATAAAATCAAGTCTGGTTAAATTAAAGGGAAAATACTGTATTATAAAGATGATTTGCAAAGGACTTAGACAAAAAGGTATGAACAAAACTATAAAGGTCTAAATAGAAGACCATCAGAGCACCAGCATGGAAACAAACAGGCTCTGACCGCTTTTCTAGATTTGTGCTCATGCTGCTCAAGTCTCAGAGGAGCCTTCAGAGAGATAAAATCTAGTAGATCCTACCAACGTCATTTGTTGACCAACAGAGAACAAACTGCACAAAAAAATGAGGAGAGATAAAAAGTGATTCCTAGAATTGTTACCAAAATTAAAAATAATGAAATCTAGACTTTCAAGTAAAGAACAACTAGAAGAACTGTATTTTACAGTCCAGTGACTATAATGATGAGGTTTCATAAATCAAGACTCCATGAATGAATTCTCTAATCAATTTAGACATAAAGCAGGTGGAACAAGCACAGAGCAAGGTGCTATTTAAAACTGTAATAATATACCTAGGCTATAACCTTGGGACAGACTTGGCCACAGAGTGTGAGTATGAGATTTTGGACAGGAAGCCCAATCAGGTTAGTCATGAGTGCAGAGAATGGGCAGGTTGCCTGATAATGATGCTTCCAGGATCCGGGCCTCCTGGCTACTTGGATCCTCCATTAAGGTTATGTTGGCAATGAATGGGAATTTTGTTGTTAAAGGTAGTTATTTTTCAGTGAAGGGGGAAAAGAATAAATTAACAAAATATAGCAGTTTTGTGCCCGATGTGGATCCTTGTTACCCAGTGGCAACTAGTTTGCATAGAATTAAATTTAAGAAAACATACAATGGATAAGATAAACTGCTTAGTTATTTTTCAGGCATCCCCAAACAAGCACAAAGGTCTTAGAAATGCTTTAAAAAAAATTCAGTATTTGGGAAGTCCTAGCCAGGGCAATAAGACAAGAGAAAGACATCCAAGGAATCCAAATAGGAAAAGAAGAAGTCAAACTATCACTATTTGCAGACGATATGATATTATACATAGAGAACCCCAAAAACTCCACAGAAAAGCTAATTCAACTCATCAATCAGTTCAGTAAAGTGGCAGGATACAAAATCAACACGCAAAAGTCAGTAGCCTTCCTATACACAAACAATAAATCTGAAGAAGAAGAAATCAAAAAGACCATCCCTTTTGTTATTGAAACAAAAAAAATCAAATATTTGGGAATAAATCTAACAAAAGAGGTAAAGGACCTATACAAAGAAAACTATAAAACACTGTTAAAAGAAATAGAAGAAGACACAAAGAAATGGAGAGACATCCCCTGCTCATGGATTGGAAGAATAAACATTATTAAAATGGCCATCCTACCAAAAGCAATATACAGATTCAATGCTATTCCAATCAAAATTTCAATGTCATTCTTCAAAGAAATAGAACAATTATTGATGAAATTCATATGGAATCACCAAAAACCCCGAATAGCCAAAGCTCTCCTGAAAAAAAAAGAAGGGAATGGAGGCATCAGACTCCCAGACTTCAAACTATACTACAAAGCCATAATCATCAAAACTGCATGGTATTGGAACAAGAACAGACATACAGACCAATGGAATCGAATAGAAAATCCAGAAATAAACCCACAGATTTATGGTCAACTAATCTTTGACAAAGGAGCAAAGAATATGCATTGGAGCAAAGAAAGTTTGTTCAATAAATGGTGCTGGGAAAACTGGGTCGCTACATGCAAAAGAATGAAGCTTGACCACCACCTCACACCATACACAAAAATCAACTCAAAATGGATTAAAGAACTAGACATAAGACCTGAAACCATAAAATATATAGAAGGAAATATAGGCGAAACACTACGTGATTTGCACATCAAAGACATCTTTACAGACACATCACCCAAAGCAGTGATAGTGAAGGCAAAGATAAACAGCTGGGACTACATCAAATTAAAGAGCTTTTGCACAGCAAAAGAGACAATAACAAAAACAAAGAGAAACCCCACCAACTGGGAGAACATTTTTGCACCCAACACTAATGATAAAGGACTGATCACAAAAATCTGCAAAGAGCTGATGAGACTCAACAACAACAAAGAAAATAATCCAGTCAAAAAATGGGCAGAAGAGCTTAAAAGAAACTTCTCTGAAGAGGAAATGCAAATGGCCAACAGGCATATGAAAAAATGTTCAACATCACTTGTCATCAGGGAAATGCAAATCAAAACTACCATGAGATACCATCTTACAACCAGTGAGAATGGCACATATTAAAAAAACTAGCAACAACAAATGTTGGCGAGGGTGTGGAGAAAAAGGAACTCTTCTGCACTGTTGGTGGGAGTGCAAACTGGTCCAACCACTGTGGAAAGCTGTATGGAGATTTCTGGACCTACTAAACATAGAGCTTCCATATGATCCAGCAATTCCACTCCTAGGTATTTACCCAAAGGACACAGAAACATCAATTCCAAAGAACACCTGCACCCCTATGTTTATAGCAGCACTATTTACAATAGCTAAGCTTTGGAAACAACCCAAATGCCCAAAAATAGATGACTGGATCAAGAAGATGTGGTACATATATACCATGGAATATTACTCAGCATTCAAAAAAGATAAACACATGCAATTTGCAGCAACATGGATGGCGCTGGAAGGGATCATGCTCAGCGAAATAAGCCAAAAAGAAAAAGAAAAATACCGGATGGTCTCACTCATAGCAGGAATCTAGAAAACTTAAATAAGGGACCAGGAAAATGAATAACTACAAGAAAGTGAAAATCAAAATCAACAAAAAACTATGAACCAGAGACACTTTTAGGGGGCGGGGGTGGGAGGGGAGGGATTGGGGTCAGAATGGGGGGGCTGCAATTGTATGGGGAATATAACAATAAATTTATTAAAAAAAAAAAAAAAAAAGACATCTTTAGAGATACACCACCCAAAGCAGTGATAGTGAAGGCCAAGATAAACAGCTGGGACTACATCAAATTAAAGAGCTTCAGGACAACAAAAGACACAATAACCAAAACAAAGAGAAGCCCCACTGACTGGAAGAAAATTTTTGCACACAACAATGATGCTAAAGGACTGATTATAGTAGAATTTTAAATTTCAAAGTAGTAGTCCTTGTTGTGAATGTTATGTTTATATTTTCTACTTACTTCTGTTGAGAACCTTTCATATTGTTTCTAGTCTGGTGATTATAAATAAAGCTGATATAAAAAAAAAAAAAAAAATTCAGTATTTGGATATACTGCTATATCTTCAAAATATTTACCTACTGATTTTATTTTGGAAAAAAATAATGCCTTAAATCTGAAAAGAAATTAGCCACAGTTGTATGAAGTTTATAAAGTATGTGTTTCTCATATTGTGTTAGTTATAACTGCTTCTATTTTCCTGAAGAATATTAATTAGATACAAGGGTTACTTCATAAGAAGATTCTAATTACTTTTAGGAGTATGGTCCAAAGCTCTTATGTCTTCTTAGAAAGGAAAAGACAACTATTGAAAAAATAAGATCCCTTTAGTATGAAGAGAGTTAGTCTCAGTACGAACACATTTTAAAGAATGATTCTGGTTACACAATCTGTTCAGAACTGAGCAAGGTATTTTATTTTACTAGCGATTCTAATAAACTTAGACAAAAATGTAGAGGGGTGACTGGAACATAAAGAAGTAGAGACAAGAAAGGTCAAGTTATTAGTACTTGGAACAGTGTCATGAACCAATGAGTCAGGCTTGATATTCCTGATAAAATGCAAGAAACAAGAAGGAATCAGTCCCATTTTCACAGGCAAAGAGAGACAGGCATATCTAAACACGAGAAATCTTTAAATCCATTATTAAATATTTAGAACTGTATTTTTTGAAAAATGACACAAATACTTGTTAATCTCTTGCTGAGGAGTGATTTAAATTGCATGAAATTATTTCTTGAAGCAAAGGGACTACAAAATAAGACATTTTTATGGCTTTCCTATTATTAGGTAGGGAGACAGATTCATATCAGGCTTCTCCTTTCTATCAATTAGTCATGGAATAGAAAGAAATACAAGGGACCTGTTTTACTGCAAAGTGAAACTCTCTCTAGTCTGTGTACAATTAAAGGAGAGAAAAAATACAGAGTAGTTAAGAAATACAAACGTTATGCTTTCCCTACAACTACATTTAAATGTTTCATCCAATACACATAAAAAATATCCAATATCTTGTGCTTATTTTCTCTCTAAAGCATAAGAGATTCCAGATGAAAATTCGGTGAAATATTTACATGCTATTTAACATGAATATTGCTATTGGCAGATGGCCAGGAAGTGGTAGAATTGGCCTGAAGGACACATTAAACTGTTTTTAATTCCATGTGCAGATATTAAACCAATGTGGAGGCTCGCAACTGACTCTCCACAATACTTTATACCACAGGAAAATAAATTCTGTGAGGAAGTCTATTACAATATAATGTTCATTCTTGTAAGAAAAGCATTTTTATAGTGATCCTCAGGGCAATTAACTAGGGTGTGTGTGTGTATGTGTGTTTGTATGTGTATGTAGGGGTGTGTGTGTGTGTGTGTGTGTGTGTGTGTGTGTGTGTGGTGAGCACATAAGTGTAGAAGAAACAGAAATCTCAAAGTAACTTTGAAAGCTTCTGGGGATTACTGACAGGTCAGTAACTCCAGAAAGAGCTCTCTGGTGGCAGTGGACTGACTTCCCCAGGTGGTCATTAGTACCCCTTTTCAGACAAATGCACCAGGACTAGGTTGCAGCCATCATTCACCTAAGTTGTCAGTACCTCTTGATTTACTATTTGATGATATCAAGCAGTGGGAGGGAAATCTTTTAGACCCCGGTGGAGCAATTAACTAGCTGAAATTGCCTTGGGGAATCTCAGTCTTCATTCTGCAGAGAAATACTTCAAGTATTTTCCTTCAAGTAAAGCAAACCCAGGATCATTTCAATTTGAAGACTTAGGCACTTCTATTAGACATAGAAAACATCAAAATGTAGAAACACTAATGTGTTTTTAAATTCCAGAAAGTTTTACATGCTCTTTAGAGATAACAAATGACAACACATTATGAGTGTTTAAAGTAGTGGGTGGGGGCATCAGAAAATAATTTTTTTTAAGATTTATTTATTTATACAAGCACTGGGTACAGTCAGAGGCACGGGAGGGTGAAAGAATTCACCAGAGCTAGAGCAGGGAATAGAACAGGCAGACTGATGAAGTACACTGCTGAGGGGAGCACAGCAGGAGTGGTCTGACGCCATGTGGGACCCTCACTCTGCAGCCGGGGATCGAACTGGTGCTGCAGAGGCTGTGGGCAGCTTCGCAACCCAGCGCTCAACCGCTGCGCCACCAGGGAGGCCCCAATAAATTTTTAAGTTTCAAAAATAAATGAAGAAGGTAATTTCTGGTACTGGCAAGTTCTATGATGAAAGAAATCAAGGGCTCAAGATATGAGAGGCTATACCTGTGGAGAAGGGGAAGAAGAAGGCTTACTTGGATTGAATTTCCAGGGAAATACCTAAATGAGGAGGCCATATCTAATACAAACCTTGGAGTGACTAGGAATTGTCATTTAAAGATTGAGAGTCAGCATATTTCAGACAAAGAATAGTATGGACAAACCCACTAAGGTGGGAATGAGTGCAAGCTATTGAAGGAAAAGAAGGTTGGTGTGAACAGTGGGGAATTAGTCCAGAGACTAGCTGAGTTCAGATCCTGAAGGACTTTGCGTGACTTGATAAGGGCTCTGAGTGTTCTTCTACATGCATTGTACAGTGAAATAACACACTCTGATTTACACTTTTGAAAGATCATTCTGTTGACTAGTTGAAGGAGAAAAAGGGCAAGTGAGGAATCATGGATCATAATTAAGAAAATTTTGCAGCTATTTAGGCAAGAGATGTAGGATTTAGATTAGGGTGGTAAAAAATGCCTTCTTAAAAATGGCAGAAATATAGTAAGATAAAATGATCTTTTGGAAATGAGTGAAATACCTATTCCATAAACCTCTTTCCTTATTTATTCAAACATTTTTTATTACCTATTAAGTTCTGTTTTGACACTTCAGATATAACAATGGGGAAAAAAAAAACCTTGTGGAATAATAGTATAAGTAGATTTGAGAAAAATAGCTAATAGATAAAATACTCAAACATAAAATATCTTAATTTTTTAAATTGTCCTTTGAATACATAAATACATCTGCAGGGCAGAAAGAAATATTGAAAGTAGGAAAATACAAAACCAAAACAAGACAAAATCAGAAACTAAAAATCTCCAATAAATTTCCAATCAACGAAAACCACTATAACTGCTTCCCAGTTAAGCTTCCTTCATTTTTCTCTTCCTTTTGGCTACTATTTTCTTAATGACTAAGTCTTAAAAGTATTAAGCTCAGTTAGGAAATGTTGGTAAATCTTTGGAATTTACAGTATTTCATCAATATTTCATTAAGGAGAAGTTCAAGGATGATGCTTTAGTCTTAGCCAAGGTTGGCAGAAAACAGCCTGAGGCAATCACAGAGGGGCAAATTATGAGGAAAACGGATGTGTGTTGGAGAAGGGGAGAAAAAGTAACAAAAAAAACTGAACTGCATTCAATTACTAAAATTTGTATGAATTCACTCATCTTGGAATATCAATAAACAAAGCAAAGGAACAGGAAAAAAACCCCAAACTTCTGCATTCTGATTGTAAAACTAGTCTCTTAGGAGGGAGGGTGCAAAGGGTAGAGGGGGCCCATTGGACTGTGATGGAGGGTTATTAGCCCTTTGGTGGTGGAAGTATTGTGGTAACATTCATTTGCAGAGATTTGAACCTGTCCTTAAGAATATACAGTATGTAAACCAGTGTTAACTCATAAAAATAAAAACGAAGCAGGTCCAGGTAAAGACTGAATCAATGACTGAGGGAAGTTCTCAGACAGACCAGAGGAAAGAACAAGTGCCAGGGCCCAAAGATCGAGCACTATATATTTGAAGAACTGAAATTAGAACAGTGTGAATGAAGGATAAAGAGCAAAGGGACACAATAAGCGGCTGAAATGCTAAATAATCCATGGGTGAATCTTGCATCCGTTTTGCTGGCTTGCTGGGAATTAGAGCCTGAAATTTTTACTCAGGAAGTCACAGGTGAAAGCTTTCAAGATCAACATTAATGGGTCAGTGAAGGTAGCCTACCGCCTGATTTTTCTGTATGCAGGGAAGAAGTTGGTCGGTGACATGGTGGCAATAAGGTCTTTAGCTAATCCCACAGGGAGCTCGTGTTGGGATAGACCTTCAGAATTGTCTCTAATTGGGATAAGAGGTCCAGAATTTTATACCCCTAAAGGAAGCTGTCGTTGAGTGCAGGCTATCCTGGGACAGGTATGGCCTTGATCAAGTAGGTTCTCTTCAGCTGAGGGAAAGTCCCAAGGAGGAACACAACTGAGAGTGGTTGACTGCATCACTTAAACAAACACTGGAGTCCTCAAGAGGTCTTGGACTATTTATTTATTGTAAATAAAGCAGGTTAGGGATACATTGTGTAAACCATGTTAGAATGATTAAATTTTAAGCATGTAATTGACACAATCAGACATGTAGCTGGAAAAAATCTGTCTGGCTACAATATGAGCAACAGATTAGAGAGTGGCATAACTAGAACAGAGAGTACAGTTGAATGCTGGTTGCAAAAATCCAGGCAACAGATGATGGTGGCCTGAGTAGTATAGTGGCAGTAAGAATGGAGAATTATAGGTGGATCTGAAAGATTCCCAGAAGTAAATGGAGTTCGACTTGGTGATTAGTTGTGAGAAATGTTAGACAGAGAAGAGTACAAGCTATAACCCAAATTTCTGACGTGGATACCTGAGATAGGAAACAAAGCAAAAGAAGCCAATGTTACTGTATTTTTTTTTTAGATTTATTTATTTATGCATACAAGAGCTGGGGTACAGGCCAGAGATGCAGGGGGGTGAGAGGATTCACCAGAGACAGAGCGGGGAGCAGAGCAGGAGAATTGAGTGAAGTACACTGCTGAGGGGAGCAGTGGGCAAAACAGGAGAGGTCTGCTGCACCATGTGGGTTTCTCCCTGGCTGGCCGGTATTGAACTGGTGCTGCAGAGGCTGCAGATTGCTTCATAGTGAGGTTCTTAACCCCTTGAGCCACCAGGGAGGCCCTGTTATTGTATTTTTTAATGCTAGGAGGAAGATGATACACTTAGGTTTGGAAATGTATAGTTTTGGAGAGAGTAAGTGGAGATGATTAAAAAGCACACAAATGTCAGGAACTGGAGCACAAAAAAGTGATTTGGACAAGAAATAGAAATGTGGGGTTGTCATCCTGGAGGTAGTAATTGTAACCACCAAATGGGGGTGGTCATTTTGGATTATGGTCCCCATTCAACAGATGACAACAAAGTCTCAGAAAATTTAAGCAACTTCTGAAAGTCACAGTGTTATTAGCTAATAAAACCAGAATTTTATCTAACTGTTCTGCTATGATTTTGACACTGTCTCATGGCTAACTTCAAGTGAATTCAACACAGTTTATTGTGAATTATATTTTTTAATGATAGTAGTCTTACTTTGGTTTATATAATAAACCTTAATATTAACAAGTAAAATTAGAAAATTTAAACTGGCTTTGTGGCCTCCTATTTGTCTAACCTTAAGGAAGATGTATAGTTTGTTTCATTAAAGAGAAAAACAGAAGGGCTTAATCTTTCATTAACCACTTTGTAAAGGAAAGCTTCGATTTATTCTGGAGGGAATTAAAAATGCATAGCAGTAGGCATTTAGGACAAAATTACCTCACAACAAAAAGTGTATGTACTATTAGTACTGAACTTATTTATTTATGTGTAGCTAGAATTACATGCCCATATTGGATTCAGGCTTATGAAAATGTCTGAAAGCGTTTCTCAGGATTGTGAGACACTGAAGATGTGGAAACTTGGCATGGGCTTTTTTTGCAAGGGTTCTGAGAACCCCCCCATGACTTCTGTTGGAAGAGATAATATCAGATTCTTTTCTGTTTGTATGTTTGGTTATTTATTTATATTTTTTAATGAGGTAATATTATTTCACAATATCGCATATGATTTAGGAGAATAGATTCACACCTCCTCAGATATGGTGACCACACCACACCCACCACCCAAGCACCGATAGTCCTTTACCACAATTCATTGGGCCTCCTTAACACTTTGTTTCCACCTACTCCTTCTTCCAGCCTCAATTCTAATAGAGTTTGTTTCAGTACTATCAGTGCCTTTGTTTTGTTTCTCTATACTCTATATATGAATGAAAGTGTCCAATATTGCCATCCTCCTTCTGACATTTCATTTAACATAATCCCTGCTGGTTCCATCCATTTTGTTGCAAGTGGCAAAAGTTCATCTTTTTTTATAGCAGAGTGGGAGTTAGGGAATTGAGACACAATGGTCATGTTACCAGAGGACATTTTATCTATGCTCATAAATAGGGTAACCATCCATCAGCAGTTAACCTCATGTGAATTATCCTCAACAGAGATGGTGCCACACACTCTTTATTTTTTTTTAAAAAACTTATTTGTTTATGCATACAAGAACTGGGGTGTAAACCAGAGGTGAGGGGGTTAAGAGGATTCGCCAGAGAGAGTGGGGAGCAGAACAGGCAGATCTATTGAAATCCACTGCTAAGGGGATCAGTGGGCGAGACAGGAGAGGTCTGCTGTGCCATGTGGGTTGCTCCCTGGCCTGCGATCAAACTATCAAACTCATGTTGCAGTGGCTGGCAATAGCCTGATAGTGCTGTCTTTAACCCCTGTGCCACCAGGAAGGCCCTACCACACACATTTCATAAAGGTGACCAGCTCCAGTGGAAAGACTTGAATATATTGTCATTCATAAAAAGTAATTTAGGGGCCTCCCTGGTGGCACAAGGGGTTAAGATGCAACCTATGAAGCTATCTATAGCCACTGCAGCACAAGTTCAATCCCTGGCTGGCCAGGGAGCTGCCCACATGGCGCAGCAGACCTCTCCTGACTCGCCCACTGCTCCCTTCATTAGTGTATTTCAGTCAGTCTGCCTGTTCTGCTCCCCAATCTGTCTCTGGTGAATCCTTCGACCTCCCCGCACTTCTGGCCTGTACCCCAGTTCTTGTGTGCATAAATAAATAAATCTTTAAAAGTAATTTAGGTTGGGCCCCCCCTAATGGCACAAGGTGTTAAGTCTCAGCACTATCAAGCTATAGGCAGCCTCTAAAGCAGTGGTTCGGTTTGGCCTGCATGACACAGCAGACCTCTCCTGTCTTACCCGCTGTTCCCCTCAGCTGTATATTTCAGTCACTTTGCCTGTTCTGCTCAGCTGTGTATTTCAGTCACTTTGCCTGTTCTGCTCCCCACTCTGTCTCTGATGAATCCTCTCACCACCCCCTGCACCTCTGGCCTGCACCCCTGTTCTCATATGAATAAATAAATAAAAATAAATCTTTTTAAAAAAGTCATTTAGGTCAAGTGCAATATATGTGTGGATACATTTTAGAACTGCAAAGCAGTAAGTGCTATAACATCAAATTACATATATTTCAGAATTCCTTGCAAGCTGAAATCAGGTAGAGAATGACCTCTTTTAAAATCATCTTTCATCTCATTAAATGTCTTCAGAAAGTTGGTTTTGACATTAAGATTTATCCAGGCTAAAAGTTGCTATGTAGCCTTGAAAATTATCTTGCTACCTGAGAAAAAGAAACCATTTGAATAGTGCAGGTCCTAGTCATCATGAATGTGGCTTTTTAAAAGAGTAAAAATAAAAGATTGTGGGGGAGTGGGAAAATATACAGTGTTAAAATCTGTAGAAATTAAAATGCATTTAAGTTAGTCCCCATTATTTTGTACATGGTTATACAGATTAACAGATGGGAAATATATTCAAGGTCATACAAAAAAAAGAATATTTAATGATAAAAGTAGGACAATGAACCAAATTTTTAAATTCCAAATCAAAACACATGCCACAGCACTACATTGCTTTATTTCATAATTTCTGGATAAATAGTAAACATAGAATGATAAAAATTGGTATGTTCTAAGTTAAAATTTCAAGTCATATGTTTAGAAATTCCAAGACTTGTAATTGGCTTGGGCAATGGCATTGCTTAGTTTTTAAATATCACATATAAATCATTCCTCTAATGAACATCTTATTTCCTTCATTCTGTCATTGTCCTCTGTCATTGAAGATGTTAAATAAAATGCATTGACATAAATTAATAGGCAATGGGACTTGATGAATTCTCCTGGAGAATATTTTTAGGATGAAAGCTTGGCAACTGTTTCTGTGATTAATCATGATAATGCATAAACACTCAGCTCCAGATAAACTGACCTATTCCTTCTTTATGGAATATTCCACTTCTGTTTTTCTTTCACAGAGAATTATTTATTTATTTTTTAAGATTTATTTATTTATTTATACAAGCACTGGGTACAGTCAGAAGCACAGGAGGGTGAGAGAATTCACCAGAGGCAGAGCGGAGAGCAGAATAGGCAGACTGACGAAGTACACTGCTGAGGGGAGCAGTGGGCGGCAGGAGAGGTCTGTGCGCCATGTGGGACCGTCACTGGTGCCCAGGGATTGAACCGGCGCTGCTGAGGCTGCGGGCAGCTTCGCATTCCAGCCCTCAACCACTGTGCCACCAGGGAGGCCCCTTTCACGGAGAATTAATCACACTGCTCTCTCCACAGTCTTCCCTGGAATAGCCTCACCTCCACTTCTCTATCCAAATCCCACACTCCCTAAAAAGATATCTCAGATCACCAAAGGAAAAAATAATCATGTTCTCTTTGGAATTTCAATGTGCTTTCTATTTCCAGCACTCAACACTGATCATATGGTCTAATATCATATATACCTCAAACCTTAAATGTTGCAAATGGATTGAGTAGTATGTTCCAGAAGAGAGGCATGGGAGTAGGAAATCAATAAACTTTGCTGTTAGCTAGGGTGAAGATACAACAAATGACTATATACATCAGAAACAAGGATACTTCAAAAAGTCAATCAATCAGTGGGTCATTGATTAGCATACAAGCTGAAAGTGAGCCTTCTCTTAGGGATACTCCCAGATATCCCATCTTCCCTGTAATAGAGTAGTGAGACTAAAAAGGAAGTTTAAAAAAAACAAAAACTCAATGAGAAGGTTTCTGTTTAGTTTATTCTAAAGGTTTACTTGGCTAAAATTATAATTCTGTGGAAGACAAGGGATGATAATCCCCATGCTTATGTGAGGGCAGCAAGAGGGATATTTACTATCCATACATGCGTAGTTACTAATTTATATATTCCCACTAGAATTTTGGCCAGCCTATGAGAGAGGCATTATTATTCTCATTTCTACCCTATAAAGTTTGCCTTGAATGCTAGGGAACTAGGATTACAGAGAGACTAAAATCAAGACATGTTGTTCTTATGGCTGATATTGTCTCTGCTGTTTTGTAAAATAAATTTGTGTTAAATGAAATGACTTATGCATTTTTAACTCATTAGCATATATCAATATCTCAAATGTTATTGTTTATTAAAGACTCATAATTAAGTAGTTGCCACAAAATTACATATCAACTTAACATTTTACTTTTTTTTTTTAATTTATACAAGAACTGGGGTACAGGCCAGAGGTGTGGGGGTGAGAGGATTCACCATAGACAGAATGGGGAACAGAACAGGCAGATTGACCGAAATACACTGCTGAGGAGAGCAGCAGGCACGACAGGAGAGGTCTACCGCACCCTGTGGGAATCTCCCTGGCCGGCTGGGAATCGAACCTGCGCTTTAGAGGCTATGATCAGCTTCATGGCGCTGCACTCAACCTGCTGCACCACCGGGGAGGCCCAACATTTTACATTTTAAAAATTATTTTATATCAATAAAGAAAGCGCATGTAGGGCCTCCCCAGTGGCGCAGCAGGTTGAGATGCAACCTATGAAGCTGTCTGCAGCCACTGCAGCATGAGTTCGGTCCCCAGCCAGGAAGCTACCCACATGGTACAGCAGATCCCGCCTGACTTGCCCGCTGCTCCCCTCACCAGTGTTTTTCACTCAATCTGCCTGTTCTGTTCCCCACTCTTTCTCTGGAGGATGCTCTCACCCCCAACACCTCAGGCCTGTACCCCCATTCTTGTATGTATAAATAAACGAATCTTTAAAAAAAAAAGAAAAAAAAGAGCACCAATCAAAGTCAAATTTTATCTGCTTCTTTATTTGCCAAACTAGCCATGTAGAGCAATAGTAAAACAGGCTTCCTGTATCCTCCAAATCTTGTGATCAGTGGATTTAGTGTGCTCTGAGCCTGGAATTAGAGGCAAACTTTTTACCTAATTAAGCTTGCTGACAGAGTAATTCTTTGGATGTGTGAAATTTGCTTCCATTTGAAGTCCTATTGCCTGTCTTCTACAAAAAGGGCAATGTTTTCTAATCTGAAGATATTTGCAGCTGTTCAGCTAGTTGACTAATCACTTCTGAGACTTTCTTCCCCAAAATAAAAATCATCTGGGGATTAATTGTTACTCAGAATAATAACAGAGTTTGGCATGTCTGAATATCTGTTCATCACTGGGTCTGGCAAGTTCGAGCCCATCTCTGAAATCATGAAATTCTCTTCCTAGAGTCTCAGGGGAGCCCCGAATGTTAACAGGGATTCTCTATGGCACTGTCAGGGTTACACTTTTTACCTGTGAAGGTCACTTCATAAGAAATCATGAAAATTATAATTAATAAAGGAATGTCCAGAACAGAATCTGAGGTTATTAGGAGAGTAAACTAATGCATGCCTAATACATACCACCTAGTAATTCAATTTAGGACTTCATATATTGCCCTAAACAAACCAGCTGGCATTGGAGAGTTAGAAGAAGCCTATATCAAGCTTATCAATCTATCATATGTATTTATATAGTGATGATCCTGACTAATGGAGAGGTGGGACAACGGAGATAGAGGGAATTAGAATTAAAAAGTAACAACTTGTGGACCTCTCTGGTGGCACAAGAGGTTAAGACACAACCTATGAAGCTGTCCGCAGCCTTTGCAGCACAAGTTCAATCCCTGGCCAGCCAGGGAGCAACCCACATGGTGGAGCAGACCTCTCTTGTCTTGCCCACTGTTCCCCTCAGCAGTGTGTTTC
Source organism: Talpa occidentalis (assembly GCF_014898055.3). NCBI lineage: Eukaryota > Metazoa > Chordata > Mammalia > Eulipotyphla > Talpidae > Talpa > Talpa occidentalis. The sequence goes on along the minus strand of NW_023603184.1, from coordinate 97,909,270 downwards.
AGTCAATCTGCCTGTTCTGTTCCCCACTCTGTCTCTGGTGAATCCTCTCACTCCTGGCATCTCTGGCCTACACCCCAGCTCTTGTATACATAAATAAATAAATCTTTAAAAAAAAAAGTAACAATTTGTTAAAGACAATGATGAGCACAATTTCACCAGACAAGGACACACAAAACCTTGCTTTGTCGAACAACTGCTTAAGTTAAAATTAATAAACGGTCAGAATAATGTGTGCTTGAAAAGGGTTGGAAATTTAGCCACTGAAACTAAGGCAATTTGAGATGCTTATGGACTCCATACCTGTAGTCCAAAAGCCTTCCCCAGATTTTGGCATTAGTTGTCAATGTCTTTGGCTCTGAGAAGTGGTGTTCCCTTCCCTGCAGATGGATGGCTGGGCCACCCACTATGTGATTCTCTCAGACGTTGCCATTGGGAGTCATTACCCTGCCCCTTTTTGCTGCCAATTGAATTGCATTCTTATATAATGTGGATTCACCTCCCCAGGCCCCAGGAAATCCATAGTGTGGTTATATGCATTTGGCCCCATTTATAAGTGAAATCTTGCCCCTCCATGGAAGTTAGGACTCTAGAGAGTCCAATTCTGAGAAAACACAAGTCTTCCGTAAAGATTGATAAAGTGCTATCAAATCTTAACCTCAAAGATGGCAATCTAACTCTGCACAGATATGCAGGCATCCCTCCCTTTTGCATGTTTTACTTTCTCCTTTTAAGAATTGTGTTGGTAGGACCTCCGCGGTGGCGCAGCGGTTGAGTGCTGGGCTGCAAAGCTGCCCGCAGACTCTGTAGCACCAGTTCGATCCCCAGCCCCCGGTGAGGGTCCCACATGGAGTGCAGACCTCTCCTGCCGTGCCCCGCTGCTCCCCTCAGCAGTGTACTTCCTCAATCTGCCTCCTCAGTTCCCCGCTCTGGCTCTGGTGAATCCTCTCACCCTCTCGCTCTTCTGACTGTACCCAGTGCTTGTATAAATAAATAAATAAATCTTAAAAATAAATAAATACATCTTTAAAAAAAAAAAAAGAATTGTGTTGGTTTACCTGAGGGAGGCAGCCTACAAAAGCTTGCTATTTCCCACCTTGGAGCACTTGCATAGTCTTGCTAAGAGATACTGCCATATTGCAGTCACCTAAAGACCTCAAATAAAAGCCTTGTCATTTGCAGGTAAAGTTCTGACTCAGCAGAGTGAATTCTTAACATCCCTCACATCCACGTAGTCCTACACTTGATTAGAGTAGTCCTGTGGTGGAATGTATTGCAAAGAAGACTGCATGTAGAGTTCTGTGACCTGAGATGCATCCTGGGCTCTATCTTTATAGAGTCATAGACTCAGGTAAGTAACTACTTTATTGACTTTATTGTGGATCTGGTAATGATCTAGATATCTAAGGGAACAAATACATGAATTTGCTTTGTAAAATATTATGTACCTTTTCTTAAAGATATAAATTATCATTAATGTTTATTTGCCATTAGCCCAACTGTCTCATCAACTGCTTTCAACTGTGAAAGGGAAGGAGGATGACTTAGTATATACAATGTCACTAAAATATGAAGAACATGGTAAAGATTTTGCTAACCAAAACACACTTTAATGTTTTATAATCCAGGATATCTACAAAAAATAGAGACTATTGTTGTTCATTGGTATTTCATTTATTTGACCTGGTCAAGAAACTATTTGTTGACCAAGTCCTAAAATCAAGCAGCTAATGGCCTCAGACAAGTCATATAATTTTCTCAAGTCTTTCTTTTTTTTTTTTTTTGAAGATTTATTTATTTATTTATTTATACAAGCACTTGGTACAGTCAGAAGCGCGGGAGGGTGAGAGAATTCACCAGAGCCAGAGCGGGGAACAGAACAGGCAGACTGACAAAATACACTGCTGAGGGAAGCAGCGGGCAGCAGGAGAGGTGTATGCGCCATGTGAGACCCTCGCCCAGCAGCGGGCAGCTTTGCAACCCAGCGCTCAACTGCTGCGCCACCACGGGAGGCCCTCAAGTCTCTTTTGAGTGAAAAGTTGCAGGGGTGGGAATGAGATGAGACTTAAAGAACAAACAAATGGATCTGGGTTACCCAGTTTACTATCCACAGGCTTAATTCTCTACTCCCGGAAGAACTCTGGATTTAAGCAGAAGGAACTCTGCTGGTTTATAGCTCCATGTCCTTATAAACTTTCACATCAAAATGGATGAGGGAGCCAAGACTTGCTATTTGAAGACAGCATATCTAAATATGGGATCCAAATACAATAGCTTAATTTAGAATTCTGACTAAAATGCCTAAGGACTTTGCAGAAGCTATACGGGGCAGCACAAGAATGTTTGTTGACTACTTGCTTTGCTGATACACTAAAAATTTTACTGAGCACAAATCGAACAGTGGCCTATTCTGAGGAAACCTAAACTGCAAAAGTAAATTAATTAATTAGAAAGAAAGAGTCAGCAGTCTTGGTGCACTCTTTCCCATTCTTTTTTAATGAAAGGAGAGGTAGGGCTAGGAAGTGAAGTCTGCTTAATATGTAGGACAGGGTTTTTTTTTTAAGATTTATTTTATTTATTTATGCATATAAGAGCTGGGGTATAGGCCAGAGGTGTGGAGGGGTGCGAGGGTTCACCAGAGACAGAGTGGGTAACAGAAAAGGTGGGTTGACTGAAATACACTGCTGAGGGCAGCAGCAGGTGAGACAGGAGATGTCTGCTGTGCCATTTGGGTCACCTACCTGGCTGGGGATCCAAGTGCTGCAGTGGTTGCAGAGAGCTTCATAGTGCTAACACTTAACCCCTTGCACCACCTGGGAGGCCCTATGACGGGTTATTATAAGAATAACATAATAATAAGAACTTTGGGGGCCTCCCCGGTGGTGCAAGGGGTTAAGACGCAACCTGTGATGCTGTCCGCAGCCACTGCAGCATGAGTTTGATCCCGGCCAGGGAGCAACCCACATGGTACTGCAGTCCTCTTCTAACTCACCCACTGCTCCCCTCAGGAGTGTATTTCACTCAATTTGCCTGTTCTGCTCCCCACTCTGTCTCTGGTGAATCCTCTCACCCCCACACCTCTGGCCTGTACCCCAGTTCTTATATGAATAAATAAACAAATCTTTTTTAAAAAAATTAAAAAAGAAGAACTTTGGAAGCTGAAACATCCCAAATAGAACCAATATATGAACTTTAAATTTTAAGCTATTAAAAATAGATACAATTTCTATAATTTTATTTTTTTTAAGATTTATTTATTTATGCATACAAAAACTGCGGTACAGGCCAGGGATGCAGGGAGATAGATTGGGGAGCAGAACAGGCAGATTGACTGCAATACACTGCTGAGGGGAGCAGCAGGTGATTCAGGAGAGGTCTCCTGTGCCATGTGTGTAGCTCCCTGACTGGGGATCAAATTCGTGCTGCAGTGGCTGCAGACAGCTTCATAGGTTGCGTCTTAACCCCTTGCACAACCAGGGAGGCCCAAATTTTTATAGAGTATTTTAAAATAGACTACCATGGCTTAGCTTCTCAAAAGAGAATAATTTCTTTTAATTTCTAATAGGGATTTAATGAAATATGTAGCAAATAGTCAAAACAGAGTTGTTATAATAACCAGACTATCATTTGCTTAAAAAAAAAAAAAAGTCCAACCATTGCTGTAAATACAGTTTTGAAGTACATACATTGCTTATTTTAAGAAAATTTCTTTCTGGAAAGACTGACTATTAAAGATAGCCATTAAATGAGGTTTTCAATGAAAATTTGGTGATCCCTTATAAAATAAAGCATCTTTCTAATAAGATATATCATCATTCTTATTACTTTCAATTTAATACATCTGGTTTAGATATATTGAACTTTCTTAAAGTAGGTAGGACTTATTTTAATTCTCACTAATCATAACTTTTTATTGCAATAAACATTATTGCATGTATACTGTGTCTCAGGAAGGTTTTATTTTGGTGCTGGAAATTCAAAGATGAATAAGTCACTGTCTTTGTTTTTACAAGTTAATCAGTTAGTTGTGGATGGTTATATGTGAGAAAAACATTTAATAAAGTGTAATATAAGCACCCTAAGATAGTATAAGCCATGTTGTTATCTCAACTAGTAGTAGTAATTTCCACTTAGATGGGATTAATCAGAATATACTTTTTAAAAACATTTAAATGTTTTAAAAACATTTTACACCTAATAGATTTCAATGATATCAGGATAATTGGAGTAAAGGGAATTGAATGACCCCCACCAGGAAGAACAATCTAAGTAAATATACAGAGACATGAAATAGCATAAAGTTTTCTTATATAAGCAATTCAGTGAGACTGGAATATTGACTAAAACCCGTGGGTAAGAAAGTAAATTGTTTTCTTTTGATTTGGTCTGAGAATTGTTCATATATCTAGAATGAATTCCCGAGTAAGGCTTTGAAGATTGACTAGAAATTGAATGTGAGGATTCTCAAAAGAAAAGCTAGTGCAGTCATACCAGGACTTAAGGGCTACATTAGAGATAATCTAATGAACCAGATAATCCAATGAACATGAGATAACGAACCAGGGCCTGCATGTTCTGAGAACCCAATTGGGATCAACTTGGAAAAGAGAAAACACCAAAATTGAACACTTAGCTCTTCTTCGCAGGTATCCATCTCTTCCCATCCTCCCTCCACACACATAAAATGACCTAGATGATTCTCTTGTTTATTTGAAAACTTATACCACATGGTGTCACTTGCATGGGGAATATAGAGAAACCAAACAAGGAGTCAGATAAAGCCAAACTTAAAAATTAACTCTTGAAAACTGACCATAAACTGAGGCAACCAGAGTGAGGAGTGGGTGAGGAAGGTGTTAGAACAAAATAAAAACAAAGGGCACAATAGACTATGGTGGAGGACTATGGGTATATTGGTATTGGGTGCTCTATGATAACTACATGGGAAAGGGGAGATCCCATACTTCCAAAACACTAACGATGATGTAAACCAATGTTATTTCAATAAAAATTTTTTAAAAAATTAAATTAAAGTGCATTTCTGGTAGATGAAAGCTTAGAGATTCTGGAGTGTGTGTTTGTGTGCTTAATAAAAAGAGAGGTAACTGGGATAAAAAACAGCTTATTTTCTTGCTAGTCTAAATAGAACATGTATTTAACATATATTCTAGGAGGCTCTGAAGACAATCCAAGCTGAAAATTTGAAAAAGCAAAATTATATATTCACAAACACCTTGGTTCATTAGCCATTAGTTTATGGAACCAATTTACATGAAACATCTCTGAATTGCCTAAATGTTTATCTTCAGCGTCAATTAAGACCCCTTTCTCTCTCCCCTTCTCATAGCTCCTTTTCCCGCTTCTTCCTCCCTCCTTTTATCTCTCCTCCTTCCTTGTGACTGGAAGTCTGATTCAGAGCAACTGATGCAGTGTAGAACATTGATTATAGCTTCAGAGAACCTCCTCGGTGCTAACCACCATCCACCTTAGTCACTTCATTTGTTGGCTTGTCTGTTAAAACTTTGATCATTTTTTTTTTAATTGCCCATATGTTTAGATGGACAAACTGAAATTTGGATTGTCACATCATTTAAGTACGTTGCTTTATCCCAGCTCCTTTCTAAAAAATATCACTCAAGTCACTACTGCACCTACTGAGCGAGCCTCAAGTTTGTCAATTCCAACACAGGCTCCCGAGCACTAATTATAAACTAACCTGCTCCAGGTATGTATTTTTCACACCACTTGCCTATGTTTCTGTTTATGTCTAATATATTTCTCCAGAAAGGTCTTTATATTTTTAACTCTTTGGGGATTCATCTCAAAGTTCTCTGGAATTTTCTGTTTCTAGAACTTATTCTGTGTCTTTTAACACCCCTAATTTCATATAATGTCAGATCATTTCCATGTTTTGTTCTGTCTCTCTTTCCCTTTCCATTTTCCTCTCCTCCCTGCCCTCTCAACTCTCTCACACACATCCCACACTGATATTAAACCCTCTGGGAAGTGTAAAACAAGTTTCTAATCACTTCAGGCTAATTAGTTTGACTATTAATGTTGAGGCAGACACTGTTAATCTCTCTCTTCTTTATTAAGAGAACTCCAACTTTGAAATATCTGTTAATCCCATCTGAGAAGCTATCTTTCCTGCCACCCTTCTTGCTGCTATGAGTGACCATATAACAATTCTGCCCAGTGAGGCACAGGAAGAAGTCTGTTGAGGATTTCTGAGAACTTTTCTTCCCTGCTATCAACTCTCCCCCTACCCCCTTGTCTTTCTCATTTTGCACCTGAAATCCAGAAGTGATATCCAAGATGTTAGCAGGATACTATGATCACAATGGGTTAAGAAATGATCTTTTCAAGATTCATATAGACCAGCCATGTTTCTCTTAGCATGTGGAATCATTGAGGTACTTTAAAATACAGTAAAGACCTGAAACCGAGGTACTATAGCGCAAAAATTTGAAAATTATACTGTTTCCCTGATCTCTGTATGTAGAACCAAAAAGATGTGGTTCCATTTTAAGGGATAAAATATAATCAATCATACCACTAACACAAAGAAATAAATCTTCCATACACAAATGAAATGATTTTAGTTCTCAAATCTCAAAAGATGAAAATTAGCACAAGATGATTTTTTAAAAATACTTCAACTGCACATATGAAAGTAAAGCAGAAATAGCTTAGTAACCACAATACATATCTGAGAAGTGGGTGTCCAGAGACAGACATATCATAACCTTTTACCGAGTCGTATGACTATTTCTCACCATTTAAACATAAGCCAGCTATGTGTATTACGTCTCAGTTAAAGAGGAAGGTGTAATTCGCAATGATCACTTTTTTCATCTCTAGTCTGACTCTGAATATCTAGAGGCAAGAGGAGACAAAGGATAGAAAGATTGGGGGTCCATGAACAAGCACTTGGAAGGCTACTTGTCAACCAGGAACTACCATTAAATAAAACTTTGCAGGACCTCCCTGGTGGCTCAAGGGGTTAAACACCGCACTATGAAGCAATCCACAGCCTCTGCAGCATGAGTTCGACCCCCGGCCAGCCAGTGAACAACCCACTTGGCACCGATATTTCCTGTCTCGCTGCTGCTCCCCTCAGCAGTGTGTTTCAGTCAGTCTGCCTGGTGAATCCTCTCACTCCACCCCCACCCCCCACATCTCTGGCCTGTACTCCAGCTCTTGGATGCATAAATAAATAAATCTTTTTTAAAAATTTGCATAGTAAAATAACAATTTCATTGTGTGAAGCCACCAAGACAATTTTGGGTGTATTTACTGCTGAAACTAGTGTTTCTCGCATTATCAGAGAGGGCAAAATTTAAAATCTCACATTTTACCAAGTCAGACCTGAGAAAACTGAAAATGTACAAAAGTAATTGAGCTGACCTAGAAGTAACTGAATTTTATGTCATTAGGCAAAAATGGGACATTAAAATAGAAATGAAATAATTTATAGAGAAATGAAAAAAAATTATGAGTTTGGAACTTATAAAACACATACCTGCCAGAATGCATACTAATTTGTTGCCTCCAGTCAGGCTGAACATAGTCTGCTTTTCATCAAAGAATTTTCCCTATTTATTCCTGTAAAAGAAATTAATACCATGGCCCATGTGACTTTTCAGTGAAGCAGAAACTAATGGAATAATCAATCTTTTTCTAAATAGGTTATTTCAAGGTGATTTGGATCCATAAATTGTAATTTGGATTCAGATCAACTGCTTCCCACATAAAATTTAAATTTAATAGAAACTAAGAATGCCATTTTTATTCCTTTAAAATCATAGTCTACTAGTCTGCCAGGAATTCTCTACAAGTTTAAAGTGTTTGATTTGAGGGGCCATCTCGTTCAGATCCTTTAGAAAAATGCCAGTATGGGCAATAAGGAAATTCAAAGAAATGGGAGAAAATTCAGAAAGACAAATAAATGCATGTCCTTAGAAATAAAATCAATGAATTGAAGACAGAAAATAGAGCTCTACATAAGATAAAAAATGGAGTTTCAGGATTTAAAAAGAGAAATACAAGAGATGAAAATTTCAGGAGAAAGTTTCAGAAGTAGAATAGATCATGTGGACAAATGAGTCAGTGTAATTGAAGATCAAATTCCAAGCAATACAGGCAGAGAAGGAAAGAGAGAAATAAAAAAAAAAAAACAACAAGAAGAAGAAATAGTCTGAGAATTATCTGACTCCATGACAGAAGGCAACATAAGAATAATGGACATACCAGAGGGGGAAGAGAGAAAGGAAAACAATACAGATTTCAAGAAATAATAGAGAAAAACTTTCCAAGCCTAGAGAAGGGAATACCTGTACAAATCCTGGAAGCTAGTAGAACCCCGGCATACCTAAATCAATCAAAACTGACACTAAAACATATAGTAGTGAAACTTAAAAGAGTTCAAGACAAAGAAAGAATATTGACGCTGGCAAGTGAGAAGAAGTAGATAACCTAGAAAGGTAGCCCAATCGGGATAACATCAGACTTCTCTTAAGACAAATCTCTTACTTCACTATGAGTGATTATTATTAGAGAAATGCAAATAAAGACCACAAGGAGACACCACCTCACACCTGTGAGAATGGCCCATATCAAAAAGACCAGAAACAACAAGTGCTGGCAAGGATGTGGAGAAAAGGGAACCCTTCTACACTGTTGGTGGTAATACAAACTGACCCAGCCCTAATGGAAAGCAGTATGGAGGCATCAACACTGAAAACTGATCTGCCACTTGACCCAGTGATTCCACTCCTAGGCATCTATCCCCAAAATTCAAAAACACTATTTTGAAAGGAAACTTGCCCTCCTATGTTTATTGCAGCTCTATTTGCACTCCTATATTTATTACAACTCTAATTACTATAGCTAAATTATGGAAACAACCTAAGAGCCCCAAAACAGATGAGTGGATCAAAAAGATGTGGTATATATACACAATGGAATATTACACAGTGATCAAAACAGACAGGCTCATGACATTTGTGACAACATGAATGGAACTGGAAGGGATAATGCTAAGTGAAATAAGTCAGGAGGAGAAAGATAAATATTGGATGGCGCCTCTAATATGTGGGATATAAAGTAACTAAACTAAGAGTCAGATAAAGACAAGCTTAAATTGTTGACTACAGAACTGAAGAACCAAGTGGAGCAGGGCCTGGTGAGGGGCAATAACAAAGAGAGAAGGAAGCACAGTGGACTATGTTGATGGCCTGTGGGTGAGTTAGTGATGGGTGCACTACAGTGGTAATACCTGATGGGGGTATCCAAATATTGCCTCAATAAAAAAAAATAAGTAAATAGCCTATTTAATGAAGGGAAAAAACACCAGTATTATTTCTTATCCCAAGATGAAGGACAGCTTCTGGATTAGAACTAGTCTTGTAATCTAATTGGGTTACCTATTAAAACCCTTCTCAGCAGGAACCACATGCATTTCAGACTAGGTGATTCCAGCAAGGTAACAGGAAGAACTGAAAAAAAAAAAAAAAAAAGGAGTTAAAATCTCTTTCCCAAATTAATGTGACACCATTTTGCTCAGCAATTGCAGAAATTTCAAGGGTTAGAGTTTTAATTTTGTGTCCATTTATTCCTTCATAGTCAGAATCTTTTCAGAAAGAAATGACTTTGGACAACCATATTTTTTAGTGAATATGGGATGATATAGCACATGAATTATTTTCTCTTTTCCATTCTGAAAAATTTATTTACAACTATCTCTTTGCATCAGTCTGACTATAATATAGTTATAAACCCATCTGTTACCTAAGAAACATTCTATTGCAAAGTGGGATCATTTTTTCCACAGAAGAAACAGGTATAAAATGAGAAGCCCTTATTCAGCTTAAACTAGAGGATCATACTGAATGCTTCAGGATTTTACCAGAACTACCAAAACTCTATTATAAGGAGAATGGATGTTGGAGGAAGCAGACCCCTTTGCCTTCAAAACAGAACCCAAGCTTTATTGGGGGTGGCAATGGGCTCTACTAAAAACATAGTGCTGCATCCCTGGTGGCACAAGGGTTTAAGTCAGCGCTATGAAGCTATCGGCAGACACTGCAGCACGAGTTCTATTCCCGGCCAGGGAGCTGACCCACATGGCACAGCAGACCTCTCCTGTCTCACCTGCTGCTCCCCTCAGCAGTGTATTTCAGTAGGTTCACTTATTCTGCTCCCCAATCTGTCTCTGGTGAATCCTCTCATCACCCCCCCACTACCCGCATCTCTGGCCTACACCCTAGTTTTTGTATGCATAAATAAATAAAAATAAAAATCTTTTAAAAAAAAAACCATAATTACTGAAAATGCCAGCCAGGAGAAGTGACATTTATCACAGCTACCACCCATAAGCCATAAATTAAGTCTCTAGATGATTTGGGAAGCTCTGGGAGAAAGATGATTTAGCTGGCAGTGCCTTTTGCCTTTTGCCCTTTCTGTCCTCTAGCCTGGAATGTAGTCAGGATGCTATAGGTGAGCCAGTCCTTCTAGACCACAAAGCACCAAATAAGATGAAAATCACTGCAAAGCAGGGCTAAGAGGAAGGAAAATGAGCTTCAGTCCCTAAGGACCCTGCGTCTGCCAGGACTGTGAAGTCCTACCTTAATGTTACTTGTCCTTAATGTCACTTGACTGGACTTAACGTCACTTGAGATAAACAAGACTTCTATTTGATTAAACCTAGTGAAAATGGAATTATCTCCTATGAGCTGCCAAACCTAACCAAATGGATCCAATTAGATATTACGGAAAATGTTAATTTTTAAAAAATAAAAACAGTTTCCAAACAAGTCTTTTAGAAGTGTTCATTTATGATGGCAATTACCAATATTCATAAGTCATTTTTATACATCCCTTTAAAAAAGTCCTCCAAGTCCTTAAAATGACTCTACTAAGCTATACCATACGTAGTTTGCATACATGGATCCTTTTGAATGCATTTAACCTCTCCACTTACTCATTCAGCATTTATTAAGAGCGCAGTATACACTGTGCTGGGGCAGGATGTAGGGAGGAAAAATAGGTAGCTACAAAAGGCTCAGCTTACTTGAAAGTAAAAAGACAAAATCTTTTAAGAAACATTCTATATTCAAGTTTTTGGCGCATATGAGCTGTTCATTCTGTGTACATAAGCTCTCCAAGTGACAGATAGCATAGCACCAAAATTGACGTTAATAAAATAGAACGATCTGAACTGCAACATGGTACATATCGCTTAATGTTCAAAAAACTGTTTCATAACTTGAAATTTGAATTCAGTGTTGCACCAGTATGTTCATTGCAGTTGTGAGAAATCATTGAACCCAATTTCTCATTCCATCCATTATAGAACATGTTTTTCCAAAACTGAACTGCTAAAAGCAGATATGTAGTGTTACTCCCCTTTGTTTTCTGTCTTTTCCATATGACAATCAAAACGTAATACAGCATAAAGGACAATTATTCCTCTAGACAAGTCGGTGAGTATCAGGAAAACCACTTTCCATTCACCTCTTCCTCTGTGTCACCTAAGGCACACCATTTAACTTCTTTCTACCTCATTTCCCATAGGGGTTAAATGATGGGATAGAATTAGATCATTGTGTTGTTCTATAGACCTAAAATTCTTATTTCCCTGCTCTATTCTCCGTGTGATACATTAGTAGTCAAGTTTCCTAGCTAAGAGCAGCACATTAAAATTATTTTTAAATGATGCATGGCTTCTTCTCTATTTCTGTTGCCTCGGGAATTAAACATGTTAGCCCACATCCTATATATCAAATCACAGTTTTATATATAATTAAGCAATATAAAACCATCTCTTATCAAAAGGCCCTATCAATGTACTCAGGATTAGAATATAGGACTGGTTTTATTATTCTAGCCTTTAAGGACATAACTTGCATTGTACACATTTGAGATAATTGAATGAAAATTAGGTGGAGAGTACATTGTTTTTAATTTACTGTTTAAAAGTATCTCCCAGCTATCTAGGAGTGAGTGTAACAAAGCATATTTCAAATGCACAGTGATCCTCTTGCTGCATTTGAGAAACTGCTTTCAAAGTCTAAAAAAAGATTCATTATATGCAAAATCTGAATGCTGAAATTCAGATTTTACTTTTCAGTACAGACAATGGAAATAGCAAAAACATCTGACAATTTTCTGCAAACCACCACCAAGAGGTGCCAGCTTTCTTAGTTCATGAAAATATCTGAAATTGAAATACTTTAAGCACATCCATTTTAACCCACCCCATTCTGAATTTGATATATAAGATAAACAAAGCTATGATCTTGTGTGTAACAAGATGTTTAAGGACAGGAACACTTCACAAATCTTTCAGTTATCATCCAGCTAAACAACTCACATCTCCAACTATCACTTTCATCACATAGCCACATATTCCCCTCTACTCACCACAATGAGTTAAACGTAGACAAAAGCTCTCCATGGCAGCTTTTGAGTCATGATTTTGCTTTACCATTTCCTTCATTTTAGGTGTCATGCACAGTACTTTACAGATAGTGATTCACTCTGTTAAGGCTTACTGCAAACGCTGAAAGAAGTGTCTTGCGTTTGCTGGAAGATTTGGCTTTATGCTTTTGGTCATTCTTCCTACATAAAGAACAAGACCAGTTTCTGAGCTATTCTTAATTCTCCTCCCAAAACATTTCAAAAGATGAAGACATGAAAGACTTCATGATTTCCATGCAAACTCTCAGCCCGCCCGCCTGCTAGCTGCTGCCAATACTTCTTACTCTTGCTGGTGATGACATTCAGCGAGCTCCCAGCCCCGATGCTTCGTTATGTAAGGCTGTCTAGGTCAAGTGTAGGAGACACAGTGCTGGCCTGTGCAAACTCATGCAACTGTTCCTTCAGATTAATACTTCAGGGGCTATGGAAGCTGGAAGAAGCTGAGCTTTTACTACACCTTTTGGGGGTAAATATTTTTGCATGATTCAGTAGTTTATATACTATAATCTTGGCAGATGCCTGTCAGCCATGCCGAGAAGTGCAGGGAGAAATTACTAAAAGATTCTCGTGCTGTCAGCATGCTTGAATAAGCATGGTAAGTCTCCTAGCAATCCTCGCTTTAAGACTCTTAGGAAGTAAATCAATCAAATATTAGGGTTTGCTTATGAAGCACCATCTCTTACATTCCAGGAATGAATGTTGATTTGACTATTTAAACTCTGAATACAATCCATTTGCTCAGAGGTGTTGCAGGAAAGCATTATTAGATATAAGAGATTTACTGCAGATCTTGCCCTTGTCTGAGTGCAAATTTACTTCCCTGGTAAATGAGCTATATGCTTGCCTGTATTTGTCTTCTACTGTAACTGTGATAACATGAGAGTGGAGACGGCATAACCTGGCAGATATGTGACTTCTACAAATAATGTATCCTGCCTACTTAGTTCCAAGGTGAATACTGCAGCAAGAGCGCCATTGGACACTGGCACTGAATGATGTTGGGTTAACTGCATTGGTTCAAACTGTGTGGTGTTTAGGGGACTTGGAGGCTTGATCTTAGGTTTGACACGAACAGTAATTCACTCTGTGAGTAAAAGTAGAAACAGGGTAGCACTAATTCTGTTTTAGATTCTCACACTGTGTCCTGGCATGGGAATTGGTTAAAATAGCAGGCTCTTCTTGAATGCTGCAGAAAAGCCTGGAGAAGTAGCAGGGCAAGATTGCGGCAGCAGTGTGATATTGGCAAGGAATTTTAATGAGGTTTCACCAGAGATGATACAACAGATGGCACCTGATTTAAAAGATAGGTGCATGTTTTAAAAAGTTGAAGACCGATGCAGTGCAGTTGAGAGGGTTTGGCTTTCTGTGTGTCCTTGGCAAATGAAGTGTTTGTCATGAGTTAGGAGAATGAAGGTTGTGTAAACTGTCTTTATGATGTCAAGGAGCTAAATGGAAGATTGAATATTCAATCATATTTGGTGTTTTAAATGAAGACTGACTAAGGCAGGTTACTGAGAGCATATTTAATAGGTAAACAGGTAGTTTTTCAGTATTTGGCTGTCTTTTATTAAATTAAAGGGAGGAAAATGGGTATTACTGAAATAATTCTTTGGGATACTTTTTACTCTCTTAATCATGATTAAAAGTAGCACAATGGTTATTTATCATGGCTATATACTGCTTATCATTTTATGCTATATTTAATTGATTAAACATGTACATGTATTCCCAAATAATTTGAAGAGACAGTTAAGGTCCCTCAGGGCCTGATTTTATATTACTGATGTCAATAAGGCATTTTCCCAATAGACTTAACTTGGCATAAGAGCCCTGTCAAACTAGGTTATACTAGGTTTGGCATTCAGAACATTCTTCATAAATGTTAAAAATAATGAATACAAATTTAGTTGTACTTACAATCTTTGAGCCTTTATATATTTAGGATAATACTGTCAATACTCAAATAGTCTATAAAGCATTTTCATTTAGTACTTTTTTATTGGCTATTGTTAAAAGGGATTCCTCTTCTGGTAATGAAGCTTGAAAAAGTACATTAATGTCTTCATTTCTAAAGTAAGGGATTAGAACTAAATGAGGTCTAAAGTTAGTTTTGGTTCTGCCATCTGTAGACTATAATCCTTTAAGTGTGAGTTAGCATTAATTAATCTGTGCTAAAGTGAGATTGCTATTTTGATGAGATTGCTTTTTTTTAAATATTTAAAATATTAGGCCAGTTTGTTTTGATTCCCTACCAAGTGTGATTCCAGTGGTTCTCAGAGTATGTCCTCGATGTGAGCAGCTCATCAGCCTCACCTGGGAATACAGCCTCTGGACTTACTGGGCCTGGACATCTGGAGTTGGGGCAGGGCCACTTGTCGTTTAACAAGCCCTTTGGGTGACCGTGAAGTATGCTCAAGTTTGAGAATCATTATGCTGGACAGTACTTTGGTTCAATATCATGAAAATAGTTTTTATTACATGTCATCAATTGTATGTTACATAACTAAATTCTTTTTTTTCTGGTGACCTAGATTTGCAGCTTTAAGTATTACTGTGTTTTCAAGATTTATGCAATTATTTAGTACATCTTAAGTCTAAGTTTGTTCATAAAAAGCTTTATTTTCCAACAGTTCCATTTTTAGCTTTAAAGGACGTGTCTCTTCTATTTGCTCACTGTGTGACCTGGCATGCGTCACTGTCCCTCTCTGATGTTCAGAGTCTTATTTGTAAATGGGAGGTTGGCCCATATCTGTTTTTTTCCAACTCTGCACTATTGGCATTTTGGGTCAGATATTTGTTACTGAGAAGTCTGTCCTATAAATTGTGTATTGTTGAGCAGCATCCCAGGTCTCTACCCACAGGGTGCCAAGAGCAACCTCACTTGTGACAATCAAAATATCAGCACATGCCCCTGAAGGCAAACTTGACCCTCCCAACCCTCTTGTCCTGCCATTTCCTTCCCCATGTTTGAACATCATTGGCCTAGATGAATTCCTTTACATAAAGTTCAGTTATACTAAATAATAGAAGAAATGGATTGTTTCTCCTTTTAGAGAGCAGGCAGTTTAAAAATTACAAATAAATAAATAAATAAATATCTTACTTGTTTAACCCAAATATAAGCTAAGGTCTTTTTGTCCCCTTGCAGATAGAGATATGGGTTGCTCAAATACCTACCAATTCCATCCCTTTTGCAACTTCTCTGGGACTTAACATTTTATATTGCCCACTGCATTGTGGAGTCCTGGTTCCATGTATACTAGCTCATGATGCTAAAACAGTGACCCAGATTCTATCTGTCACTCATTATCACTAGAGATTTATCTAGACCAATCATTTTTTGGGTTTAACAAATTTCATTAAGAATGTGTTTCTTTCCCTCTTTCTCTACCACCTACACACAAACACACACTTCTCAAGAGTTAGAAATTTGGAAATTCTTTCAGTACACTGTACTACAAATTCAAACAAAGTGTTCTTCTAAGATATATGTAAATTAAGGGACTTGGATGTAGGTCTGGACAATGTACCAGATAGCCATATTTTGATTTATCAAAATAATATAATAGTTTATATAGATATTCCCCACTTTTTGAAAGTTTGTATATACTCTTTTGCATTATGAAAGATCTTCATTAGTAACTGTTGTCTGCTAGCCAAAAGAAATCTGAAGAGGACTTTCATTTCTATAACAAAAGTTAAAAAACAAAAACAATATTCGACATTTCTTTCCCAGCTGCCATTAAAGAAGAAAGAGGCAGCATGTGCCCCAGTAATGAGCGTGGCAATGCCAAACTCTTTTCCTGGAAAATACTTTATACAGGTTGTGCATTAATCACATCATTCTGCTTTTCCTCGATGTGAGTGTTATTTTAGGTCTTATGTGTTATTTGGCAGGGTTTTTTTTTTTTGGAAGGGGGGTACGTTTAGAACACTCACAACTTCTTTTCTAATACAAATCAATGTAATACTTCCTTGGTTTATGTCATTTCCACTTACAAAAGGTCAAAAAGTTTCATAGAAGAGCTGTATATTTGGAGAGTGGGAAAACATGTGTTTGAATATCTGTATTTCCAAGTAATTTCATAGGCATGATACTTTCTGAGGCTGTGGCAACCCTATAAGATAGTTCATAATCACTGTTGTCATTTTACAAATCAGAAAATAAAAACTCAAGATCTCAGATGCCAAATCCACTTATTTCTCCACTCTTCTGTAAGGCAAGCTTTTAATAGCATATATAGTTTGAACACACTAGTGAGTGTTATTTCTAAGTGGATTTTTTGACAAATACCTATTTTAAGAATCATCCTGCTCCAAAGTCAAAAGACACCAATCACTCAGAATTCTTTAAAATGAAGGTAATACTTTAAAATGAAGGAAATATATTTATTTGAAGTTAAAAGTATTTTGATTTAATTAAAATTATTTAATTAAAATTAAAAGTATCTATACTGACAGTATAGATAATGCTGTTATGTCTAATGCTTTACTTCTAAGATTAATATATTTTTCCTGACAAACATTTATTTGTATAATATACTTAATTACTTGTTCTTTATATTGTTACTAAAATAATTATGGAAAGATTTCCATACATCATTTATTATACTAGTAATAGTCGCATGAATTATGTTATTTAAAGCTCTCAAAGTCTCCAAGATGACTGGATTATCCTCTTCTTCAAAGATCACATGAATTGATTTAACCTAAACCTGATCTTTAGCAGAATTACTGCACTCACCCAGCCACCTCCTCTGTCTTCACCAAAATGAAACACAGAATAGACCACCTCTATTCACTGCTACGTCCAGCGTGTGGCATAATATTGAGGCATATCCTGAGTCTCGATAAATATATACTGAAAGAATGTTGAATAATTATCATTGTTATCTAGTTATATTTTGGATGTTACATAACATTATTCAATCTTGTCAAATGGAACCCCAGCAACTTGCAAATGAGATCTAAATGGAAAGCTCAAATTCTGAAAAGAAGAGTTAGATTCATTTGTAGATATAGTACATTTGGAATTCTTTGTAACTCTCAATCATGTTACTTTCTTCATTTAACTTGAGAAAAGTCTTTTGGATTCAACATAGAAGTTTTCTCAAACTTTTCTACAGCCTGAAAAATTTACTTCCAACATCAAGTATGAATTCTTCCTTTTAAGATACTATTTTCCCAACATCCAGAACACACAGTCACTTCCAATTCTATTTAATCTTAAAGTAGATACCAGAAAGAACATAACTTTATTTCATTATAGAATAGTAGCACAGAAAAAAATTCAATAATAGAGGCTAACTTAAACATATATTGAACACAGTTAATTCTAAATAAACTGATAATATATATGAATTCCATTTTTTTTCTGAAGCTGTGATTCAGTTTAATATTAGAGTCTTCTATTCAGAGTGTTAGTGCTCAATTTACCCTCCTGTTCCAGTAGAATTAAGAGTATACGTTTGTTGTGTAATAATCTCCTTTCTCACCACTGGTTAGACCTATGACCATAAGTAATTGATTGCATTTCTCTGAAAATCTCAGTTTCTTCAGTTGCTAATTAAGAAACATACTCCCTCCTTGTCAGAATTTAAGTGATAATGTATGCCAAGTGACTTAATGTGGTGCTTTTCACATATTAAAAGTATTCAGAGAATAGTTTATAATATTCGGCATCATACATTCCCAAATATATCAGATTGTCTTAAAATGTCCTCCTAGTGTCTTCTGAGCATATAGGACATTCATATCAATATCACATCAGGGACTGAAAGATATTGGACTTGAGACTAATGTTCAAAGTACCAGTGTGTCCAGAACTGATGACCAGAGCCTGCAAACCAGGCATGGATAGATATCTGGATTCTCGCATCCTGCCCCTGAAAATACTTTTTTAAAAAAGATTTATTTTATTTATGCATACAAGAACTGGGGTGTAGGCCAGAGGTGCAGGGGAAGTGAGAGAACTCACCAGAGACAGTAGGGAACAGACAGAATGATTGACTGAAATATACTGCTGAGAGGAGCAGTGGATGAGATAAGAGAGGTCTGCTGCGCCCTGTGGGTTGCTCCCTGGCCCAGGATTGAACTTGTGCTGCAGTGGCTGCAGATAGCTTCATAGTGCTAGGGAGGCCCTAAGATACTTTCTGAAATGCAGTATACTAAAATAACGAGCCAGCCATTAAGTCTATTTATTTTTATTTGTTTTTTGAAAATGTTAATTCCTGTTCTTATAAAGGTATATTATCAGGGTAAATCACCCATTGAGAGTCTTAAGAAGTGTAGGAAATGCAGACATTTTCAAACAAGACTTTGTCAAAGTCAAACTTAGAGCCTAACTTAAATACGTCCTTGACAACTGAGAGTCTAACTTAAATAAGTCCTTGAATTTTTTTTCTAATTTTAATATTCTGTGTAAATGATAATTTCTGGACTATGATCAACTGTAGATCAATCAAATCAGAGATGAGTAAATTCAATAGATCCATTTCATGTGTCCATATTTCTCATGATCCAGAGTTTGTTCAATGAAATGCTGGCTAGTGAAAAATTTAAGCCTCTTGTTTTTTTCACGAAGTTATAGTTCTCTGATAAAGTGATGTTATTTTTCTATGTCTAGCACATGGAGCAGTAAAATAGAATGTGAGGAAGGGCTATCAGTGTTTTGTCTCATTTAAGGATACAAGGAAAATAGGACAGGTATCAATTTTCAGATGAAGTTTCCCAAAGAATATTATTGTGATTATCTAATATTAGAGAAAGAAAACTGGCAGCAATAGTGAGTGTTTGCTTTCGAATCTATAGTTTCTAGTAAAGTATTGGAGAAAACTTTTTATTAGTCAGCATTAATGAACTATCAGAAGGAAAAGTTTTGTTTTCTAGATATAACGTTATCCTCCTGACAATTAGCCAACCATCCCACACTCAACCCACCTTGTTCACAACAAGTTTTTTTTTTTTTAAAGAGAGAATTTTTTTTTAGAGATTTATTTATTTATACAAGCACTGGGTACAGTCAGAAGCGCAGGTGGGTGAGAGAATTCACCAGAGCCAGAGCAGGGAACAGAACAGGCAGAAGGACCGAAGTACACTGCTGAGGGGAGCAGCGGACGCAGCAGGAGAGGTCTGCGTGCCATGTGGACCCTCGCCAGCGGCCGGGGATCGAACCGGTGCTGCAGAGTCTGCGGGCAGCTTCGCAGCCCAGTGCTCAACCGCTGCATCACCAGGGGAGGCCCGACAGCAAGTTTAGGGAGCAAATAAGCCAAATATAAAGACCCCACTATTATTACTCAGTGCCCTGGCAGGAAATAGATGACTACTTCCAATAGGTGTAATTAGAAAATGAATATTTGCTTTTAACTTCTCAAAACTATTCTGACTTCCTGTGAATACTGGTCCATCCTTTCTTCTGTGTCAAATGTGCTGGGCCCTGTGTGATTCTACCATCTGCGCATTTATCCAAACTCGAGCCATTTGCTCAAAATCAGCCTGACATTTGTCCATGATACTCCTCTTCTCTGAGGACACTTTTCTTTCACACCTTTGTGCTTCTCTAGGAGAAATCTATGCACATCTTTTTTTTTTTTTTTTTTAAGATTTGTTTGTTTATGCATACAAGACCTGGGGTACAGGCCAGAGATGTGGGGTGGGTGGGTGAGAGGATTCACCAGAGACAGAGTGGGTAACAGAATAGGCAGATCTACTGAAATACACTGCTGAGGGGAGCAGTGGGCGAGACAGGAGAGGTCTGCTGTGCCATATGGGTCACCTCCCTCGCTGGGGATTAAACTCTTGCTGCAGTGGCTGAGGATTACTTCATAGTGCTGTGTCTTAACCTCTTGCGCTACCAGGGAGGCTCCCCTATGGACATCTTTTATGTGAAGTCAATACATGGCCTAACTTCACTTTCCAGTTAACCAAGGAATAAGTTTGATAATTCCTAGTGATGGGAAAGGTGCATGAAACAGGTATCTTACGCTGTTGCTGGAGTGTAAGTTGGTGTCACACCTTTGGAAGGAAACTTACTAATATCTACGAAGTTAAAGGCATAGATCTTTCCACTCGTACATTTCCTGAGAAAGTGTCTTACAGAAAAATTTGTACAAGTGGAAAAAAGTTTGTTCAGTGATGTTTACCTGTATTATTTGAAATAACAACAACAAAAAACATTGGAAGCCACATAGTTGTTTATTAATTGAAACCAATTAGATTAATTTTGGCGTATCCATCCACTTCCACACCAAAATAATATTTACATAATAATAGGGAAGAAATTCAAGATAAATTATACAGATAAAACATATTTATGATGTCATTTCTCAGGAAGAAGAGATATAAAACATATGTATTGTAGGTATTTGGAGATGCACAAGAAGTTTCAGAAATGATTTAAAGTAAATTGTTACCGGGCCTCCCTGGTGGTGCAAGGAGTTAAGCAACACAATATGAAGCAATCAGAGGCCTTTGCAACACAAGTTCCATCCCCATCCCGCCAGGGAGCAACCCACATGGCAAAGCAGACCTCTCCTGTTTGGCCCATTGCTCCCCTCAGCAGTGTATTTTGGTTAATCTGCCTGTCCCTGGTGAATCCTCTCACCCCCCGACCTCTGGCCTGTTCCCCAGCTCTTGTATGCATAAATAAATAAATCTTTAAAACAAAAATAAAGGGGAAAAAAAAGTAAATTGTTACCAATGATTGCCTCTGCAGAATGGGTCTGTGGGAAGAGAACCTGGGAAGTTAATTTTTACTTAGATGGCAACACAGGACAAGTGACTTTGGAAATGTTACTTAAAGGGTAGGTTATGAGTTGCTTGGTGGAAGAGGGGAAGAGAAGCTGACAGTCTATACTAGCACACCATTCAAAAATGGATGGGAATACTAAGAAGGGCAGTGGCTGATTTATGTGTCTGGGTGCAGAGAGAAGTGGGTAGGTGTAAGAACTGAGGTCACATGAAGGTCACCACCGATTTAGTACTCTACAGCACTGCTTCTCAAACAATGCCAAGCACCAGAGACTCTGATTATAATGTAAATTCTGCTTTATCAGGAAGGAGTAGGCCTGAGGCTCTGCATTTTCACAAGTTCCCTAGAGAAGCCCTTGCTGCCGGTGCTAGTTCACTGACACCCTCTGAAAAAGCTTTCAGGCTTAGAGAAATCATGTTTTGGTGTGGTCTGTGTGTTCACAAACATCAAGCAGAGCCAGAAAGCAGCTGTTTTTAGAAATGGAGCTGAAAAAAACATCTCACTGAGTATAATGTTTGCAACATGAAGCTTTGTTAAAGCAGTCTAATCATCAGTGTTCACAATTGTCAGTTCTGTTTTTTTAACCTCTCCATTTTTAGAAAAATGTGGACTCTGGACTGAAACGCTGCCAGATTGAGACAAGTTTCTCTGGTCTACTTTTCATGTGTTTCATTTATTTGTTGACTTGATAAGAGTATTTCTAAGCATATTTACATCCTTTCACATTCTGTGGAAGATTAAAGAATTCAAAACAATCAAGAAGGACGAAAGAAAGACTGCCATCTGCCACTGCCCACCCCACCAGCCCCATCTCTCCAGCGCTCCCCATGTGTTTGGCAGAAACCCAGGTCATCAATGTACTATGCACCTAAAAGCTATCTTGGGTTGGTCACCCTTAGAATGGCCTTTCCTCCATTGTGTTCTGTATGAGCATAATGTGATGGGATCCAGCCCTCTGAAGAGCAGCTGTGTCATCTCCTACTTGCTTGCCTTTGAACTTGGAGCCCAGGCACTTACTACCATGATTTAATAAAGTGATATGGCAGAGTTTTGTATAAAATAAGACAGTATGGACTTACGGTAAGGTTGGGTACTTTGAAGACAGATTGTTAGTCTCAAAACCACACTTAATCATCTCCTTACTGTGTAATGTTGGTTAAATTACTCAACCATTCCGAATTTCTATTTCACCGTACGTAAAATAAAATGGTGATAATAATGTTAGTATCTATTTTATGAAATTGCTATATGGTTTCAAGGTCCTGATATTTATTAATTATCCTCTTAAGTCATTTTTAGAATTTACATGAAAATAGAATTAAACATCAAAATATATATATTCTTCAGTATTTACCGTATCTTAAGCACTGTCCCAAGAGTTAAACTATTAAACAGAACTTGTTACAAAGATTTTGTTCATCTCTGTAAAATAGTTTAAATTCATCCTTTTGTTTCATAAACAAAGAGAAAGAAGTGTTTTTAAAGATAAGATGGGATACTTTGCTTTTTTTACCCAGCTCCCACCAGCCAGTCACATCTGGTAGAATTTGCAAGTCATTCTCCTTTGGTTGCAAAGGAATGGAAGTTTTAATATGAAGAGTATGATGAAGGAGTGGTATGCAGAGCTAGTTTAAGGGAGTCCAAACAACACAATTAAAGCACCCAGAGACATACAGCAGTGGAGAGGATAAATGGGCACTTGAAGGAATTAGCATTTCAAAGCCCAGCAAGAGCTGCAGCCATGGGAAAAGGGTCTCCTTCCCAGGAGCTGCAGGAGGTAGAGTCAGAGAAGGGAATGTGTGAATGGTGAAATGTTAGGTAGATATGGGAATGAGCAAGTCAGGGAAAGACTGGGCTCTCAAAGACCATCACCAACAGTGATTCCATGGTTAGACACAAGTCCTTGTCTTCTGGTTTTATTTGAGGGTAGGCCAAGCAGACATTAGCAGTAAATTAAAGGATTTTCCTACTATACAAAACCTTCCTGCCTAATAAAGTGGCTGTGATACTGGAATTGTCAGGCCTAGTCTCTCAGCCAGGAATGGATCCCAGGCTGCAGGGGCAGCACTGAGTCCCAGCCACTAGACCCCAATGGGTTGGTGTCTCACGAAGCCGCAGCAGGAACTTTGCAGACGCTCAGGCAAGCAAGCGAGAAGAGACAAGTTTGTTTAGAGAAAGAAAAAGTTTATTGAGGAGAAAAAGAAGAGAAATAAAGTGGGACTCCCAGGCCAGGGAACCAGGCCTGGGAGGGGCAACGAAGCCAAAGTGGAGCTGTGTCTCAGGGAATATATACCTTCTTTCCCTAATTATTCTAAAGCTCCACCAGTGTCTTTGTGATTGGTTAGTTCTCAGCTGTCTCACTTAATTTGCTACTGAGTGGGGGATCTTCACATTCCTTATCTAACAGCTTTCTCCATTTGTTACATCTTTATCTTTATGGCCCAGTTCTCTGGATGGGCATCCCTGCATTGAAGTTAAACAGCTGCCCTTCTAAGTTGTCCATAAATTAAACCACTCTCCATTTCCCCAATCTCTACCTCCCTTTATCACCTGAAGGAAATCAAGGCCAGCGATAACAATGTTGTTCTTGGTCCTGGGATGTTTGTTTTTCCAGGTGGAATTAGTTACACTCCTCTTGCTGCCCTTATCTCTGAAGCCTTCCTCAATTCTCCAAGGTCTCCTCCTGCAGTGTCCCTAAAACTGCCTAATTCCTGGCTTGCCCTGTGTCTCAGCTGCATTCTTTGGTAAACCTTGTGTGAGGTCTTCCAAATTTCTAGTTCTCACCAGAATTTGGAAGCTCCTCCTGTTCATTGAGACCCAGATATTGATGCTCTTCATCTTATACTTATACACAAAAGGGATTTATTAAGTCTATTTCTTTGATATTGACTGAATCAAAGTGAAATTTTAAAGCAATAGATGTTTCATGTAAAGACAGTCCTGTTGTGATGCCCTAGAGAAAAGGAGACTTGGGGCAAAGGAAGATATAAATAAAAGTCTGCTCTCTTAGAGAGAGGAAAGGACTAGGAAAATAGAAAAGAGAAGCTGTAACATTAAAAACTAGCTGAGCTCATAGATAGATAGATAGATAGATAGATAGATAGATAGATAGATATCTTAGAAGCATCTACCACACAAAGTAGGGCAAATGATTTCTGAGTTTCCTTATTGCTGAGATGGTGGAAAGGCCCACATTATTTTTTGCTTAGTTGCAAAATGAGTCAAGTGTGTTGATACAGAAATGCTCATATACCATTTGAGTTAATTAAAGAGGTACAGACCCAGAAGTAGACCTTTCCTGCTAATTCAGTCTGCTCTTCCCACAGAGAGGGAGAATGAAAGTTATTTAGATGTAATGATAACAACCAGGTGTAAAAGACTTCCAAGAGACCAAATGAGAATGAAAACAAGCATAGAATATTGTTTCTGAGTTTCCTTGTGTATCAAGTGTCATGGGAAATATTGAGATAGTGGTTCTATTATTTTAACTTCCCACAGTCAGTAGAGAAATATGTCTTTCATTCAACCATAGAAGACCAGGCATAAGGATTGCTCATAGAAATGGGGTGTGCCAGAGGTCGAGTTGATACCAGGTTCAGTAAGACTCCAGTGCTCCACTGTCTGATACGAATAGGAGCAACCCCAGGAATAACATCTCAGTTCGTAGGCCCCAAAATTAACAAGGCATTCTAGAGGTTTAGGGTAAATGTAATTATCATCTAGTCCTCCAAATGCCTACCCCCACTCAATTGCCCATCTCTGATATAGAGTTTAAAGCCCTGAAGCAGGCCCAAAGGTCCTGTGTGTATGATTTGGCCTACAGTGGAATTCTTGTTTTTCCCAAGGGTAAAGAGAAGAAGAGATACAGTCACATGTAATTTGTGTGAATTTATAAGTGAATTTCTGAAGACTAAATGCTTAAAGATATGTGAAAGGCATATATTTCCTAATCGCTTTCTGCCTTTGGACAGGAAAAGGAAAAGATGTTTGTAAGATTTCTTTTTTTTTTTTTTTTTAGATTTATTTATTCATACAAGAGAGGGGAGAGGGTGCGTGGAGCAGTGAGAGGATTCACCAGAGACAGAGTGGAGAGAAGAACAGGTGGACTGAATGAAATACACTGTTGAGGGGAGTATCATGTCAGACAGGAGAGGTCGGCTGCGCTGTGTGTGTTAGGTCCCTTGGCCAGGGGTCAAACTCATGCTCCAGTGGCTGCCGATAGCTTCATAGGGCTGAGACTTAATCCCTTGTGCCACCATGGAGGCCCCTGGAAGATTTCTTTAAAGGCTTAGGGAATGACATGTTTGCTTATGCTGAGTTACGGTAAAGTTCAGTTTTATTCTGTAAATCACAAGTTTTCTACATAAACATCAGCATTTCCTTCAGTGTAAAGAAAGTCCTCTTCATTAAAAAATCTAATTGAATCCCTTTGATATAGAGACCAGTGATGTGTTCAATTTGAAACTATATTAGAATGGCAAGCTGATATAAATATTTAACCATATTTTTTTTTAGAATTTATTTTAACTAACCCAAGAGGATGGGAAATATCACATGTAGGCACAAAATAGAATCCAGTTTGATAGCTCAGTTTTTTATTATTGTTTGTGCATTTTCTTTGTTTACATTATTGTTTCTTTTCTCTCTTTATCCTACTGTGGCAGCACATAATGCTTTATATACTGTGATTTAGTTTGATCTTGTTTCCCGAACAAGAAGCTTTTTTATGAAGCTTTTTTAATATATAAAGAGGCATGTGAAACATTAAATTCTGTTTCATATGTGAAAGATAACTACCAAATAAATATGGCTTATTAGCCTATAGAAACAGAAAATATATTTTTAGGTTACACTTTGATTTTTCAAAGGAATTATAGAACATTAAGACCATTTGTTTCCTGGTATTTCTGGGGGCTCTCTGTTTTCCTGAAAGTTGCCAAGGCCACACTCTAAGTACCTTGTGCACATGCCCTTGAGCTTGAACATTTTGTGGTTAATATTTAAGATCAGTATGTGGACCTAGACTGAAGGACAGCACTTTCTTTATCCTTTGCTAAAACCAATGTTGGTTAGTTCATCACCTCTTAAACAGTAACTGCAACCATACACTCCATTACATCCATCTCTCCGTCAAAACATGAGTGAAAATCAATTGTGGCGTATCTAGAAATACTCCACTCACTTCCATTTTGCTTCTAATGTGCTGATGCACCTGCTCAATATTAATTTCCTTCATAGTTAGGCTGTGGAAAAAAATTTGAATGGACTTTTGTGGTATGAAACTAGCTATGTGACCTTGGACAAGTCACATTCCTGTTTTTGACATCTGTCTTCATATTCAATATAAGAACATTCATTTGGATGAACTCAGAATTTTCTGGCACCACAATTCCTCACTGATGATCTGAAATGTCTATATAAAGCAGCAATAAAGATTTATGTCAATGGACATTCTCTTTTATGAGGTTTAAAATGTTACTTTATTCTTCTTATAAATCCTGTGGAATTTCATTCTGGAATTTTGATTCATCATTACCCAGTAGTAGACATCATAAATTCATCTTCAGAAAATACCTTAATTCAGTCACAGAAACTGGAATATGTTTGGGAATAACATAACAAAATAAGAGATAGTTCTTGATCAAAGAATCCCTAGTTCCAGGGTCAGGGAATGGTGAGGCATACAGGTAGAGGCTGGAGGGGAATGTGGTCAAAGAAAATCTTTCCAGGAGCAGAAATGAAGGAAGCATAAGTATGAAGGTGTGATAGCTCCTGGCATATTTAAGGAAAAGGCAAATATCTTGAAATGAAAGATGACATTGATGGTATTTTCATCAATATAAATATTCAAAATGTGCTCAAAATTTAGATGAAGAAAAAAAGAACAAAAATAAACCAGGTCCCCAAGTAACAGAGGATTGAAAAAATTGAAAATTTATATAGAACACTAAAGTGGTTTTTTAAAATCTTGTTTGAATGGTTTTATCATAAAGGAAGAATAACATTACATATAGAGATAAAAAGTAATTTTGTGATTTAATAGCTATTTTGAACCAATATTGTAGTGCTGAGTTTTATATTCACACATTTTACGAATGTAATGTTTTACATTTAATGTTTTATATTCATATATTTAATTCCCCTGTGAGAAAACAGATTTGTCCATAGAACCCACTTATTCAATTTCGAGATACCATTATTTCCTTTTCCAACAGCAGTAGCTGCCTATGTAATTGAAAGGAAATTGCAGTGAATCTCCCAACAAGAGGTAACTGTATCCCTAGAAATGGTCATCGATGGGGCCTCCCCTGGTAGCCCAGCGGTTGAGTGCTGGGCTGCGAAGCTGCCCACAGCCTATGCAGCGCCGGCAATCCCCTCAGCAGTGTATTTTGTCAGTCTGCCTGTTCTGTTCCCCACTCTGGCTCTGGTGAATTCTCTCACTCTCCCGTGCTTCCGACTGTACCCAGTGCTTGTACAAATAAATCTTTAAAAAAAAAAAAAAAAAAAAAGGTCATTGATGGATTTATCATTCAAAAGTGTTTTATAAAATGTAAAATATTTTTCTGTGTATCAATAAACACAATGATTCTATAGACACTTGAGAAACATTTTAGAATAAAATCATCAGAAAAACAACTTGAATGATTTAGACTCTATTATAGGTGATTTAAAAAGCAGTAATCTGTGAGTTAAACATCTAAGTGTGTATTAGCTTTAATTCTGCAAATTCCATGTGAGGGGAGGAGAGCAACCTCTAATAATCCGACATTATATTTGAAAAAATAGTTGATTTGTGTATGAGGGAAGGGGAAGGCTATATAAACTTTACAATAGTTTCAAATGTAATGCCTTGTAATGCCTACAAGATATTCTGAAACCAGAGGCCTGTTTTGTGATATCAAGAAGTTGTGACTTTAAACTCAAGGAAAAACTAGTTGACTTTAGTCCTCATGAGGATTTTTTAAATTACTGTTTCTGCATTTATTTATCTAATGGAAGGTGAATTCCCCATTCATATCTGGCTGAACTTCAGAAGGACAAATTAACCTGAGAAGTAATAAGAGTTCATTATTTTTTGCTAGGAAATTGTTTGTAGTTCTAAAATAGTGACTGCTGAAGGCACTATGTTAATAAATACTTGGAGGTAAGCAAGAAATTCATAGTAAATCTTTGCAGAACACTGCATATATGGAAAAGGTACTGGGAAATTCCCATCTACAAAAGCAAAGCCCTCAAGTAGTAAATTATATTTACTGTGGGATCATATCTGTATTGTATTTTAGAATTCCATTTTCTAGTCACAAGGGCCAAAGTCACAATTCGAGGCCAGGTAATAATACAGTGGCCTTGTGGATTCAGAAACAATAGCTCTGAGCTCAAATTCTGGCTCTGGCATTTGCTGTCTGTGCT
The DNA here is from genome assembly GCF_014898055.3 of Talpa occidentalis. NCBI lineage: Eukaryota > Metazoa > Chordata > Mammalia > Eulipotyphla > Talpidae > Talpa > Talpa occidentalis. The sequence continues at coordinate 97,880,634 of NW_023603184.1, read as the reverse complement.
GGAATCACTCACTATTCCATCAGAAGGGCTTGCCATCCCCACAGTCCATGTTGCCTCATCATCACATTCTCTGGGACACCACCCCAAGGTCAGATCAGTGCTCAACTTTACTCCAGATACTAGTATACTGATCCCTTTCCTTCAGGGTAAGTCCAGCTTCATGTGACTGGCTGAGCCTAGACTTCCAAACAAATTACAGGAAAAAAACTATTGTCATTTATAACTCTGAGCAAGGGAATCCAGAACTTAAAATAGGATGACTTGGCCATTACATTAGGAAATTTTTTAAAAAGATTTATTTATTTATGCATACAAGAACTGTAGTACAGACCAGAGATGTGGGGGGTGAGAGTATTCACCAGAGACAGATCAGGGAACAGAACACGCAGACTGACTGAAATACACTGCTAAGGGGAGCAGCGGGTGAGACAGGAGAGGTCTACTGAGCCATGTGGGTCACCTCCTTAGCCGGGGATCGAACTCGTGCTGCAGTGGCTGCAGATAGCTTCATCATGCTGCGTCTTAACCCCTTGCGCCACCAGGGAGGCCCCTACATTAGGAAATTTTTGGCCAAATATCAAGGATGACTCCCTTCTGCCTGTGCCCCAAGTTAATTAATAAACTTTTTTTATACGGTATCTAAAAAAGAGTTGAGAATTCTAAGAGATGAACATCAGGCGGCATGTTTTAATAACATATTAATAACATATTTTAATAACATTTATTTCTATGCAAGAAAAATACTAAATAATATTTAGACATTAATCGCATTGATTTTTCAGTCTTGTGATGTTGAGTTGTCTTTTTTTTAATGCATTCAAGAACTGCATTCAAGGCCAGAGGTGCGGGAGTGAGAGGATTCACCAGAGACAGAGTGGGGAACAGAACAGGCAGACTGACTGAAATACAGTGCTGAGGGGAGCAGCAGGCAAGATAGGAGAGGTCTGCTGCACCATGTGGGTAGCTCCCTGTCTGGGGATTGAACTTGTGCTGCAGTGGCTGTGGATTACTTCATAGGTTGCGTCTTAACCGTTTGTGCCACCAGGGAGACCCCCAGGAAACGCATACATTCTTTTTTAAAAAAGATCTATTTATTTATGCATACAAAAGCTGGCATTTAGGCCGGAGGTGAAGGGGGAGGGTGGCGGTGAGAGGATTCACCAAAGACAGAGTGGTGAGCAGAACAGGAAGATCTACTGAAATACACTGCTGAGGGGAACAGTGCGCGAGACAAGAGAGGTCTGCTGCACCATGTGGGTTAACTCCCTGGCTGGAGACCGACTGATGCTGCAGAGGCTGTGGATAGCTTCATAGTGCTGTTACCTAACCCTTTGTGCCACCAGGGAGGCCCCCAGGAAATGCATACCTTCTTTCTGCCATCTGCAAAAAGATTACAGAAGATCTCCTGGGATGATTAACTTTCATGTTGAAGGGAAAAGGAACACATTTTCTTTTCATTCTTTGAAAGTAGCAACACAATAGGGTGAAAGAGAAAATTCTACCTCAATTAATTAATTCACCATACAAAGAAAAATAATATAGAGCTGTTCCACAGGGAGTTTATAATCTGGGAGATAAATAAATTACATACTTAAAACTCTCAGCACAAGGTCAAAAGGGACAAGTGCAATAGTGTCATAGGGCAGTACAGATGAAGTTGTATCTGTTGCCATCTTTTATGAATACGTGATTTGAAGCATACACTATGCTAATTTAATCAAAATCTCATAACTTACCTGTATATCAGGCCTTATATGAGGAACAGATGAGGGATGTTTAAAGTCAGTGGTGTGGTTAAAGTGCTTCAACTCTCATGAAGGAAATAGCTTGTGTACAAAATGGTGAGTTATTCTTTAAACCTCATTGTATGGGAATGAAGTGGGAAGTTGGCCATCTTTTTTTCAATGTCTGTATCAGAACAGCCATTTATTCTCTTATGCCTACCGCTTCCCACTTAACAAATAACTACATTTCACAAAATTAAATGTAAAGGTTTTTGTTTGTAATTAATAAAAGAAAACATATTCTATCTACTGAGAAAACAAGAAGAACATGAACGAAGGAGGAATACATACCTAAACCGTTGGTAGAATTGTCAATGTACAGAATAAGAGAAGATCTGTTAAGAAAAGTGAAGATCGTGATCAAAGATAGAGGCTGAAGGGTGGTGATAATAATGTGCCTTTCCATGGGTCTGACACATGAGGTGTCAGAGCCACAGAATATGAGCAGTACTTGGTAACTTTTAAGGGCTAGAGTATTTAGATCCTGCAGTGAGTGAATTGGGCTCCATAGAGCAACTGAAACCAAGTTCAACTAAGCAAATGTGTAGTTTATTTGACCTATCATGGAACCCCCAAATTCGGTAAGTGTCTGGATTTTGGGAAGGGTTGGAACTAGGAATAAGAAGTCATTGGGTGTATTCTGGTTCTGCCTCTTGTCACTACCTCTATGCCTGCATGGTTCCTTTCTCTCAATATCGCAGCACATCTGGTTCTGAGTCTGCATTGCAGGAAAGGTTGCCCCCTCACCCCTAGACTCCAGAATCAAAGGTCACAGTTCCTTGAATGGGATACATCCCGCCCCCACCCTGGCCCTTTTAAACTAGGAGGGTAGTTCACCTTTGGGGAAGACACAGGGAAAGTTTTTGACAGGACTGTTACAAGGATACTCAGAAAAATTGATACCTATAATATGTAATTAGAAGGAATTAAAATGTGGTCAAGGGGTGGGGAGGGGGAGTTCTTATTTTTTTATGATTATATATCTAAACCATAAGTACTATTCATATGGAATTTGTTAATGAAAAATGCTTCCTGTTCACATATTTCCCATTTCTCCTTCATCCCTAACATCCTAGTAATTATTTACCAAATATTACTCATCTGTTTCTCCACTTCTTTCAACACTGACCTGACTCTACCAGAGTCTGACTCTACTATTTCCTAGACACTGAATAATTTTAACTAATGTATTTATCATATTTTGATTGGTTTTTGTGAAAATACAGGATTTTCAGCCAGAACAGGAAATGATCTTACTCAACTTCTTTCTTTTATAAATGAGAAAATGGACCAATGAGTAATTTATAAGTAAGGGTTAGTAAATGTTTTGTGAACAAAGAGATAAAAATCTCTCTCATTCTAGAACAAGGAATGACAGGTAGACTTTTGGGTATACTGAAAAGAACAATGGATTTTGGATTAACAACTTTAGTTTTTGTTGTTTTGCAAGCTATTTATGACCCTGAATAAATCTCACAAAGGCTGCAAAAGTCTCAGTATTCTCAACAGGTATAATGGGAATAAATATAATTATATTATAATAGTATCTACTGCACCATTTATAGTTAGGAATAGAAAAATTAAATAGAGGGTGAGTGATGGTTGTCAAATAAGAAATGTACTAGGATGAAATTTACAGTAAATGACCAAACTACACATAGTTAACTGTGAGTTTATACATGACCAAATCTTAAAGACTGTTTTAGCTTTAAATACAATATATAACAGAAAGTTCAACTGTCAGTTCCTGGAGTTATAAATAGCTTAGCTTGGATTCTCCATTGTCTTAGAAAAGCCTGATAGCTTTCATAAATGTATCAATAGGTAATACTTAATTGTATTCAATATATATATTTGCTTACTAAAGCATGTTATTATAATTAAGATCATGTATACAGACAGGGAAACATAGTAAAAAAGATAATAAATCATAGACATTTACACTAGGGAAAAAATTTTGATTTTATAGATGAAGATGAGAAAATATAAGTATTCATTGAAGCACTCAGAGACATGCTCATTCGTGTTTTATTTGAAGTAAACACTTACATTTCTCTGGCTGTTCAGTATGATACAGAACCTACTATTAAAACAAAACAATATTAAAAATGAGAAAAAATTCAAGTAACTCACCAATGGAAAGTCAGAGATACTTAACAAAGAGCCACCCAATTTTCTCCTGGTGGAATAAAAGGACAAGCAGAATTTTAGTCACAGTTCTGTAACTTTCAAAGATAGCAACAACTCACAGTAGGAATAAAGTAACAAATTTTAAAAGGAATGCAAAACAACACTGAAGTTATTTTCTACACTTGAAAATAGCTAAATTTCGTCTTGAGCATTTTCGCCTTTGAGTCACCAGATGTTTTGTATAGAGTAATTTAGAATGAAGGAAAAACAAGAGGAAGCCACCAGTAAGAGAGCCAAAAGAAAGAGGCCAGAGCTAAGGAGGTTGAGAAAGAAAACATAAATCCGGAGGGTAAGAAAATATTTAACATTTGGCCACTAGATGGCGATGTAATGTAAGGTGCTCTAGACTTTTTTTTTTTTCTTTCTTTTTTTTTTTTTTTAACAAGCTATTTGCTGATTTGTATTAGGTACCATAGAGGGAGGCGAGGATGAAGCCGAGAGGATACTGCAGAGGTCTCTGGTGCATATGTGCATGTGTGCGTGTGTGTGTGTGTTTGGGTATACGTGTACTGCCCCAGTGAGACTGCAGCTCTTGTAAATACTTGTTCACCTTTTGCAAGAAGGAATCTGAACAATTGCAACTGAAGACACGTTGTTATCATCTAGTCTTTGGGAGATGCTGTTCCTCATTGCAGATGGGTGATTTTCCTTTTTATCAGGTAAGCCATCTGGTTGTTTCATTGCAATTTTAGGCATTGTCGTTGCAGTTATTTTGTTGGGGGAAAAAGAGTCCGTAGAAATAGTCTGGACAGAGCAGGAAGTCGACGTTTGTATGTGAATTAGGACCAATGGTCCCCCTCCTCCCTTTCTTCTCCTCCCCTTCTCCTCCCCTTCCCCTCCCCCTCCTCTCAACCTTCCATGAACTGAAATCAGGTTTGTTTTGCAGTTCAGCATTTTGATACAACATGGGATTCTTTGGCCTGAAATAGCTTGGAAACTGGCCAGTTCTTGCCTTTGCTTGCTTTCACCCTGCTCAAGGTCTCCTTTTGAAGCCCCCTCCTTCACCGGTGCTTTAGAATTGGACTAGCTGGCTGTGAATAGAGGTCATATTGTTCCAAAGGATGGAGCAAAAATTAGATCTCAGTGTTAACCCCCAGGAAGAAGGATGGCAGCAGGACTGCTGCTGGAGCCTAGCATTGCAGGGGTGTTCAGCCTCCCGTAGAGGCTGGGATTTTAGGAGAAATGCTTCAAGCCTCGGGCGGGCGAGAAGGGGACAACGATTGATTACCTTTAACTCTTGCTGAACCGCACTTTAAAAAAGGGAACTTGAAACAATCCCCTCTTCCTCGGAACGCCAAATGGGAAAGATTGAGCTACTTTTAATTAGACAGAGGTCACTATCAGCAATGATACTGCAGAGCCTGTTCGGTTCCTAGTGTGAACCGTCTTGCTTTTCCAAGCAGCACGAGAAATATCTCTGGGTGGACATGAAGTCTTTTCAAACGTCTTTGGCCTTTGTTATCTTGGATTCCCTCTCTCCTACCTGTTTGAGGTATGTGTTTAAAGCCCGCCCCCTCCCCCCCAACGTTGACTTCTCATTTCTTTTGGTTCTCCTCAGTTATTCACTGAGAGTTGTCACTGTCACCCCTCTTTATTAAATAAGTTCAAATAGACTGGGGCTAGGTGCTTTTTCAATTGTGGTGAAATGATCAAAGCCAAAGCAGGGTAATAATGCTCTGTCCATATGTGCTCGGAACTAAATATTTCTGAGTCGCAGTAGCAAACTTGCAAATTGCCAAACGCTGTTGCTATCACACCTATAAAATGTGGCTCCATCTTCTATGGATTTACAGGTTCACGTGGTATTTCTGATGTGCTAGTGTAGTAACAGAACATATTTCTCCATAAAGCACTTTAAATCATCCCAAGAGGATGATGCCAAACAGAAATAGGAAAATTCCATGCTGAGGTTGGTGATTCCTGCTTTGCTTCCTCCTGCCGGGGCAGGGGGTAGCTTACCTTTTCCATTTGCTGCAATACCTGGCCTGCCAGGGTGATGTGATGTAACTTGGAGTTTCTACACGTTCACCAGTGTCTGACACTTTTCTTTCCCCTCATCCATGTATTTTGGAAGCGGCATCACTGTGGTGAGAAACTCCTTTAAATCTCTCCTTGGTGTCTGCTGCCATCAGCCCATCACATCCCTCTTCCAGGAGCAGTGTTGCAATTTAGGCCTTCCTCCACCAAGCTCCTTGAAGAGATTTTTAGATGGTGTCTATTTTAGGAACATAATGTGTAGACAGGAATGGATGGCCACAGAGATTTACCGGAAAACAATTTCGTGGAGAGGGTGAGGTAACATTATAAACCACTAGAAAAGTGGCTGGTTATAGCACATAAACCCAGCTAGGGAATTAGTTTTCATGAAACTCACTGCGAGTCACTTGTGTAGCTTTTGCCTCTATCCTCTTCAGTTGTTAGTCTGGTTGTTTTTCTTTATTTAATTTTTTTCAAATACTTCTTTAGGAGGTCAGTACATCCTGAATGCTCATACTGGAAAAATAGCATGTGGCATTTTGCTGCCCATATTAATAGCCTCCCTTTACAGAGCCCCCTCTGGCTGGAAAATTTGGTATCTGGAGCCTTATTTATTAGGGCCATTTTGCTTTAAGGCCTGGTCAGAAGGGTTTCTCCCTCTTTGGGAGGGAAGGAGGGCACAATTGGAGGCCTAATTAATTATACAGTATCCAATAAGGCACTGGGGATCTCAGTCTGGATCTACATTACCGACTAACGATACCAGGGGCAAAGGGACAGACCAGAAACCCAGAAGAAAACTTCATTGCCAACGGCACAGGAATGAAAATTCCAGAAGCTCACAGAGGAATCCAGTAAAAACCATTCTAGCTCCTTGTGTAGAGGACAATATCAGGGAACCCAGAGATGGATTCACAGAGGGAAAAATATAAGAGCACCTTCTTCGGGTAAGACAGACAAGGAAAGGAAAAATCTAGGGCCTGTCTGGTGGTATTTCTAGAACGTTATAGAGCAGGCAGTCCCTATGGATTTATCTTGGTGTGAGCATCCCTCCAAAATTTACCCAGGGGCCCATAAAAGGTATTATTTTCTTCCTGAATAATTGGAGGCCTAACCCCTTACCACCTCTCAGCAAACACCTGGAACTTAAGGCCTGACCTCCCCACTGCCTTGGAAGGGGGAAGGGAGGAGAAAGAGGAGATTATAGGGGTGGTGGGTGGTGGTGGGAGGCTATTTGATGCTCTAGCAGCTTTCCACCTGGGTCAATGGGCTGTGAGCTATGAAGTAATCACTTTCCTTTGAAATTCTCATTAGTCAATTGAGCCTGTTTCCCAGCTGTTCACATTCTGCTCTTTAAAGTAGGGGCTGAGAAAAGATTTATTCTCAGAGCAATCTTGGTGGGGGCGGGGCGGGGGGGGGAGGAGAGAAACAAACAAAAAACTAAGCCCAACTTCCCCAAACTGTGTTTTTCCTTTTGTCCATATACCTATCTTACTATTTATTCTTTTATTTAAGAGGACATACAGAATTTTCTGGATGCCAGTCACTCTTCTAAGCCACTTTACAAATACACTTCTCATTTAATTCTATGAAGTAGGTAATCACCAACTTATGGATGAGGAAACCAAGGCACAGTGTGGTTAACCTTGCCCTTGGTTAAACAAGAAGGGACTGAGCCTGAACTTGAACCTGAACATTGAGGCGTCTGTCTTCCGGACTGTTTCTTAACTACCTGTGTGATCAGAGAGCTACAATGTAGCTCGCATAGTCAGGACTTGTATTAGAGGTTCTGGGGTGCCCCTCTTCTGCCCTGTAAACAGATTTAGGTGGGTGCAGTCTTCGCGGCACCAATATATAATTTGTTTGCTCTCCTACATGTCAAAAATTTAAAATACTTCAGTTTAGAATTATTCCCTAAAACTACCCCATTCATTAATTTAAAAATGCACTTGTGCCTCCCTATTTTAGGTTCTAGAAAATGGTAAGTGAAATAAAAATCCCTGCTGACATGGAACTTTCAGTCCGATAGTGGAGTTAAACAGTTGACAAATCATGTGTAAGGAAGTCACAGTGACTATGTGTTTTGGAGAAAAAATAAAGCAGTGCAAGGCCATAGGTGTAGATGGAGGCATGAGGAGAGAAAATGATGTTGAGCGCCAAGAAGTTATTTTTTATTTTAATGAGTTAGAGAAGAGCATTCTGGGCTGTAGGATGGAAGATGGCACAGAGGTCCTGAAAGGCACAGCTGGTCACATGTTGGAGGAATGGCACCTGCCTTGTGAGTCATCCTGAGAGCAGAACAAAAGGAAGGAACTAGGTGACCAGTAGGATCTGTGGGGCCTCCTCAAGTACATTTAGGATTCAAAGTATCCCTCCCTTTTATAAAAAGAAAATCCATGAGCAATGTCACTAAACATAAATCTCATAAAATAGTGACAAGTTAGTAGGTTTAAAAAAGGAAACCAGTCATTTCCACATGCACAAAAAAAGTTTGAAAATTTTGTGAAGTTCTGTGGAAAATGCGATAGTTCCTAGAATGCAACATCATTGGCCCAAAGATGTTTACAGGACACTATTTGATAAAATAACAATATTTGAATGAGATTGTTGGTTAGATGGCTGCAAGCTAGCAGTTAAAATTTAAAAAGCAACACCAGTCAACTAGTCAGTAGTGCTCACTATGAGGACTTTCCCCATGAATGACCGAGCCCAGGAGGAGTAGGCTGAGAGCAGACCCTGAGGGTGCAACCAGGTTTGTATCCCCAGAGTGGCCAGGCACTGTAGGGGTCTGAGGAGAACAACAATGTATTTTTTTTAATGAATATAAGGAATGTGTTTTCAAAATAATATGGCAAAATATAAAAATCAACCTTTCATTTTTCCCCTATATTAGACCTTTTGTTACTGTATTTTTATTCCCTCAAATTTCACATTCTAATGGCTTGTCTTCTTATTTCCTGGCTATTTGCTCCCAGCCCCTTAGTTACTACCAATATCGTAGTTCTCTCTAGCAATTGTGAGCTTCTTTTCAAACTTGGAGAAATCTTGCTTCTTAGTTTGTCCCAGGAAGCGGTAAAAACCCTTGCCTACTCATGTGGCTGTGTTTACTTTGGTGCCGTGTCTACAGCCTTGTCTTTTATTTTGATGAAATATCGCTTATCTTTGGCTTTAACTTTCTTCTCTTGTCATGTGTGTCTTTGATGTCCTATGTAAGAAATCATTGCCTAATACAAGGTCATGTAGATTTATTCCTGTCTTTCCCTATGAGTATTGGAGTTTTAGTTCTCACTTTGAGGCCTATGATCCATTTTGAGTCATTTTTTGTATATAAAGTGAAGTAGGGTGCTGATTTCCTCTCATTCTTTTGCATCCTGGCATCCATTTGTCCCAATACTGTTTGATGAAAAGGCAACAATATTCCACGCCCCTCCCTCCCACTTGAGTTGTCTTGTTAATCTTGCCTTATTTAAGTGTATCTATGCCCTCTTGAGCATTCCCCAAACTTTAAAGTATCACAAAATTGACCCATATATCCTTAACTGTTAAACACATTTTTGACCTAACTAATATCAAAATTTTTCATATTATAATTGAAAGCACATTCATTTGTGACTCTACTGGAAATTTAAGAAGTTAATGATGTACAATTGAGTAACGAGCTACTATTTTTTGAGAAAGATTACTAGTTATTTCTAAGAAATATCTCTACTGTATTACATGTGCTCTCTGGAACTCATGCAAACAGTGCCCATGTTCTTTATAATATTGATATATGCCGCTAATCTGTTTCTCTTGTTTCCCACTGAGGGGAAACTTGAACGCAAGATAAAGGTGTGCCATTCTAAGACAATTGGTTGCTGTGTTAGTTTGCTAGGGATGCCAGAACAAAACACCACAGACCAGGTAACTTAAACGGCAGAAATTTATTTCTCGAAGTTCTGGAAGTTAAAAACCCCAAATCAGAGCGTCAGCAGGCTTGCTTTGTGCTGTGGCCTCTCACCTTGACTTGTTGATGGTGGCCTTCTGACTCTGTCCTCACATGTTTTTTTCTTTGTATGTGGGCATCCTAATACCTCTTTTTATACCCAAATTTCCTCTTAAGAGGAGACTAGTAAGTTGTAATAAGGGTACCCTAATGGCCTCGTTTTTAACTTCATCACCTTAAAGTATTTTTCAAATACATTCACATTCTGAGGTGCTAGGTGTTGAGGTTTTAGCATGTGATTGTGAAGGTGTCACATTCTGCACATGGCTGTTGTCTTTGGCTGCACTGATGATGACAGCTAAAATAATGGCAAAGAAGATTGAAACTGCTAAGTTATTTGTTGTTGATGAAACTGTTTTTATACTAATGGTGGACTTTCATTATTCATGCTTTCCTCCCACTGGATATAAGGAGTCACTTGTGTATTTGTATTTGTTAATAATCCAATAAAGGCAATTAATTTGATTTGTATTTAAAAAGGCACGTTGAATAACAAGTGGGCAGAGCAAAATCGTGGTGATTCTGCTACCATTTGCATACTGGAAAGTCACGTTTTTGCTCCTATCTATAAGTTTTCTGAACTAAAGCTCTTTATTTCAGTAAGAAAAATGATTCCAAAGGGATATTAAAAATTGAAAATTCGTGGTAAATTTATAAATAAAATAATTATTTTCAAAATATGTCAAAAAGCAATTGAAAGTGAATGAGGTTTATAAAAATAATGTCTTGGAATGTACTGCAGCTCAGAGTTGAAATCTAGGGAGAAAGTGATGAGTAAAAAAAGTTATGACAGGTAGTCCAGACTTTGAACTTTTGGGTAGTTTTTGCAGGAAGCTATTTTTCTCCTAGGATGAATCAGTTCAACTGCTTTCAGACTTTTTTTCTTGGTCATTCTGGTTAAAAGTTAAAATTCTAGTAAGTGTGCAACTGGTTGTCCTAGGTTGGGTTATGAAACTGATTCTTTCAACTGGGTTCCTTGACTGACAGTCCCATCAAACTATGCCCCATTCAGGAAGTGTAATTCCACCCAAACAAAACAGTCTACAAACACAGTGTTAGAAGAATGAGTACATATATCATGAGACTTTTTACAATCGTTAAACTAAGGGTTTTGCTTAGGAAAAAGCTGTGAAGAAAAACTAATAGTTAATTTCTGGCTTATGTGATTACATATGATGTCTTTATAAATTTGTTTTTAAAAAACAGGAAATTACACTTTATTTTTCTTATGACAAAAGCAATATAAGCTAATTACACCAAATTAAAAAGAAATTATTATGGACTCAAGGTGTTAAAAATGACCCCCATAAAGCTACATAAAAATTATCAGTATTAATAATTTATTTTATAAATTAAAGCATTTTTGACTCAAATCCTCCGAAAGGTTGATTTAAAAATCAGAATAAAAGTGTATGTTCTTTTTCAAATGGAATTGCTTGACTCTATTTTGTACAAATATATTGATTAGATCGCCAATAAAAATCATAAACTCAGTGTAAAGTTTTTGCAGAAACAGTTGAATATCTGAATATTTTAACGTCCACAAATATTGTTTAATAAAGTTATAGTATTTAAAAAACTATAACAATAGATGACCTTTTAGAAGTTCGTTATAAAGTTAGTTTTTAAATGTCAAAAGGTGCTGTCCCCCAAATTGTCTGATTTGGTGATCTAATTTTCCCGTTAGAACTCAGCAAAAATTCATGGAGGTCATATTTATGTAGTTTCTATTATTTACAGTGAACTTTTATTCATCAAAATTGACTTCAGGTTGAGAACACTAAAATCAATTAAAATATATGTAAATTCTGACACAGTCAGTATAAAAATTTTAAAACTACTTATAATAAAACTCATTAAGCTGGCAAAATCGAACTATAAGAGTGTACAATAGAATGATGACATAAGTGTATTAAGAGCGTCTGCTCTCCAGGATGAGATGGCAATGCGGTGACTCATTGTTAGTATATGTTGAATTGTGGAATGTGATATTATTTGTGTTGAGGGAGGCATCTCTGTGAAGAGAAATAGATGTCTTAGATATCAATATCTAGATTACTTTAAAGAAAATATTAATAATTTAAAAATTAAAGTATCAAATAAATAAAGGAAACCACAGTTCAGGGTTTCCAGTTATATATTTACAGAGGAGGGAAAACTGAGAATTCTGACACATGAAATACACTATGTAAGAAATTCAGTAGATTTGGAAATCCTGGAAAGAGTTCTTTTGAGACTTAACAAATGCTACCAAGCAGCAGTTTTGATATTACCCTGGAATGTGATACGCCATTTAATAAGGCCAGTGGTATTTTGGGCTATGTATGTCAGTGTGTTGGTACAAAACCAAAGAGGCAACAGATTGGTTTCAGGTCCAAAGTACCATAATTTCAGTATTTTGTGGGCCTCAGCGTTTCAGATTTCAGGTGATTTAAGAGTCTGGAAGATTGTACACCAATATTTAAGGCATTTAGAGAATTATAGATCAACCTGTATGAATGAAGACGAGTGAAGAAATTCCAAAAAGGAAGCCAGAACATAGCTAACAAGTTAGATAAAAAAATCAGTAAGCCAAGAAAATGAAAATAAGTGGTTGGTCTCTGTAAGAATCCCTATAAAGTAACAAAATGGAATTCCAGCTCTCTTCTCTAGGACCAAACTTTTTCTTACTCTTTATGCTTTCTTTTTCCCTTTGTAGACATTTTGCTTTATCCTCTGTTTTGCATTTCATTTCCAACCCTCCCTCCCCTCACTAGGTTTTTGAAAAATATTTTCCACAATCATATTGTCAGTGTGTTTGATACATATAGAATATAATCCAAAAATAGAAAAGTCATTAACATGTTTTCAGCAGTATTTTCAAAGTGTGGTCCACAGAACCCATTGAGTTCCCTTGAAATCTTTTAGGGAGTCCATCAGGTCAAAATTATTTTGATAAAAATACAAAAAAAATTTGCCTTTTAGACCATATTATTAATTCTACTGATCAATTAAAATTCTTCGTCTTAACACTTACCAAAATAGCAATATCAAACTATACTTGTAGTCATTATATTCATCACTTCATCCCCAATAAAACCAAATAAATTAATTAAAAGCTCATTTTACTAAAGAAATGTTTTTGGTAAAGGAGTAAAAAGTAGTTCAGCTACACACACCAACAAGTATGTTACATGATCTGTGTGATGAAATGGAAGTATGCCTACATAAAGACTATTTGCCACCTACCACAGTATGATGATTCACTCAAAGAAAGCATTTTGTGCAGTTGTTTTTCCATGGAATACCATTTTCACTTGAGAGAATGACTGACAGAAAAATTGTAGTTATTCAGATTTGGATATTTCTCAGACAGTTTTTTGGAAAATGAATGAAGTGAGCCTGTCATTTCAAGAATAATAAATAACTGATAATATTTGTTACCAATGACAGCATTTAAACTTTCAAGAAAAAAAAATTACAATTTTGGAAAGCTTATATTTATCGCCATGACAACAGCTTTGCTCAAAACTTAAAAGGATTTTCTGATGCAATTAGTGGTGATGTTAATAGAGGGATAATGAAATGTTTCAATATTTCAAGTTACTGCAAAACTCAGTCTACTAGTATTTTACAAATGAGTGATGGATAAGTGATACAAAATCATACCTGGATAATAGATCCAAAATGTGCTAGACTAACTCTTTTGTAACTGATTATTTCTCACCTCAAATATCATTTCATCAACATGTTATTTGTTATTGTTATATGTAAATTAATAAATATCTTTAAATTTTTTGTTTTTTAATTTCAATAAACAACCCATATAAACTAAGTTTTTTGGGGTCCTCAATAATGTTAACAATATAAACAATTCTAAAACAAAAATTTATATGACAAGGATGAATTCAATTCATCACATTCCATGGTACATTCATGTCTACTATGATGAGACATGCATTCATTGAGATTATTACAATGCAGGTAACTAAGTCCCCTGAAATGCTGAATAGAGACAATGTCTATCACATGCTAGTAAGTTTTCCATGACTGTAGTATGAACTGCACATATCATCACTTTAGTTTGATAAGTTCTAGTGAAAGTGAGCAAAAAGTGTTTCAAAGCAAATAGAGATTATAAAAGATAAATGTTCTGACACTCTTACTTGGATTTTCATCATCCAAAGTAAGAATTTTCTTTTGGCCTTTTATGAAATACCAACTTCTACTTAGAATCTGCCCTTTATACAATCACCACTGACATTAATAGGCATGTCAAATCTTCACCGTAGTTTAAAACTGTAAGTTCTGCCTTGGGGTAAAAACCCAATTTGTTCAGGATGGCTGGCTTCTGTGAGTTGTCTGGGTGTATCTGTTCTCCATGGCCTAACCACCCTATTATTAGTCCTGTAGAAGTAATTGCATTTCTGCAGATATCCAAAGCTGTTTCTGTCTCCAAGCCTTTGCTGCTGCTTCTTTCTCAGTCTGAAAAGCTATGATCTCTTCTTTCTCCAAAAATGATTCATTATCCTTTAGTGCTGTGGCTGTACCAGGAACAAGACCCCGATTGCAGCACTGTATTGTGTTCGTTCTCTGCCTCCCTTTACTATTCTGTGTATCTTTGCAATATGTCTGTTGCCGACGCAACGGTACTAAGTATCCTCACCACTGCCTATTTCAGTTTTGGGGACAGCCCAAACTCAGTAGATGTTTGCTAAATGAAAATGAAACAAAATAAAAACAATTTCAGGGTATCATTTAGCTCCTGAGAAATCCATACTTTATAGAATGTTTTGGCAAATACCACTTGTACAAAAATATGCTTATGAAGCATGAAATGACTGCCTACCTATGCTATATTTAAGCCCGGCTTTTCAAGTTATTCTGAATGTGTTTTTTCTTATTATTATCTTTAGCTTTTATGAGTTGATTTAATGTCTGAGAAATCTGATTACCTCCTTTTTATTATTTTTTTGAGTTATACTTCAGATATTGTTAGGGCCTCCCTGGTGGTGCAAGGGGTTAAGATGCAAACAATGAAGCTATCTGCAGTCACTGCAGCACGAGTTCAATCCCTGGCCAGGGAGCTACCCACATGACGCAGCAGACCTCTTCTGTCTCGCCTGCTGCTCCCCTCAGCAGTGTATTTTAGTCAAATCCGCCTGTTCTGTTCCCCACTCTGTCTCTGGTGAATCCTCTCACCCCCCTTACCTCTGGCCTGTACCCCAGTTCTTGTATGCACAATAAAAAATAAATCTTAAAAAAAATTGTTATTAGTATTTTAATGTTTTCTTTTTACTTTTGTTATTTGCATCATGAGATCACAAGGCTTCTTTCAGTTTTGTAGTTATTGGGTGTTATGTCTTAACACCATCCCAATAATCCAGATAATCCAAATTTGCCATCCCAAATAATTCAAAAATTTGCCATCCCAAATAACCCAAAAATGTAATTTTAATTACTCCACATTATTCCACTAGTCTTAATTATTCCTTTAATCTATTATTACACATTATATTTATGATTAGCATTTATGCTCATTTCTCAATCTGATGGACAAATGAGAAGAAACATTGATGGTAAAATTCTTTAGCATTATAATGATGTTCACAGCTTGATTGATTCTTAGAGTAGAACAGTCAGGAAGTTGGTCAGAGCAGAAATAATTTCCTTAATCATCCATTTTTTCATTTCACAGATACATATTGAGAACCTACTATGTATAAGACTAGGTGCCAAGATATCTACTCTTTTTTTGTTTAAGATTTATTTATACAAGCACTGGGTACAGTCAGAAGCCTGGGAGGGTGAGAGAATTCATGAGAGCGGGGAGCAGAACAGGCAGACTGATGAAGTACACTGCTGAGGGGAGCAGCAGGCAGCAGGAGAGTTCTGCGCGCCATGTGGGACCCTACTCCGGTGGCCGGGGAGCAGCCGGGGATTGAACCGGCGCTGCAGAAGCTGCAGGCAGCTTCGCAACCCAGTGCTCAATCGCTGCACCACCGGGGAGGCCCCCTAAAGCATTGTTTTGAAAAAGAATTCATTACTTCTCTGAGATTCTGAATATATTATATGCTATCTCTAAGCGACAATATTACTATCAAGAAAATCAACATTCATATTTGTATTTTCTTCTGGCCTCAATGCAAATTCTGTACTGTGCCATGAAGGGTCATAATAGGAGTCAAAATTCCACCTTAAATTTAGAACAAAGGTTTTTCTTTTTCATAATGACCAATGTAAAGCCATAGACATTCTATGAGAAACAGTCATTCTTGATTTTAGGCAAAAACAAATTATTTAAGAAATGTTTTTATCAACCAAATATTGTAGTTATTGTTATTCTTTCTATAAAATTCTCAACTGCTTAAAGTCCTTTAGTGGATTTTAAATTTAAGAATTAGAAAAGGGTCAAGACATTTTATTTCATAAACAAGAAAGGAAAAGAATCAAACAATCATCATTACTTACATAGTTATCATTGAGGTGTAGCTTTTTAAATAATTTAGGATTCCTTGTATATTTACAGAGTTATCCAACACTCACTACAACCTAATTTTAAAATATTTCCACTTTGAAATGCAAATCAAAACTACCATGAGATACCATCTTACACCAGTGAGAATGGCACATATTAAAAAAACTAGCAACAACAAATGTTGGCGAGGGTGTGGAGAAAAAGGAACTCTTCTGCACTGTTGGTGGGAGTGCAAACTGGTCCAACCACTATGGAGAGCTGTGTGGAGATTTCTGGACCTACTAAACATAGAGCTTCCATATGATCCAGCAATTCCACTCCTAGGTATTTACCCAAAGGACACAGAAACATCCATTCCAAAGAACACCTGCACCCCTATGTTTATAGCAGCTCTATTTACAATAGCTAAGCTTTGGAAACAGCCCAAATGCCCAAAAATAGATGACTGGATCAAGAAGATGTGGTACATATATACCATGGAATATTACTCAGCATTCAAAAAAGATAAACACATGCAATTTGCAGCAACATGGATGGAGCTGGAAGGGATCATGCTTAGCGAAATAAGCCAGAAAGAAAAAGAAAAATACTGGATGGTCTCACTCATAGCAGGAATCTAGAAAACTTAAATAAGGGACCAGGAAAATGAATAACTATAAGAAAGTGAAAATCAAAATCAACAAAAAACTATGAACCAGAGACACTTTTTGGGGGGTGGGTGGCGGGAGGGGAGGGATTGGGGTCAGAATGGGGGGGTTGCAATTGTATGGGGAATATAAAAATAAAATTTATTATTTAAAAAAATAAAAAATAAAATATTTCCACTTTGAAAAGATAGCTAATGCCCATTTCCAATAACTCTCCATCCTCTCATTCCTAGGCAACCACTACTTCATTTTTGTCTTTTGTAGACATTTTCTAAGAATGTACTTATGCAATATTGTGTCTTGCTTTTTTCATTCATAGTATTTTTGAACTTCATTCATGCTGTAGCATATCAGTCCTTCATTCCTTCTGATTGCCCAATAATATCCCATTGCATGGATTTACCATATTCACCAGTTAGTACACATTGAAGTGGTTTCCACTTTTTGACTATTACAAAAAGTTTGCTATGAATATTCCCATACAAGACTTTGTGTAGATATATGATTTCTTTTTCCTGGTTACATACCTGGTAGGACAATAGATCTAGTTTAACATATGAGAAAGAATGAAAATATTTTCTGAAATGGTCATACCATTGAACATTCCTATCAGCAATGTATAAGGCTTCTGATTTCTTTACATTCTCTCCAACATTTGTTATTACCTTTTTTTACTATAACCATTCTATTTGGTGTGATATGATATCACATTGTGGTTTTGATTTTCATTTCCCTTATGACTACTAATTTCAGCATGCATATTTGGCTATTCATTTTTTTAGACAAATATTCATCTAAATCCTCTACTTGCTTTATTTTTTAATAATTTTTAAAGATTTATCCATTTATTTTATGCATACAAGAGCTGGTGCACAGGCCAGAGATGCGGGGGATGAGAGGATTCACCAAAGACAAAGCAGGGAGCAGAACAGGCAGACCAACTGAAACATACTGCTGAGGGGAGCAGCGGGCAAGACAGGAGAGGTCTGTTGCTCCCTGGCCAGACAGGGATCTAACTCGTGCTGCGGTGGCCAGGGACAGCTTCATAGTGCGGTGCTCAACACCTTGCACCACCAGGGAGGCCCCTTCCTCCATTCACTTTTAAACTAGACATTTGTCTTTTTATTATTGACCTGTCTGAGTTTATTTATTTATTTATTTATGCAAGCATTGGGTACAGTCAGAAGCGTGGGAGGGTGAGAGAATTCACCAGAGCCAGAGCGGGGAGCAGAGCAGGCAGACTGACGAAGTACACTGCTGAGGGGAGCAGCGGGCGGCAGGAGAGGTCTGCGCACCATGTGGGACCCTCCTCCGGTCGCTGGGGAGCAGCCGGGGATCGAACCGGCATTGCAGAGGCTGCGGGCAGCTTCGCAACCCAGCGCTCAACCGCTGCGCCACCGGGGAGGCCCTGACCTGTCCGAGTTTTTAAAAAATAAATATGTCCTTCATATACTCCCTTATCAGATCTGATTTGTAAATAATTTCTCCCATTCTGTGGGTTGTCTTTATTTTCTATATGTTGGTTTTTGAACTAAAAGTAATGTTTTATACAGTACATTTTATCATTTTTTTGATCACTTATGCCTTTGGTGTTATATTTAAAAAGTTATTACCTAACCTAAGGCTATGAAGAATTACTCATATCTTTTAAACATTTTATAGTTTTAGCTCTAACATTTGTATTCATGATTCATTTGTAATTACTTTTGTATGGCCCTATACACAGTTCCAAATTCTTTTGGTCATGGATATCTAATTTTTCTAGCACTAATTGTTGGAAAAATTATTCTTCTCCTATTCATTTTTTTGTCATCTTTATCAAAATTTCATTGATCAATGTCTTAATAAGTTGCTAATCGAAAGCAATGCATTAATAAAAATTCTTGCCTTCTCTTATTTATTCAAAATGAATCAGAATAAGAACAATTGTTCTTACTTTATACCAGATGATTAATATTAAGAAATCTATCTGCTCATTATAAAATGGAGTTACCCCCCCATAAATTATGTCAATTTCACCCACAGTGTCCTTTACTATACGAAGTTCTGTATTTTATTTTTGTGCAGCTTTTGAGTTTTGAATTATTATGCTTGCCCCTCTCATTCTTGGAAGATGGCATTGTTATTCCAATCATTTTAGTGATTAATTCATCGACTATTTTATTGTGGAACTCTAATGAGTAAAGCACTTTGCATGGTATAGTGATACAAGGTGCTTGTGGACTATAACAGAAATAAGACATATTCATAAGTATATATAATGGGAGGTAGAAGTCAGCAAGTAATGCAAGAAGTGTAGATAAATGCTTACAGGGATTCAAAAATGACTTGCTATTTGTTTTGAGGAAATGCTGGTAGATGAAGGGATTAACAGCTTATATGACAGCAAATTTGACTCTGCATTGGGATACAATGAATAATAAATATCTGATTGATGAATAAATGAAATACATGTAGCTATTAAGAAGTATGACCTGTGATAAAAAATAATTATGAATAATACTGTATAAGACATGCCAGTTAACATTTTATTGTCTCTCAGGTCCAAGTTCACTCTTTGGTGCCTAGCCAGCCATAGTACATTTATGCCATTTAAGCATTTGTCCTGTACAATGAGCGTGATATTAATCTTTCTCAACAGAGATCACTGAGGGAACATTGCAGAAGTAATGAGCTGCTTTCCTGGATTTAAATGCTACATTTTTATTTCATTTGCTCCTGTTTACCTGGTTTATTAAAGATCTGTGAAGGGAGGGTGTGTGTGTGTGTGAGTGTAGACATCAGAAGATATTCTTCCCCAGCACATGCTCAATTGGGGCATGTGACTTGACATACAGATAAGGGCCCAATGACCACTGGCCATAGCCCTCCCAACATGGGCATAACACACTCCTGGACTTATGCCCACAGACATGCCCACTTCTCCTGAAGGTCTGTCTACCTGCCTTGGCTAACCTGAGGCTTGGAGATTATTTTAAACAACCAAAACCATAACAGACTACAAGTTCTTTGATTCTGATATCTTTTTTAAAAGTGAAATTATCGGGCCTCCCCTGGTGGTGCAGCAGTTGAGCGCTGTGCTGCGAAGCTGCCCACAGCCTCTGTAGCACCCTTTTGGTCCGGGGAGGGTTCCACATGGCGCGACAGACCTCTCCTGCCTCGCCTGCTGCTCCCCTCAGCAGTGTATTTCATCAGTCTGTCTGTCCTGTTCCCGGCTCTGGCTCTGGTGGATTCTCTCAGCCTCCCACGCTTCTGACTGTACCCAGTGCTTGTATAAATAAATAAATAAATTTAAAATAAATTTGCTTTCTTAAAAAAAAAGATAAAAGTGAAATTATCCATCATTTTCTAAAGAATGCCCCTTAGATAGTGGTGAGGTAGACCTAGCAAATGATCACAAAACACTAATGTAAGGAAATTTGTCATTTTTTCTCCATAGCATAACTCTTTTAAAAAATCAAGTGGGGGGGGAGGCTCCCTGCTGACTCAAGGGGTTAACTCTCAGCACTATGAATCTATCTGCAGCAGCCACTACAGCTCGAGTTCGATCCCCAGCTCTGCCCAGGGAGCTAATCCACATGGTGCATCAGCAGACCTCTCCTGTCTTACCCACTGCTCCCCTCAATAGTGTATTTCAGTTAGTCTGCCTTTTCTGCTCCCCACACTGTCTCTAGTGAATCCTTTTACCCTCCGCACCTCTGCCCTACACCCCAGTTCTATGCAAAAATAAAATAAAAAACATTAGATATTCCCCTTAGGACTTAATTGAGATTCTTTGAAACATATCAGAAATAAGCTAAGAAATTATCTCATTTCCCTTTAGGAGTGCTGCCCACAGATAAAGTATTTTTTGTTATTTGCATTCCCTGAGGAAGTACTTTCTCAGGACCGTAATATTAATTGTTTCCTTTCTCATAAGCAGCCCTGCATTTTTTTTTAATAAACAGCATACTGGCAAGACAAAGTGGCCAAT
Organism: Talpa occidentalis; assembly: GCF_014898055.3. Taxonomy (NCBI): domain Eukaryota; kingdom Metazoa; phylum Chordata; class Mammalia; order Eulipotyphla; family Talpidae; genus Talpa; species Talpa occidentalis. The sequence continues at coordinate 97,859,621 of NW_023603184.1, read as the reverse complement.
TCATTTCAAAGAGGAAGAAATTTTTCCATTACAGTCTGTTGATCAAGAAATTTCACTTGTAGACGAAATATAATTTAAGGTGTACATAAAATGCACCTCAATTTACTTTTAACAGAGATTTTTCTAAGGGGAAGATGTATAAAATATTAAAAGGTTATGGGTGCTAAGTGGAACCTTAGAGATGATAGGTATACTAGTCTCTCATTTTATGAAACTCGTATCCTGTGAAGTTCAATCCCACATTTTGTAGATGAAGAAATGGTCAAAAGAAGTGAAATGATGTGTATCTGTTCACCAAAACAGCTAGATGAATTTTGAACAATTTCTTGTGTTCAATTCTGCTGTCTTTTCTACACCCACTTTCTCTGGGATCCTGATTTTGTATTTAAGTCTTGCTGCAACATAGAATGAGATATCTTTCCCTTCTTATCCAAATTTTCCTTTTCTCTCTACCTAGAGTTACATCTGGCCTTCAGTGTGATAGAAGCTTCCAAGATGGCTCATTTAGTGTCTCTGGTTTTCATTATCCACATATTTTTTAATTGTTTATTTCCTATGATTTCATAGTTACCATGATTGTGATTTACTTTTGTTACACATAAAGTGCAATAAGAATATTTTTATAAACTTTAGTGTTTTGATTTTCACATTTTTTAAACTACCACTATCATTTTTATATTTTTAGCACTCTGGAAATTTTGTATTTCATTATGGTGACAAAGGGCAAACATGCAGGTAATTCAGTGGACCCTTTTCTGTTCCTACCCAACTAGATTAAGCTTTAACATTTGACAAATTTAAAATTTGACAATTTTTTTCTTTCTTACTCTCTTACCCAGTTTCCTCTTCTAGAAAATGGGAATGACTTGTTTTCTTCAAAGTTTAGCAATTGACTAATACCTGTGTTCATGGTTTTCTTTAGAATGTTACAACAAATCTGTACATCTCTTCTCAGTTCTTTTCTTGACTGTCCTTAAATGCCACCAATGAAATTAACTGACATAATTGAGTTTGATACCCAATCATTCACTCATTATTTCACTCAGCAGATATTATAAGCATAGTACCAGGCACTATGCCATGAGCAGAGATATATTTCCAGTAAATCTGATATAGCAGAATCAGGGCTGGAGTCAGACAAATCAGTATTCCTATCCCAGCTCTTAGCTGTATATTGAATCACTTAGATTAAGGTATATTTTTCTCCAACTTTCATTTTCTCATCTTAATAATAATAATAAATATATTTTAATATTGTAGGGTAAAGTCTACATAGTTCATGTTCACGGAGTCCATAGCATAGTGCTTGGCACTGAATGAGCAGAGACTTTTTAATACTATTAACATTCTGTTTAGGTTTTTTTTTTAAGTTATCCAAAGGATCATAATAACTTTACATCTGTTACATGTCCTTAGCATTTTTCCTTTGTTTTCCTGCCAAATTTCCTTTTTTTAATAAAACCCATTTCAGCTTTCACCTACTTAGGAGGCTTCTACTCCTATTGTGAAAGGATCAGTTCTGACCTTTTCTCTGCTTCCTCTGCTTCATAAATAACTTACCTCTTACACTAACACAACAATGTAATCTATTGTTATTTAAGTGTTTCTCTTCTAGCAGTTAGTCTGCTTCTCTTGAACAGAAACCTTCTCTTGCATATATGTGTGTCCTAAACTCAAAATCAGGCTTGATAACTGTTAGGCCACTCAATAATTATTTGCTCTTTTTTAAAGATTTTATTTATTTTTGTGTAGAACTGGTGTGCAGGCCATTGGTGCACAGCCTGAGAGAATTCACCAGTGATAGACTGGGGAGCAGAACAGGCAGATCACTGCTAAGGGGAGCAGTTGGAGAGACAGGAGAGGTCTGCTGTGCCATGTGGGTTAGCTCCCTGGAGGGGGTTGAACTCAGGTCATAGTAGTGGGCCTTTGTGGTAGTAGTGCTGACACTTAACCCCTAGGCCACCAGGGAGATCCCAATAATTATTTATTCTTGAACAGATTAAACTATACCTTAAGGTATAAATATCTTCCAATATACACAAAATAGTCAGCATCAAAATATCTAAAGCTTTATTTATTGAATTTGAATTTATTTATCTGAATAGCAGCAAGTTATATTTATAAATACTATATTGTCTAAATTTTCTATATATTTTGTAAACAAAATTTGTTTCTTTATTTCAAAATCTTTTTAGAGAAAATATAAATTTCATTATGAGTGATGTGTTTTACATATTTTCCCTAGAGATAACTGTCACATTAAAATGTCAGACTTCATCTTTAAATTAATGAAGATATGACCAAGTATAATGTAACTGTTCAGTTTTAAAGAGTGATTCTTTTTTTAATGCATTGACTCAGATAATATAATTAGATTATTTCATCATTTGTTGAGCTTTTTGAAACTTAAATATTTCTTATTTATGTCATTATTTTATGAATAAATTGCAAACATTTTTTTCTTAACTTGAAATAGAGATACTGAATTAAGGACTGGCCAGGTAGATTCCTGGTTAGGAATGTAGTAATTCTAATTTAGGGTAGTAATATAATTTTTGGCTACTAGTTCATAAAATGTACTGATATAAAACTTGAAATGTCAGTACCTTAAAGTATAGAAATAGAAAAGATGTTTGGTTGTCAAATATGTTTAAAGTTCAAATTTCTTACAGGTTCTTTCAATTATAAAGGAATAAAGTAAAATAAGATTTATCTTTCATGTAACTTTAATGAGTTAAAGCTTTACACATCTCACATTCACTTTGCCAACTCAGTGGATATAGTTCTCTAATAGTAATTTTAATGTACAAACATATACATATATACATAAATATCACACATATGCATACATGTTTCTTAAGTGTATGAAATCAAAAAGAAAACAATTTGAACAATTCAGACTGTAAATAAATATTTCTACGGTGAACGCTATCTGAAAATAAATTATTTTCTTTTCCAAGTCTCTAGAACACAACATGAAATCAAGAACTGAAGACAAAGGCTTTTGACTATCCCACATATTTTTTCATATCTTGCTTCTAACTGAAGTCTAGATGAACTCACACGTCAAATTGTCTTTAGAAGCTCTTTTAAACCTGACATTTGGAAAGGAGACACTAATAGGGATTAAAGGATGCAGTAGAGAGATTTCTAAACTTTATCATTCCCTTCTAGAAAGAAAAGGAACGAACTTAAAAGTAGAAGAAAAGTATAATTACTTTTATATCTGTGCAAACTACTAATAAGAACACAGAGAAAAAGTATATTTTTAGGAGATTTTCAACACTAATGGTGAATACAATTAGTTTTTGTCTTAGGGGTAAACTCCATGCCATCTGTGTTTGATCAAAGTGACTGAAAACCTTTAGAACTTGCTTCATGTGAACTTAATATCTTGAAATATTTTTTTAAAAAAATCAAGAAACAAAACAATAAAAATTAAACATGTATTGAATTTTATAGTTACCTATTGTAGAATAATACAGATAAAAATCACTATGACCTTGTGAATAGAAATTGTGTCAGAGCAATTTAATTTACTTCTGTGACAAAGTATAAAATGTCATGTTAATCAACAAAAAAGTAATAGATATCATGTATCTCTGTTTCAGGGAGGCTTTTGCATATCACTGCACAATCTTTCATGGTTTGCCAACTTTTATATCAGAATTGAGATGAACTACCACATGAGAATTGAACTTTCACTGTTTGTTAATGGTAGCAATACATATTAACTGTAGTAAAGGATTCTCGGAAAGAATTTGCATTTTATCAAATATTCTGGGTATGATACTGCCATATATAAATGCACAGATATATGTATGTGTGTATATAGATATGTAAATATATATATAATTTTAAAAGAGTTTATGGTGTGAATGTGTGTAAGGCATGTATTCATTGTGAATCTAAAGCTGGAGTGAGCATTATGATTCTCGGAAACTTTATATTAATTCTAAATCTGACTTCCTGCAATTATTCGTGTATATCATATTGTTAGGGTAGTGTTGATATAATTCAAGATGGTTAACAATGACTCCATGATATCCTGAAGAAATGCATTAGATTGCACTCTGAGATCAATCCAGAGACTATTACTATTTAATAATTATTACTGATTTTGAGAATAAAAGAATTATTACTGAACTGAGAATAAAAATTCCAGTGGTTTGTAATAAATGATATTAATAGCTATTAGGGATATAGGAAGAGGAGACCAAATAACCTTGAAGCTTTTAGAAATTGGTTCGTTAAGGCAAGAAAGACGCTAGTATAATGTTCAGTCAAGGCATAGTACATTTTTAATCAAGAACAAACTATACAAATAACAAGTATTAAAAAATAGTCACAAGTTGGAATCAACAAGGCCCTGTGTTTAACAGAAAGTCAATAAATATTTGTTGTTTCTGATTAATAGCAGGAAAATAAAAGGATCATAGGATATTTTTATATGCAAAGATCAATTTTATAGTTTCAATCCTTTTTTAATGTCAAATTGATTTTTACAAAGATACAGGCTGAATAAAGAAAGATATCCTATTACTAAAAATGACACAGTACTAAGGGAAATGTATCCGAAAGTCAGGTATCATCTTTATGTCCTTCTTGTTACCATTGTTACCATTGTTAGAGTGTCTAAGCAGATCAGTGAAGTTGGACATAAATTGGAAAGGAAAACACTGCAAATAATTATAGTGTCCATCATACAGGATTAAAAGAAAATTTTTCAGTTTGGAAAAGAGAAAGCCAAATGTAGATATAGCTGTTGTCAAGTGTCTTTATCACAGGACTGAATGTGATTGAATTGTTTTTATCTCTATGGAAAGATAAATCAGGATAACCTGTAGTAAGGGAGGGTTTCATTTGCTTATTTCCTATTTCTAAAAATGATTTCATCTGATTTACAAAATCAAATAAAATAAAAATCAGAATAAAAAGGACTAAATAAGGTAAAAGAAGTGGTGAAATAGATGTTGCCAGACCCTGAAGTAAAATAATGATTTTTGCCTTGGTTCTGAATTCAGTTTTGTGCCTTTAACAGCTAAAGGGGAAATGTGGTTACACTGTAGATCATGTAGGTAGGCCCTGTTATCTATACAGGAAAATGAATAATTAAAGGAGAGTACACTGCAGATCTCCAATAGCCCTATGTCTTCTTGCTTGTAACTGAGCACAGTTAATGATTTGACAGTTCTGTTATATGATTGATTGGGTAATGGGTATTTAGAGATCCTTTTTTTGTTGCTGAATTTAGTTCTATGGTATGAAATGTCCAACTATATGCCTAGGCCAACTGAATAGAAATTTCTAGTATTTTTATCATTTCCAACTTATTTTCTGCCTTTGGCTCTATTTTGAAGCATCAAAAACACTACAATATTTTTATATTAAAGTTATTTGAATTTTGAGATGCAATATTTTAAATGTTATTTTTTTTTGTCCAAAGATTTTATGAAAACATTACTGATTTTATGTGGAAAATATATTTGGCTCAGTTTGATATTCTGGCCACAACTTAATGTCAGTTGCACTAAAACTTGCTCCTTCTGGAAATTGTTTTAGAAGATTTACACTGATCATTTAAAAGGACCCTTTTCAACCATTCACCTCATTAAGAGTATCAGATATTCTATTTTCAGGTAGCCCATTTTGACATATCTAACAGCATACAGGTGTCATTTTTTAAATGTTTATGGTATAATAATAAATTAAAAGGACACCTGCACCCCTATGTTTATTGCAGCACTATTTACAATAGGTAAGCTATGGAAACAACCCAAATGCCCAAAAATAGATGACTGGATCAAGAAGATGTGGTACATATACACAATGGAATATAACTCAGCAATCAAAAAAGATAAACACATGCCATTCACAGCAACACAGATGGAGCTGGAAGGGATCATGCTCAGTGAAATAGGCCAGAAGGAAAAAGAAAAATACCAGATGGTTTCACTTTTAGGAGGAATGTAGAGGATCCAAATAAGGGATCAGGAAAAAAAAGTAAATTATAATAAAGTAAATATCCAAATCAACAGGCAACTATAAATATAAACCAGAGACATTCTACCCTGGGAGGTGGGGAGTGGCCGGGGGAAGGAGAATAGGATCAAAACAGGGGTGGGAAGAGCATAAGGGACTATGGTGATAGCACACAGGTAAATTGGTGGTGGGTGTTTCATGGAGACTATAACCAAGATGAGAAAGCATGCATTGTACAAAAATGAAGAATGATGTAAAAAATATATAAGATAAAAAAATTAATTAAAAATATATATATTTAAAAAATAAATGAAAAAAAAAAACAGTTATCTTTTTCTGGCCAAAATTTTAGTTCAGACTTACAGGCACTATGTCTGAAATTATGCTCAAGTCCTGGAAAAATTCTAGCCTACTTTTATGAAAAAGTGGGAGGGCTCAATTTCTCCATGAGAAAATAAATGTTTCTAAAAAATATGAGCCTGCTTCCTATATTTTGCTTTTAAAATAAGAACACTAAACTGTGAAAGAGTAGAGCCCAATTAGATCTCAGAGTTCCTTTCTGACTGGAGGTGGTTGCTCCATCGTCTATAATAGTTAACTCTGTTGAACTTCACTCTATTGTCTCCTCTATAAAGAAGACAGTTAAAATTTTTTAGAACCTGTTACATGCAAAGTGAGTTTTCATTTATGAGGTGGCGGGGGGAAGGGTGATGAGGAAGTGATTGTTCTCAGGGAATAAAAATCCACTCAAACTAGTATAAGTAAAATGGGTTATTCATTGGAAATCCCATAGACCAAACCATAACTAAGCCATAAATAATCAGACCTAGAACTGAGAACTTAGGAACGATATCAAAATAGCCCAATCTTTCTGAGTGATTGCATGCTCACTTACATTTTTTTTAAATCTCTCTTGCTTATTTATTTCTGCTTCTCTTTTGCTGTGTTGGCAGACTTCTATTGCTTGCTCATAGCCAGATCTCTTCCCCAGGTTCAACTCCAGATCAATCAGTTCCTTGTCCCACATAATTCTGACTCAGTCAGACTTACTCCAGTCTGAACATTCTCCAGAAAGAAAATCCTAATGGCTTGGTAAAGTTTATGTATTGGTTCCCCTGTGACCAGTATCCTGATTTATAAGAAGGGAAGTTTCCCTGTATAAGCTGTACAGCTTGTACAGGCTGTACAAGATGTCTGTGTACGTCGATTCATAGCATAAGTTACAACTGGAATACAATTTTCAATAATGGAGTGAAAGCTGGTTAAGCACCTAAAGTATATCAATTTTTTGAGCCAACATATTCTTATTTAAAATCAGTGATCTCACCAAGGTTTTTTATAGTTGAAAAATAAATCTCCAGATCAGAAATGACTGTTCCAACATTCGAATTATTAAATCATGGATTCATCTCTATGAATAAACCAATACTTTTATGAATTAACTCAATTCCATAGGTATCAAAAACTTGCTTTTGATTTTAGTAAGGGATGCCTTGCATAGTCCATTTTTCTATTCCATTGTTTCTCAACACTTGCCCATTGACCAAGTATAAGCCCTACATAATAAACATCTGGGCAAGTGGTTTAAATACAGATTCTGGGCCCAACTTCAGATCTTTGACACAAAGTCTTGGGATGGGACCTTGGACTCTATATACACTGATTAATAATGTAAATTCAAATTTAAAATTGGTGAAGAAATAGTGGCGGTAGTACTTTTGCAAGTATTGCAAACATGTTTGAAAAGAGTTATTTAAATTTTGGGTGTTGGTTCAGGTGTACAGATTAACAGTGAGGTAAAAAAATCTGAATAAAATTTTAGAGAAATAGAATAAAATCTCCCCACTGATTTTTATGAGTGCAGTGGTTTATATGCTCCAAGTTCAGTGTCTATTAGACAACTATAAGCAATGTGCTATATTATTTTAGATCCCACAAATTAAAAATATATATATATATTCACTTAACTTGACCTGTGCACTGAGCAGAGGGCCTGGGCTAAACCATTGCTTATGACTTTATTTGCTTATTCATTCATTTAGCAACAACAACAAAACATTTATTAAACATGGTGTGGCACACTATTTGCTTCTCTAATAATGATAGAGCATAGAATGAGTATGCTTATATTTCTAGGGGAGTTGGAGGAGAACATAGGACTCAAGAGATTTAGTTGATTTAGTTCTTATTGGATATTTGCACAATTTGTTTTCCCCTTCACACTGAAGTTGTCTTTTCTGCCTTCTTTGGCAGAACAAAACAAATAATTGAGCATCAGGGGAAAGGGTTTCGACTGCCTCTGATGCCTGCAAGATTTACCAGTTTATGAAATGCTTGGAGTGCTGAGTAAGGCCTGCCAAGCTAACAGCCAGCCAGTCCCTTCTCTGCAGCTCAGCACTATCCTATACCACTGCTAAGTGTCACTGATGCTTTTACAACCCAATTCTGAGCTCAAAATGAATTTCAAACTATATAAGCATGCAATACATTTATCATTATTTTCTTTATTCAAATCAGTGCCATCTAAGTCCCTCAAGGATACTCTGCTTTGGTTACTAGATAGAAGAAAAGGTTTCAAAGTGCTATGCCTCTGGTTTCTAAAAATTGTTAAGCAATTTTCTAAGATAAATGCATTTCCTTATAGCTAATATTTAAAAGAAAGAATAAAAGAAAGAAAAGGAAAAAAGAGCTCTTTTTCATCTCAGCTGAGAGGAAGCAGTGCTTCTCCAGAAAGAAACAGTTTTATTTCCAGCCTCCCTGCAGCATCTCTCTGCTGCTTTAATATGCTGCTGCAAAGCTGAGCATTGTATAACTTTCCCCCCTCAGCCAGTCAGCCGTTTAGCTCCCTTTCCCATGAGAGTCATTGTTCATAAAAAGGCAAAAAATAAAAATACAGTGCAGGTTAGTCCATTATGTTCTGACATCTGTTTCATGCAGATTGTGGTAATCTATGTCAGTAGCTGAAATAGAATGCAATTGTAGTTTGAATTAATTTGGTTAATTGTATTATTTTAAAATACAAAATCCCAGGGAAATGAAATTTTAAACTTGTATTATTTGGTTAGGAGTAATAAATAGTGATTTGAATAAATCGGTAAGTATTAGATTTACTAATTTAGAATAGGGTTAGGAGCTTTTGCTTTAACTATGAAATTTTATAAGCAATTGTTTAATTAACCCAAAACTTTGGAAGGTCTATTAAATACATATTACTCTTTTGGGTGTTTTGGAAGGTAAAAAGAGGTTTGTTAACTTTGGTAACTGTATAATATATCAGTTATAATTTGTAAGAAAATATCTGCCTCCTTCCCAGCAATATGGCTGTGCAAGTGGTAACTGGGGAAGAAAGACTTTATGACATAATTCTGTTTAGGAGACCTAAATGTTGCCAAATTCTTGTTCGTCTATTAACTTTTGCTAGGAGTATATTGCATTGCCTGTGAGATCAACAGACAACTGCTTTATCTCTCAAAGGTAGACTTTTGACTCACACGAATGTGCCATAACATGTTATGGGTGTTCAGGGTTAGCAGTTTCATTCCTAGTCATCACCTTTACCTTCCCTCTCTTCCCTTGTGGAGTTTGCATGTGTAGGACCTAATGAGTCAACAATAAAATGATAAAACCAATAAAGGAGAAAAGCCACTGGTGTGGAAATGTGTGCCACCCAGACCTTTGAGGAAAATCTCTTTCTGCCATTCCTTATAATAAAGGAAACCTGACTATATATAGCATGTGATCTGTTTCAAGGTAACAGGCTGAACTCCTCACTATAGGCCTTCATCTGGATAATATGTGTATTTTTAGATCAGTGAAAATCTATAGCCACTATCTGGAAAAAAGAAATTTTCTACCTTGGAAGCACAGCCCCTTTTAGGGTTATCTGGCCCAGTCACAGACATACACGAAGATGCACTATAAAACATTCGACCCTTTAAATGATATTCTTCTCTTCCTGTAAATAAATGCAAAATAATTCTTTATTGACAAAATTTAGTGATGGTTACTTCTTCCCTAAAGAAAATTATTCTCTTTGAAAATTAAAATATGCAGTCAATCAGATATTTTCACTAGGTTTTTGTGATACCACCACCACTTGTGAAAATCTGCTTGCCACTGATTTTAATATTTACCATTTTCTTTTTTTATTATTAAAATTTTTTTTATTTATGTCTACAAGAACTGGGGTGTAGGCCAGAGGTGCAGAGGTGGGAGGAGAGGGTTCACCAGAGACAGAATGGGGAGCAGAATAGGCGAATCTACTGAACTACACTGGTAAGGGGAGCCGTGGGCAAGACAGGAGAGGTCTGCTACACCATGTGGGTTAGCTCCCTGGCCAGGGATTGAACTCATGCCGCAGTGGCTGGCGATAGCTTGATAGCTCTGAGACTTTAACCCCTGCACTACCAGGGAGGCCCCTAACATTTACCATTTTCAACTTTTGTGAAATAAACCACTGTCTCCCTTCATTAGTTAAGGATTGTATTCAAGAAAAATTCAGAAATAAGTGAGTTTTCTTTGGCACTCCTACCTTCATTTTATTCTTTTATGTAGTTTCTCCCTGGCATTTTGATGATTGCTTCAGGAAATCCCCACCAAAAACCATCCACAGTATCCTTCCACTGGAGTTAGCAGTTCCCATCCAAACTCACACTTCTATTTCTTTTTTTTTTAAAGATTTTATTTTATTTTTATTTTTGCATATAAGAGCTGGGGTACAGGCCAGAGATGCGGGGGGTGAGAGGATTCACCAGAGACAGAGGGGGGAACAGAACAGGCAGACTGACTGAAATACACTGCTGAAGGGAGCAGTAGGCATCAGGAGAGGTCTGCTGTGCCATATGGGTTGCTCCCCGGCTGGCCAGGGATCCAACTCATGCTGCAGAGGCTGCAGATTGCTTCATAGTGGGGTGCTTAACCCCTTGCGCCACCAGGGAGGCCCTCACACTTCTATTTGTTCTCAACAAGACAACTCTCAGGCTCTCAGTCTGATTGATTTGACCCAGTTTGTTATTGAGAAATGAGTTAGACATTGAGAAGGAAGCAGTCTCATCAAATTTATTTACACTGATGTATGAACAACTCATACTTTCCAGAGATATTTGTCTTTTAAAAGAAAATACTTGTTAACTGACCTGCAAATGTTGATTGATTCAATTTCAGGCAATATGAAAAGAATTTTTTAGCAGGGAAACCTTTTTTCAGATTGAGGGTTGCTAGATTTAGCAAATAAAAGTACAGTATGTCAAGTTAAATTTAGATTTTAAAAAAGCAGTGAGTTTTTTTATATTGCATGAGATATGCTTAGACTGAAAAAAAACAAAGTTTACCTGAAATACACATTTAATTGGATGTCATGTATTTTTTTCCTGGTAACCCCATTTAGATATTTTAAAATCATCACGGTGGTTACTTATATCTTTCATGGTACAAAACTGGCTTACCTTACCTCAAATCTGCCAAACCACTCCCAATATTTGAATTACTCTTTGGACACTATTTTGTTCTCTCCATCTAACACCAACCCAGAAAAGAACAGCAGGTGTCACAACAAATCAAGCAATCTTCTAAGCAACTCTTTAACATTTAAAAAATAAAATAATTATGCCCTGCTCAGTCCAGGGTCTTTGGGACTCTTCTGGAGTAGCAGTTGAGAAATGTTTGTGAATTTAAGCAGAAAGAAAGACAATTTGAGTATAAACATTGGTTGAATGTAATAATAGTATTTAAATTATTTATAAGGTTTTAACAAAACATTTAATCGAACAATTTCAGCTGCCACCTGCTATTGTGGATAACAAAAAGGAAATTTTTCTCAGCACTTAAGAAATGTTAGAAAACATATTGAGATGAGAAAACAGAATTGGATCCAAAAAGCATGCAGTTTTTTCTTTGGGAATTTTAGTTTTAACTGTCTCTTTGCAGTTCTTCATTGCTGACACTTGAAAAAAGGGAATGGCTCTGTGAAAATGGCTAGGTGGGAAGAGTGCCACACATGCATTAGCTTTGTGGTTTGTTGTCACACATATATAGGGGCTTTTGCTCTTATAAGACCTTAACTTGGACCTTGACTTTGAGAATTAGGCATTTCTGATCAATGGATTCATTGTTTTAATCTCAGAATAGAGGTAAATGGAGGCTGAATATTAAACATCCCATTAAAATATGCATCTAAATTAGAGAAAAATCAATAAGAATTTTGGCCTGATAGTTTTGTGCAAGACTGTGAATACAGTTGTTGCCCAATAATATGAACATGGTGGGGCCTTCCTGGAGGCACAGGGGTTAAAGTCTCAGAGCTATCAAGTTATCACCAGCCACTGCAATATGAGTTCCATCCCTGGCTAGGGAGCTAAACCACGTGGCAAAGCAGACCTCTCCTGTCTCACCTGCTTACCCCCCTCAGCAGTGTATTTCAGTAGATCTACCTGTTCTACTCCCCACTCTGTCTCTGGTGAATCCTCTCACCCCCCGCACCTCTGGCCCACACACCAGTTCTTATATGCATAAATAAAAATAAATCTTTAAAAAATAATAAGAACATGGTTTGCTGATAATAAAAGATCAGAATGCCTAATTCTCAAGTTAGATCCAAGTGGTCTAAAGCCTATTTCATAAGGCAATATTCGAAAGGACTTTTCTTACCTGGCAGTATTGCCCACATTATTCTTTTACCCTTGCCAAGTTATCTCCTTCACACCCCTGCCCAGTGCCTTGTACCTGGTATGCATTCAATAATATTTGAGGAATGAACCAGATTGATCGGACATGTGGCACAGGCCCAGACAGGAGTGGAGCTTGGTGAGACACGACCATGACAGATGTGATAGGCCTATGATAGTGTCTGCTCTCTAAAGATCTGTGATAATCATCAGTTGCTGGGCAATCCATCTCCATAAAACTATACCCATCCCTACAGAGTCTTTTAACCCCGACTCTTACACTACAAAAGGATTATAATGAGAATGACTAAATTTACATTATAGACTGAAATGACAAAGCCGCTAACTCAAGTATAATTCTGTGTAATAACTTAAGTAGAATTTACATCATAGACGACAAATAACATACAGAAAATTTAATCAGTGAGTTTTTGAATCAGGAAATTATCCCTGTCTTTAATCTTTCAAGATCTATTTTCTGTGAGTTCTTTCAGCATACCCTGTACCAATGTGGTTCTTCTCTGAACAAGAGTATTTAGTAATAAACTGCAGGAAATATTATTTCTTCCCCCATAATTGTTCAGTGTTCAGTTTTTTTGTATGCAGATTTTTTACCACCTGAATTTCTGCAGCTCTGCCACTTCTGCTCTCCATTCCTCATAATTAAGAGAGGTTCCCATTGTCTTCAGAACATTCTGACCGATGAATACCTCAAAGAGCAGATACTCATCCTGCAGGGTGGTTAATTTGTGTGCAGCGCCCTGCCCTACATTGTCATCTCTTTCTCCCTGTAGTTCTAGTTGTGTTTATCCAAACAATCCCTTTGTTCTGTGCTGTGTCCTCAGACATCAACTTTGCCTCGGACAGTTCTCCTTTGTGATTAGGGGCTTTCAGGGAAATTTCTTTGAGTAAGAAGAATAACTTCCAATTAAGTGAAAGAACCCTGGAAGAGAATTCTACCCTCCAGGACATTTTTCCATGTAACACCCAGTGAACACCCTCTGGCTGTAGCCCCCCAAAGACTTCCCTTGAACTGTTTCACAGCCTGAGTTGTTTAGGCAACACTCAAAAGAGTGAAGGGTCAAAATCATTTTATAAAATAACTATGAGTTAAGAATACAAACCCTAGACATTCAGTAAAGTTCCTGCCAAACAGATGTGCTTAATTTTTCTAAAGAACAGAGCTTAATGCACACTGTGAGTCCAGAAAGGGCTTATAGACTAACTGAAAAGGATTTATAGACTAACTGAAAATGTTGCCTTATTTTACTAAAATGGTTCCCAGTAGATATTTGTAGAGTATGTATAACCAGTTTGTAACAATACTCATCATATATTAAAATGTTAACTCTGGCTTTTTCCTTCTTGCCACAAGAATTGTATCAAGTAAGCCTGATTTTTCCCCCTCTCCATTACTTCCACAGCAATAAAAGGAGAAATGCTTATTCTGGCACTATTTCCACGGACTGCAACTTATTGCTACATCATTCCCACCTTTACCAATACCATCCACACAAATGACTTTCTTTGCCCCAGAGAGAGCAGCAAGAATAATGCATTCATTTCTGTCTGTATTTTAGTAGGGTTTATATTAAATTGGCTTTAGATAGGCTTTCAAATAATATTGAACAGACTCCGGGAAGATGAGCAACAGACATGAAATGGGGGCGCTGAGGGAATGAAAAGACATGAAAAATCAAAGAAAGATGGGAAGGAAAGATGAGCCAGCATGAAAGAGACGAGTGAGCGTATGAAAAGGACTGACCACTGTACTTTCTGCTGTTTAACTAATCCTTTCATCCATAACCTGCCATACATAGGCAGTTACTCACTCGTTCCCAGATAATCAGAGTTGGGAGGCCCACGTTGGACTTTCAGTGCTTTCATTTCACACTCGGAGAAAAGCCATGAACAGTTAGACTTCTACTCAGTATATTCCTCCAAATCCCAGATCACTTACCCACCAAATTAAGAGCATTAATTCTCTAACATGGATGAGTTCTTTGCTAAAGAATTTAACTTAAAGAACTTGTTTATAATTAAGAACATTACTGTATTTTTGACACAGACTAATCACAGTTGTTCAGAGGAATTACCTTATTTGATGATTTTCAAGAAATGATCTTGATTTTCACAAATTTTATAATGTGGGCTCTCCACCATCTTACTTTTATGACTCCCTTCTCCGTAAGTAAAAAACATCCTAATGAAACTTATGGTTTTCATGACAGAACAAAGTCTAATCAAAAAAAGCATGATGGAATCTCAGTCAAAAATTGGATTTGAGATACTGCATTGTCTTAGTTTTTCTTGGTCTGCTTAGCAGATTGGTCATTGATTAGTAGTTTATGCTGATGTATTAGTTAGCTCTGCTGTGTTAAACAGCCTGAAGTTTCAGTGATTGGCAGGTGTGTTAGTGACTACTGGTTAACCCTGGCAGCCCCATTCATGTCTTTCTGTTCCAGGACTAGGCTGAGTCAGCAGCCCCTATTTGAGACATGTCATTCCCAGAGTAGAGGGAGAAGCACAGGCTGTGTGGAACCACACACGGTCTTAAAAACTTGTCTTTGATTGAAGACTGTTTGTTGACTTATATTGCATTCCAAAGAAAATCACATGGTCAAAGACAAGGTGGAACAATGGAAGTGTATTCCAGAAACCCCGCCTATCAGGAGGAACTGTGAGTCACATGGCAATTGATGGAGATGTCTAATCCCCTCACAGAAAGCAAATAATTGAACATATACACTGTTGAATACCACTGAATACCTGTTTCACCCCTTACAATCAGACCTGCTGCTCTGCCAGGCTTAGTGTACTGGTGTCTTTGGTAAGATCAAGAGCTTTCCAGTTAAGGATCTGGCCTCTTAGATGTGCCCTACTGGGATTTTGTGACTCACCTGGAGAACTACCTAGTCTCCTTCCTTGTCTAGAGACTCTCACAATGTACCCTTGCAACTGTCCCCCACTTTCTCCACTGCTCTGGGACATTTTAGCATCTTATCTACAATGCGTCTAGGATTTTGCCAAGGGAAAAAAGAAATCATGGACTTCAGGCAGCTCTGTTTGCTGCTCTACTAGCATTCCTGAGGTAGTAAAGACTTCACAGTTCAATTTACCTGAAATGATAAAGGAAAACTATAAGCAGAGCACATGGATATTATATTTCAGCAAGCTATGCTACCACATGATGAATTTTCTAATAGCTAAGGCTCTCAGTCCAAATAATATTACAGCACTTCATACTGTCAAAGCATCATTTTGCTCAGGAATACATTTAGTGCAAGGTATGTCTTGCATTGGACAGTAGTTGAGAGGTTTCTGGAATTCAGGAAATGAACTGGTGGTATAATTTATAAGCATAGTCTTGAATAGCAATTGCCCATAAGATTGGGCCCAGTGACAGTCACATGGCATTTGATTACTTTGCCAAATATAAAATCATCAATCAAAGAAAAGGAGGATTAAAGATATAATAATATCTATTAGAGTGTTAAATTTGAATAGGAAAGTTCTCTGTGGCCAAGTGTACAATCTTGTGGGTTACAAGAATATATGTACGGTCAAACACATTGTGGGAATGTATGTGAGTCAGTGTGTGTGTGTGTGTGTGTGTGTGTGTGTGTGTGTGTGTATTAGTTTCTAAATACTACTTCAAGCATATTGCCAAACAGGAATAGATTTAAAGTTAATACAACTGATGGGATTGTAGCATTAGGTTTTATTTTGTTTTCTACATACTAATGCTATAAATACATAGTAAGATATAATGGCACAATTTAATTAATAAAAAGTGATTATACATTTCTTGATTCCAAATATACCTGGAATGCAGTGTTTTGTTTTATTTCAACATACAGCACTTTTTATC
The DNA here is from genome assembly GCF_014898055.3 of Talpa occidentalis. NCBI lineage: Eukaryota > Metazoa > Chordata > Mammalia > Eulipotyphla > Talpidae > Talpa > Talpa occidentalis. Next base: position 97,843,106 of record NW_023603184.1, on the reverse strand, counting down.
ATAATCTGCATTAACTTTGTATTAGTATCTGAAGTAAATATAGACTTCAACAAAATAATAAGTGACGTATTTGAACAAAGTAATTGATGTTGAATGCGGATTGAGTGAATTTTGCATGTCATAGTTTAATACTAGGATATCATGAAAAATACTCTTGAAATAGATGTACACAAAATAGATGTACAAGTGTTCAACATGTGATTATTTTAAATGTAGTATGCATATAACATGAAAATTCAGGGTAGATAGTAAAGCTTTAAAGAATCTATGTGTTTGAAACATATGGATGAAATGTTGCTTGTTAATCCCAATAATATTACTAAAAATGGATATTATTAAAAACATGAAATTAACATTTTTATGATAAACTTGTCAAATCAAATTGTTTTCAGAGATGATAAAACAGTGTTTCCTAGGCCTATAAAATTTTATGTAAAAAGCAATTTCCTGGGTGTAAAAAAAATAGTTATGTGAGATCACAACTGTCAGAATAACATTTTACCTATTTTTATTATTATTGGCAGTAACATTCTTCTGTAAAGTGGGTGGCAGAAATACCACAAAATCAACTGAAACACTTCCTCACGAATTGCAGTGCCCATATGGCTATGTCCCCAGAATAGTAAGGGACGCTACAAGGAGCTGGCAATCACTTTGCCAGGAGTTTATTTGGTTTCTCTTCAGCATGAAAACCAAACCACTCTAAAGACAGAATTGCAGATATGAATTTTTCCCACCTTAAATTATTTATTATAAGGTGGTCAAAATACATAAATGTTGTGTAACCATGGCTTTTTGATGTTAGGAAATTTGGGAAGATTGAAGTGGGGCAGATGAATTATATATAAAGTGATCTGCCCAGTGATAATGAGAAATAACCAAAGTTAATAATACAAAGTTAATGCAGATTATGATAAAAAGTGCTGTATGTTGAAATAAAACAAAACACTGCATTCTAGGTATATTTGGAAGACATAAAAAAAGTTTAGCAAGACATAAAAAAAGTTAGAGAAGTAAAATATAAATTGACTATGGAAATGTCATCCATAGGTTTCCAAATTCCTAATATGATTTCCAAAATTAAATATTGTGATCTTTTTTCCTTAGTATCTCCATTTTTCTGATTTGTGAAGACAGCCTACATTTCTGCCAAAATACTTCATTTTACTAGACTTAGTTTGGGTTTCTCTAAGGAATATAATTCATTGAGTATACTAGTTTAACATGGCTACTTGTATTTTATTTGAATACATTTTTAAAGATTAAAATATGTAAGTACTGGGAAATTATGTCTTACATATTGTAAACTGACAGGCACTCATTTGGGAGTCAGGAAATAGAAGTTCTGATTCCAGTTCTACCTCTGATAACCTGTATGGCCCTGGACAAATTCCATATTTATTTTGGAAACACAAAGTACACAAATTCTAAACAAGGAAATCTCAATTTTGCCTTTATTCATTTTGCTTTCTCTTAAATGAAAGGGATGGATTAGATCTCTAGCTTTTCTTTAATGTTTGCTATTTCCTCATTTTATGATTTACTTATCTTTATGTGATATTAAAACAAATTACTTATATGTCTTCAATAACTTACTTAACCTTTTAGAAGGTCAGAGATTGAGGCAAACTAAGTCTTCTCTGCCTGAAAACCTATCTGGTAGACTCTTTTTCCCCACCAACATCAAAGTACTATTACATTAAAGATTACATACACATTCTTATCTGTAAAAAAAAAAAAAACTTGAAAGATACAACCTGGGAACATATACAGCTTTCTGTTTAGTTAGTTCATTAGTCAATTTTTTTTTTCTCACTATAGACCTCTTCTGGGGCCAGATAAGACAGAAAATAATAATGATTAATCAAATAGATCATAATGATAGTAGAATAGATGATGAGATAATTGTGTTACCACATTGTACGAGGCATGTAGAGAGGGGAAATTACTTTTAGACTTAAAAAAAATAAATATATGATATTTGGGGGACATTCTGAACAGCAACAAAAAATTCATGAGTTTTCTCAATTAAGCTCTTTCTCATCTAAATTCACAAAGGCATCAGAATGTAAAGTTGTGGATATGGGGGAACTTTAAGCAGCCCCTCTTTCTTACCCAGATTCTGAACAAAGAAAAATTAAACATATGACTAGGACAAATATAAAACAGAATATCATTTTAATTTTTTTTAAGTTAGATAACATTGGTTTATAACATTGTATATGATTGGAAGGTATAGGATCACACTCAAAAGATGTATGTTACCGTACCATACCTACCACCAAGTTACACATAGTCCTCTATGTGGTATATATATACAATAGAATACTACTCAGCAATGAAAAAGAATGAACACTTGCCATTTACAACAACATGGAGGGAACTGGACGGGATGATTCTAAGTGTTTATCACTTTTATGCTTTATAAAATTTTGTTTGAAGGGTGTATGAAAGCCGAAAGGGTTTTCTAATAAAATCCAGAGTTAAGAAGACTTACCCATACAGGCTCAAGTTGTCATGGATGGAGAAGTTCCCCAAAAGATGACATTGCTTAGTGATTCACTCATGTAAGACCAAGTTTCTTCAAGTACAAAGCATTTGTAAGATTATCTTCATGTTTAAGAAATTCTTGTGAAATGTCACAGTGAAAAGAAAGGCTTCATTCTGAGCTATTGCATTTATTTTTACTAGAGTGGAAAAATTCAGATGCCAAAAGAAATAACAACTATGATACTTGATGAATTAGGGTTACTTTAAATGATGCTTTTCCATCTGCACAATACAGGAAACCAAAACCATATTGTTCACTAGTCCTAGCTGCTTCAGCACAAAAGTCTTTTGGCTGTGATCAAATGCTTACTCAAGTCCAAAATGTAATACATTTGTAATCTTCTACGGGAAAGAGATATATAAAATGTCCAGAAGCAAAACCTCATACTAGTAGAACATTTATTATAGTAATGAATGTAATGAATTAGGAATCTCTTAGAAGTAACATAACAGAGAATATTAGCACTATTGATTTTCTGATCTTGTAAATCCCCTCCCCCCACAGAATGTGTAGTATTACTAAAGGAATATTCTAATAGTACTGATTTAGCTCCCCATTTTTTCCTATCATTTGAGATCTCTAGAATGCATCATTTCATTTATTATTTAAACATCCTGTAAGTTTCCCCCTTATTCTTTTACCCACATTAATTCTTCTTTCACTCACAATAATTGGTCATGTCATACTGTTCCTTTACTTTTTCTTTTTTTTTTCTTTTTAAAGAATTATTTATTTATTTATACAAGCACTGGGTATAGTCAGAAGCTCAGGAAGGTGAGAGAATTCACCTGAACCGGAGCGGGGAACAGAACAGGCAGACTGACGAAGTACACTGCTGAGGGGAGCAGCGGGCGGCAGGAGAGGTCGCGCACCATGTGGGACCCTCACCTGTGGCCGAGGATCAAACCGGTGCTACAGAGGCTGCGGGCAGCTTTGCAGCCCAGCCCTCAACCGCTGCGCCACCAGGGAGGCCCCCCTCTACTCTTTCTTTCCACTCACAAATTTTACTTTGCTTTTTTCCCCTAGTACAATGAAAAAAATTATGAGAGGGGCCAGCCTTCCCTTAAGACTAATCTTTGTGGGAAAGCATCTAGTTTCTTCCACTGTAGTTTAAAATAAATGTTTCTATAAATGAAGTCTACTGTTTTTTGGTTTTTTTTTTTTTTTTTTAGATAAAGGTACTTATATTGTTGTTTATTTTTGGACAGAATTTGATTTCTCCTCTCCGCAGTTCTCCCACCAACACATTACCAGTGATCCATTGCCACAGTCCTCCCCTGTTTTGGCCCCTCTCCCTCCTTCTCCTTGCTCTATGCCTCAGCTCTATGGTCAAATTCCTATGTTAGTTTAGAATACGAACACTTTCATGCTCTTGCCTCTTGTAAGAATTTTTCAGGTGTTTTTATTGAGCTTTCTAGGCATACAGTCATATAATGTGCAAATAATTATAATCTTAATCATATTTCCTTCATCCTTATTAAATAAGGTGATTATTTCTCATATTTATGGATTGGTTTTTACCTGCAGAAAATTGTTAAATTACAATTGGATTGGATTTTTTTTCTTGATTTTAATGCAAATACATCTAGGATTACTTGTAAAGATCATTACTGACTTTCAGGTTCATATAAACAAATACTATTTTTTACATTTTTCACATCCTATGGTAGCATTGTATATTGGTGGAGAAAAGTAAACATACTCAGAAATTAATGTTGAGACAACTGGACAAATGAATGTCTACCTTATTCCATATAAAAATAAATTCTAAATAGAACAAAGATTTAAATTTATAAAATTAAACTATAAAAATGCAAGAAGAAAACACAAATTCTAGAAGCCAAACATGAGCTAGAGTTAGACAATCTCATTAATATTTTTAAATTTTTAATTTAAAATTTATTCATCATAAGTCAAAAAATATACCTTTTTAAAAAGGTCTCACCTCACAAAATTGAAAAGTTCACAAAAATTAAAAGGTGCTACATATGAAAAAGAAAAAATGGACTTTTTTTTAAATAAGCAGTCACCAAAAAGAAAATTAAAAGTGGCTTTTAAAGATGAAAAAAGGGTCTCCCTGGTGGCACAAGGGGTTAAGATGCAGCACTATGAGTCTATCTGCTGTGACCCCCATGGCACAGCAGACCTCTCCTGTCTCGCCCACTGCTCCCCTCAGCAGTGTATTTCAGTAGATCTGCCTATTCTGTTCCCCACTACCTCTGGTGAATCTTCTCACTTGTACCGCAGCTTTTTTTTTTTTTTTTTTAAGATTTTTTTTTAATTTATACAAGAGCTGGGGTACAGGCCAGAGGTGCGGGAGGGTGAGAGGATTCACCACAGACAGAGCAGGGAGCAGAACAGGCAGATGGACGGAAAGCACTGCTGAGGGGAGCAGCGGGCGAAACAGGAGAGGTCTGCGCACCAGGTGGGTCTCTCCCTGGCCAGCGGGGAATCGAACCCGTGCTGCAAAAGCTGCGGACAGCTTCACAGTGCTGTGCTCAACCCGCTGTGCCACTGGAGAGGCCCACCACAGCTCTTGTATGCATAAATAATAAATAAAATCTTAAAAAAAAAAATCCCCGTTTAAAAAAACATGAAAAAAAAGTTCAACTTTTCTGAATATAATATAATCCCACCTTAAATCCTAGACTTCAATCTTAGATTAAAAATATAACACATTACCTGATTAGGATATAGATAAACCTGCACTTTGTTACATTGCTGTAGGGAGAATCAATTGGTACAATCTTCCTAGAGAGTAATTTTGTAGTAATATCAAAATAAAAGATTTACTTTTTGCAGACAAGTTCACCTTTAAAAATTAATACCGTAAATATATCCACCTATGTGAAAGTATGCCATTAAAATATATAAACTACAGCCTTATTTATAATAACAAAAGTTTGGAAATGACCTGAAGACACATAACTGAGGAATTGATTAAGTAAATTTGGTACATAAAAACAATGGAAAACCATGTCACTGATAAAAAGTAAGAGTTGAATCTGTAAAAGCTGATAAGGAATAAGCTCTAATATATGTTATATATTTTAAGTATAAAATGCAGAGTACAGAACAGTTTACATAGTAAGATACTGTGTGATGTGTTTTAAACAGAATATGTAAGTACATGACTGTATACACAGTCATGTAGTTAATATGTACCTATTACATATCTGGAAAAGACAGTTAACAGTGGTTACCTCTGGGAGGAATTTATTGCTGGAGAACAAAGTGGAAGGAAGAATCACTGTATTTTCTTTTCAATGTTTTGAAGTTATATCATTTACACATATTTTCTATCAAAAACATGAATTAGTTAAAAATAAAAAACCGTGCATATATTTATGTCTTATATTTCCTTTATAAGAAAATATACCATATTTGTTATCCCTAAATTTTTCCCCCCTACTAAATAAATGCCACTGCTTTCCTAATATCTTATAGGAGAGTAGACTTTTAAAGTAAAACATTCCTTTTCCATTGACTTAAGTTTACTGATTTAATTTTCCTATTCTTCTAGACTCTGAACTGACTGCAGGAGAGAACTTCTGAAAGTTTTGCTAGTAAACAGACTGATGGTACAAATTCAGACTGGAATCTCTTTTTTCCATCAGCCACTGAAAAATATGACCCTCACCCTCAAAGCAATGGGAACCTCCTTTAGTGAAATTCGAGGTCCCTTTAGGACTCCTCACAAAATAGTTATGACTGCAATTTTGTTATTGCAGTTCATATACACCAAAGCTGTAATTAACTGTATCATAGATTGCTGACCTTAATGAGTTAATGCAGTCTCCAAATAAGATTTGTGGCCAAGTGGTAGCTGGGGCTCTGGGAAGTTTTGGCCTAGTAATAGCTGTGAAATTTGAGCTCATATTAAATATGCCTTAAAACAATACATTTGGGATTTGGCCTCTGGCATCAGATCAGGTCTGACTCTGCTATATGGAGTTGAGAGTTGCCTCATGTCCTCATAATATGTTTAACATTATAGACCTAGAAAATCAGCAAGAATATCATTATTGCTTTAGTGAAGAAACACTTCAGTTCCTGTTGAGCCTATGACACCTGTCTTCTTTCTGATCATTTATTTTTCCTGAAATAAGAGAATCTCCCTTCTTCCTGCCCCTACATTTCTCTTCTCCCACATGTGGCCCAACCTAGTCACTTACTTTCCAACCTCATCGTTCTCATTCTTAGTCATATCTTTGGCACTTGTCCAATCTTGAACCATTTCTGTGTATTCAAACAAGTCAACTCTGACAAGGCTAATGACATGAGCAGGTCACCATCCTCATTGTCACTGTTTCGGAATAGATGAAGACCAGTCAGATCAGCAGGGACTACCTGATTGGTCATTGTGACTGGTTGTAGCAGGCTGTTCCAACCCAGTTGGCCCAGAGCCTCACCTAAGAACTAGAGGGTTGAGTTTTATATCTTTTCAGAGGTAGCTCGCTCCCCACTTTACCCTGTTGACTAAGCTAACCACTGCCTCAATGGAGATACAGCTTCATCTTCTGGATGGCTGTCAGAGTGAACAGCCAATTAGGGGCACAGTTGTATTTAGCCTAATGTACTTTAATTGAGGCTATACTTGCACCACTTTCTTATGGCACAGTTCCTGTTAGTTAATGCAAAAGAATTAATAAACATGGGACACTTATAAAACCTGAGATAAAAAACATGTCTGTTAAGCAGAAATTAGAACAAGATTACCAGAGGCTGGTAAGAGGGGGATAGGGACTTACTATTCAATGGTATAAAGTTTCAGCTATGCAAAATTAGTAAGTCTAGAGAGATCTGCTGTATAATATCATTCCTGGAGTTAATAACACTGTATACTTAAAATGTTGATGAAAGGTAGATCTCATATTAGATGTTCTTACTACAAAAAAGAATTTTTTTAAAGATTTATTTATGCATACAATAACTGGGGTACAGGCCAAAGTTGTGGGGATAAGGGCAGTGAAAGGATTCACCAGAGACAGAATTGGGAGCAGAACAGGCGGATCTACTGAAATACTCTGCTGTGGGGAGCAGCAGATGAGATAGGAGAGGTCTGCCTTGCCATGTGGGTTTCTCCCTGGTTGGCCTGGGGATTGAACTCATGCTGCAGAGGCAGCGGATATCTTCATAGTGCTATGCTTAACCCCTTGCACCACAAGGGAGGCCCCCCAAAAAGAATTTTTATGAACTAATTATATTTAATTTTGTTAGAAACAAAAATTTTAATCTTCTGGTTCATATTTCATGACAAGCATTTTAGATATTAAGATCTTCACTTTATCATCTTAAAATATCTTCTCTCTGTCTCTCTCTGTCTGTCTCTCTCTCTCTAGGACTTTCATATGCAGAGTAAATGGTAATTAAAATGTGCAGGATGACAAGATGGAGCAAACAGTGCTTGTACCACCAGGACCTGACAGCTTCAACTACTTCACCAGAGAATCTCTTGCGGCTATTGAAAGACGCATTGCAGAAGAAAAGGCTAAGAACCCCAAACCAGAAAAGAAAGATGATGATGAAAATGGCCCAAAGCCAAATAGTGACTTGGAAGCTGGAAAGAATCTTCCTTTTATTTATGGAGACATCCCTCCAGGGATGGTGTCGGAGCCGCTGGAGGACCTGGACCCGTACTATATCAATAAAAAAGTGAGTGCTTTTTATCGGGGATATTTTGCTGCTAATTGCCTACTGCATACCTTGGACTGTTATAGCACCAACACATGCTGATTTAGCACAGTCTTAAGTATCCTTTCATTTAAGAAATAAAACACATTTGCTTGTATACCAGTAAGCAATAAATTGATTACATCACAACAGATGGGGTTGTTTCAAATACACCACAAGGGATACCTAGAATAAAATGTAACTCTTGTAAATAGCTGATTTAATGAACTAAATGATTCTCCACAGATACTGTATTTACTATATAACTTTATTTTTTTATGCTTGAAAATCCTAAAATCATTACAAGTCATAAAATTTCAAATAATATTAGTAATTTCTAATGGAACAAAGTTTGATGCCACAAGTTTTTTGATTTCTAGATTGGGTTATACATAATGAATCAGTTATTTATTTGAAGATAATTTTTCTTGCAAAAGAATGATCCTATATAAATATTTTTAAATTTCTTGATTTTTTATAGAAATGTATTGATACTGGAAAGACTTCAAAAAAAGTAGTATCCTAAAGAACCTGTAACAAAGTTTTGAATGCCTGCCTTTTCTATATCCATGCTTGAAATGAATACCTGCTATTAAGCACCCAACATTTCATTATGACCTTGGCTTACCCAAACTAAGAAGAAAAGCACAGAAAAACATCAAATCCAAAAGATATATTGATTTTAGATTAAAGATTAGTTAATCTACAACATTTAATTATCTTTTCTTTCTTTTTTACCTGACATAATATATTTGTGAATTCAGTGAAAGGGCAGGGCACAAAGATTGTAATTAATCAAGTAAATGAAATTTTTTAGTTGGATATGAGTCTTAAAACCCCACAAACATTTAGGGATTCCTTATTGCTAGCATGGTTCTGTATGATGTTAGTCATTGTCAAATGCCTAAGTTTGGTGATGTTTACTATGTGGATTTGGTATAGTTTTGGGATAATGGATTTGGGATAACTTCTCATTGACTGTTACAGTTCCAGAAGTAAAAGCTTCAAAAATGGATGACTAGCACTATGTTCAGATTTTTTAACATCATACAGAACCATCAGTGGGAAATCTTGTCCTAAGAAGCATTTTCCCTAGTGACATTTCTATGCCAAGAGTACTCTGTGTGTTCTGCATTGTTTTAAGATCACCCTGCCAATCTCAGATATCCAAGTCACTAAAATAAAATTAGTCAAGGGATAGCAAAAGTAAGGTTATTTAAAAAAAATTAAGAATTCTCTAAATACTCAAACTTTAACAAAAACAAATTAATTCAGAATTTAAGGGTATTTTTCAATATTGAAGTAAATTATGAAAGAAAATTTAAGATTAGAAAACAGAGTACAAGCAACCAAATAAAGTTTAAAATATATAAAAGCAGAAGGAAATTTCAAGCACATTGCTCAATCACATGTCCTGAGTACCCTATCTTATTTTTTAAGGATTTCAGTGTTGCGAAAAGTTTCATTTGTATTGCTGTGGAATGACTAACATTTGAAGACTTTGACATCAGTTCAGTGTGAAAGGGATGGATGTGCTTTACCTTGGGAAAACACTTTCCTGATAACAATATTTCTCTTAACGGGGTGTTCTACTTGCACATTGTGATTTGTTCCAAAATGCCAACATGCTTTCCTTTCTCACACAATGTGCATTTAATGATAAAGGCAGAAGATGTGGAAGGCAAGTTTGAACGTGAACCTAACAGAGTTTATAAGGGTTATGTCAGCACAAGAATCTGGCTGACTAATCATTCCATTAGAACTGGTATTTTACCTTATTTTTAAGACCTTCATTTAAGTATTTGAAAGGATTGGCATAATTTTATTTTCCATCTGTTCATGATATTGAGGATATGGATATGGATATGAGTCAGAATATGCAAACATCTTCAGGCCAGTGACTTCCCAACGTTTCACACAAGCATAATAATTAATGTGTCATTTGGTCCTGATAAAAAATTTTGAGTTTTTTTCTTAATAATATACAGAACCAACAAAGCAAACCTACCACAATGGCTGCAGAGTCTATTCTTTATCTTATGTTTTATGTTAAAAGAAAGTGGTGGGTATGTAAGAAATTCTGTAAATAGAAATAACACAAAGCACACACTGAAGTTTCCTGTGATCTTCTGCAATGTCAGGGAGCTTATGGAAATGTCATTACCGATGGTATATTTTCAGATGGCATATGCCCACATATTTTTATCTCTGTTGCCCCAGTTTAAAATGTACAAATTATATAATGTTCAAAAATTCTACTAAGGTTATGAAAGTAGTTTGATATTATGGTAGGTACCAAAGATATAGTAGTAACCATCTCATGAACATTCCTTGCACATGGATGCATTAGCTTTCCAGACCCTGAGGTGTTTTAAGCCTTCTGAGGTCCAAGGTAAGAACTAAGGAATAAAATAGCATTGCTATCGGAATATCATGACAGAATTTTCCATACCATGTTAGCTCTGATGCAGTTGGTCTTCAGAATATCATTCCAGGTTGGGTTTCTTTTGTTTGTTTATTTACTTTAGCTGTGTGGCAAGGCACACTTAGCTTGCGAACACACCTTTTTTTTTTTTTTTTCTGACAGATTTTTTTTCACAGTTTCCTTTCATAGCTTGGGTTGATTTTGCACCATTTGGCTATACATTCAAATTCTTCACCCACTCTTTGTTACAGAAAACTTCTCCTTTCTCATGTTCTTCTTAAAATTACAGATGACTCATTAGTACCATGGAAGGAAATATCCTTTTGACAGTGTGACAGTGTACTTGAAATAGAATGAGGTATTTTAGATCTGTGGTGAAAATGGATGTTTGTTAATTATGGAATGCAGAAATGTATCCATTTAAAAATGTGCTATTTACTTGATTGTCTCATGGATCATTTAAAAACAGCTATTTTCTCTTTTTATCAGTTGTTCTAAGAAAGATGCCTATTCCTTTTAATTGGGTCTGCAAGAGGGATCATGCATGGATTTGTGGTTTCAAATCCCTGCTTGTTCTGACATTGCTATAGGAGTTTTCAGTTGTATTTTTTGTTTTGTTTTGGGGTTTTTTGGGTGGGAGTGGTAAAGAGAGTTGTTTGGGGATTAAGGACTTTTCCTTGCAAAAGTAATTTTATCGAAAGTCAGAAAAGTCAATGATAGTTAAAAGTGTAAATTTCACAAGTTGTCATATGGGCAGTCCCCAGTTTACAGTTTTTCTTTGCATATTACTGGCTCCTCTAGAATTACCAGTCACCCAGGCTTTCCCAGGCCTCCATGGTACTGTCATTGACATCCAACTCTTATTCTCCCCCCATTATTTCATCCTTATGCCCCTTTCTTCATTGTCACCTCCCAGTTTCTGTCCAAGAAATGATTCCAAGATGATGGTATTGGTTAAAAAAAAAAAAAAATTAGCATTCATTGAGTATCTGTTCCATTTGTAAGAGATCCTTCAATTGAAAGTAACCAAATGCAACCGAAACTATTTTTAAAAGAGAAAGGGATTGGAGAAAAGGAAGGAAGGGAGTCAGGAGAGAGGTAAGAGGGAAAGAAGCAGGGAGGAAGGGAAGGTGATGAATTGGAAAGATTTTTAATCTTAAAATCTAGTTTCTAAAACAGTGTCATCAGGACACAGTTCTTTCCCTGCCCCCACTACTCATGTTGTGCTACTCATACTCAACCATACGCTATCTTCTAGACTGGGATTATTTCCTGAAGCTGACTTGTCACATCACTACTTCTATTCAATTAGATCATCCTCTGTCTTTGTAAAAACTAAAATCTTAGACTCAGTGGGTCTTAACTTCTTCTAAAATAATTAAAAAATTAATTTTCCTACCTGATTCTAATAGGGTAATAAGCACCATTTTTTTTTTTTACAAAGAGGGCACATTCAGAGAACTTCTGTACGTCTGTAAAGAAATGGCATTTAAATTGGAATCTGAATGGGAGAAAGAGGTAGGAGACAGAAGTCTTCAGAGAAAGGAAGCAGCCTATAAGAAGACATAATATATAGAACTTTAATTTAAGAAGCTGATAAGATGCATTTGGACAACTGGGCTTAGGGTTAGACGAAAGGCATATTTTAGTGCATCTTAAAAAGTATGAAGATTAAGGACAAAATGAATGCTCAAAAGGTTTTGGTAAAGAAGTGACATGGTCCCCTTTTTTTATAAATTATTTTATTTTATATAATCCTTACATCATTTTTCATTTTTGCATAATATATGCATTTTCATTTTGGTTATATTCCCCATACAATTCCCACCCCCTTTTTCTGACCCTAACCCCTCTTCTCCTCCCTCCACCCCCCACTGTAGTGTGTCTCTGGTCTGTAGTTGCTTTTTTTTTTTTAAAGATTTATTTATTTATTTGTTTGTTTATTTATTTATTTATTTAAACAAGCACTGGGTATAGTCAGAAGGGCGGGAGGGTGAAAGAATTCACCAGAGCCAGAGCAGGGAGCAGAGCAGGCAGAAGGACCCAAGCACACTGCTGAGGGGAGCAGCGGGCGGCAGGAGAGGTCTGCACGCCATGTGGGACCCTCCTCTGGTGGCTGGGGAGCAGCCGGGGATCGAACTGGCACTGCAGAGGCTGCGGGCAGCTTTGCAACCCAGCGCTCAACCGCTGCACCACCGGGGAGGCCCTGTAGTTGCTTTTTGATTTTGATTTTGGTCTAGCTTTTTGACAATGAATATGGCGACTAACAGATGAAAGCATAATCTGTTTTGGAGGTATGATATTTAAGATTCAGAGGGGAGCAAGCTAATAGCATTGTTTTCTGAATATGAATTTGGGAGGGACAATACTGAATTTTAAGTTCCAATGTGAAACTTACATATTTGAGAACAAGGCACACAAACATCTTAACCTTTTAATCCTAGTATTTATAAGATACTTTAGAATTCATTAAGGGTATTCACATGCTCTATTCATTTCATTCTCAAAACTCTGAAGTTAATGTTGTAATACTCTCCCTTCACATGTAGATATTGACATGGAATAATTTGTTCAAAGTTCTCACACAGCAAATTTCAATAAAACTGGGCCTCGGATTGGTCCTTTCCAGTCAATGAAAAATTAACATGTAATCGTGCACCACGTCATGGCGTGGGGTAAAGATCCAGGTTGAGAAATATTTGACACTCAGGTATATCATTTCATCTCTAGTTGTAATTTCTCCTTTTTTGTCTGAGGTAGATACAGAAGCATAAACAACTCAGCTGATGAGATCCCACCTAAGCAGGCCTATGGGGTCATCTCCTGCACTGACCCTGCTCCCACCATTCCCAACTAAAGCCTGGGGTCATGCAATTTCACAGATTGTTTTCTGAGTACAAGTTCTTCTTTGCATGAACTTAAAGTAGAGATAGAAATCTGACCATAAGGAATCAAGCCCACAGATATATTTTATTTGACTCATGTAATAGTATATGGATTTTTTAATTAGTTTTTGAAATTTATAGATCAGCAAATTGCATGCATAACCTCATGCACATTTAGGATTTCTCTTAAAATATCAGATCCAGCATTGCTTATTTGCATACCAAAAATTGTCAGGTAACTCAAGGCAACCAACTTTGATGGACATTTTGGTTTGTGATTCTGGCCTAAAGACCACATGTGTAATTAAGTGAAGATTATATTAAAGGTTTGTGGACCACAGGCATGCATATACCATGTGTTATTTAGGCTAATTACTTCTAGTCTAAAAAGAAAACTAGACACCTGGAGAGAAAAAAAATTTAATATTACATATTCACTTCAGAGTAGATTGAGAAACTGCAAAAAGATTTCCATTCCCCAGTGGCTTAGAAAAAAGAGGGAAATCATGGCCTGAATCCACAAATAACAAAGTGGCAGAGGAGAAGGTGAGGCCATTTAGAGAGCCCACAAGAGGAAAAAATAGAATTAGATTATATGGAAGTGGCCCAAAATGAGAAATGTCCCCCAAAATGTGTACTATGAGGACTTTCCACTCCATGCAGTTTGTTTACACCCAAATTTCTGCCATACAAGTCATTTTGCCCCTCTCTGCTGAAAGTCAGTAGCTGAGAGTGAAAAAAAAGTTCAAGTCCATTTCCAGCAGAAGATGGAGGGAATTTTCCTAATCTGGCTGCAGGGCAACATTGAGAGAAAAGATGTGTATCTTGCAGCCCAACTTAGAACTGTTGACATTTTCAGAGTCACACTATACATGGTGATAAAAGCCCACATTAATGCAAGTTCTGTTTCGCAAACAGTAACATCAGGTAACATTAAGGCTTCTGGGTCTGTGTGTAAAAGAATATATATATATATATATATATATATATATATATATATATATATATATATTCTGTCTGTGAGAAAATAAGTTCTGAATTTCAGATAACACTTTCAAATATCTCACTGAAACTGTAAGTACAAGTGGAATACTGCATTTTAAAAATTTTGAAATGAAGGTGTAAATTTAATCAACCAATAACATAATCTACATTTTTATATTGTTTATGATCATTGCTAACTTTCCTCTGTTACTTGCTTTTGCCAGTATATTTACTTTAACAGTAGGCAAATATTGTAAACTTGAAATCAGTGTATCAATTGGCATTTTTGGGATAATTTTTACATAAACATAAAAGTTAGACCTAGATTTAAACTATTTACTTTAAGGAACATTGCCTCTACATTGAAAGAGAAGATAGTGGACATATTTAGAAAAGGAAACTGGAAAAATATGCTTGTTAAATTCAATGTCTATTCTGGAAAAATAAATTCTAAACAAATTACTTCCTAAAACCCCAGAGACAAGAAAAGAATACTAAGTAGTAAGAGTACAGATTCATAGACAGTAATTCCTAGCAAACTATTATAGTTGTCTCCTTATTGACTATGCAGTTAGATCAAGGAGGATTTTGTAGACCAAGAAACTGTAGCCAAGAACACCTATATCCAAGGGGCACTGGAACCCTGTGTTCAGTTGACCTGGTTGGAAAAGAACGGGAGAGTCCACACCACACTCTCCTCTACTCTATGCAAATGCATTTTTTAAGTCAGTGCAGTTCTGATTGGTGGGAAGTTTATGAATCTGTGATTGGTTGAATTTCAACCTTCCCCTGCAACCCTTGCATTCTTTGCCTGCTGGTGTGGTCACATTGTCTTTTCCATGATGGATGCGTGTGCGCATGCCCAGAGCTCCTACTGTGCCTGGAGCTGACCTTCAGCAGCTTCCTAACACTAGTTTTTACCCAGTTGCCAGTGAGTCGGTTTTGGTTTTCCTTTTTAATATTACTTGTTAATTTTCATCCATGTGTTA
Organism: Talpa occidentalis; assembly: GCF_014898055.3. Taxonomy (NCBI): domain Eukaryota; kingdom Metazoa; phylum Chordata; class Mammalia; order Eulipotyphla; family Talpidae; genus Talpa; species Talpa occidentalis. The sequence continues at coordinate 97,827,599 of NW_023603184.1, read as the reverse complement.
CACTTTATCATTGATAGTTTGGGGAATTATTAAAATCCCTTGTTAACAAAACAGATTCACAGTCTTACTATTGCAGAAACACCTGAATCTATATTGAAAGTACAGAATACTGGCCTCAGAATCTCAACTGAATTGGAATCACAACACCTCTGTGAGCTAAATATACGTATTCCCATTTTCAAAAGAGACAAATGAGTCATGGCACAGTTAAATAACTTGTCCAGGATCTCAGGGCTGGAAGTCAGTAGAACCAGATTTTTTTTTTTAAAGATTTATTTATTTATACGAGCACTGGGGTACAGGCCAGAGGGGCTCCATCAGAGACAGAGCACGGAGGAGAACAGGCAGAAGGACCGAAAGCATTGCTAAGGGGAGCAGCGGGCGCGACAGGAGAGGTCTGTCACGCCAGGTGGGTCTCTCCCTGACCAGCCAGGAATTGAACTGGCACTGCAGAGGCTGCAGACAGCTTCACAGCGCTGCGTTCAACCCGCTGCATCACCGGGGAGGCCCTAGAACCAGATTTTGAGCCAGGCATCTCTCTCCAGAGTCTGCACTCTTGATAATCTCTTAAGTTAAAACAAAACCTAGTTGTGGTTTTCTTTTCTTTTTTTAAAGATTTATTTATTTATTTTATACAAGCACTGGGTACAGTCAGAAGCGCGGGAAGGTGAGAGATTTCACCAGAGCGGGGAGCAGAACAGGCAGAAGGACCGAAGTACACTGCTGAGGCGAGCAGCGGGCGGCAGGAGAGGTCTGCGCACCATGTGGGACCCTCACCAGCGGCCGGGGATAGAACCGGCGCTGCAGAAGCTGCGGGCAACTTCACAGCCCAGCGCTCAACAGTTGCACCACCAGGAGAGGCCCATCTAGTTGTAGTTTTCTAATGTTACTTTCCAGATTGTTAAGCAGTTAAATACCAATTAACTTTTTATTTTTATTTGGCAAGACTTACTAAGGTAAGACCTAGCAGTACAATGAATGGTTCACATATAGCTCTGTGGTCTCAATAAAGTAGACAGTCACCTGTGACTATTTTACTTGACATTAGTGAGTCCAGATTTTGAAGACATGAAATTTGTCTGAAAGCAAGATGGAAAATGTCTCAATAATTTTAAATATTGATTTTATTTCCAAATGATGATATATTGGATATACTGGATGTAACAATACATTATTAAAGTTAATTTCTCCTGCTTTTTACTTTTTTAAAAAACATGACTGTTAAAATATATTAAATCATATATGTAGTTCAGATTTGTAGTTCACATATTTCTATTAGAGAGCCCTTGTCTGGGGAAGCCTTTATTTACCTTTCTACATTTTCTCTATAGTAAAGATAATTGAACATTCACTAGTTCATAAACTTTGTGGGGTCACAATTTACTTATCTTTGTTTTCCCTGTAAATCATAGCACAGAGCTTTGCAATATTGTGCTGTAGTGAATAAACATCTTTTGCATCAAAATGAATTAAATTAACAATTGGACCTAAAACAGTTCGTGCTATTTTCCAGGTATCCCATACAGCATACTGTAGGGGCCCAATAAATGTTACTTGGTTTGATAACTTTATGAAGAGATAGTGACAAGCCCAATTGACCAATATATGAAGTTACATCCTTATAAATATATCCCTTATAAATGTATCTTTTTAAATATTTACTTATTTATGCAAACAAGAGCTGGGGTACAGGCCAGAGGTGCCAGGGGGTGAGAGGAATCACCAAAGATAGAGTGGGGAACAGAACAGGCAGATTGAATGAAATACATTGCTGAGGGGAGCAGCGGGTGAGACAGGAAACATCTGCTGTGCCATGTGGGTTGCTCCCTGGCGGGCCAGGATTGTGCCCACGCTGCAGAGGTAGAGGCTACAGACTGCTCCAAAGTGCTGTGCTTAACCCCTTGCACCACCAGGGAGGCCCCATAAATGTCTCTTTTAAGAGACATTTCAGATATAGAATTTTATTTCTAGATTAGTAAAAAATGCTACATTTTGTGAGACCCTCGCCGGTGGCTGGGGATCGAACCGGTGCTGCAGAGGCTGCGAGCAGCCTCGCAGCCCAGCACTCAACTGCTGTTCTGGAGGCCCAGTGCTACATTTTTAAATTTGTTACTAGGTACAAAATTATTCGCTTCAAAATTATTTCATCAATGTCCTACAATCTTTGTCTGTAAAGAGAAACACATTTCAAATCTAGAAGATAGGGTAGAAGCTACCCTATCAGCCTTTTCTCCCCCATTACCAATTTTGAATCTTTTCTTTTGTACTGAATTGATAATGCAATAAAAATTATCCTGAGGAATTGTGTTAATGAAATTTTTATTGAGCTACTAGATTTAAAGGATGCTGAGCTACTTCACTATATTAGCCATCCAATACATTCTTTTAAAAAATCATTGCTGAACTGTACATTTAGAAGTGTTTAAGGTAAATTTTGTGTTATATATTTTACCATAATTTTAAAAAAATGGGCCTCCCTGGTGGCACAAGTGGTTAAGACACAGCACTATGAAGCTATCTGCAGCCACTGCAGCACGAGTTCGGTCCCTGGCCAGGGAGGTGACCCACATGGCACAGTAGATCTCTCCTAACTCACCCTCTGCTCCCCTCAGCAGTATGCTTCAGTAGATCCACCTGTTCTGCTCCCTACTCTGTCTGTAGTAAATCCTCTCGCCTCCCACACCTCTGGCCTGTACCCCAGTTCTTGTATACATAAATAAATAAATAAATAAATCTTTAAAAATATAATAAATTTTTAAAAAAGAGGAAGAAGTGCATAACTCTTGATTTGCTTAAAGCTACTTATTATTTTGTTTATACAGCTTAAAATACAGTAATAACTTGGATGGCCTTTGAATTCTTCCATTTTTGAACTCATCTATAAATTGGAGAAGGCAAATATTTCTTTGTTTAAGAATTCTGAGTTACTTGTTTACTTGTAAGTAAACAGCGTTCGCTTCTGACGTTCTTCTCTCTTCAATGCCATCAGCATAATTATTTGGAAAAATATGTATCGGAGATTCCTTGAGGGCAACTATCCTTTTCTTGATTCTCAACAGTTATAAGCTAAATGTTTGACTTCTTAGATGTGCAAGCAAATATAAGGAGGATGGATAAAGACAGATGAGGAAGTAGACATTAGATCAGTTGCAAAAAAAGTAAATTTGAAGTTATAAATAGAACTTACTGACAAAAAGTGGTAACATTTTTAATATTCTACATATTGGGTTGCTCATAATTCAGCTTTATTGAAAGACTGTTTAAAATAAACCCATAAATGCTTTAAAGTGACCTTTGTGAAATTTGTAGACAGAGACACACAGTTCAGCAGTGTCTTCACAGAAGAAATCTTCTGAAATGGTCACTTAATGTTAGCCTTAGTGTCAGCTTCCTGGGGACCTCTGGCAAGGATGTCTTAGCTAACTATATGTCTTGCAGAACATGCTTTTCTATAAAGTAAAACCTCATTAATTCCATTTATAAATGCAAATAATAAGCATTTATACATTTATGCAAATCTTGTACATATGAAGTTAAAAAATTGTTGTCTTCCACATACTTTGAATTTTATAAATCAATAAAGGTAATATACCCTAAAAATAATAGATGTTTTTAATCTAAGGCTTGAACAATTGAGAATCATCTCCATCTGCCTTTCACTTTTCTGTCAAATAGTAATTCCTATATGTCAGAGGACTTTTAGATTTAGAAGTACTTATAAGATTTAGGGTGCAATGGCTTTCATTAAATTCAACTTGTTGAGTTCTAGATCATTGAATTCCCAGTTAGGGGCCCCCTTTGTTCAGATTCTAAGGGTTGCTTCTTTTTCTTTTTGGTCCTCAGGGAAGAAATTTCCTACCTTTCCCCACCCTTTCTTTTGGCTTCTGCTACTCAGTCTTTTGCTTTACCATCTCTTCCTCCATTCTTTCTACTTTCTTCCTTTATTTACCTTTGCTCCTAGTGTAAGCTGAAGGGTGGCCTCATAGCCAGAGACATAGGTAAACTTTTCTTCTTGTAGACCCATCCTCTTAGAATGAGTCTAGCGATTTGTCTAGTCCACTAAGCTATATACAGTTGGTACCATCTTCAATGACCTCCCTCTCAAGCCCATGCTTTAAGCTGCTATGAACTGTAACCTTGTCCTCATTAACTCTTTGAATCACTAGTATCTATTTTATGATTAGTTCATATATTATTTGAAATGAGAAGACTGTTAAATTAAAAATATATATTCTAGGTTATGTTTTTACAACATCTGTGATTCCTAGCCCCCGTTATTGTTATTAGGTTTTACTGGGCCTATTTTTGGAGAAACATTACAGGGTGGATTATATTCAGTACTGAGTTAGTGGACTTGGGCCTTTCTGTGTCCTTGAGTGAGTGTACTCTCTAGGGCAAAGGCATTCACATTGCACAAGTCTGTTCATGTCTTACGATGATCTCACAATGTCATTTAGGGACAGGAGCATTGAATGAATCAGAGAAAAGGGGGACTAAGTATTGTAGACACAGGTAATTGCTTTTCCAGTTAGCAAAGGTGAAACTTTCCTCTCTTATAAATGGACTTGGTAATATAGTTTTTTTTGTATTCTGAATTCATAGTGATTCAAAGATGAAAAAGAAGATAATGAATCAAAGTTAGACTTAGAACAATACTTTTTCAAACTCTTTTGCGAAGGAGGAGTTAACATTCTTTTATAAAATACAGTAAAATCAGTTTCTAGAAAATTAAAATAAAAACTGATCCACAAAATAAATCCTGCATTATTATTATTATTAAAGTCAGCAGATATGAAATTAGGTTGTCAAATTGCCTTACAGGTTTCTAAACACTTATTAACCAATGTCTTGTCACAGACCTGGAACAGCTGCCAGACCAGCACCTCTAAGGGGGCCACACTTTCATAGCCCTAATTTAAAGCACTCTACACATACCAGCAAGGAATTGCTATTTTCATTCTTTTTTTTAAGATTTGTTTTTATTTATTTATACATACAAGAACTGTGGTGTAGGCCAGAGGTGCAGAGAGGAGCAGAGCAGAGTGACGAGCAGAGCAGGCAGATTTACTGAAATACACTGCTGAGGGAAGCAGGGGCCAAGACAGGAGAGGTCTGTTGTGCCATATGTGGGTTAGGTCCCTGGCTGGGGATCCAACTCAGACCGCAGAGGCGATAGCGCTAAGGCCTCCAGGGAGGCCCCAGAATCGCTATTTCCAAACAATGCTCAATAAATATTTTAGAGTGATTACTTCAAAATTTAGAAAACCTTGAAGGTAGAAAGGAAAAAATGAGAAATAGACTAATGACTGAGCATAGGGGGAGATAAACGCTTACCAATGATTCTTAGCAGAAAGTAAACGTAAAGTTAATGCTTGCCATGTCATACAATGACATGGATATCTTTCCTACAGCTAACAGAGTATTTGAAGAATTTAAATTAGAAAGATTTGATGTTCCTTTCCCAGGGTAGGTTCTTTACAGAACCAAAGGCTTCACCCCCACCTCTGGGTCTCTCTGAATATAAGAAAACATCTTCAGAAACACTGAGTCAGAATCCTTGATAAGCTATTGAAACTGAAATTGTGTGTTGCTTGTTTATTTTTTGTCTGCACACTGCTATTGCTTTCAAGCATGTCTAATTTTTGAAATCATTCACATTCATGGGTCCTAGAGTTCTACAGGGACTTTGAGTTTTCCTCTCTACCAAGAAAGCATTGCCTGATATAGGATGTCAACTGGGATTAGAATTCAATGTGTCAGCTAACTCAGAAATCCCAGCACAGAATTTAGCACTCCTGTTCAAGAGATACTCTCCAGGGAATGTGGCCTTCAGAAATCAGTGATATCCATCTAACCCAAGTTGGGTGTTTTTATTTTCCATTACAAATAGAAGATCCACTACTTATTTTATAAACATAAATGGAAAAACATTTATTTCAAAAATATTATTAGTTCTATTGAATGATTTTGAATTCCACAGGATTAATTTCACAATATTTGAGTTGGGAAAACAGAAAACTCTATAAAGGGATGTAGTATCCTAAAACTTTTAGAATGAAATGAAATATATACCCATTTAAAGTTTTATATAACTCAGAAGTTTAAAATGTTAAGAAAATAAAATAAACTCTCTTGGCCCAATGTCTTATGTACATAAATTTGCAGGTAAGTAGCAGGTAAAAGGTAAGTGATAGTGATAGTTTATCTTCATGGTGCACATCAAAAGTGGAAACTTTGAAATAATTCATTATAAAAAATTACAGAAGTAGGCAATATAGTTTAAATGGTTTATGCTTTTATACTTCTATGTTGTGTTCCTATCTTGCAGACTTTTATAGTATTGAATAAAGGGAAGGCCATCTTCCGGTTCAGTGCCACCTCAGCCCTGTACATTTTAACTCCTTTCAATCCTCTTAGGAAAATAGCTATTAAGATTTTGGTACATTCATATCCTTTTCAAGTGATCAATATTAACTCATTGTACATAATCTATAAGTGCTTTGTAACTAAATATAAAATTAAGTTGGGCAATGTCCATATTCTGTAGCTTTTGTCATTCTCATTTTTACTTTCTTTTGTCATACAAGCTTATTCTTAAGGTATTTTAGGTCACATAGATATTGCTAAAACTTGTAAAGTCTTAATATTACATGTATTTTATGTAGCTTTCAAATATATATTATATAATATATGTAATATATTATATATTATATATATACACCAAAGTCTTTAAATAAGTCTTTCTAAAAACAGTTGTTATATATGGAGTCCTACAAATCTAATATAAGATAGCCATATTTATCTTTACCATCTTTGTACAAAGTTTGTCATTATCTATAATTTGAAGTGATGAATGATATAAAAACAAAGAAATCTACTTCCAGGCCAAGTTTAGATATATCTATAATATAAGACATTTTAGTAAACCTTTAAGTTTATTATCTGTAGGAGAATGTCAAGGGGCTTAGCTAATTCTTAAACTTTCCTAATGAAATTGTGAAGGAAGTCCTGGAATATTGGCTGAATCTCAAATTTGTCATTGAATTATGACTCTGCCGTGCAAACCTGATTGCTTAATAAAGACTGAAAGTTAATGAAAGAAGATGAGATTTTATTTCTAAATTGTCTTTAGGGATTTGGCTTTGTGATCTCCATTGATGTTAAAAAAGGACTCTGCAACTGAATTCATCTGTTCATATTCATTGATGAAAAACTTCATTCTAATTATGTCTCATTTGATGGCTTTGGCAATAGCAAATACAGAAATGCTGTAATTATCATAAGCTCATACTACCTGATTTTTTTTTAAGGGTTTTAAAATGTAGAAAGTCATTATACTCTTCAGATGATAGCAAGAAATTCCTTAGTGGTATAGATATACTATTATTAAAATTAAATTATTTGAAAGATAAATATCTTATGTTCAGGATTTTTACATTTATAGGACATTTCCTTAACCTAGTTTGTGTTCCTAGTGCCATCATGTGGTCATTTGATAAAAGCTTTCTTTTCCACTTACGGAAAATTTTTGTTTTGGCAGTAAACTATAGTGAAAAGAATATTGGATGTGTTCTAAATCTTGGTCAAGTTATCTAATTTCTCCAGACCTCAGATTTTATTTCTGTTATTTCTAAAATATAATGATTGAACTAGTTGCTTTACAAGGTCCTTTTCAACTCCATAATTCCATAGTGTCTTATTCATTTGTATTAGTTAATACTTAGATCATATTTATTAATAATACATATCCTGTTCCAAGTACTTCACCTGCTAACTCATTTGATCTGCACCTCAAACAAATTAGGCTTTTAGTTCACTTGCGCCATTACGAACAGTAAATAGAGACATAAGGAGGTTTAGTGGCACAGAGAGGCTGAAACTTGCCTAAGATCTCTTTTATGTTGAATTTTAATTACATTCATATCAAATTAATTCCTGGCCTTCAAGAATATTCACTTTCAATATTATGCAATCCTTCTGTATTTGTATAAACTCATTTCAAAATGAGTAACTTCACTCTTAGCACCATGCTGTACTTTGAATACATAAGGTTTTTGATGTATTGAAATATATAACATAACATGTATTTAAGAAATTACAGTAATTCAGATATGTGCCTTCCTCAACAAGTTACTATTTTAATTACCTGTATTAGTTGAAGTAATTGTTTTCTGCTCCAAAACTATACAGCTCTAGGTTGCCTGCAGTTTACCCATTTAAGTTCTTTGGAAGGCAAACATACTGGGTTAATAATAGTAGCAAAGGCAACAATTTCTACTTATACAAATTTTTCTCATATATTTTTTTCATTTAATCTATACTGAAATCGTGAGGTGATATAATTACCCATTTTTATAGATGAAGAAACTGAAATGTAAAAATTAGATGACTTGTCCACAATGGACACATCACAGCCCTGCCTAAATTGCAGTTCAAATGCTTTGCTGTTAGTTTACATAATTTAATTCACAAATTTAGATTTTTGTGTATGTTCCTTAACAACAACCTACATTATTCAGCATGTTAATTATGTGCACTATTTTGACGAACTGTGTGTTTATGACAATGAGTAACCCTCCTGATTGGACAAAAAATGTAGAGTAAGTTCAACTTATATTTTAAACCACTACTATGTGAGTATATGTGTATGTATAGATATAGATATATATATATATATACCTCTATTGCAGGTAAGTAGAGGTATATAAATATATATACCTCTATATAGAGGTATATAGAGGTATAGATATATCTATATCAATATATATGTATTGAGGATTTTGAAATCATGACTTAATGTTCCCTTTAAATAGAACTGAAGAGCATTTTTATTTACAGTCATTACAAAATGCAATTACACAGCAAAAAGAAAATACTCACTGGCCCTCAGATTGCTGATAACGAATTTAATAGCTCTTTTTCAGTAGTTACCATAAGTCCATCATTTTTGAACCCCAATTTTCCTATAGGATCTACAGTGGCCAAAGCAAATGTGATAAAAGCAATTGCAGAAAGAAGCCAAAATGGGAGTCAAATTTCAGGTGAATTCAGTGAGTTAGGGATCAGGGCAGGTACCATATGCCATAAAGACATATTGAGCCCCACAAAATTCTCACTTCCATTAGGCACCTCCACTTCATGTCAGTTCTCCATCAATATCAAGAATGGTCACCAAAAAATGACTGAAAATAGTTCCTCGAAGTTGAACATGAAAATTCAGAAGACCAAAGGTGAAACTAATTGAAGTGAAAGTCAGAGAAACTTTTTCAGAAGTTGCAAGTGCTGATTGTGCTCTGTTCTGTGACACCTTTTAGGGTGATAATGCTTCTAGCCTTAATAGTGGCTGCTACCCCTGTCGACACCTCCCCCCCATTGTAACCACTCCATCTCTGTGGCTGCTGACCCTTCAAACAACAACCACAGAGGTATTCACAAGCACCTCTTCCCTTCCTGGACACTTCCAGGTTGGAGTCAGTCAGAAAAGGGAGAAAGATTCTGAAGAAAATAGTAAAATTTACATACAATGAATTCCCAAGATGTTGAGGTTAACTTGTGAGGCCCTAACAGGTCTTCAGGCAACCCTAGTTTCTGAGCAGAAGGTTAAAACTTTGGAAGTATCTAAATATCTACTTAGGAACATCCAGATTTCTAATGATTTAAACTAAGTAGGGGATTTAAACTTTGGAAATGTCTAAACTCCTAAATTAACATAATGTCTTTTTCTAAAGAAAAATTTCACCTCTTGTGATCCTTGAATTATCCACTTTAATGTTAATAAAAATCTTTTTCCAAGTAAGTCAATGTATTATCTCTTGTCGAAAGGGAAAGCATAAGACTTGCTAATTTATCAGTGTTATGTCATTCTTGAAACATGGCTAAAACTGAGTTTATTTTTGCTTGTTATACTTTCTAAAGGAAAATCATTTTATACTTTTGCAATATTATTGAATGTTATGGCAGCTCTATCATGAATATGTGCTGAATAATTCTCAGAAGGCTCTCTATGTCAATACCAAGACATTTCAGACCTAACTAGTAAACATTATACAGCAGGTATTTCTCATTCTGTTCTTCAGACACTTTAAAATCAACTCTAAATGTATTGGGGAGTTGGGTTTAAATTTAGGACTATGTTTTATTTCATTGAAAATAACATCAGCATGCTTAGATTATTTCTTAGTATTCACCTGTTTCACTGACAGAGTGGTAAGAAATTGATATGCCATGAAAGAAAATTACTATTTATTATTTTTGGATACTTATCTCCAGGTACACCTTCACAGGAATATACACTTTTGAATCACTTATAAAAATTATTGCAAGGGGATTCTGTTTAGAAGATTTTACTTTCCTGAGGGACCCATGGAACTGGCTCGACTTCACTGTAATCACATTTGCGTAAGTGCCTCTTTATTTCAAAAGAGAATATAGTTTGCTTTATGGAGTGCTTATGCTTTTAAAGAACATGCTTGCTTTAACTGTAGACTTTTTGTTGTGATTTATACATTTAAGTTCTGGATTTTAATTTAACACAACAGAGGTCAAAGTGGTGTTTTACTTTGTGATAAAATCGTTGCGGTAGCTGAAATTACAATTTTCATATGTAGCAAACATCTGTTAGCATATTTCATACATGTTACTTTTCATAACATATACATACATTAATATGAAAGCACCAGTGTATTCATAATACATCTATGAAAATGAATTTTCAATATTACAGTCACAATCAATTCTCCTGTCCTCATACATCTTCTTTCTTTTTTTAAAATATTTTTTATTGTAATACCATGAATTTACATCCTTGTTAGTATATTGGAAGTATAGGCTCTCTCCTTTCAGTTACCATAGTGCACCCACCACCATAGCACCCATAGTCCACCACCATAATCCATTGTACTCTGTCCACCCTATTCTCATCATTCCCTTACCCCTCTGGAGATGTTTCAATTCTATGATCAGCTTTCAAAGGTTGATTTTAAAGTTTTGTCTTTCCCTGACCTTGTTTGGTTTCCATATTTTCCACATGTAAGTGACACCATTTGGTATTTGTCTTTTCTCTTTTGGCTTATTTCATTTAGCATAATCCCTTCCAGCTTCATCCATGTTAACGCAAATGGTGTGAGTTTGTCTTTTTCGATCACTAAGTAGTATCCCATATGTTTTCATTGATCTTACCCATATACACTCTCCCTGGCTTCTTTGATAGACTTGTAGAAAATGAGCATTTTCCAACATCAAAACATTCTGACAAATGAAGCTAATAGGTAAAAAGATGTTGAACACATTATGTATTTATGTAAAATTATTATTTCATTAGAAATTTAATTTTAAGACATAATTTTTAATGCCTTATGTATTTATGTATATGTTAAATTATTATATCATTAGCAAATTAATTTTTAAGACATGAACAGACAGAGTTTCTCTGCTTCTTCCTGTTTCTCTCCCAATCACTTCTTTCCCTTTTGTGACTTCGTCTCTTTCTTTACCCTCAACATAAACCTTTGTTTCCTTCTCTCCTTTCCAGATACACTCAGTTACAGACATAGTTTCTGCATCTTTGTCTTTTTTTCTGTGCTAAGCTTCCCCAGGAAGTGAAGACTCATGAAAGAAATGGAAGGCTATTCAGGTGTAGGTGAAACTAGAGTGTGGAGGAAGGTGGGCCAAAAACCACTTGCCCTCATAATTCCTTCCCAAACTGACTTTTATGGCCTCCTATAGCTGTGTGAGGAGGGCAGGAGGAGGAGAAGTGGTGCTGATATTCTTAGGGCTTCAAATGCTACCTGTCTCATCTTAATTGCTGTAGTCAGGGTGAACCAATTCTTCGTCACTCTCCCTGACCACAGCTCAAAAGAAGACATATTGGTACTACTGTTTGATAAGAATAAACAGCAGTTATCACATAAAGTATTGTTCTTTACTTACCCAACTTTCATGTAAGATTTATACTTTTCAGGTACAGTAGGCAATAAGGCCACCTGCCTTTTCATGCCTATATTTCTCTTGGATGATTTCATATATTATTTTCTATCTAAAACCCCAAAACTTTAGCCAAGAACTATGATAGGTTTACTTAATTCTCTTAGGTTACACGCGATGTTGATACTAATGTGTTCCAAAATGGCAATAGGATTGTATATTTTATGAAGTTTACATCTACTGAGTGGCCTAAATTATGAAAAAAGAAAATCGTAGCAATAGACTTGAATTTCTAAATTGTTGCTTACAATACTATCATTTAAAATTATCAAGAAGGTCTTCATAAAAGACCCGAGCAAATAATATTAATCCTGCTTAAATCTTGAATAACTCTGATTTAATTCTACAGGTATGTAACAGAATTTGTAAGCCTAGGCAATTTTTCAGCTCTTCGCACTTTCAGAGTCTTGAGAGCTTTGAAACTATTTCTGTAATTCCAGGTAAGATGTAATTAGTGTAAAGAATAAGGCTCCTAGTACCTACAGCTTTTCTTTGTATCCTGTTATTGTGTTTGTGTGTGAACTCCCTATTACAGATATGTGACAGAGTTTGTGGACCTGGGCAATGTCTCAGCGCTGAGAACATTCAGAGTTCTCCGAGCATTGAAAACAATTTCAGTCATTCCAGGTGAGAACTAAGTTAAATACCGGGGCTTACCCATCATGTTTGTTCAGGAACAGTCTCTGCTTGACATTCAGCATTACAGAAAATTGGAAATCATAAAAGTCAAAACAATCAAAATCATAACAAGCAAAATCTGGTGTTTCATAGATTATGATTCTTACTATTTGTAAATAAGGCTTTGTTTTAATATTTTTCATTAGTCTTGGAGTTTAACAATTTTTGCACGAGGCATTGTAAAATATGATCTATGTGATTTGTACTTACTGATGTCATGTTTTCCTTCCCCCATGTCAGTTGTACCAGAGATTTATTCTCCATTGAATGTACCAATCTTCACTTTCTTGTTCATCATAGGCATTGATGACTATGCATCAATGTCAATTTTAATATGCTTAACAAACAGGGAATACACAACAATAGCATGAGTCTGCATGGAGAATTTGTTACCTTAAAGTGCTGTTATACTCCAAACCACTTCCAGTTTTACAGCAAAACCTTTTCTACTTATAAATAGGAATATAAAAATGATTATTTAAGTATTTGCTATAAAGCTAATAACTGAGCCCAAGGAAAGTATGGGCAGGTTTTATTAACAAAAGGGGGAAATAACAAACCTTTTTCTTCTTGAAACCATGAGGGGCCTGTTATTTTCTCTCAATATAACAGAATATGGATCTTCACTTCATTGTTTGGTCATTAGATGTCTGGAGTTCATCTCAGTGGGCTCTTTAGCCTTCCAGGAAGTATTGTAACATAGCAATCATGCATAGAACCTATGTTTAAAAAAAATTGTGTCCAGCTTTTGTTATTTCAAATGTTCTGTTCTATGTCTTCATAGTCATAGCCCTCTCTCTTTCAGGTCTGAAGACCATCGTGGGGGCCCTGATCCAGTCTGTGAAGAAGCTCTCAGATGTCATGATCCTGACCGTGTTCTGTCTGAGCGTATTTGCGCTCATTGGGCTCCAGCTCTTCATGGGCAACCTACGGAATAAATGCGTACAGTGGCCTCCTACCAATGCTTCCCTGGAGGAGCACAGTATAGAGAAGAACATTACCATGAATTACAATGGTACACTTATAAATGAAACTCTCATTGAGTTTGACTGGAAATCATATATTCAAGATTCGAGTAAGCATTACTGTTATGTAGCTGTCTCTTTTTATTGTTAATTAGCCCTCCATCTATCATGGAAATTTATTTTTAAACGATTGCATAACAGGTTATAATCTCTAAATCACTTTATCAATGGTTTGTGCCAACATTTCATTATTTTTTTGGCAACCATTCTAACTTTGAATCCTAAATGTTATATTCTGTTTTATGACCATATGGGAGATTGAAGAACTTGGCTAAAAAGAAATTTTCCTAAGGTCTTAGGTGACTGTATATTGTCATGGTGACTGAGACAAATGACATAAAATATGTGAAGGCTCTTTGTAAACTGAAAAGCTATGTAAGCATAACCCATTAAACATTAATTGCAGAATGCTGTTTATGTACCAGAAATTGTACAGGATGCTGGGGAAATAATGGTTTAGACACATGGCTTCAGGGAGATTATAAACTTGTTGATTATTTTTATGGTCATTTTATGGAAATCAAGTAAGACCTAAAGATAAAAAGTATTCTTATATTTGAAAAGTAGCATTACATCAAAGAGAAAGAAATTAGAATCAATTGAACTTTAAGGGAGAATAGCAAAAAGTATCAGATAACGTATACAAGTTAGGGGAGTCAGTTTATCTTTATTTCAGGAGTTTAGACAAAATAGTTGAATGTTTAGTCTACTCTAAAAGGATGGGAAAATAACTGGCCTAAAATCTTTTCTCTTTTTAAAATGACAATAAAAATACATTAAATCTTCACTCTTTAATTTTAGTATCTGACAGGAGCAATATTTCAAAAGCAGAGACATTTAGAACATGATTCATGGGGAAAAGGAATATCCTTTATGGAAAATATTAGATATACAAAATCTGGACCCTAAATATGCTTAAATATAGCTGTATCTTTATTATTTTAAGGTGATGAGTAATACTTATGAAAAAATTGAAGAAGAAAGAAAACCTTAGTGACTGGTTGTGTGGAACAAATAATATTAGTCATAAAAGGTTACTGCTGATTTGGTAATTCTTAAAGTAATGAAAGCATAATTTAAAAACTCATAGTGTCTTTTTATAGTTATAGACCTGGAAAATACCATGGATTGATACAGATTAACTCTTCTAGGATAGTAATGACGTTCCAACAAATAATTTATAGCTATAAATGTTAGAAAGATTTCTAAATGTTAGAAAAATGCCTTAAGAAAAATGTCAGAACAATAAATGAAGTATCTCTTATTAACTTCATAAGTTATCAATATATCCACTGCTGTCACCAATTTCTTGAAATCTGGTTTATTTTTTTTTTTTAGTCCAAGATTAAGAGACAATAAGGATGAGAATGTCAGGGTTATTCTCACTAAGAAAATTTATTAGGCTAATTATTTTCATAGTTTTTTGTTAAAAAAAAAACCAGAGGTCATTTTCAGCCTTAAAAATCTTTCTTATGATTTGCTCTAAAATATTCCATTCATTGGGCCTCCCTGGTGGCGCAAGGGGTTAAGCACCTCACTATAAAGTAATCCACAGCCTCTGCAGCACGAGTTCTATCCCCAGCCGGCCAGGGAGCAACCCATATGGCAAAGCAGACCTCTCCTGACTCGCCTGCTGCGCCCCTCAGCAGTGTACTTCGGTCAATCTGTCTGTTCTTTTTCCCACTCTGTCTCTGGTGAATCCTCTCAGCCCCCACACCTCCTACCTGCACCCCAGCTCTTGTATGCCTAAATAA
Source organism: Talpa occidentalis (assembly GCF_014898055.3). NCBI lineage: Eukaryota > Metazoa > Chordata > Mammalia > Eulipotyphla > Talpidae > Talpa > Talpa occidentalis. The sequence goes on along the minus strand of NW_023603184.1, from coordinate 97,812,160 downwards.
ATAAATCTAAAAATTAAAAATAAAAAAAATCCCATTCAGTGAAGAAGATTACTTTAAACCAAATATAAGCAAATTGGTTTGCTGTTAAAAGTAACGAAATTAAATTTATTAAAATTAAAAATTGGCATGATGAAAATAAACAAATTCATCCTAAAATAAATTAATTAAGATTGCAAATTTGGTTTAAAAACTAACAATAGGGCCTCCCCGGTGGCGCAGCGGTTGAGCGCTGGGTTGCGAAGCTGCCCGCGGCCTCTGCAGCACTGGTTCGGATCCCCGGCTGCTCCCTGGCCACCAGAGGAGGGTCCCAAATGGTGTGCAGACCTCTCCTGCCGCCTGCTGCTCCCCTTAGCAGTGTACTTCGGTCTTTCTGCCTGCTCTGCTCCCTGCTCTGGCTTTGGTGAATTCTCTCACCCTCCCATGCTTCTGACTGTACCCAGTGCTTGTATAAACAAATAAATAAATAAATAAACAAACAAACAAACAAATAAATAAATAAATCGTTTAAATAAATAAATAAATAAAAACTAACAATAAATTGGCATGATGACTAACAGTTATATTTTCTTCAGAATAAGATTATAGATCCTTAAATTCAGTGGACAAAATTTCATTCACAAATACCTGATATCAAAAATTCATTTAGAAGTCATCATTACTTTCACTTTGTCTATTTTAATTTATTTTGTTAAAGATTTATTTATTTATGCATACAAGAGCTGGGGTATAGGCTAGTGGTATGGGGGGGGGTGAGAGGATTCACCAGGGACAGAGTGGGGAAAAGAACGGGCAGATCTACTGAAATACATTGCTGAGGGGAGCGGTGGGCAAGACAGGAGAGGTCTGCTGTGCCATGTGGGTTGCTTCCTGGGCAGCCAGGGATCAAACTTCGTGCTGCAGAGGTTGTGGACAACCTCATAGGTTGTGTCTTAACTGGTTGTGTCTTAACTGATTGTGCCACCAGGGAGACCCTATAATTTTAATTTAAAGTTAAGAAATCCTATCTTGATTTTCCTTTCTGTGTTCAAAGAATTATGCATATTGGAAATTAAAATATTTATCATTAGTGATTATGTATCCCTTACAAAATTTTATCTAGGACAAATTTCTATGAAATTTTAGCACCTAGAAAATATTTCTATGAAATTCAACAATAATTATTTCCTTGCATTTCTTTTTGTATCATATATTTACTTTTTCATTCACTAAACTTTATTGAAAGTCTATTAGGTACTACATATATGTAAATGTGGAAATAGTGATTAGACTTTCAAGGAAGGACGATACTTTTAAATAAAATGTTACCATATAGGATGAGAGAAATAATGATGGAAATGTATACTTTACAGATTGTTTTGCCAATCCTTACTGGGAAGGAATTAGAGAATATCAAGGAATAATTCATGGAAGTAATGAATTATTGATATTGAAAGAGTGGATATTGAAAGAATCTAAGAGTTTACCAGAAACAGAAAACTTTGCAATAATGTAATGTACACCTATAGCAATTATTTAAACTTTAGTATTTAAGATTATTTTTTATTTAAATGTTTTAGCAGCTGGCAGATCTCTGCATTATTTACTATAAGCTGCCTATGATATATCCTGGAAGTTGGTAGAATATAAACTATAGTTAATGACTAAACATTTATAAGTAGTGTTTAAAATATAGGAGAGAAAATTAGAAGCAACATAACCCCTTAATTTTGAAATATGTGAATTTTGAGAAAACAAAAAATCTTTGTCATCCTTAACTATTTTTACAGAATGAAATTTTTATTTTTCATCATGGTGATGGGAAACTACTTATGCCTTTTTAAAATATTGTTAGTATCTGTGTTTATCACTAATTTACATTTATAATAAATAAATGCTTTATACTATTAAATATGCAATCCCCTTGGTATAATATCTCATATTTAGGGAAGAAGGGGCAAATCTGTGCCTTTCAATGAAATGTATATTTAAAATTACTCAATGAGAGTCCAATTCCGATGGGCTAGGGGTTAAGTCTCAGTGCGATTACCATGACAGCGCACCTCCATGACCTGAGTTCCAGCCCAGGCCAGGGAACTTACCCACATGGCACAGCAAACCTCTTTTGTCTCACCTGCTGCTCCCCTTAGCAGTGTATTTCAGTAGATCTACCTGTTGTTCTGCTCCCCATTCTGTCTCTGGTGAATCCTCTCACCAGCCCTACTCCCCGTACCTCTAGCCTATACCCCAGCTCTTCTATACAAAAATAAATTTTAAAAAATAATAATAAAATTACTCAATGAAGTCTAAACACAGAGCCTCATCTTTTCATTTTGCAATGAAGAGCAACTGATTGTCATATGACTTTCTCTTTCCCAAACAGGATATCATTATTTCCTGGAGGGTTTTTTAGATGCACTACTTTGTGGAAACAGCTCTGATGCAGGGTAAGCCAATAATTTGTGTGTTTGCACTTAAATACACATAAATGTATTTTTTTTCTCTTTTAGTAGAAATGGACAGATAAAAGTGAACTAATTTTATTCATATTAATTTAGAATGATTAAGAAATAATAGTTTAATGCTATTTTCCTTAGACAATTATATGTGGACTATGAGTAGTAGAGAAAATGAAATAGGAATACATTAAAATGTCAATTAGCAACAGAAATAGTTTTGTGTTACTAGAAGTGCTGTGATATATTTTAATGATGACATCAGGTGGCTATTAAAATTATAGTAAGTCAAAATTTGGGAAATGTTTTTGTTATTAATTACACTTATATCCTCTGAGGTAGCAAATCTACATGATTAGACAGGTCATAACTTATTGCTAGAATAAAAGGACAGCACAGTGTCTTGTAATCCTTTCTTTTGTCCCATTTACAGCCAGTGCCCAGAAGGATATATGTGTGTGAAAGCTGGTAGAAATCCCAATTATGGCTATACAAGTTTTGATACCTTCAGTTGGGCATTTTTGTCCCTATTTCGACTGATGACTCAGGACTTCTGGGAAAATCTTTATCAATTGGTGAGATTCTGAAGAGATATACACTGTATTTAAAAAGAAATATACAAGAAAGTAGACTTAGTTATGAAATCCCAAACACAGTATAATATAATGGAAAGAGCAGAACTTGAAATCAGGAATTTCAATTGCTCTCACCTATTGATTTTAACAACTGTTAGGCGTGGTGATGCCAATGGCAATTCTGAACAATTTCCACTTATGTAAAAAACTTATTTTTCATCCTTCTTAAACACAGATCTCCCAAGCAGAAGGTACATCCTCTTTTCAGCCCCATTGACCCCATCAAGCATTTTTCCCTCAGGTGGTAGGTGAGGTGGTAGGTAGGTGTAGGGGGCCTCCCCGGTGGCACAGTGGGTTAAGCTCAGCACTGTGAAGCAGTCCACAGCCTCTGCAATGCAGGTTCGATTCCTGGCCAGCCAGGGAGATACCCACATGGCGCAGCAGACCTCTCCTGTCGCGCCTGCTGCTCCCTTCAGCAGTGTACTTCGGTCAATCTGCCTGTTCTGCTCCCCACTCTGTCTCTGGTGAATCCTCTCACCCTCCCATGCCTCTGGCCTGTACCCCAGTTCTTGTATAAAAATAAAATAAATCTTTAAAAAGAAAAAACCATTTGTAGGAAGGTGACTTTGTTCTCTTCCATGGTATTTCAATGATTCTGCTTTATTCTTGGTGAATCCAAAAATCACATCCCAGGGATCTGGATGTGAATTATGAGTTAGGGGAGAAGAAGAGGATGAGGATAAAGAAAAAGTCAAAGAAGTAGCAGGGGTTATGACCAACCTAATTATTACTTATATCAGAGTCCAGCAAACTACACAAGTTGAAAGTTGACGCCATCAGTAAAACAATATTGAATGATAATTCTGATGTTCTTATTTCCAGACTTTACGTGCTGCTGGCAAAACATACATGATATTTTTTGTGCTAGTCATTTTCTTGGGCTCATTCTATCTTATAAATTTGATCCTGGCTGTGGTGGCCATGGCCTATGAGGAACAGAATCAGGCCACCTTGGAAGAGGCAGAACAGAAAGAAGCCGAATTTCAGCAGATGCTCGAGCAGCTTAAAAAGCAACAGGAGGCAGCGCAGGTAAATTTACCAACTCAAATATACCCTGTCTCACAGTCTTATCCTTTTTATTGTTTTGATTGTTGTAAAAATATTGGAAAGAAAGTAAGAGAGAGAAAATTTTTTACTGTACCTAACAGACTGGTGATATGGAATGACTAAGGATTTCTACATTTTGATCTGTAGATCATTTAGTTTAATTATTCTAAGATATTTCAAATATTGACCACAATAGAAATCTCTCATCTTAGTCATCTTAAGATTCTTAGAATAGGGGCCTCCCTGGTGGCGCAGCGGTTGAGCACAGGGTCGCGAAGCTGCCCGCGGCCTCTGCGGCGCCGGTTCGGATCCCTGGCTGCTCCCCGGCCACCGGAGGAGGGTCCCACATGGCGTGCGCAGACCTCTCCTGCCGCCCCGCTGCCCCCCTCAGCGGGGTACCTCGGTCCCTCTGCCTGCTCTGCTCCCCGCCCTGGCTCTGGTGAATTCTCTCACCCTCCCGCGCTTCTGACTGTACCCAGTGCTTGTATAAATAAAAATAAATAAATCTTTAAAAAAAAAAATTCTTAGAATAAAAGAAAAGTTGTGACTTTTTGAGTTTTCTGAAGTGAGACTCTTTCACTGACTGAGTATAGGGGTATTATGAGAAAATCCTAAGGATTGTTTTCTTAGCAGTAGTGTTCAGCTAGTTTTTAGAAGATAGTCTATTCCTTTCTTTAAGCCAAACATGTTGACTTTTAATGTGGTTGCTTAACTGCCTTTCTTACATAAATAAGGATGTGATCAAATAATGTAATGACCTCTGATAATGATGGTATATGCAATAGGCATACGAAAGTCACCAATCTTATGACGAGGAGGTAATCTAAGGATTCCTTGTTCTTTTAGTGAGGTGTTAGTACTTGTAATATAACAAGTTGTAAAATGCCTCTCCTATCATTTCCATTTTTCTTCACTCTCTGTTTAGCATACAAACTCGTTTTTACTAAAAAAGTAAGTTACTTTGAAAATAATTGATTTATTTTCAAGAGTCCCTTTATTGAAGGTACTATGAAATAATGGTAATAATCAAAAGTGCCAACTTAGTACCAGTATGAGCTGTGATCAAAAAGCATTGTTTTCATTCCATGCCCACATGGCCAGCAAGAACCAGTGGTAAGTTGAAGGTGGGGATGGTTTTTGGAGAAGTGAACAACTTATCTTGCTTAGCAGAAACTAAGGACCCTCCTTAGTGGAGTCTTTTAGATATCTAACCATATTGTGGAGGGGTGAGGAAGGGATTTTATCATCTTGCATAAATTTGATAATATTTTGAAGTATTAGACAAATCAGTTTCAATAATGGGAGAGAAGACCTCAGATCTTTTTCTCATTCCTCCTTCCTTTGGATATAATCAAGTGACTCAGCAATTCTACTTCCCTGTTCCATTTTCTTTTTCAGAGAAAAGAATATAATGCTAATTAACTGCCAATTTTTAGAGTAAATCAATCCCCAAAACTAATGTCGATCTATATTCTTATTGATGTCTGGCCTTTTGAATATGTGGTCTATAAAACATAATACAAACATAATATGGGTTAGCATATGGAAAACCAAATGAACTCTAAAGCTTTCATAGGTGGAAAGAGAAAAAAAAATTCCCTTTTACACTTGTAGAGCTTCTTCCATGTAAGCTCAGCTTGAGTCAACTAAATACATTTTGAAATCCCATGATTGAACCAGTTTTTTTTTTTGTTTTTTGTTTTTTTTTTTTAATGATAACATCTTACCTAGTACCATGCTCAAACTACTTCTCCTCAATGTAGCAGGCAGCAGCTGTAACTGCCTCGGAGCACTCCAGAGAACCCAGTGCAACAGGTGGGCTCTCAGACAGCTCATCTGAAGCCTCTAAGTTGAGTTCCAAGAGTGCCAAGGAAAGACGAAATCGGAGAAAGAAAAGAAAACAGAAAGAGCAATCTGGTGGTGAAGAAAAAGATGAGGATGAATTCCATAAATCTGAATCTGAAGACAGCATCAGGAGGAAAGGGTTTCGCTTCTCCATTGAAGGGAATAGATTGACATATGAAAAGAGGTACTCCTCCCCACACCAGGTATGGCACTGCTGAGATAAATGATGCATGGGTGAAAATTAGAAGACCAAAGAGAGGGGGAGAATTAAAATGGACTTAGGAATTTTTATGACCTGAATTGACTGCTACCCTTTATAACAATCAAACCCATCCTTTTTTAACTTAGTCATGAAAAAAATTGTACTCTGCATACATATAAATCTACAGCTTGATGTAGTTGAGATAAAACTGATTTAAAACGTAGGACACCTGGTTTCTCATCCTGATACTATCTTCTGGTACTTGTCTAAAACTAATGACATTAAATCCTTCTGATCCTCAGCCGTATATAGGGAAAGATATAAAGATGAGACTAGTTGATCAGTGATACTCTTTTAATTATTTTCTATTGTTTTGTTTTCCTAAATTCTCTATAAACCATCATTCACACTTCTGAAATATTAATCATGGTATACTTTATCGAAAAGCACATCACTCTGGGGCCTCCCTGGTGGCACAAGGGGTTGAGTGCAGTGCTGTGAAGCTGTCTGCAGCCTCTGCAGCACAAGTTCAATCCCCAACCAGGGAGCTACCCACATGGCACAGCAGACCTCTCCTGACTCTCCCGCTACTCCCCTCAGCAGTGTACTTTGGTCTATCTGCCTGTTCTGTTTTCCGTGTGTCTCTGGTGAATCCTCTCACCTCCCACACCTCTGGTCTATACCCCAGTTCTTGTAATCATAAATAAATAAATCTTTAAAAAAAAGAAAGAAAGAAAGAAAAAAGAAAAGCACCTGAATTTCAAAAGTCTTAACTTTGTTTCAGTAATATTGTGCCTTATAGATGAAGCAAGAGTAATAATAGACTTACTGTAACTTTAGAAAGACTAAAGCAATTTGTGAAAAGTGTTGGAATCTCTTCCAAATAAAGAGCAGTAAAAACAACATGGTCTTATTAAGGTCAGTGTTTACAGTGTCCATGGTAAGGATGTACTGTTGCCTTTAGAACATGACAATGGCAGTTCAGGATTTTGTTTTGGCAATATCTTTGAGTTATGATTGCCCCATAATCTCAAGAGCTAGAAAATACCTATTACGCTGAATGCATGTAACATGAGAATGTTAATCAGAGGAATGAGTCACATTCTGTTATAAAAATAATGCTGAGATCGCCTTCGACTTAAATCTTGCACAGTAAAGGCACATTTCAAGTGGTCATACTAAAATGATTTTACTTTTTTTTGTTTCAAACTTTTAGTCTTTGTTGAGCATCCGTGGCTCCCTATTTTCTCCAAGGCGAAATAGCAGAACAAGCCTTTTCAGTTTTAGAGGGCGAGCAAAGGATGTGGGATCAGAAAATGACTTTGCAGATGATGAGCACAGCACCTTTGAAGATAACGAGAGCCGGAGAGACTCCTTGTTTGTGCCCCGACGACACGGAGAACGACGGAACAGTAACCTAAGTCAGACCAGTAGGTCGTCCCGGATGCTGGCAGTGTTTCCAGCCAATGGGAAGATGCACAGCACTGTGGATTGCAATGGTGTGGTTTCCTTGGTTGGTGGACCTTCGGTTCCTACATCGCCTGTTGGACAGCTTCTGCCAGAGGTGATAATAGATAAGCCAGCTACTGATGACAATGTAAGGAAGTTTTAAATAGTTCAGGCATGGCTGGCCCATTACTGCTGTACCAGCCAGTGTTTCTACAGAATGGAACCCCTTGAGAATGATTCCTGGTTGGTCAAGCTGTGAATGCATCTGCATCTTGTAATACCTTTAATAGACTGACCAACTATAACTGGAAGCCGCAACACTCATGCATAACACCTGAATGCATTTACCTATTAAACATGCTGAAGATAAATTAGACATAATACCAAATTACTACCTCCAGTTGGAGGATTTGCTATATACCCATGCCGAACTTAGATAGTAGGACATCTTCTAAAGCCCTGATATAATAGTAAATGAATAATTCCTATATTTAAGCATAAAGGGTGTATAATAAATCTTTCCAACCTGTTCTTCAATATAGCACTGCTTTAGTTTAGAAGATTTTTGAGAACACTGTGCCTAAATAGATAGCTTCATGTTATCTTAAAATTTCTAGTACTCATATATGTCTTATTAAGAAAATGCTGATATAGGTCTTCTCAAACTAATCTAAGTGAAGAGACACAAATTAAATATTAATACAGACAGATAAACAAATTGTCTGTGTACAAAGGAATGTTATGTGTTTGTGAATGTATACCTGGATAACAAATTTCTAAACACATGCTGCCTCTTAGTAGACTGTTAACTCACTTGGAAATATATCAGCATGATGAGGCATGACTAAGTCAGAAATAGATGACTTATTGCTTGGTACCCTGGATGAAACTGTTGTCCATACAGCATGTGTGTTTTTTTTTTTTTAACATACAGTTTGTGTTGTCAATGACCATCTGTGTCTTCTGTTGAGAAAATGAGATGGCAGCTACGTGTGTTGTAATCATTTATAGTCCTTTAAAAATAAATGGTTACCTTCTCAAAATAAAATGCCTTGATCACTTATATGACATTTCAATTGGTGTTATACCATTAGTACAGAAACATGGATAAATGTTAGATTATGTTTCTTAAGAGATTTATCAAATACATCAAAATTACATCGTGATTCTTAAAGTTATGAAATCAGAGACTTGAAACACTCAAGTTTTTGCTGTATGACTAAATGGTTAACAGTTTGGATATTCCAGGTTAATGATACAATAAGTCAGCAATATCTGCCATCGCCAATTAAATGTGAAAGTGCATGGTGCATGCGTTTTGTGGAATTCACTGTGTCACATCTGGTTGGTTGCTAATCATTTTGCTCAAGTTAATCATTTAATACATTAGCATTTTCTTCACAGGGAACAACCACTGAAACTGAGATGAGAAAGAGAAGGTCAAGTTCTTTCCATGTTTCCATGGACTTTCTAGAAGATCCTTCCCAAAGGCAAAGAGCAATGAGTATAGCTAGCATTTTAACAAATACAGTAGAAGGTTTGTAACAAGTTCCACTGTTTCTTATTTTCACTGAACTCATATGGTCTCATTTGAAACAAATGTTTCTATTTTGTATGTTGGAAACAGTGCCTTCTAAAGAAAATATAATAGGTCTTATTTAAGAGTTATTATTTGTTGTACCTACTCATATGTTCAGGAAGTTTTAAAAAAGTTAATTAAACACAATGACATGGGAATGCTAAAGAATGTTTTCCTCTGTACGGCAACTTCTTGAAAATGCAGAATAAAGCATTTCTGTTAAGGGTTTCCAATCCCTTTATCCATAGTCAACATCTCTCTGTTCCACTTAGTTTAGGATTTCCAACATCATTCTAAATACTCTCAAGATTGCAGAGGATCGGGTAAGAGGGAGGGGGAGTAGGTCATTTTCACATACCCACACACACAAATTAAAAAGATGATTCTTGGCACACATCAATCCCAATCCCTACTTATCTCTTATAGCCTGAGTATAACAGCATAGCCAGATATTAACATAGGATTATATATAGTATGAACACCACCCCAACCATGTTCCTATTAAGACTTCGTTAATTTAAGGCCTAGTATTGAGCCACATTATCAGTGCATAAGGGAGAAAACTATTCTTTGTTACTTCTGCTTTGTGTGTATATCTTATATCTAAAGAAATATATTTTGGAATATAAAGAGTAAATTATATAATTTTTTAAATCAAATACAAAAAAGGTTTACTCTATATCAAATGGAAATGCGTTGATTACTCAAAAAAATAGCCAGTGGAGCTAAAGCAAATAAATTTTATGTATGTAAATACATATAAAATACATCTTTTTGTGGTTGTCCTTACTTTTTTACCCAGAACTTGAAGAATCCAGGCAGAAATGTCCACCCTGTTGGTATAAATTTTCCAACATATTCTTAATCTGGGACTGTTCACCATATTGGTTAAAAGTGAAACATATTGTCAACCTGGTTGTAATGGACCCATTTGTTGACCTGGCGATCACCATCTGTATTGTCTTAAATACGCTTTTCATGGCCATGGAGCACTACCCCATGACGCCGCATTTCAATAATGTGCTTGCAGTAGGAAACCTGGTAAGCTTATTGGAAGGTAAACATGTCATCTTCAAATCTTCTGTGTGAGAAACTATTGACATTTGATAGCTTATAGTCATTTTTCCACCTCTTAGCTTCCTACTTCTTAGTTGCCAAAAGATGGAAATTAGGTCCAGCTAGTACACCCTTCCCTTTGCCAAAAATAATTGTCTGGGCCTCCCCAGTGGCGCAGCGGTTGAGCGCTAGATTGCGAAGCTGCCTGCAGCCTCTGCAGCACCGGTTCGATCCCCGGCTGCTCCCCGGCCACTGGAGGAGGGTCCCACATGGCACGCAGACCTCTCCTGCCGCCCGCTGCTCCCCTCAGCAGTGTATTTCGGTCCTTCTGCCTGCTCTGCCCTCCGCTCTGGCTCTGGTGAATTCTCTCACCATCCCATGCTTCTGACTGTACCCAGTGCTTGAAAAAAAATTGTCTTTGATGTCAAGGTAAAAACTGAAAAAGAGGGCCTCCCCGGTGGCGCAGCGGTTGAGCTCTGGGTTGCGAAGCTCCCCGCGGCCTCTGCAGCACTGGTTCGATCCCCGGATGCTCCCCAGCCACTGGAGGAGTGTCCCACATGGCACGCAGACCTCTCCTGCTGCCCGCTGCTCCCCTCAGCAGTGTACTTCAGTCCTTCTACCTGCTCTGCTCCCCGCTCTGGCTCTGGTGAATTCTCTCACCCTCCCCCACTTCTGACTGTACCCAGTGCATGTATAAACAAACAAACAAACAAATAATAAATAAAATACGTGCCTCTTTTAAAAAAAAACTGAAAAAGAGCAATAGGCATCAACCTACAATATTACTTGAAAAGTTAATACTGATATTTATAAGTTTTCCAAGATACAGAAGCAGTTGAGAATTTAGGGACATACTTTTTGATATATTTTCAGTTTCCTTGCCCATAAAAGACTGAATTAAAATCACAGATCTTTTTATTATGCTTCATCATCATCATTATAAGCAATAATTTAACAACTCAAAAATGTCTCCAATTTTTCCACTTCCTATCTAGGTAGGGCATATATTGTTTTATCAATCTATTCTATAGCAAAAGCATAAAATATTGAAAACCTCTAGTATATTTTTGTGTGTTATTTGATTAGCATGACCATTTTTGGTGAGGTTTACCACTTAATTCTTTTTTTCTGTACTTAAAAAAGCATAAATTATTAATTTGTTTTCAGTTGCCACAATTTAGGAATATTAGCTTATATTTGCAGAAAGTGGTCTCTAAAAAATGTATCCAAATGTGTTTTTGGGCCTCCCTGGTGGCCTAGGTGTTAAGTCTCAGTGCTATCACTGCTGCAACCTGAGTTTGATCCCTGGCCAGGGACCTAACCCACATAGGGTGCAGCAGACCTCTCCTGTCTCTCCTGCTGCTCCCCTCAGCAGTGTATTTCAGTAGATTATGCTCTCTACTCTGTCTCTGGTGAATCCTTTCCCCACAACTCTGGCCTGCACCCCAATTCTTCTATGCATAAATATATAAAAAAATCTTTTAAAAATGTATTAATTTTACATGATTTTTGTTTTCAGGTTTAGGATTTTTGATAGTAAAAAACAAAACACAAAAAATTACATTGTAGTATTTATACTTCTATAGTTTTAAAATACTATGGAAATAATTTTTTCATGTGAAAATTAAATTGATAATAGTAAAAGTACATATTATAATAATAAATACAAATGTATAATAATATCATTTGATTTGAAGGAAATGGGAATAAACACTGATAAATAAAAATGTTCATGGGCACAATCTTATCAGTATGAAATCTGAAGAAAAGGCATTTTGATGTAATGGAAAGAACTCTCGTTAACAATAGACTTATACTCAGTAGTTTTGCCATTTGCTAGTTGTATGTAGAAGGGAAAGTCATTGCACCCTATGAAGACCTGTTTTCTCATCAGTAAAGTAATAGTTAATACTTACATTACACACTTAATAGACCTTCTATGAAGATAAAATGAAATAATATCTATGAAAGCTTTTCATCAACTATAAGTTACTTTACAAATGTAAACTAGTAATAGAATCCTTCTGAGAGCAAACATTATTCTCTTTTACCATTTTCTGATGGAATTACAGTAACTTTGTTTTGATCTTAGGTTTTCACTGGGATCTTTACAGCAGAAATGTTCCTGAAAATTATTGCCATGGATCCTTACTATTATTTCCAAGCAGGCTGGAATATCTTTGATGGTTTTATTGTGACGCTGAGCCTCGTAGAACTTGGCCTCGCTGATGTGGAAGGATTATCAGTTCTCCGTTCATTCCGACTGGTAAAAAAAGAAAAATAAAAAAGCAACACAAATTTTTCTAATAATCAGAATTCTTGCACATTACAGTCATAGATTTTCTTACACAACTATTAACATTTTAAGTTTTTGCTTAACATTTACATTGTCAAAACTACATGTAAAAAATTATTCCTGCTTAGACATTCCCATTTGGAAAAACCTTTATTCCAAAGGGATAAAGGTTTATTCCAAACCTTTATTACTTGATTGCCATTCTGACAAATTGTTTCTAGAGATGACTACAGTTAATATTTATGGATTTAAGAAAATACTTTTAGTGAAAATGTATTTTTTTTATTAGTAACTTGACCATATAAACATCCTTTGTAGTAGTGGATGATATGCATATGCAATATGTGCATGCAGAAATTCTCCTAATTCTACTTCTGGAAAATAAGCTCCTTCCCAAAATCAGAGGAAAAAAACCTGTAGGATTATTTAATATGCCCATTGATTAACATGTATGTGCTTACAAATCAGGGGAAATATAAAGTCATAGGAAATATTCCAAGTTTTTCAATGCAGGCACATCTAGCTAATTTAACACACTTAAGGAGCCCACTTACAACAGGGCTCAAAATGATGTTCCTTTCAGCAGAGACCATGGTAATTCACATGTTAACGTAAGTGTCAGGTCTGGTATGCCTTTAGTACCACCTTCACAAAATAAATTAAGGAGAGTTGAACCCCAAGTAATGATTAAAGATTCACTCTTGGGGAAAATTACTTATATGGTTAAAATATGGAAGAACTAGCAACTCCATAGGGGGTCCAAAAATTAGCTGTGATCTTGAGAGGATTCAAAGACAACAGATAGTGAAAAACATTCAATGTTAATCATTTCAATTTAATCAACTTAATGATTTAAAGATCATTTTCAAATTTAATCAACTTAATGATTTAAAGGTCATACTAACTTAAAGTAACTTTTTTTTTTTCCCAGCTCCGAGTTTTCAAGTTGGCAAAATCTTGGCCAACTTTAAACATGCTGATAAAGATCATTGGCAATTCAGTGGGAGCTCTGGGAAATCTAACCTTGGTGTTGGCTATCATCGTCTTCATTTTTGCCGTGGTAGGCATGCAGCTCTTTGGGAAAAGCTACAAAGATTGTGTCTGCAAGATCTCCAGTGACTGTACACTCCCACGCTGGCACATGAATGACTTCTTCCACTCCTTTCTGATTGTGTTCCGTGTGCTGTGTGGAGAGTGGATAGAGACCATGTGGGACTGCATGGAGGTCGCAGGTCAAGCCATGTGCCTTACTGTCTTCATGATGGTCATGGTGATTGGAAACCTAGTGGTAAGTTCCCATTTAACATGTATTTCAAAAACAAATTCAAGCATAATGGAATGGAGATCATTTTTGTCCAAAACAGAAACTGTGATTCTTAATTTAAAAAGTGGATTGCTTAGGTATATTTATAGTCCCATTTTTACAACACAGCAGTATAGCAGAGAACCTATCATTTTTATATTTATCTCCACTTGGTCAATCATTTCATCATTTATGTGAATTCCAATAGAATATCATAATGAAGATAACCGTAGAAGCATATACTAGTAACATTTTACAAATCAAAGCAGGGAGAAATATGAATGAAAACTTACAGAAATTTTCTTTAAATTCAATCTCACTTGCCAGCATAGGATTAAAAGTCGTGTTTTTTTGTTTTTGTTTTTGTTTCTCTAAAGATTTATTTATTTCTATACAAGAGCTGGGCTAGAGGCCAGGGGCTTGGGAGGTGAGAGGATTCAACAGAGACAGTGGGGAGCAGAACAGGCAGACTGTCTGAAACACATTGCTACGGGGAGCAGTGGGCGCGACGGGAGAGGTCTGCTGCGCCATGTGAGAATTCTTGCTGGCCAGCCAGGATCGAACCTGCACTGCAGAGGCTGCGGACAGCTTCACAGTGCTGTGCTCAACCCACCGTGCCACTGAGGAGGCCCTAAAAGTGGTGTTTTAAGTATTCCTAGTGATTTTATTATTTCCTTGCCACTTTATGGCATATAACACATAGTCACTCTCTGTCATACAGCAGATATGTTAGCCAAGCAACATTGGTTAAATTTCTAGTGGCGGGCCTCCCCGGTGGCGCAGTGGTTGAGCGCTGGGTTGGCAGCTGCCTGCAGCCTCTGCAGCGCTGGTTCCATCCCCGGCTGCTCCCCTGCTACCGGAGGAGGGTCCCACATGGCGCACAGACCTCTCCTGCCGCCTGCTGCTCCCCTCAGCAGTGTACTTCGGTCCTTCTGCCTGCTCTGCTCCCCGCTCTGGCTCTGGTGAATTCTCTCACCCTCCCGCGCTTCTGACTGTACCCAGTTCTTGTATAAATAAATAAATAAATCTTTTAAAAAAAAAATTTCTAGTGGCTCAAAGTTGAAACAAAGGATGACAAATGCCTATAATTACCCAAATGGGTATCCTATTCTTCTTTCTATTAAGTTTGGAACATCACTGTCTATATTATAGAAATATGTAAAATATTCCAAAAGCTATCTATATTAATGTGCTAATCTCATAAACAATTAGCTGTTATTTATAGGTAGATCTTATTTTAGTCAGCAGTGGGGTATGAAAAATACAACAGGTTACGAAAACAAGGGTCACTGTCTGTGTTAAGCCCCTAATTCTCATTCTAGATTCTAATGGTTATTTTTCAGTTAATAATCAATTCAATAACTCCACTTGTTAATAAAGAAGCTGTATAATGCACTTAGATACATAATTGAAATCACTAAGGATTTTTAAGTTTAGAACTCTTGTATAATACATACATAAATCTGTTCCCTTATAATTTTAAAGTTAGCTAAACCTTAGGTCAGCTCATTCATTTCTTCATTTTTGAAGTGGAAACACCTGAGACCCAGGCAGATCATGTAATATTAAAACATACCACAAATCTAGGTCACCCAGATTTTAGTCATTATGCTGGGGTGTTTCTTTCTCATATAGTTAGGATTCATGGTTTCTTCGCAAGTGATCTCAATCTGTATTTCTTTACATTGGGGTAAAACTATAATTATGTTTGTATTAATTTTCAGGTCCTGAATCTATTTCTGGCCTTGCTTCTGAGCTCATTTAGTGCAGACAACCTTGCAGCCACTGATGATGATAATGAAATGAACAATCTCCAAATTGCCGTGGATAGGATGCACAAGGGCATTGCTTATGTCAAGAGAAAAATATATGAATTTATTCAACAATCCTTTGTTAGAAAACAAAAGATCTTAGATGAAATCAAGCCACTTGATGATCTAAACAATAAGAAGGACAATTGTATGTCTAATCATACAGCAGAAGTTGGGAAAGATCTGGATTACCTTAAAGATGTTAATGGAACCACAAGTGGAATAGGAACTGGGAGCAGTGTTGAAAAATACATTATCGACGAAAGTGATTATATGTCATTCATAAATAATCCCAGTCTTACTGTGACTGTACCAATTGCTGTTGGAGAATCTGACTTTGAAAATTTAAACACAGAGGACTTCAGTAGTGAATCAGATCTGGAAGAGAGCAAAGAGGTAAGATTTTATAGATGTGTAGGCATAAAAATATATGTAATGCCTATATGTATTGCCTATATTATCATTATATATGTTCCATGTATATTATTTTGCCTCATACAAAACTTTATTTCACTGATGAATCAAAGATTAAAACCCATGGAAATGAATGATAAATGGAAGAAAATATAGTATATGTGTGAGTTTTCTCATTCTTAGTAACGAATGCAATGGGTGATTCAAACAGCCAAAAATGTATTTTCTGCTTTTCTGGAGAATAGAATGTCTAAGATCAAGGTTCCAGCAGGGTCTGTGGGCGTTCTTATTGTGGGGGGTTGCATGTGGTTACCTTCTTACCATGTCCCCACGTTGCTATTTCTCCCTATGTACCTGCAGAGAGAAAAAGAGCTTTGGTATCTTTCCTCTTATGAGTGTCAGTCCTATCTGATTATGACCCACTCCCATGACTTCATCTAACCTTTATCAGTGCCTCGCAATCCTTACCTCTGAACACAGTCACATTAGGGGTTAGGCATTCAACATAGTAAGTTTGGGGAAACGATTCATTCCATAACAACTTACTTGGAAGTATTAAGTTAAAACTAGCATAGAAAGTGATTCAAAATAAGTGTAGAACAAAACCTTTATATCCCATTTATTGTGTGAAAGTCTCAAAATGGTAAGGTGTCCATTAGGTTGTACAGTATAAATTTTATTTATTTTTAAAAATGTACCTTTTTTGAGTACTATATGTTCACAGAATAATGAGAGGAAGATACAAAGGTTTCCCATATATGACCTGACCCCACTCATGCATTGCCTCCCCCATTCTGAATATCCCATACCAGAGTTGGACATTTATTACAACTGATGAATCTACATCAGTAAACACAACATTATCACCCAAAGTCCATGGTTTATATTAGGGTTCATTCTTGTATTGTATATTTTACTTTAAATACTTATACTATGTACTTTAAATATTTGATGAATATAAATAACAACTGCCTACTATCTGTTGAATTAAAAAGGAGGGTATTTTATTACAAAGACCATCCATACCAAATATCATAGCCCAGGCCAGTGAGTACTGGATAATGGTGACTACTAATAAGCCATGATTTTGTGTGTGCATGTATTTTAAGAGTGACTCCTACAGGAGCCTCCCTGATGGCTCAAGGGGCTAAGCTGCAACCTATAAAGCTATCCCCAGCCACTGCAGCATGAGTTCAATCCCTGGCCAGGGAGCTACCCACATGGCACAGCGGACCTCTCCTGTCTCCCTGCTGCTCCCCTCAGCAGTGTATTTCAGTAGATCCGCCTGTTCTGCTCCCCACTCTGTCTCTGGTGAATCCTCTCACTCCCCACATCTCTGGCCTGTACCCCAGTTCTTGTAATCATAAATAAATCTTTTTAAAAAAGTGACTCCTACATACATACACTCACACACAATTGCATTTTATAAAAATGACTTTCAACCTTTAAATACAGATTTCCATATTATGACTTACTTTATTGATTCAATAGGTTACCTAGCATGACCTCTGTTAGACCTATTTCATTTGATATGTTAATGTTCCTGCTCCTGAATTTCAATAATGACTGTTATCTAAAATGGGTCATTATTGAAATTATTTTAATGCCTTGGGTTAAAATTACAAAGGCTCATTTTTCATTATCCATTTTCTAAGCACTTGTTCTTGGACATGTAAGGGCACAATTATAATGTTGGTAACAGATTATTCTCTGAGCTAAATATTGCATTATATAATTCAGTTTTAACCACTTTCTGTGTGACCATACCTGACTATCTGGTCATCAATTTCCACATCCAAGAATGGGATAATATTACCTATTTAAAACTTTGTTGAAAGCATAATATAGGAAATGTGAACTGCTTAGCACAGTTCCTGACATAGAGTAACTATTTGATAAGTTACTATTTCTACTAATCTGACTAGTAACATAATCCACTGTTTATCCTTTTTTGCTTTTTGCTTTCTTCCCTCATAACAAGTTTTACATGTTTGTCTGAGGAAAATTTTATATCTTCTGGTTAATTTTTAAATTGTTTTCGTTAAATTCTTGACTTGATCAACTCCTTTCCAGAAGCGTATTCAAGTCAGAAAAAATAAATTTGCCAAAACCTAGAGTTACGAAGCAGCAGGGTGTGTTTGGAGACAATTAGTACTTTGGTGTTGTTGGGGTATAAAATCATAGGAAATGCAGCTGCAGGCATAGCACGGAGGAGATTGTCTCTGTTTCCAGGACACCAGGATAAACTGGTATGAAGAAAGATAGTAGAATGGAGGTCTGTATTTGTCTTTCCTCCTCCATAAGGCACACTCATGCATCACTGTCCCCCATTTCTGGACAAACTTGAGGGGCTATCTATTTTTATACTTTTCCTCTATTGGTCCTCAAATGCATGAAAAGTATAGCATGGATCATATTTCATCAGCTTTTTAAGTGCCAGTAGACCTCAACCCTTAAATCACATTCAAATAACCTGAGAAATTTGTTTTAAAACCTCATAAAGATTCTTGTCTCAGACAGCAGTAAGGATAATGAATTGGTTAGAAATATGAGTTTCCATTGAAAATTAATAATTAAGACTGGTGGCTTGGACCAATTTTGAAGAACTTTGAAAGCTGGGCAAAACTGCTGAGACCATGCAAAAGACTGCAAAATCATTATTTCTCCAATTAAAAAGCAAATTTCTAGGAAAAAAAGAAAAAAGAAAGTTTCTTTCATAATGGAATCTTCTGAATCATTAGGAAGCACTCCTAATGAGCCTTTGAGGACAGGAAAAATACTAACCATGTCTTACCCATCTTAACTCCACAATACATATAAAATATTTATTAAATATATTTATATTATATCATATATATTAATTCATTAAATAGACTATTATTTGTTCTCTCAATTGTATGTATCAAATTAATAGTTATCTGAGATAGCAACTACTCTCCATGAAGATACTGCCTTCTAGTCAGTGAATCCAGACTTCTCCTTTATGTTTATTTCATTATCTGAGACTACCCATCTTTGTCCACTTCTATGCCTCCACCAAATATCAGAACTCAATCATGTCTCAATTTTACAGCCACAGCTTCCAAAGGGGTCTCTCACATTAATATTCCCCTCACTAGTCTAGTCTCCACACAATAAGTGGTCTCCCTAAAAAGCATATATGATCAAAATTCTCCTCTGTCCTTTCACTAGGTACTCATTGCTCACAGTCTATACTGTTTAAAATGCTTTAAACATGTTCTACAAAAAATAACCATCACTGACCTTTCCAGCCTCATGTAACAGGACTCTCCACTTCTTCCCATCCACCTACATTGATCTATGGCTTCCTGAAACTCCCTATGAATTATCAGACTCTGTTCTCTCTTTCTCTAGAACACACTTTTATGCTATCTTTTTCAGCTAACTTACCTTCTCTATCCAACTATTTTTTTTTCCTTGTCCCAAATATCACTTACATCTACACTGATTTGTTTTTTGTTTTTGTTTTGTTTTTTGACTCCAGTAGGTGGTGCTCACGATATCTATACTAACCCTGTCTACATTTGGCAAGTGTTTGCTTATGTGTATGTTCCATCTGATAGTGAACCCAAGAGGGCAGGTCTGTTATAGTCATTACTTTATTTTAGTATGCACTAAAATTTTAGTGGATAAAAAGGTCAAATACCAGAAACAATAACTATAAAAACCGTAACTATACACAAACTATACACAAACCATAACTATAAAAAACTTTTATAAAAATTATTATTTTTAGCCAGTACATTTTCCTTGTGTTATCCTGTTTGATTCCTACAACAATCATGTAAAGTAAAAGCTATTTTACAAATTAGAAACTGGAGCTTAAGGAGGTTGAGATAATTGCCTAAAGTCCATAGAAAGAGTACTGTCATTGACACACAACTTAGCTGACTCAAAAAAGAACTTTTTTTATGCATACAAATGCTGGGGTACAAGCGAGAGGTGTGGGGGGTGAGAGGATTCACCAGAGACAAAATGGGAGCAGAACAGGTGGATCTACTGAAATGCACTGCTGAGGGGATCTACACATGTGGGTCACCTCCCTGTCCAGGTATTGAACTCATGCTGCAGAGGCTGCGGATAGCTTCATAGTGCTGCGATTTAACCCCTTGCGCCACCAGGAAGGCCCCCTCAAAAAAGAACTATTAACTTTTATTATGATTAAATAGGTCTCCTTGCCTGTAGACATTTGTCAAATATTTGTTAAAAATAAGTTTTTGTTTAACATTACAAATTAATGTCAAAAGAACACTAGAGACTTTGCTCAATTCAGCAAAATGAATTTGACAACTAAATTTACTCATTCAACTTATAGTTTTGTTTTCTATCTTGGGAATTATAAATGCAATTTTATAGTTTTTTTTGTTTTCTAGTTTATTTTTATTATAATAATTTTCTATTGACCCAAAATGTGATGAAATGTTTCTTTTGTCCCTTTATATCTAATCAATAATACAAAAACTAACATTTGAAGAATTCTTCAAAGCAGAATTAAGGATATAAGGAGACTATATTCCTCTACCTTAATCCATAACATGGAAAAGAGTTTGATTAACACTAAATTTCACAATTAATAAGAACAACTCAATATTTAGTAAATGCGAATTTAGTAAAGATTGTCCTTCCAACATATAGCTTGATGAAAAATACCATCTGGATTTTTAGTATGTTGTGGAAATTAATGAGTAAATATTTGACTTTTCTAGCTGCTCTGTGGAAATGCTAAATCTCAGTACAGTGTCTTTTCCTTTGATATTGTTGCTTTGTTGAAAGACTTTAAAAGAGGTCATTTTAATTTTTAATATGCTTAGTGAACACTAGAAATATTTACTAATGCACAATGTACACAATAAAATATTAATAATAATATTTTTGAGGTTGTAAAGCATTTTATTTACATGATTTAAGATACATTATCTTAAATATATATATGCATTTATATATAAAACAACAGTAAACTGCCTAACTTTAAAATAGTACATGACAACCTTTGAAAAGAAATCTTTTTCAAAAATAATAAATTGAAATCCTATAGATCTTAGAAATAATGTCCCTGTAACAAATCAAGTCTTAAATAAAAGCATAAACATCCTGCAATCAAGTCAAAAAAGTAGAAAAAGCAGTGGCTTATTCTAAAGAAATATTGTAGAGTATTTTATTTGGTTTGCTTTATTTTGCTTCACCCTCAAGGTCAAAATAATTTTCTATAGTAGAAAACATTTTTTAAAAGCAAGAAATGTTACATAAATCTACTGAGGAGGAAAAATGCTCTTAGCATCAGGGTTTTAGTTATTAAGTGGTTATTGAATGCCCTGGTGTACAAGGCAAAGTGGATGCTTCAGATAGATGTGGCCCCTGCATTCTCTCAGCTCACTTATTAAGTAAGCCTGCCAAAAATACATGGACAGTGCAAGTCAGTGTATAATTTAGCTATTGAAAATTGTGTGAAAATATACATATTTTCAAATGAACCAGCATATTTGGAAATTAGTAAATGAAAGGTTGATTATGACTTAAACATTAAAATGGATTTTACAATAGACTACTTAGTCTAAAAAGGAATGAGAATCAATTGCTTTATTATGTGAATGGTGTATTTCAAAATGAGATTCAATTTCAATTTATGAGCAAAAAGGAAAAATTAATTGATCTTTTTGGCTCTTAAATCAATAAGAATACTTGCTTGAGAATATTTTAGTATGGCTCTTAAGCAATTTCTTTAGTGTTTTACCTGAACTCATATCTCCTATATTAATGTAGATGGACTCTTTTCACTCATCTAAAGGTATTCTCCTACCCTTTTTGAGTCAGTGCTATTACCTCAAATAAATACATCAGAGGCTCATTAATGAGAAAATTTTTTAAGATTTACTTCTATTTATTTATGCATACAAGAATTGGGGTGTAGGCCAGAGGTGTGTACGGGGTAGAGGTAGGGCATGAGGGGTGGATTCAACAGAGACAGAATGGGGAGGAGAATAGGTAGATCTACTGAAATAGACTGCTGAGGGGAACAGCAGGTGAGACAGGAAAGGTCTGCTGCGCCATGTGGGTTAGCTCCCTGGCCGGGGATCGAACTCATGCTGCATTGGCTGGAGATAGCTTGATAACACTGAGACTTTAACTCCTGTGCCACAAGGGAGGCCCCTCAATAATGAGATTTTTAACAATGAGAAACTTAAGAATATATTACTAAAATTACAATGGTTATGAGGACTTTAATATAACCCTTTGCTAGTGATAGAAAGTTAAATAAGAACTCTTATAATTTGAATAATATATAAAATATTATGCATATTTTATATATAAATACAATATGTATATTATCTCAAAAATTATGTTTGCAAAGAATTCTTATTTTCAAGTACTCATGATTGTTTATATAGATTAATGTTTACTGGGTTTCAAAGTTTAGCTTAGTAAATTCAAAGTAGCAGATATTATTTAGAGTTAATTTCTTTTTTTTTTTAAATAATAAATTTTATTGTTATATTCCCCATACAATTGCAGCCCCCCCATTCTGACCCCAATCCCTCCCCTCCTGCCCCGCCCCCCTAAAAGTGTCTCTGGTTCATAGTTTTTTGTTGATTTTGATTTTCACTTTATTTAGAGTTAATTTCTAACTCTAAAAATTAAGGAATTAGGAATTAAGGAATTTCCTCCTAAACAGAAATTGAATTAAGGAGCAAAAAATATAAATATTTGTAGAAAATAAGTACATTTTTTTCTGTCAATAGCACTCCTGCGATTATATAGTTATGGCAAAAGAGAGATTATCCTGGGAGATCCTGCCCTAATCAGTTGGGGGCTTCAAGAGCAAAGAATTTTCTGCCGCCAGTCGTATAAAAGGAATTGAGAGAGAGATGCAATGATTGGCCTGAGAAAGCAAATGCCCATGTGGTAAACTACATATGGGGGCTACATAGCAAGGAAGGAGGTGGCTTTTACTTTCTGAATGGTCTCAGGCTAAGCACTAACAGGCCACCACCGGGAGGCTTCAGTCCTTTAGAACTATAAGGAAACGAATCTAAAAGATGGCAGAAATCCTGAACCTCAGTTGAGAACTGTGTTTCTAGCCAACACTGCCTTCAAAACAGCGAGACTCTGAGCAGAGCATGCAGCTATGTGGTGCCAAACTTTTGACCTACATAAAATGTGAGATAATAAAGTTGTTTTAAGCTGCTCAGTTTGCAGTAATTTGCTACACAGCAGTAGAAAATTAATACATTTGGCAAATATTATATGTTAAGAAAGTTAGTGGTAATACATAAGTGAAAAACCTAAAAAAAAGAGATGGTTACCAGAGAAATGATGGGGAATCTTTGTAGACTTTAGTCAGAAGGTAATTTGTTTTAAGTGATGGCACCGGTTTCTGACAGCAGAGGGAATAAAGAAATGCTCAGCTGGAGTCTATAGGCTGTGTTAGAGTTCTTGGTATAATCAATTGAGAAATGGTGAGTAACAGATGTGGCTTGGCTACGTAAGTCCTATCACCTATAGAACTCATATGTATAATGTTACTGTATAATAATAATTTATGCTTATCTTCTGCAAACATGCAAATAAAAATATGCATAATTGTTAACAATGATGTTTGGGAATGCAATATGCATAGAGGCAGCATGTTGAATTAAAAAGAGCTTTAGGCCCCTCCCTGGTGGCGCAAGGGGTTAAGACTCAACCTATGAAGCAGTCTGCAGTCTCTGCAGCACGATTCTAACACCCGCCAGGGAGCAACCCACATGGTACAGCAGACCTCTCCTGACTCGCCTGCTGCTCTCCTCAGCAGTGTATTTCAGTCAATCTGCCTGTTCTGTACCCCACTCTGTCTCTGGTGAATCCTCTCACCCCCCACACCTCTGGCCTGTACCCCAGCTTTTATATGCATAAATAAATAAATCTAAAAAAAAAGCTTTATTTTTTTCTTGCAGTAACATTAAAAAGAGCTTTAAGGGGCCTACCTGGTGGCACAGGGGTTAAAGTCTCAGTGCTGTCAAGCTATCACCAGCCCCTGCTGTGGCAAGATTCGCTCCCCAGCCAGGAAGCTAACCCACATGGTGCAGCAGACCTCTTCTGTCTCACCTACTGCTCCCCTTAGCAGTGTATTTCAGTCAATCTGCCTGTTCTGTTCCCCACTCTGTCTCTGGTGAATGCTGTCACCCCTGCACCTCTGGCCTACACCCCAGTTCTTTTATACAGTCATAAATAAAGTAAATCTTTTAAAAAAGAAACTAAAATAAAATTTGGACATGCATTTTCCCAGGCTTTTGTTCAACTGTAATTTTTAAGTGGTTTTTATATAGTTTTCAAAAAATGTACAAATATTGAAACATATAATAGAACCGCTCTACTTAGAATGTGCCTCTGTGGCCCTCACCTTTGCCTAAGGATGAAGCCACAATCTCTGTAGAACGTAGGTTGGAAACCTCTCTTTTGTCATAAGGTGTATACACACCTTTAATTGCAAGGTGTTTATTGAATTTTCACATAATTATTAAGAATGTAACTGTACAGTTCATCATCTGCAAAACATTGTTTCTCTAAATTTTGAAGTACACTGATGACTAAGCATATAGTACCCTTTTAGAATTTTTTACCTCCACTACTTTTGCTGCAACTTTTTATACCCAATTTTACAAATTTTTTTTTTACTTGGACATATATAGGGGAGGAGAATTTGCCTTTATTGGAAATAGGCAATAATTCCAACTTAGCTTTTATTAATTCAGCAACTTTCTTCTCAAAATAATTTTATCAAATATAAGACTCAATTACATTAATTTGAAAAGATAAAGATTGATTTAAAAACAAACATAATGCTCTTGATAAGTATGGTGAAAGTAGAAATGTACCAGTAGAAAGTAGAAATGTACTGGAGTGTAACTAACCAGCTGAGCAACTTCAGAACACCATGGTCATCAGTTTGTGTTACAGAGAAAATGCCAAGCATGGTTAATTTGTCAGTTAGAATGGAATTAGGTTATAATGAAAAACAATATGTATCCTTCCACAATGTAAGGGGAAAGTAACCACTATAAGCAAAAGTTAGAGAACACCAAGAAGTTCATCTTAACTACAGCACAGCTTTGAAAATAAAATTTTGGAGATTTGGTTCAAAAATTAAATTTTAGACAAGCCTTCATTTGGTAGTAATATCAGAGGTATTCATCCATTTTTCATTTGCTAAACGGTATTGGTCACCTACTAAATGGCAAGTTTTGTGGTCTGCAGAATTCTATAATCAGGCTAAAATGATGGAGATCATTTATAGTTCTTCAAAAGAGAGATGATAAGGGGCCTCCCTGGTGGTGCAAGGGGTTAAGCACTGCACTATCAAGCAATCGTATTTCAGTCAATCTGCCTGTTCTGCTCCCCACTTTGTCTCTGGTGGATCCTCTCACGCCCCACACCTCTGACTTTTACCCCAGCTCTTGTATGCATAAGCAAATAAATCTTTTCTTTTTTAAAAAAGAGAGAGAGATGATAGGTAAATAGAAAGTTCATAGAAATTTGGAAGCTGGAAATAAGAGAGGAGTTAGCCGAGAGGTAGGATTGAATCAATTTGCCAGTATTTGAAAAGATTAAGAGTAAACAAGGATATCTTGAGTCTGGATGCTAAAAAAAAAATACTACAAACAACCAGAATAAGGAGTTTATTTAAGAGAGTAGGTATAGAATGGGGGAGAAAGGTCATTACTAATTGAGAACATGTTGAATTTGAGTAATGTTAGGCGTGCTTTTACTTTCTTATAGTAGTTCAAGCAAACTGTGAAATATACTACGTTGCTTGTGAAGTGATTGACAATTTATTTGTTCATACCTAGAAGATCACTTGTTTAGACTGGTAATGTTTCAATAGCAGATCTTTTGTTCGAATACTAATAATGGGTATTTAATTGCTATTTAAATCATCTTAAAACTTCAAAAATATGGGTTGATTCCCAACTGTATGCATTAAAAGGAAAGTATTTTTAAAAGTATTATAAAACAGAACAGCTAATTTTAAAGAATGGATATATTGGCAATAGTCCTCTCATCTAGAGAAACTCTGATCCCCTGAGACTTGGGGTAACTTTGTACATTAAAAAGGAATCAATTCATTTTGTCATTCATGCAAGACACTTCAAGGAAGAGTATTGAGGGAGGCAGTCAACAGGCATAAAATAGGATTAATTTTATGTTATTTTAGGTCCTTATCTTTTTTCCTTAGTACTGACAGTTGCTAATTAAAAACTGAAACCTAGGTGACTAGCATGTGTATTTAGTAGTGGATATACAGTTTTATATGGAACATGGTATTGGGCATTATGCTAGACTTGTGAGGGAAAAGTATACTATGCAAAATCTGGATTTATCAAAAAATGTTAAAGATGTTGCAAGTAATTTTTTAAATTCCCTTTTGAGTTAAATAATACTATACCAAAGGGCTTTATTATTGTTTGCCCATAAATCACTATTATGACATTTGCTTAATAACAAATATATAATTAGGTTGGCAGAATTACTGTAAGTAAAATTTAAAACTGTTATTTACAGCTTATTGCAATTAATGAAATAATTTCTGTGAAGATACTGAATATTTGTATCATTTAAAATTCCATTTTTGGTTTAGGTGTGAACGCTATTTTTGTTTTTGGTTTTTCCTTAAAATTTAATCGTGGATTCTCTTCATCTGTTAGCTCATTTTGATACTTTTTCTATGTGTTAGTTTCACTTTCAAATTTATGGAAGAATTGTTAAGTGTGTAAATCCACTAGTCCTTTTGTTTTACAAAGAATATGATAGTATAGAGGCCTCCCTTGTGGTGCAAGGGTAAAGTATCAGTGCTATCAAGCTATTACCAGCCACTGTGGCACAAGTTCCATCCCAGGCCAGGGAGCTAACCCACACAGGGTAGCAATCTTCTCCTGTCTCTCCACTGCTCCCCTCAGCAGTATATTTCAGTAGATCTGCCTATCCTGCTCCCCACTCTGTCTGGTGGATCCTCTCACCCACCTTGCACCTCTGGCCTGCACCCCAGCACCCCAGTTCTTGTATGCATAAATAAATAAAAGTAAATTTTTTTCAAGGATATGATAGCATAGAAAACAGAATATAGGATTTGGGGCTTGAGTAATTGTCTGAAATCTTGGTTCTCTCACTTACTAATTATATGACATTGTTAAGTTACTTAACCTGTCTGGGCCTTAGTTTCATTGGGGGAAAGGGATGTCCTGAACAAACTCCACAAGTAGGTTTCACGGACCCCACCCCCACCCGAGACCAAAGAGATCCAAGACACCGAAGACTACAAATCCCATAATGTCAGCATCACGAAAGGAGGATTGCTGGGAAATGAGGGTGGAGTTAAGCAGCCAAGTTTTTTATATAACCAGAATGTGGGCCTTGGGGGTCCTTGGTTTTTCACCAACTTTCAGTGTGCTGTTGGGGTTCCAGATCAGCAGAACCGATAGGACACATTCACCAATTTCTCTCTCTCTTTCTCCCTGAATTATTCATTTCTTCCTTTCCTCTTTTTGTAAATAAACCATTTAATACCCTTTCTGTGTATGCCTGCAGTTGAGTCTCATTATAAATCCTTTTTAAGTGTGCGGGTGAGGACCCACAGTCAGCCAACCCATTTCACATTGGGATTGCTCTGTAACAGTTTCATCGTTCATAAATTGAGAACAAGTGTTAATTTTCCCACCCTCCCTTTCCCTTCCTCCCTCCTTTAGTATTTCTCTAATTCATAGGACAGTGATTTGCTTAGTACTTTTTGCTGATGGCTATTTGTAACTTCATAATGTTTCATTCTGATTTCATATTTACCTTAGGAATTATGGTAAATTAATACAATGTCCCCTTATTTCCTCTTCTTATTCAAACCCTCTTTTACTCTCAACTTAAAATCTCTTCAAGGAGAATCCAAAATAGTTCGTAGTACTAATCCTTTCTTGCTAGGCTATTTACTAGTTACCAAAATGAAAGTGATTTGCTTTTTCTGTCCATCTCATGCACAGAAACTTAATGAAAGCAGTAGCTCCTCTGAAGGCAGCACCGTGGACATTGGTGCACCTGCAGAAGAACAGCCGGTGGTGGAACCTGAAGAAACACTTGAACCGGAAGCTTGTTTCACTGAAGGTAAAAGAAAATGAACCTCATGTTAATATTCCATTGTGTTATGTAATTTCATTTCACCATTGATCATCCAAAATGGGTCATTTAGGGCCTCCCTGGTGGCGCAGCGGTTGAGCATTGGGTTGCGAAGCTGCCGGCGGCCTCTGAGGCACCGGTTCGATCCCCGGCTGCTCCCTGGCCACCGGAGGAGGGTCCCACATGGCGCGCAGACCTCTCCTGCCGCTCGCTGCTCCCCTCAGCAGTGTGCTTCGGTCCTTCTGCCAGCTCTGCTCCCCGCTCTGGCTCCGGTGAATTCTCTCACCCTCCCGTGCTTCTGACTGTACCCAGTGCTTGTATAAACAAACAAACAAACTAATTAATTAATTAATTAATTTAAAAAACATGCCTCTATAAAAAAAAAATGGATCATTTAGAATAGAACAGACCTTTGTAAATATTTATTTCAATTATTTCTAATATTCTAATTGACTAAAAGAATTTAACTCTATTGTTATTTTTTGGTTTTCCTCTGCCTATTATGTGTAAGGGATCATGAACATGGAGAAAAAATACTTAACATAATCAAAATTAGTGACTTATAAGTTTAAATGAAATTGTGATTTCATATAAATTGGCATCTTAAACAATAGTCAAAATTCTCATAGATACAACTTGCCTTAAAAATAGCTTTCTGCACTTATTTCAATTATATGTTCTGACCAACAAAATAGCCATCACTTTCAATGATTCCCAAATATAGAATTTAACAATAGTAAATGAGCGTGTTGGTGTAATGATTGAAATTTAAAATAGGAATGATTTTTACTTGATTACTTTAAAAGGATTTTAATTATAAAAAAGTATCATGCATTGAAAAAATAATTATCATTTTACACATTTCTACACTTAAGAAAACAATCATGAAGATCAGCAAGATATACCTTGGACATTACTTTATAAATCCTTCTGATCAAACACTTACTGCTAAGAGAATGCACTAAATGTAATCTCGGGTTTCTTCACAGGCTCAGATATTTTCTAGTTTTATGACATCATTTAATAACCTTTTTAAGCTTTTATATCCTTATTTGTAGGGACAAAAGAATTATAGTTATTGCAAGAATCACTTTTTGTTTATTAAAATAGAAAACATTTACATAGCCCTTAGCAAACTGCTCAATAAAGTTAACTACTGTTGCTTTAAAAAAAAAATAGCTTTCTCACTATTAAATTAATTACAAAAAGTTAGTTTTTAACAATAATATTTTCTAAGATTAATTGGATGAAACAGGAAATAAGCACTGTCTTCTATACTCGACCTGAACAGCACCTATTGAACCTGGCACAGTGTGGACAATAGGTCTAAGTGCTTTGTATTCCTTATGGCTAGTATTTCTTGGGAATTAAAGTTTTGAAAAAGGTATGTATTTGCATATTCTGTAGTGTTCTCTTCCTTATAGGTCTCATATCTATTTAGTCTTCCTCTATTTCCTTTATAAAATTATATACATCACTCAAAGTCCTCAAAACCACCTTTGTCTGACCATGGTGTTTTTATTTTAGGATGTGGTTGACTTGGTTAAGGAAGTCATGAATTGAGTAGCATCCCATGTAGAACTAGAAAGGAACTCTCAAAAGCTTCTTTTTCTACTGAACAGCAATAATATATATATATCCATTTAAGGACTGCCCTGGTGGCTTTTGGGTTAAGTCTCAGTGCTGTCACTGGGAAGGCTTAAGTTCAATCCCTGGCCAAGGAGCTAACCCACATATGCTGCAGCAGACCTCTCCTCACCTGCTGCTCCCCTTAGCAGTGTTTTTCAGTAAAAATCTGCCTGTTGTGCTGCCCACTCTGTCTCTGTTGTGCTGCCCTCTCACCCCTTGCACTTCTGGTGTATATACCACTTCTTCTATGCAAAATAAATATTTAAATTATCTATCTATCTATCTATCTATCTATCTATCTATCTCCATTGAATTCACCTGATAACTAACCAGATATTGCCCTATGAGAATGCTTTCTCTTTTTTTTTAAGATTTATTTATTTATGCATAGAAGAACTGGGGTACAGGTCAAAGGATGGTGAGAGGATTCACCAGAGACAGAGTGGGGAACAGAACAGACTGACTGACTGAAATACACTGCTGAGGGGAGCAGTGGGCAAGTCAGGAGAGGTCTGCTGCACCATGTGGGTTGTTCCCTGGCCAGCTGGGGGATTGAACTCATGCTGCAGTGGCTGTGGATATCTTCATAGGTTGCATCTTAACCCCTTGTGCCACCAGGGAGGCCCCTGCGTTCTCTTTTAAATTGTTATATGTATCTTACAGTCTTCCTTCTTGCCCTTTGTCCTTCCGTTCCCTCCTTCCCTTTTCTTTGCCCCTTTTCTTCCAACATACCTGAAATATTTTTCCTGAGGCATAATATATGTTGATTAAATTCTGATGTTAAGTGAATGAAACAGTGCAAGGAAGGCAAATGACAAATTAAAGCAGGGTCATGCAAATCACACGTTAGTAGTTAAATTAATAATGACAGTTACATAAGCTTTCTTTGAAGAGCACCACAAGAAAACCTAAATAGAAACCAATCTAGAATTGGGCCTCCCCGGTGGCGCAGCGGTTGAGCGCTGGGTTGCGAAGCTCCCCGCGGCCTCTGCAGTGCCAGTTCGATCCCCGGCTGCTCCCCGGCCACCGAGTGAGGGTCCCACATGGCGCGCAGACCCGGCTGCTCCCCTCAGCAGTGTACTTCCGTCCTTCTGCCTGCTCTGCTCCCTGCTCTGGCTCTGGTGAATTCTCTCACCCTCCCATGCTTCTGACTGTACCCAGTGCTTGTATAAATAAATAAATAAATCTGAAAAAAATCTAGGATTGTTGAGAGAGGTCTATTTTACTATTTTGTATCTTCATTAAAAGGGAAGTTTTCTGTTATTTATTTCCATTTTAAAGTCCTTTTCTAGAGTGACTTCAATAGAATACAATAAGGTGATATAGTATAAGACAAAGATACTTGACATTTATTTGTAATTTGCAAGGTTTTATTCTTGGACAATCATATTTCAAGCAAAAAAAAAAAACATATTATTGAAAAGAGAATCATTTATGGAGACTGAATAATTTTCACAACTTCACACAACTAATGAAATGCTCTTACTACCCCAAGCTTAGAGAATTAGCTTAGCAAGGTAGAGATTGTAACAGTAATGGGAAGGTAAATCAAGGACACACCAAGAGATATTACTGAAGCAACAGAAGTTAATTTACCTACGTTTATTTGAACATTATACTTGTATTATACTTGCAGGCTGTGTTCGAAGATTCAAATGTTGTCAAGTCAGTGTGGAAGAAGGCAGAGGAAAGCAATGGTGGAATCTGAGAAGAACGTGCTTCCGTATAGTCGAACATAACTGGTTTGAAACCTTTATTGTTTTCATGATTCTCCTTAGTAGCGGTGCTCTGGTAAGTGAACATTAAGCAAAAGTGCTCTGATGCTAAACTTTAGCGTCTTCTAATATGGGTGATTTATTAATCCTTTCTATTGCATTATCTTATTATCCAATGCGTTTTTATTACCCCATTCCATATCTTCCAGGTTATAGAACTTAATGTATAACCCTGCATTTCTGGATTTACTTTTTTTATATACAATTGGTTTTTAATGGTTTATTGTTTTGCTATTAAAGTAACCCAGAAAACTTGTCCCTTCAGCTTACTCATTATAACCAAAGAATATGAATATTCAATTATCCATATTAACAGGAAAATAAGCATTGTAACTACAGTGTAGTTAATGGAAGTTTTGTGATCAGGAATATGAAATGTCTAAGTTATGATGGATTTTGTTTCTAAGTGCTATTATTATTATTATCTCTTCACGGAGAGTCAATAAGTCTTTAGGGACAATTTCTTTCTTCCTTTCAAATTGTTGTATCCTTGTGCTACTCAGGAAACAATAAATGCTGGTAACGATAAATATTGGGCAGCATGCCTAAGTGATATACACTTAAGGTTTGGTTTCTCTTGATATGACAGTGTTCATTTCATCAGAATCAATTTATATTTTTATGAAAATCATCTACAAAATAAAAAGACTATCAGATAGCATTTTAGAAAAACATTGTCAAAAATGCAATATCAAACCATAAGATATATGATACATAGTAGATAGATATAGATAGATGACAGATGAGCATGTCTGATTGAAACATTAATAAGTTTCATTAGCTTAACTTTATAATTCAAATATAGGCCCATATTTTTCTGTATATTTCTCTGAGGAAATAAATTTTCTCTGTCACTTTAGTTAAGAACTACTCTTTCAATCACTACTGAAAAGAATGTATCCCTAAATGTAAAGTATCAAAAAAGTTTCATATTAAAATACACACTTGCATCTAAATGAGAAGTAATTTCATTTAACCATCATGTCACACCATATCCCTGCTGAGGAATATAAACTATCAGCAAAACGAAGGTGAAAGTGGGTCAGATGAATCCAATTCATAGTAAAATTGAGCAACGTGATGATCTGCTTTATGAAAAGTATAAACGTTCTCTTCTTATTTCTTCAATCTCTTTTCTATGGTAAAAAAAAAAAAAGCCAAGAGGGGAAAGCACAAGAAATCAAGCAAAAGGAATAGGTTATTTCAAATTTCAAATCGGGGTGACTACATCAAGATATGACATCAATTACTATTTCCTGGACAAATCAAGTCATTAGAATTCTGCTTTTACTTCTTTCTTACAAATGTAGTATCAATGAAGAATATTACTATTCCCCTGATTAATTAAAATATCTTTAAGGGGGAAAACTAGCAATAGATACAGTTCCTTTGCCCTTCTAGTCCAATGAAGTGTTATATATATTGTATGTGTGTATGCATATATTTGTATGTAAAACCAGAAAAATATAAATAATCAGAACAAAATAGACCACTAGCTTTCGAAAACTGAGATATATAACTTTTCTTTACAGGCATTTGAAGATATATATATTGATCAGCGAAAAACAATTAAGACAATGTTGGAATATGCTGACAAGGTTTTCACTTATATTTTCATTCTCGAAATGCTTCTAAAATGGGTGGCATACGGCTATCAAACATATTTTACCAATGCCTGGTGTTGGCTGGACTTCTTAATTGTTGATGTAGGTATCCTTCATATCTTTGCCTTCCATTCAGGGTCTTTGTCTTAACTATATACTAATTCAAAAATAGTGAATCTCTGACCACTATGTTGTGTGGTTAGGACACACTCCTAAATAAACAGTAAACTAATCCCCTGAATGATAGTGTAATTTTTGTAAGTAAGTTGTAATTAACTAGAAATCTGCAAATTTAGTGCTGATTTTACTATTGGAGAATTGAAATTTATGGTGGTTACTTAGGATAAGGAGCTGAAACATATCAATAGGTTTTAGAGAAAGTGGTGAAATAAGGTATGATACTTAAATTCCTTATATTGTAAATCAGACAGATTTGGCTTTTAATTCTAACCCCACCACTGGTTGGTTATGTGTCAGAGTAGATTACTTGATTCTTGACCCTGCAAAATGATAATTAGTATGTAAACCATGAGAGGCATTGAATGCAGTGACAATGGTGGGAACTACTATCAAGTCTTAAAATTCTCGTTCTACTCTAAGTTTTTAAAGGATAGATTTGAAAAGGATATTATGTAGATTATAATTCCATTATAGGAAGTAAGATGTACAGAGTATAGGAAAAGAACTCTGCTTCTTGCCATCACAGGAGTTTCCCTCCATGTAGACTAGATTTAACACAAGCTTGTAGGGTATCAAACAATTTGTAGCCCAATGGATACTTCCTATCCCTGACATATCAATTTGGCATAATTTCATCTTTAGAAAAGACTAGAAAAGTCCAAAATATCACAGACTTCATAAGCAATAGTTTTATTCCCAAAGGATAATAATCTGCAAAGGATAATTATCCCAAAGAATAATAATCCACAAGGACTCTGCAAGTTTCTTGTGGAAAGTATCTCTAGATGTAAGAGTCATGCATTCTCCTATTTCTTTAATTCTGAACTAAGGTAGAGACAAAGTTGCTTGAAAAGCTTAATAATGTTCCTATAAAAAGAGTGAATTGAGATAAGCCTCAAAAGAATAATTGGTTCATCAAATAAGGAGACAATGTTTGTAACATTGAGATTTCAAGCACATAGAAGTTAGATTTCAATTCACAATTTTCACACTAGATTTTAAATCTAATTTAAACATTTTAAAATTGACTCCGCTTTTTTCTCTATTTATTATATGTCAGAACTTTTTAATGGAAGAAATACCTCAAATTGTTGTTAATAGCCATTTCTGAAATATTTTAGGAGTTCTACAGAAATTTTGTTATTTTGCAATAATGCCTTTATTTTTCATTGTTCTATTTTGTTTCATGAAGATCAGTGTAACACTCTAAAAAAAGACAAAAGTAATTATAGTACATCTCAAGTAATGTAAAAAGTATTGTAAATGTAAATCAAATTAATACGTAAAAATAGAAAAAAATTTTGAAAAAAACACACACACCTTGAACTTGTAGCTGTGCATGGACATGGAATTACAGCAAATTCTTTATTTAGAAAAGACACCTAAAATGTTTATTTCATAATCATTGACGATTTCATTCAAACCAGATGAACTAATTGATTTATTTGTTTGATAAATATTAGGCCATTTTGGACTAAGTACTAGAGCAGAAACTATACATTAGTAAAATTAGTAAATTTTTACTATAAATTTTTACTATGAAATTTCAAATTAGGAAAATTTGATGAACTTTCATGTTAGAATTTTCCTGTTACATTATTTACCTAGAAATAAACTTTAAACAAGTAAAAAAAGCAGGGTTTTATTAGCAAGACAAAATCATCTTCAAAGCTGATTTAGCATATTAATTTCTATATTGATTACAATTAGTTGAAAATGTCAACACAGGGTAGACTTTTTTCTTTTTCTGATAAAATAGATTTTGTATTTTATCATTAGCCATAGGCAAAGGGCTACAGTCAGCAGCAACTTAATAAAATAAAAATCAATGGTATCTTATTATTTGTGGGGTTTGTGATTTATTTTATTAATTTTTATTTAGTTTTGTTTAATGAATTGCTCCACTAATAAGTTAGATCAATTGAAAATTATATGATGCTTAAGGTTTTTTATTAAACTAGATTTTAGTTAACATCTTAACTTTTTTGCATCAAACTGGAAGTATATCTTTATATTCTAAAGGCTTACTGAAAATAAGCAACCATTCATCTTCTATGTGATTATAAGCAAAAATTGTATTTGTTGTACTACATAGTAACAAATGGGACGACAACAATTCCCTTTTATTATTTGTAATTTTATTTTACTTATATAAAATATGTATATTTTTATGCAGGTTTCATTGGTCAGTTTAACCGCGAATGCTTTGGGTTACTCAGAACTTGGTGCCATCAAATCTCTCAGGACACTAAGAGCTCTGAGACCTTTAAGAGCCTTATCAAGATTTGAAGGGATGAGGGTAAGAAAAATGAAAGAACCTGAAGTATTGTTTATAGCCAAAATTAAATTAAATTACATTTTTAAAGGGGGAAACCCATGCATGCAAAAAGAATGGCAAATCCTTGCAAAATTGCTACTTTATCCTTTATCTGTTGCATATTTACTTCTAGGTGATATGCAAGAGAATGGAGGCCTCCCTCCATCATTTATCTGCTGTGCTCATTAAAATGACTTTATTTCTTAATTTACTTTGGGAGTTTCCTTACAAACGTACATAGGAAAAGGAGATGCACTGTTAAAGTACTAAGTGTAATGATATTAACAAATGTGAATTCTATATCATTTTCTCATTTGTAATGATCTAAATTGTAGTTAATTGTATTGAAAGTAGTATAAATCATACATGTACCTAAATATGAGTGTAAAGGAAAAAATTAACAATTGTCAATATTTTTGTCTGTATAATGCCAAAATTTGCATTATTTGAGCATATCAAGGTTAGATATTTAATACTAACTGAATTTCAAACTTTTTAAAAAGTCATGTTAATATAGCTTCAGTTTGTAAATGTATTGTCCTTATATTGTCCTTATTTATATGAAGAGTAATACTAAAATATAATATATAAATCCATGCATTTATATGGCATTGAAGTAAAAATTTTATAACATAATGAAGAGAGAATATAATTTTAATTGTTGTCATAGATGATTCATAAATGAACCATAACTTATATTGCATTTATCAGAGTCACAATATTGTTCTTTTAAGGAAATAAACTATTTTTTATAATTCATAACAGATTAGAAATTATGCCATTAACTTATAATTTTCTGTGCCTTTTTCAAAAGCATGAAACATTATTAGATACAATATATAATATATTCATTCCATTTTTTCAAAATTAGAAATTTTATTAACCAAAGCAAAGCTTCTAAATTGTGATTTCAATAGAAAAGCATTGCTTTTTAGCTGCCTAAGGTTTAATCACACTTATAAATACTAAGCTTGTATTACAGACCTCCATTTGCATTTTCTATGGAAATCTTATATGTTCTTCTGAAATAAAATTTAGTATAAATGTAATTTTCTAAGAGCATAATACTTCTTTATTTTCCCTAACACATATATTTTTTTTCATTGGACTCACTGTAATATACAAATAGTCTTATTTTAGTTCTCACAGATCTCCTTACATTTTCACTAACATTTTATTTGAAATTCTCTTCTGGTAATATGAAAATTAAGTTTATTTTCCAATTAAAATGTCACTTTCTTTGTGTCAGACTGATAGCTTCAGTTCTGGAGAAAATTTTTCTTTTTATGTATTCTACGTGAAGATATGTGGCCTGAGTCAAAGTAATCCCATTTAAGTCTTTTGAAGTCTGAACAGTCCTAAACATCTGAAGCTGTAATAAACATTTCAAATTTGATCTTTTGAAAATATGAAATCCATGAGGCAACTGGGCAGATATTCCCATTTATAACCCTTCATACCATACAGCACAATGTTGTTCTTGTGGGTCTACCTTTAATTTTTTACCAAAATAACTTTATTTACAATTATCATCAATCTTTTTTTATATCATGAAAAGACATTAATTTTTTAACTTAGAATTTTAAAAATATAAACTTGTAAATACTGATAAGAAATGAACTAATTGTTTAAGTCATTTATGAATATGGTTTCTTGCCTCTTGGTAGTATGTGTGTGATGCTAAGATGGCTGATCATTTCAAGATCTATTTGGCATTGTAGAGACAAAATAATCTAAGGATTAATTCTATTTTTGTTTCTAGTGTTTGGATTTTTTGACTTTGTAAAAGATATAATCATGCATGATGTTGAATGGATAGAGATAATGATGATGATTATAACTGGGAAGTGAGATTTAAATATATTCAGAAACTCTCATTTAATTCTTAGCAACATAAAATCACAATAGCTGTGTCAAAGCACAAATCAGACACTCATTTTATTTTTGTTTTGTCACTCTTTCAAAGCATGTGCTTTTATGCAACATTACCAAATATAGCATGTTGTACAGTGCTTGATAAGAAGTTAGAGAATAGCAAATAATTTATCATCACGTTGCACTTTCTGTTTTGCATGTTTTATGCACATTTCTGGCTGACAGCTTTTAAACATTAATTGTATTTCAAATTTCCAGTCCAAATTTTTCAACTTGTAAAATTAAACTGAGTGAATTGATGTCATGATTATCTAGAGTAAAATAAATTTTGTATTTAAATTTGTATTTCTAATTTCCTAATCTAAGAAATATTAAATACCTTCTTTTTCAAAGAACTCAAGTCTTAATTGACAGGGAAACAGACAGAAAGCATCATATACAAAAAGTAACACCAAATGTTCTGTCATATCAGATTTCTAACTAATAATAAACTATATATTTCTATTTCATATAGGATAATCTTGCTCCAACTTGGATGGGGTGGAGCGCTGGTTCCTCCCCTCAGCCCTTTATTATGGGTACTGTATTACCCCTTTTGCTACCTTTCATCCTTTCACTGTGACTTTGTATAGTGGGGTGAGGGAGGGGTTGGGAAGGGTACTATTGCACCACAGCAGGGAAAATACAGTATTTACATTCTAACCCCCTATTTTCAATTGTCTTAAATTTTCTTTTGAGCAATACACCTCTGTGAATTTGCCCTCTGTGGATTTGATCCCCAACTGTTGATATCTTTATTGAGTTTCATTGAGTATGATTTAGTTATGTGTATACCGACTTGTCCATTTAAGGGGAGGTGATCCAACCGGTGAGGGTGGAGGACCCACGTGTAGAATAATTGTGTGAACATTTTAACTTGTCCAGATAATGGTGCTGTTTGAGGCATAAACCTTTGATATTTACTATGTTGGTCTGAGTCCTGAGAATTGCCAGTGAGTTTCCAGCTTGATTCATTGCCTTTTTGATATGTATGAGCTGATGCTAGGTAGTTTTTCTAAAATTAGTATAATTGTGTGACCTTTATCATGTTGTAAGTATAAGTTCATAAGGGTTATCTTTAAAATCTAACAAAGCAAAATATATTCAGAATTGAGTAAATACACATGATTTGTGTTTTAGATGGAAAAAAAATTAATGTGATTCACTTGCATGAGGTATACACACACACACCTAAAAATAAAACAAAAGCATCATGTGTATTAAGATAGAATTTAATGGGGCCTCCCTGATAGTCAAGATGTTAAGTTTCATCTGAAGCTATTTGCAGCCACTACAGCACGAGTCTATCCCCAGCCAGGGAGGTGACCCACATGGCGCAGCAGACCTCTCCTGTCTTGCCTGCTGCTCCCCTCAGCAGTGTATTTCAGTCAGCCTGCTTTTCTACCCCCATCTCTGTCTCTGGTGAATCCTCTTACTGCCCCATAACACTTCTGGCCTACACCCCAGCTCTTGTATGCATAAATAAATAAAATAAATCTTTCAAAAAAAAAGATAGAATTTAATGGATAAATTTTCCGATTTGAATAAGTCACTTTCGATTCTAAGCATCTTGGAAGATATCAAAATGAAGACTTAAATTTAAAAAAAAATTACGTTTTGTTTGTTCTTGAAGTTTAGGAACTTTGTTTAAGAAAGTTTTTATATTTGAGGGAGGGAAAAGTTGGAATTATTGTTTGGATAACTAATGTATCATATCTTTCAAAAATAATTACCTCAAATAAATTCCACAATACAAATATAGTCATTAGATTTAAATAAGATTCTAATGTTCCTCTTTATAGTGAAAGATGTATGATTTTACTTTGCCTGCTTTTAATTTTTAATTCACTTAGTTTTTTTCTGTATTTTGATTAGAGAAGAATTAGAATTCATGAGCAGTATTGATTTGAAGTTCAAAGGCAATTTGATGTTCTAAGACAAGAAAACATGTCTGCGGGTATAAAAAAATCCTAATTTTAATTTGCATATTTAATTTTCAATCCCTCATTTAGTGTCGGGTTCATTAAAATGTAGATCATGAACCAGAAATGGAAAAGAGTTTCTAGAAGAATGAGTTGTTCTAGTACGGAAAAATTCTATTTGATTGTGTTCTGCAAAATACTTGCGAGAAGACGCATCCTCTGGTATTAATTCATTAAGATAGTTCCTTTCTTAGACATCTCCTTTTATGCAGCTGAAACTGCAGTCTGTTCTTTGTAATTTACTTAGGCCAGTTCTGTCTAGTGGTTTCACCACATGGGAACCAATTACCACAGTTCCTTAGAGTCTCAGAAGAGTTAATACACCTCCCTCTGTGCTCAAACAACTCTTGGGAAAAAACAATTCTTTCTCTGATCCTCCATTACCTAATTTAATGAAATTTTCAATATGAATGGACATTTGTATAGTAAATTACCCAATATTATGTGGAATGGTTTCTAAGATATAATTCTCTTATCTTTGTAGAAATAAGCATCATCCCTGGGCCAAATGTATACCCACATTGCAAATCACATCCTGAATAGCACTGCTGCAAACCACATCATGAATTCCACTTGCTTGCATCATGAATTCCACAGAGTTAATTGTAATGCAAAATTAATCCCCAGTTTCAAAGTGAACTTCTCAGAATGTATTCAACTTTGTCCCATATCCAGAAATAACATTTACAAGTTATGCTTTGATCAGTAAATATTAAACTAACCTTTACTTCATTCTTTCATTCATTTAATCAACCATTTTTGTATTCCTTTATTCAAAGCTCTCTATATTTCTGTATTCTCTATTTCTATATTCTCTATTTCTATTTTCAAGACACTCAAAGCCCTAGAGAATATAAAAATATATATGCATATTTTTATAAGTATATTTTGACATGATTACAGGAATGCAATTAACTTTAATACAGAGAACTCTGGGTACCAGATAAGTGGGAGCAATTCTATGAATTAGTGAGGCAGAGTGGAAGGAGCACTAAATACTATTTCTAGTCTACTTTTTGAACTTACCTTAGTCTCATTTTCCAAATGAGGGTACAGTACTAAATTAACTCTACAGATCTGTCCAGCACTGGAATTATGATCCTTGAATCGAAAAACGGTAATACTCGTCTTTATTTTGGAAGTTAAACTGGGGTCTCAGGCAACATAAAGTGAGATTCCATGACAGAAATGTTGCTTGAACTAAAGCTTTTGAAAAGAAAGGGTATTTCAGATGGGGTGATCTCTGAGAAGGAAATTCAAAGGAAATGACCTCTCAGTTCTCTGGCAATGATACTAGCCCATGGTATTTATAATAGTTGCATTGACAGGAAGGCTAGATGGCTAGGGAAGATAAAATTGGAAGTGGAGGGGCCTCCCTGGTGGCACAAGAGGTTAAGTCTCAACACTATCAAGTTATCTGCAGCCATGGCAGCATGAGTTTCATCTCCGGCCAGGGAACTACCCACATGGCACAGCAGACCTCTCCTGCCTCACCCCGCTGCTCCCCTTAGCAGTGTATTTCTGTCAATCTGCCTGTTCTTCTCCCCACTCTGTCTCTGGTGAATCTTCTCACTACCCGCACGTCAGGCCTACACCCCAGCTCTTGTATGCATATATCAATAAACCTTTAAAAAAATTGGAAGTGGAAATTGTGGGATAATTTGAATAGCAAGCTAAAGAAAATACTTGATAATCAGTGGGGATTTTAAAGTGAGATGTGGGGAAATTTGACAATGGTACGAGTATGAACTAACCAAGGCCAGAGATAAAAAGGTGACTGTGAAAATGGAAAAGTGACAGAGGGGAGAAAGGTTTTGAAGAAATAAGTGTGAGACCAACAGACTGATGTGAAAAGAAATTCCAGAAATAGACATAGATAACCAATGTCCTGCTCTGAATTGGTTGTTGTAGGTAGAAAATAGGCATTTTCACATGTACTCTGTCTGCACAATAAAAACAGCTTTTTATTTGGATAGTATGCAAAAGTATTCAGAAAAAGGAGGGAAATAGTTTTTTTTATTTGAATTTTCAAATTCTGAATCCAAAATAAATCTAAGTGCATCCACACATTTAAAATGAGGTTTACAGTAAGGATTTATTCATTCATTTGAATTAATGCGGAGAGCCAAATGAGATAAGGTGGGCGCCAATGTGCCACTTTGGTAAACTTGCACAGACCACATCACCCAGTTCTGTCTGAATAACTCAACAGACTTAATTTTTCATGCTCTTCCTCCCCACCTTTGTCATTAGTGGCTTTGCTATTTCTTTTGGTCCACATATCTCACTGTTTTATAACCCCAGAAGGCCTAGACTTACAGACTTTAAATAGGACTTAGAATCATGAAGAATTGGCTTATGTATTTTTTTTTTTTGGATAGGCAGTCCGAAAAATTGTTCTAAAATTATACTGACATAAAATAGCAGATGGAGGATACATTAATGTCTGTTATTTACTTTGGATCAGATTGACCCGAACAATAGAGGCATGTAGGTAGAATGAAACTTAACTCTTAATGTTCAAGTCTGCAGTGTCATCTACTACTTGTGAATGTTTTAGGGCTTGTCCATATCTTCCCTCTTAGCTACTCCTGTGCAGCTCCAATGGGAACTGTGAAAGAGGAAACAAAGACAGTCGACCCCACAGTGTTGCCAAGTATAAAACTCAAATTTTTAATTTGTCATCCAGAGATGCAATTAAGTGGTGGGAGTTGGGAGGAATGCTTCCACAGAAAAAGAATAGATAATTGTTCAGCACAGAACTTGATGTGATCATATCAAATTTGGGAACTATGATCCCAAATATGGCTTCCCTCCTTTTCTTATTTTCCTAAGAAACTGATTTCTATTATGTTTCATTTAAAATAAGTTTATTGAATTAAACTCAGTAAATGAAACAACTGACATGACTGGAGCTTGAAATAAACTATGTGATGATCTAATGAAATACATAATGCTAAATTGTCTCGCTTCTTATGCCAAAGTTATTATTAGTCATAGCAATGCATGAATAATTAAGGGTAAAATTATACTAGGTATTAAATAATATACTTATACATCTGAATTTTTAATTTATTGCAATATCTTGATCAAATCAACTCATGTCCAAATATTTCAGTTTCATTCTTTAATATATCACTTTTTTAAAATGAGTTAATCTTCTGTATTAGGATTTCCTACTCTCCTTTTTCTAATAAACAACAAATATTCTGACTTCATCTGGCAGCAAATTCCTCTTAATTTTGCTTTTCCTTTAACCTTTTAGTATTTATCCCTCTATTTTTTTTAAACTTTTTTGGTTTCTTTATTATATTGTTTATATTTGAATCCCCAACTCTATTGCCTGAGATAAAATGGATTTAAGATTTTTTTTCACTTTGCTTTAAAATATCCTAGAGTAGTCGTGATAGTAATTAAAAAAATAGAAAGACTAAATATTACTAGGGGAATGTCTTTCCTTTTTTAACCAACAAGAATTCTGACTTTTCTTTTTTTCCATTTGTGTATTAGGTGGTTGTGAATGCCCTTTTAGGAGCAATTCCATCCATCATGAATGTGCTTCTGGTTTGTCTTATATTCTGGCTAATTTTCAGCATCATGGGCGTAAATTTGTTTGCTGGCAAATTCTACCACTGTGTTAACACCACAACTGGTGACATGTTTGACATCAGCGAAGTGAATAATCATACCGATTGCCTAAAACTAATAGAAAGAAATGAGACTGCCCGATGGAAAAATGTGAAAGTAAACTTTGATAATGTAGGATTTGGGTATCTCTCTTTGCTTCAAGTTGTAAGTGAACACTCTTTTCTCTAAAATTTGTTTATTGTTTGGAATAATAAAGTAATGATATACAATTATTAAAGTTACTAAGAAGATATTTTATAACTTCTTTTTTTCTAATTTAAATTATTAGTACAAGTTTATGAGCCCAAATGGGTGGAAACTTCAATACATTTAAGCAGTGCAGGCATAATCAATAGTGACCAGATAATTCAGTTCTTTCTAAAGGTCTTTTTCTCTTTCTCCCCACATTGGTCTGCCACCCCAGACGAACAAGTTGACTAATAAGTCAATAAGTGTGCTATGATTTATTTCTATTACATTTGGAAAGCTTGTTTCACTGATGTCTCATCCTCCCAAAATATGTGCTTAACACACCTAATTGGATTGCAAGTGATAAGTGGGAATTAGCTGCTACTGAGTTAGGTCTATCATTTGGATTGAAGGCTGGGGAATGATATTTAGGTTTTAGGATTATATCTTCATGTTGAAATGGATAGTACCTGAACAGGATAGTACCTGAACACAGAAACAAAACACATATAGCTGTTTTCTCACCTCAGATGATCTTTTGGAAATATAAATTGAGTCTAGCTTATATAAATATTAATGTTTTCACTACTAGGACCCTAAGTCTAATTTACACAAAGATAACTCACAATTTATAAGAATACAAAAGTGGTAGCCCTTTAAACATTTGCATTTCATGTGA
Source organism: Talpa occidentalis (assembly GCF_014898055.3). Classification (NCBI taxonomy): domain Eukaryota; kingdom Metazoa; phylum Chordata; class Mammalia; order Eulipotyphla; family Talpidae; genus Talpa; species Talpa occidentalis. The sequence continues at coordinate 97,768,039 of NW_023603184.1, read as the reverse complement.
CTTTGGGCAGTAGCTGCCTCAACAAAACCATGGATAAAACCAGACTCCAGATTGTTTGTAAAACATTAAAATTACTGCTCTGTTTTGGTCAATAAATATTTAGCTTAAAAAATGAACAAAAAATTGTATGAGCTCTTCCTTTGTGTTTCTACAGAATATTTAGAGCAGAAGTCTATTTCTATTTACCAGGGTTATATATTCAAGTGTTCAACCTGGAACAGTTACCAAGCAGAGAAACCAATATTGGTCAAACTCTCTTGCATCTCTTTCAGAAGTGTCTGTATTATGACTCCTTTACAAGTTCTTTCCACCTTCTTGTTGGAAATTCTTATTTTTCTTCTAAACATTTCTTACTTACTCTTAATATTCATGCAATTAAAATAAGGATTTAAAAAATCCAGCAAGTATGATTTCTTACAAATATTATAGTAGACACATTATATTTTCTTGGGCATTATCCTAATCTTTAACTAATAACCATATTTGGTGAAAAATAACCATATTTGTAAATATCACTAAAACATACCAGTTCCTCCATAAAATTGGAAAAAGAAAAATTAAAAAATCCAAACCGTCCCTTAAATGGAGGGTGAAAATTCTGAAAATGGAGGAAGACGGTCCTGCACAAAGCCACTAAATAAATTCTCCGACAAAAAAATAAAATGTTACTACTTTATTCTTCCTTTACATAGAATCACTTCTATGTTGGTTAATAACTTGTTGAAATGGTTACTTGAATCACCTCTTTATTGCTGTACCTAGTGTGTAGTGGACTTGTCTTATCATTGACCTCAGTCTTTGACACATTCAGTATTTCCCTCTATTAGATACACAAGCTTTCCATGTTCTGGCTAAGAATCATTACTTTCTCTTTACTACTATCATAGATACCCTTACATGCTTATCATTATATCCATCACTCACAAATGTTAGTGTTACAAAAATGAAGAAGTGTTGGGATGCAGTAGCGAAAAACTTAGCTAACCTTGCTCACTGGCTAAGAGGCCTCTTGGGCCTGCAGTGCGCAATATTTAGCCCGAGGACAAATAACAAATCACTGTAAGTTGTTAGACTTGGAATCCTTGAATCTATGACTGTCAAGTGGCTAGTGTAGTATTTCCCACTCTTATTAACTCATTGTCATCAAAAATTAAAGAAAGAAAGAAAGTAAAATAAAGGATAATTTCTGGATGTTATAATCAAATTTCTTAAAAACATAGTTGCAACTCTGACTTTGTTTACTTTTATGAACTTAAAAGTGTTACAATCAAGAGAAATCTTAAATCTTTCTGTCACTTTTATTACCTTGCAGATAGATTTCAGCAGATGATCATCAGATCTAAGTTGTAATTGTTTTGCTATTACAAACATTTTCAAATATAATTGCATTTGTAAAGTTACTAAAAGTATTCCACCAAATTTTGATAGCACTTTAAATTGCGTGATTCCATGAGAAATGAAAAAATATTTGCGAATTGGTTATCAAACAGGAGGATATAAGAAATGACCATTTTGTTCATTTTGTTCCCAAAGTATAAAGACTTGTTACAAGCCCATTTAAGATTTGTTTGAAATGTCTTTCAAAAAGTTTCCTTTAAAAATATATCAGTAAGAATCTTAACATCAGGTCTGAATCATTTTCACTCCAAAGTAAAACATGTATATTCTTTTTAATAGGCCACATTTAAGGGATGGATGGATATAATGTATGCAGCAGTTGATTCCAGAAATGTAAGTATTCCTCATACCCTAAGTCTCCTTATAATATAGAAGAGGTACTAAAATTAATTCAACAGAGCATAACAACTGAATGGAATGATTCTATTTTGATTTTAAAGTATGACTCAAATCATATTTAATAAAGGAATGTTTATTAAAAAGATGTTACTAAGATAAATCAAATTATCTTGAAAGCCAAACTAAAATGATACATGTCATATATTTATGAACTGAAAGATAGCCTTCTATAAAATATTTTTCTATTTTATTTCTTTTTATATACTAATTATATAATCAATAATAATAATTTTAGCTTACTGGAGAAAATCTGAAGAAACATTGTTGCCATTAGTAATTGAAATACATAGTTACCTTCCATATTAAATAATATGAGAAGTTAAGGATTTTACCTAGGCAGCCTTAGATCTATGTAGTCATCCTTTTCAAATTCATTCTCTATTATGATTTTAGCATCCATAAGTTTAATTGGAGCATTTACCAAAGTTGTTACCACTTCCACTATGGCCAGCAGCTTCCATTAAGTTTATGTCACCAAAGTAACAACCTACTTTGCTATCTCCTACAACAGCCTCTTTCAGGCTTCAAGAACTAAAATTCATGCTCTTTCCAACTCTGTTCTTCAAAAGTTTGTAAAATTTAGTATTTTCTATCAGCCTTCATCTTTCCATTTTGAAGTCCACCTCTCTGATCTATCAGCATAAAGAATAACCTCTGTCCCCTGAATCTCTAAACTGAACTTCACTTTTATCTTTCTTGATATGCACTTCCCATGAGTGACTTTAGTTTTATCTTAAATGTTTTCTGATATCCTCCATAGTTGTATTATTTCACTTTGTTACTTATTATTTTGTGTATTTGGTGGGTTTTAACTCTCGTCTCTAGAACATAAATCTACTAGGGAACTATCTCTCATAATTCCATTGCCCATTTACTAAGTGACAAGTCAATGTTAATTTACTGTAAGTACAATCTCGATATTAAGTTATCATTTCAGGATTTATGGAGTTCAATTATATCTACTCAATCTGAAATTTCAGTGCATGTTGTAGTGTTAAGTGTGTGGTGCCAGACATCTAACAAAATAACTCAACTGTTGTTCGCTAAATAAATGCATGCAGGCATGAATGATTGTTTCCTAGCATAGTAACATAGTTACTGAGTAAAACTTTTTCACTAATAATTTTTTTGTAGAGGTAACATTGGTTTATAATAATGCATATGGTTCAGAGGTATAGGTGCACTCCTTATCAGGTATATGTTACCACACCACACCCAACAACAAGGCAGCCATTGTCTTCCACCATTATCTAGTCATTAATAATGTTAAATTGTTAAAATTCAGTACCTTAAAAAATGCTAAATACAGTATGCTTCTGTCCAAATAGTAAGATAACAGTTGTATTTGTAGTTAGAAAAAATAGCTGTGAAATTGTCATAATCATATTTTTTACATGAAAACATCTCTAATGGCTAATTTCAGAAATATTTTAGAGATAACTGATTCAGAGAAAAAAAATACTGCATAAGCATTACTAGAAATTTTCTTTTTATTCTCATGTAAAAGCACCAATAACTTCCAGCATGAAAATATATTCTAATATTTTATAAAATATTCTGCTTTGGTAGGTGGAACTCCAGCCTAAGTATGAGGAAAGTCTATACATGTATCTTTACTTTGTTATTTTTATCATCTTTGGGTCCTTCTTCACTTTGAACCTGTTTATTGGTGTCATCATTGATAATTTCAACCAACAAAAAAAGAAGATAAGTATTTCTAATATTTTATCCCTCACTAAGATAATAAAATATTTGAAGTGCTTTCTCCATTAGATGAATACTTTAATTCAGAAACCAAATGGGAATATATATTAAAATCTATTTTTGTATCATCCCTGCCCTCCACCCACCACGAATTGCCCATCTTTTTCAGGTTATAGAAAAATCAAGAATGTGCTCCATATTCCTGTGCATAAAATCACAAAACCTTTTTTTTTTAGTCAGAAATCACATTTTCTATCTTTTAATAGATAATAATTAGAAAAGAACCTGGGTATATGTCTCTTACTGAAAATCAACTTGTTTTATCCCTATAACTTCCACACCTGAAAATATATTTACAAGCTAAACCCTTAAAATTTTTATAACAATTTAGGTACTAAATATAAACTTCTAGTGTTTCTTTTCATATTTTTTTCTTTGTGATTTCCTCTTACATATTCCCACTTTATTCTCCCTGACATCTCACTGTGAACTACTAGTTCTAGTCTTGAATTGCACAGTTGTTCATTTTATTACTTTTCATTTGTAAAGCTCAATTATATGTGTACTTTGTAGACAAAGTGGAAAGTAAAGAATTACTAACTTGAGTGTAAACCCTGTTCACATTGTATGCTTTTTTGTTCAAGCTTTTGCTACATATACCTTTTTATTAAAATTATTTTACCTATAATTATAAATCCTTTTGTCTTAACATAAGTGTTTTCACTCTTTGTTAAAAAGTTTTCATATATACATTGTCATAATTTACTTAATGCTTCTCCAGAGATTGATGAGTTCGGTCACTTTTAATCTTTAATGATTTAAATAGTACCTTGTCAAAAGTCTTTTGCCCCAAAAGTCTCTAGTTTTTCTTTAAGATAAATTCCCAGAGTAAAATATTTTATTTCTCTAAAATAATATACCTGGGTGTGCCCAGGTCACTGCTCCTTAACTAACATCAAACATTCTCTTTGTCTTTTAATAATTGTTGATAGATGAAAATTTTATTTAAATTCAATTCTTAGATCTTTTATTGCTAGTAGGTTTGAACATATTTTAAGTGTTTTTATTTTTATTTCTTCCTTTGTGTGCTGCTGCTTCATTTGCTTAGTATGTTTTCTTATTATATAATTATTTAAATTTAATGTAGAAAAGTTATCTGCAAGCGACATAGTTTTAACCAGTTTTGATTTTTCTTTTCTATACTTTGGAGGTCAAGACATCTTTATGACAGAAGAACAGAAGAAATACTATAATGCAATGAAAAAATTAGGATCGAAAAAGCCACAAAAGCCTATACCTCGACCAGGAGTAAGAAATCACAAATGATATGGGAAAACACACACCCCCACACACACACGCACACACAAAACTTGCATGTGTTTCATACAGCAGAGAGAGCAGTTATTTCCAGCAGCAAAGATTTCTTCCAGTTAACTCATACCTATGGCATCATTAATTCATACCTTTGGTGGTAAGAGTAAAAAAAAAAAATTAAGAAGAGAAAGACCACAAAGAAAAAGAAAACAGAAAATGAACTCTTACCATCCAGGAATTTAGAATCACACAAGTAGAGTCCAAACTAAATGGTCAAAAGGCACATAGGCAATGTGATATACACAAACAAAGAAAAGTCACTCATATAAGTCAAGAATAGTTGCTGAGTAATGTTAGGGAGAGGAATAAACCTTTAGATGGGGTTAGAATACACACAGTTTCCTGATAGATTAAGAAGGTGATGAAATGTTGAATGAAATAATACCTTCCTTTCATTTCAGTTTTCATTAGTAGTAGTGAGTGTTATGATTGGAAAAAAAGAATTCTAGAAACTACTATTCATATATATGGCTATAAAGTTAGAAATTACTAATATCTACAAATATAATTCTCGAAAAGTAATAATTCTCATATTTCCATTATGAACCAATCAAACAACTGATGTAAAATGGAGAAGTCTTATCCTACACTGCATTGATTTTTATGATGATGATCTGTAAGGTTAAAATAATGCCTTTGGTGCAATGCATTAGGGAAGCAAATACTAGTGAATAGTCATATTATGCTAGCCGACAATTGCCTTTGGGGAGATGATGAAAAATACATACTTTCCGCTGTTAGTCCTTTCACTGGAAGTAGAAATTAGTCACTGTGTTTAAGAAAAAATGTAAGATGGAGGATTTCCTCCGTGGCCCCAGAAATTGAGCCAGAGAGTGACCAGACTGATATCAGTGGCAGAACTAGAAGCACATCCACAGATCAGTGACAAAAGATGTAATTTTTTGGTATCAAAGTATAAGAACTATCACTTTGTCTAGACTCAGCATTCTGTATCTTACATTGTCAAAGATTAGAAGAATATCAATATTGTCATATATTAACTTTAAATACATAAAGTTCCCAAGTTCCCTTTAACAATTCTTTGAGGAAAAAGAAATTGGAAAAAAAATATTGAAATGTAAATAAATCCTTAAAAAAAAAAAAAAGGCTACATTGGCCATCTCTGATCATGAGAAATTCTTGTAAAACAAAATTAGGCAGGTTTTCTAACTTCTCATAGTCTTAATATGTTAATGTGCAGTTTGCCCCTCTGAGAGAAGTTTATCGCAGGCAATGTTTCTTAGCAGAGATTCCCTTTTGCAAAGGATTTTATAGCCTGTAGAATACACATTGATAAATAGAAATTTAAATAACTAAAGTTAAAAATAAATGTACTGCTGGGGCCTCCCCGGTGGTGCAGCGGTTGAGCGCTAGTTGAGCGGTTGAGCGCTGGGTTGAGCGGTTGAGCTGCCCGCAGCCTCTTTAGCGCCGGTTCGATCCCCGATCACCGGGCGAGGGTCCCACATGGCGCGCAGACCTCTACTGCCGCCCGCTGCTACCCTCAGCAGTGTACTTCGTCACTCTGCCTGTTCTACTCTCTGCTCTGGCTCTGGTGAATTCTCTCGCCCTCCCGCGCCTCTGACTGTATCCAGTGCTTGTATGAATAAATAAATAAATCTTTAAAAAAAAATGTACTGCTTACCACATTTGATAAAATTCAGGGCCAGTAGTACAATACTAGGAAGTCAGTTTGCACAGAAAATACTTATGTAGATGCTAATATGTACAGAAAATCTCCTCTCTTAACAGCATGTCTGTGTCTCTACAGAACAAATTTCAAGGAATGGTCTTTGACTTCGTAACCAGACAAGTTTTTGACATAAGCATCATGATTCTCATCTGTCTTAATATGGTCACAATGATGGTAGAAACAGATGACCAGAGCGAATATGTGACCATCATTTTGTCACGTATCAACTTGATTTTCATCGTGCTGTTCACTGGAGAGTGCGTACTGAAGATGATCTCCCTCCGCCATTATTATTTTACCATAGGCTGGAATATTTTTGATTTTGTAGTTGTTATTCTCTCCATTGTAGGTAAGTATTAAGTGTTATGTGTTAGTCTGATGTGTCAAGCTCTAAATGAAAGTAAAAGCTTAAACTAACAAGTTTAGGTTAGAAGTTATCCTGCTACTCAGAGACAACCACTGTGAATATTTTGATGTATTTCATCTAGGTGTTTTTTTTTTTTTAACAAAATGAGACTTCTACTATATAAACAGTATCACATCCTGTTACATCCATTTTAGGTACTATTCATGTTGTCAGTATAATAAAGTCTCATTTATTTGAACTTGAAAGGTTCTGTTAATTAAGATAAAAAAATGTTTTGACATGTTGAGATTGAAGAGCCTATCTAATATCTGCATTGGTTCTATTGAAAAGAGAATCTAGAAATTTAGGGGAGACATTGCATGAGAGATATCAACATGGAGTTATCAGCATGTACACATGTACATGCTGATAACTCCATGTACACATGTGTACATGCTGATAACTCCATGTTGATATTGATATGGTAGGTTCTTTGATATGGTTGGTATGGTAGGTTCTTTAAGGGTAAAGGTATAGATTTTCTAGATTATTTTGGAATGGGTTTATAATGATGATGCACAAGGGAAGGAGGCATGATATATTTCATCAGTCATACATGTCAAAGCCTGAAATACAGGACAGCAACATGAGTAAATAGCTCATCTCATTGAAGATATAACTCCAGCTCCAGGGAAGTGAAGGAGTTTATCTGTGGGCCTGAAGTATTCATTCTTCCCTAAAACAGATGGTAGAGTGGGTCAACATTTTACCATCCAATATGTTGCACCTCTGTTAGGCAGATTTTCATACTATCCCCCATCTGAAGAAACTGGCCTTATATTAGATTCATATGGTATTTGTAGTCTTTGATTACCACAACAATGCATAATATTATCTCTCCTCCTCCCCTCTCCATCACGTCCTCTCCCCTCCTCCCCCTTTCCCTCCTCTCTCTCTTCCCTGCTTCTCTCTCTCTCTCTCTCTCTCTCTCTCTCTCTCTCTCTCTCCCTCCTCTGTCCTCTTTCCCCTCTCTCTCTCCCCTCTCTTTCTCCTCTCCCTCTCACACACACAGAGGTGCACACACATACTCACACTTAAGGGCTTACCCTTTACAGAATGAGGCAATGAAACTCAGGGCATTTGGTTTCTTGAGCTCTTCTTCATTGTAATCATTATTTTATTATTTAAAAGGCAAATGAAGAAAGAAACTTAAGAGGAAGACTGAGCAACCAGTATCACACACAGGAGACCAAAAAGAGCATCAGCCTTGGATGCTTTTAGAAACACATCACAACATGATGAATAATATTGTGGAAGCTTAGGAAGCATTAAGATTGTGGAGATATGACAATAACAACAAAAAACTACAGATATTTTATATGGCTTATTTGGCTAAGAACTGAAAAGAGGATATATGCTTTGACCATTTTAGCAATAATAAATGTAGTAATATAAATGTGTGCTATTGGCCACTACTGGTCAAACAGATAAGAATTTCTAACTTTTTTTCTGTAGTTCAGCTTGAGATTTCATGTAAACTAAAAATAGTCTGTAAACATTTCTCAGAGACAAAAAACACTATAAAAATTGAATTGATATCATCTTAGCTTAGATTGCCATAACAAATTACTAAAAACTGGTGGACTTAATTGCTAGACATATATTTTCTCATAGTTCTGGAAGTTAGAAGTCCAAGATCAAGTTGCCAGTGTGGTTGGTCTCTGGTAAGAACACTCTTCCTGACTGGTAGACAGCTGCCTTCAAGCTACATTGTCACATGGCTGGGGGTCAGAGAGCTAGCACACTAGACTGTCTTCTTAGAAGGACTCAAATAGTGCCTCCCCAGTGGCACAGCGGTTGAGTGCTGGGTTGCGAAGCTGCCCACAGCCTCTGCAGCACCAGTTCGATCCCTGGCCACCGAGCGAGGGTCCCACATGGCGCCCAGACCTCTCCTGCCTCCCGCTGCTCCCCTCAGCAGTGTACTTCGTCAGTCTGCCTGTTCTGCTCCCCACTCTGGCTCTGGTGAATTCTCTCACCCTCCCATGCTTCTGACTGTATCCAGTGCTTGTATAAATAAATAAATAAATCTTAAAAAAAAAGAAGGACTCAAATAAGGGTTCCGCTCTCAGGACCCCATTACAACTTAATTACTTCTCACGGTCCTATCTACAAATACTATTGCATTGGGGAATTGGGACTTTAACATGACTTTGGTTAGGACACAATTTAGATTATAGCAAGTACTGAGTTGAATTTAATGCTGAATGTCAAAATTAATCCTTATTTATAATGTCATATATATGTGTACATAATACATGTATGACAACTTAAAGATTATATAACTGAGTTTCTGTACTCTTATATTTTACGTGGAGCCTTAACAGAAATTTGAGATTTATTTTATTTATTTATTTTTTTTTTTAGTGTTTTTTTTTTTTTTTTAATTTATTGATTGACTGATTGATACATACAAGCACTGGGCACAGTCAGAAGCGCGGGAGGGTGACAGAATTCACCAGAGCGGGGAGCAGAGCAGGCAGAAGGACCGAAGTACACTGCTGAGGGGAGCAGCGGGCGGCAGGAGAGGTCTGCGCGCCATGTGGGACCCTCCTCCAGTGACCGGGGAGCAGCTGGGGATTGAACCAGCGCTGCAGAGGCTGCGGGCAGCTTCGCAACCCAGCGCTCAACCGCTGCGCCAACGGGGAGGCCCTTGAGATTTATTTTAATGGATAAATTCACTGGTTGGTGTTCTCATTCTTCTCCACAGGTATGTTTCTGGCTGAGCTGATAGAAAAGTATTTTGTGTCTCCTACCTTGTTCCGAGTGATTCGTCTGGCCAGGATTGGCAGAATCTTACGTCTCATCAAAGGGGCCAAGGGGATTCGCACTCTGCTCTTTGCTCTGATGATGTCTCTTCCTGCGTTGTTTAACATCGGTCTCCTGCTCTTCCTGGTCATGTTCATCTATGCCATCTTTGGAATGTCCAACTTTGCCTATGTGAAGAGGGAAGTGGGAATTGATGACATGTTCAACTTTGAAACCTTTGGCAACAGCATGATCTGCCTGTTCCAGATCACCACCTCTGCTGGCTGGGATGGATTGCTAGCACCTATTCTCAACAGTGGCCCTCCCGACTGTGACCCGAATAAAAATAACCCTGGGAGCTCAGTTAAGGGAGACTGCGGGAACCCATCTGTTGGGATTTTCTTTTTTGTCAGTTACATCATCATATCATTTCTGGTTGTGGTGAACATGTACATCGCTGTCATCCTGGAGAACTTCAGTGTTGCCACTGAAGAAAGCGCAGAGCCCCTGAGTGAGGATGACTTTGAGATGTTCTATGAGGTTTGGGAGAAGTTTGACCCAGATGCTACTCAGTTCATGGAATTTGAAAAACTATCTCAGTTTGCAGCCGCTCTTGAACCCCCGCTCAATTTGCCACAACCCAACAAACTCCAGCTTATCGCCATGGATTTACCCATGGTAAGTGGTGACCGAATCCACTGTCTTGACATCTTATTTGCTTTTACAAAGAGGGTTTTGGGAGAGAGTGGAGAGATGGATGCTCTTCGAGTACAGATGGAAGAGCGGTTCATGGCTTCCAATCCATCAAAAGTGTCCTATCAGCCAATTACTACGACTTTAAAACGAAAACAAGAGGAGGTATCTGCTGTTATTATTCAGCGTGCTTACAGGCGCCACCTTTTAAAGCGAACTGTAAAACAAGCTTCATTTACGTATAATAAAAATAAAATCAAAGGTGGGGCTAATCTTCTTGTAAAAGAAGACATGATAATTGACAGAATAAATGAAAACTCTATTACAGAAAAAACTGATCTGACAATGTCCACAGCAGCTTGTCCACCCTCCTATGATCGGGTAACAAAACCAATTGTGGAAAAACATGAGCAAGAAGGCAAAGATGAAAAAGCCAAAGGGAAATAAATGAGAACAAATCAAAATAATTGGGTGGCAAATTGTTTACAGCCTGTGAAGGTGATGTATATTGTCAACAGGACTCCTTTAGGAGGTCAATGCCAAACTGACTGTTTTTACACAAATCTATTTAAGGTCAGTGCCTACAATAAGACAGTGACCCCTTGTCAGAAAACTGTGACTCTGTGTAAAGGGGAGATGACCTTGACAGGAGGTTACTGTTCTCACTACCAGCTGACACTGCTGAAGACAAGAGACAAAATGGCTATTCAGACTGAAGGGACCAGTACAAAGGGGTGTAAACCTATAATTTGGGGGTTATTTAACATAAAACACTTCAGTGTAGTAATTGTATCCACTCTTTGCATTTCAACTGCCACATTTGTCACATTTTTACAAAATCTGTTAGTGGATTCATCTTTTTTTTAATCCATATGTTGTTTATTATACGTGACTATTTTTGTAAACAGGGTTTCTGTTGGGAAACAGACTAAAGGACCTCTTTAACAGGTATGCCACCGGGGTTATAGCAATCTCATGGCCCTCCCATCTGCACAAAGACCTGGTTTGCATGGGGGCATGTTACACTTAGAGATCATGCATGAAAAAAAGTCACAAGGAAAACAATGAGTTCTTAAATTCCATTCATGTTTTTGGGAGGGATAACTAGGTGATAATTGGAGGTGCTTTGCTGCTCTTGTTTTGTCAGATCCAGCCCCTAGACCAAGTAGATCATCATTTGGGAGGGGGGGGGGTTTACCATTAAATCTTTGCAGGTGCAAACTTCATTCAAATGTCTGAAGTCATAAATGTTCTGTTTCTGTTTATTGTATAAAATATAATTAATGAGCATTGCCTCCCCCTGAAAACTGAATTGGCCAAAAGAATCCTTTATAAATTTCTGCTTAATCCTGCACTTTGTTTAGCCATCTTCAGCTCAGCAAGGTTGATACTGTATATGTTAATGAAATGCTATTTATTATGTAAATAGTCATTTTACCCTGTGGTGCACGTTTGAGCAAACAAATAATGACCTAAGCACAGTGTTTATTGCATCAAATATGTACCACAAGAAATGTAGAGTGCAAGCTTTATACAGGTAATATAATGTATTCTGTACCCTTATAGATAGTTTGGATGCTATCAATGCATGTTTATATTACCATGCTGTTGTATCTGGTTCCTCCCACTGCTCAGACTCTCATTTATGAGAAACCATATGTCAGTGGTAAAGTCAAGGAAATTGTTCAACAGATCTCATTCCTTTAAGTCATTAAGCAATAGTTTGCAGCACTTTAACAGCTTTTTGGTTATTTTTAAATTTTAAGTGGATAACATATGGTGTATAGTCAGACTGTACAGACATGTTTTAAAAAAAACACAGCTTAACCTGTTAAAAATGTGTTTAGAATTTTATAAGCAAATATAAATACTGTAAAAAGTCATTTATTTTATTTTTCAGCATTATGTACATAAATATGAAGAGGAAACTATCTTATGGTTGATATCACAATCACTTTTCTTACTTTCTGTCCATAGTACTTTTTCATGGAAGAAATTTGCTAAATAAGAAATGAAAACAAGACTGGGTAGTTGTAGATTTCTGCTTTTTTATTATATTTGCTAATTTTAGATTATTTCATAATTTTAAAGGGGCAAAATAGGTTCACAACTCACATCCAAATCATGCTTTGCAATTGGAAAAAGGTATAAAATTTTATTTACATTTTTGGTAGTATCTGCACTAACTGATTGTGCTTATTTTTCATTTTGTCCCTTTTTGTCTAAGTTATGTTTATGTTTTCATTTTTTTGGTGCCATGCTGCTCTAGATTGCTCCAAACATGATGTGGGTTTCACAATTTTTTTCCACAAGAACAGAGAGTAGTGAACTTAAATAGTCAATTACATCAGACATTTGTGTTTCTTACAGACGCAAACCATAGGCTCCACTTTTTTCTTAAAACTACTTAGATAAACTGTATTCGTGAACTGCATGCTGGAAAATGCTATTACCCGAAATGATGCTAACCAACATTAAAAATGTGCAAAACTAATAAAGATACATTTTTTTATTTTATTGTTTGCCCGGTTACTTTATTCACAAACTGGGGAGAAGAGAGGGGGAGCTGCATGCAGACACACCTGCACACGCATGGGCCTAATGGACTGCTAGCAAGAAAATCTGGAGTAGAAATGGAACTGGAGGAATGACCTCCCAGGGGTTGCAGGTGGAGGCAGGGATGGGGGGGGGTGTAAACTATTAGGAGAAGGTTGTCTATTATGCCAGAGCGTAAGTTGACACTCCAGGGAGAAAAGAGGTATGGGAATCAGCAATGGTGAATGACCGCTTGAAAGTGCCCTTAAATCTGTATTAAAACAATTAAAAGGTGCTACATGTGAGTGGGATCTTGTGTTTGCTCCTCCAGAATCATTTTGTATGCTTCCTCCTGCTCTGTTTGAGGGTAACTTTATGTAGTACATCAATGTGTTTTCTTACCCTCTAGTCTCCTATTGGTTTGGCCAATGGGAAACTCCCTCAGGAAAGCAACAATAGGAGAAGAGTAAAGTTGGATATTTATTCCTCAATTCCCTCTTGTTCTGTGTGTGCTCTGGACTGGAAATGGCTGCATTCGTCAGCAGAAAGTCATACTTCCAATGAGACAGAACCCCGCCCCCTACTACCAGAGTTACTTTTTTTTTTTAAACATTTATTTATTTATGCATACAAGAGCTGGGGTACCAGCCAGAGATGCAGAGGGTGAGAGGATTCACCAGAGACAGAGTGGGGAACAGAACAGGCAGACTGACTGAAATACACTGCTGAGGGGAGAGGCGGGCGAGACAGGAGAGGTCTGCTCGCCATGTGGGTTCCTCCCTGGCCGCCTGGGGATCTAACTCATGCTGCAGAGGCTGTGGATTGCTTCATAGTGCAGTGCTTAACCCCTTGCGCCACCAGGGAGACCCACTACCAGAGTTACTTTTTTGGGATCTTGTTGTCAGTCCCCATCTTGCGCCCTTAGACCTGTGGATGAACTTGGAGTGCTTCTCTACAGACAAATTTTTAAATGACCCCCTTTATGAAAAACCTCTCCAGAGCCTCATTTCACTGTGCCAGCTGTCTCCAGCCTGATTAACTAAAATCAAATGGCTAGTGAAAGTGAACAAGAGGCAACAATTTGCCATGGGTCAGCTTGGCTTTGGCACAGAATTCACAAAGATCATGAAAAAGTTACTGGGTGATCCAGCAGTAAAGTTCGAAAGAAACTTACATTTCACAGGGAAATAGTGCAGCACAGCCTCAGTCCTCAAGCCAGAGGGCAGAACTTGGCCTTGAGGGGAACCAAGCAGTCAAGGGCAGTGGCCCTCCCATTCTTCCACAAGTTACAAACTTCATGTCTTTATAACATCATTGCCTTAACACAACAAGACAATTCATTCTTACTTATTAGTAACTGGAAAGAATTTTCTACTTCCCACCAACATAAATAAGAGTATAGAATAGTTCCTGCAGATTTTTTTATACTCTATATCCACATCAGTATTCACTGATAACCTTCTCAAATACAAAAAGAAGCAGAGAAACATAATTGTACTTACTATCACATTCATCTTAGTACTATTTACGTAATATTTTTTGTGCCAAAGAAGTAATTTAATGTTGACAGAATGTGGGTCAGGTCTGTACCCACAAGTTAAAGGGGACTCCATCAGTTAAAACTGGAGCAATTTGACCATAAAAATCTAAAGTAATAGTTATGTATTAAGACCCACAGAATAAAATAAGAATCAATAAGTATATATTGATATGAATATTTTCTTTAGACTAAAATAATTTGTTAAAATGCTGTTTTAGAAGTAATAGAGAAAATAGATGATAGTAAGTTAATATTTTATTTGAACAAATTAAAAATTGGTAACTTCGTGCTGACCCTCCATTTTATACTTTACTGGTATATGAAATCAGGCATATAGGACCCTTGGGGATAGACAACTCCTATTGAGCCTCCTAAATTCGTGTTTGTATGTATGTGCCAGAAAGTTCAGACATTAGAACTAAAGTTTTTATATTAAATGCAGCAAAGATGTCCTATAATTGCATATCCTCTCATGTCTGCCCTGGAATTTTGTATTATTATGTAAGAAAAGATGTTTCTGAATCACTCTGAGTTTATTAAAGCATTCAAATCATTCCATCAGGTGCAACTGGTAGTACTGTTCTTCCTGGCACACAATAATCTACAGAGTTGCCAGGTCATACTGATTTAATCAATGTGGCAGAAAAGGGACAAGAAGCAGAAAATATTTCAGGCAACCAAGCATTGCTGGGAAAATTACATTCCCAAGAAATTCTTACTATCACAGATAATCTCTGCAATGCCAACTGAGTGCTGGATGTTGCTCAAGTCCAATACCATCCCCTGAGCACATGTCTCATATTTGCACATAACTTTGCTCTTATTTCACCAGCGAAGACATTGTCAAGAATTCCCACAATGTTTTTCTTCTCCAATGAAAATTATGTCTCCCCTGCCCATCTTGTCCTTCCCCTCTCTGCTCTTCTCCCCCCTTCTCATCCTGTCCCCTGCCCTTCTCTTCTCCTCTCCCTCTATGCCTTCCCCACCTTTCCCTTATCTCCTCTCCCTACTTTCATCTCTCTCCAGGGATCATTTACCCCTTTCATTTCACAAGCTCCAACACTTCACTCCATGAGTTAGTCCCCTTTCCTTTACTTTTTTTTCTCTCCATCTTGACTGATCCTCTTTGTCTGACTTTGTATATCAAAATTGGGTTTTTCTAATCTTAAAAAATAACTGCCCAATGCTGATGCATCTTTATCACTGTCCCATTATATTTTTCTTTTAAAAAATTATTTCATAAAATCAGAGTTCTACCTGCACCATATTCACTTTTGGAGAAGATAAAATGAAATATAGGTTCCAAAAATATTTAGGAGATAAGTTGTCTGTGAAAATCTTGTTGACATAAACACTTTGAGTTTGCAAAATTCCACGCTGGCTATTATCTTTTCAAGGACATTATAAGGAAAGGACTGGGAAAAGGTGGGCCCACTATGAAAGGTTTATCTAGGAAAGCTACTCCCATGCAGGAAGGCTGTATGTGCTCTCTTTCCAGTTATCATAAGTTTCATCGCTCTATACAACATTTACTTAGAAGGATATTCACAGAGCTATTCAATTGTTAACTGCAGCATATGCTTGAGCAGAGGGATGGTTCTCTTACAGAGGGTTCTCTTAAACTTTATTTATGAGGCTAGGGGTACCAGAAAATTCTTAACATACAATTATAGGAAATTATATTTTTAAGAATAGCTTCTTCAAGAAAAAAATATAGTTTTAGAGAAACAGAGTTTGTTCACTAGGCACTTAATGAGATCACAAACCCTTTTAAACTTGCCATAATATGCCTGTGTATTTTTGTTGGAAAGCATTAAGATACAGGTTTCATCTTTCTTCTGTAAGCTGTTTGGAATAAATTGTGATTTTCACAGATTCAAGTACCAGAGCAATACTGATTCTTATTTTTCCAAAGCACCTTCTCTTTTTAATGCTCTCAAATTTGGTTCCTATTCCCACCAGTCTACAGTTAGCCAAATTCAATGATTCTTATTCAGCCTTTTCATATTTGGTGAATTTTCAGAATTTGATATTAATGGTCATCATCACCTTCTTCATAAAATGCATCTTTCTTTGCCTTTCACAAAACTAATCTATTTCTTTCCTTAAATTTGTGATCCTTTGGTTTTACAGATTATTAATTTGTTTTCTCTCCTTTTAGATTTATACTGAAGCAGCAACCCCTTAACTGAGCTGGTGCTATAATTCCAACTTTCTGTTGGACTTTTTTAATCTTGCACATTTGGCTATCACCTCCAACTTAATATGACAAAAACTGATATGATCATATTCTATTCCTTTCAACCACCAAGAAGACTAGAAATAAAACTGCTTTCCCTATATATCAGCTATTGTTTGGGTTTTTCTTTCTTCAGCTAAAGACAGAAGTACAAATTACAGAATAGCTAGAGGAATGGATGAGTAACTCTATTGGGGGATTCAGGGGTGGTTATCATGGATAATTCTGACCTTGGTTTTGATGAATAAGAGGGCAGGCAAAAAAATTATGGAATTTTGGTCAAAAACAGATGTTAGAGCAAGATTGCATGGATGCAAATGTCAGCTATTCTACTTAATAGCTGAACAATCTTCAAAATTTCTTATTCCCTCTTTGCCTCAATTTTATCATCTGTAAAATGGGACTAATCATTCTATGAGAATCAGATAAGTTAACACAAGTTAAAGCTGACAGGTCATGGCCTCCTTGGTTGCACAAGGAGTTAAGGCACAACCTATGAAGCTGTCTGCAGCCACTGCAGCACGAGTTCAATCCCTGGCCATAGAGCTACCCACATAGCGCAGCAGAATTTTCCTTGCTATCCCACTGCTCCCCTCAGCAGTGTATTTCAGTAAACCTGCCTGCTTCATTTCCCACTCTGTCTCTGGTGAATTTTCTCACCCCCCATACCTCTGGCCTGTACCCCAATTCTTGTATGCATAAATAAATAAATCTTAAAAACAAAACAAAGAAAAGTAAAGCAGACAGGTCAGCAGTATACAGGTACAGTAATTTCTCTGAGTATTTTCCCTGATTGTGATGATCAAAGACTCATTTGAAAATGAGAAATAGAGTGGCATGTCCAGAGGGCGCACAACGTTCAATAGTTCAATATACTCAAGTGAAAAGCAAGCTTTGACAGTGACTATGAGACAAGCAGGAGCCTGATGATGAAGCTGCCTAATGTTGGGTCTTTGGTGTTAGCCAATGGTGATGAAGAACCACTCGGACATTTGTAAAAGAAATGAATTAGAATGAAGGTGATAGAGCAGATTTTGACTTTATGAAAAAGAAACAGAAAGGAGGCATATAATTTAAGCAACTATAAGATACAGGAAACCAATGATGAGAGGTAAACTTTGAATCCCCTTCTCATCTTTCTACCTACTGGAAAAGAACTATCCTCAGAATTCAATGTCAGCTTTCTTATTCCTTACTACTAGGAGAGAAATTTCTCACCTCTGAATTTCTTTGGGATTTTGATATCTATGTCCAAACTGAGACATTTTTGAGAGTGAAGCAGGAGACATAAAGACTATGCTAAAACAATGGGCATCAAACAGGATTTTTGTAGGCAAACCAGGACACACCACAGTAAGCACCTCAGTGTCATCTTTCAGATGACATGTGTGAGGTAATTTCATGTCCTAGCATCTGAAAGATGGCACTTAAACTGTCTGAAGCTGGGGTTTGAAATATTGGTTTCTTCCTCCTAGGATACTCATCTTCAATTTCTGCCCCAAGAATATACTATATGGTGTCTGAGAGTCAGAGGCTGGCTTTTGTACCCCTATAGTGCTTCATGCATTGAAGGTATTCAGTAGATATTTAGGAAATGAACAAATTAGTTAATAGTTTTTTTTAAATTATCTATATTACTTTTTATATTACTTATATACTTATACTTATATACTTACATTACTTATATATTATATGTTTTATATTACTTATCTACTGATGGCTAACATTAAATATATACAGTAATAAAATATCAAATAAAATATAGATACTATATTTAAGATATATATAATACATTTTTATATGTGCTCCTTAAGTACACATGCACTACTTCTCTAATACCACTAAAGAAACATAGATAGGGGCCTCCCTGGTGGCGCAAGGGGTTAAGCACCTCACTATGAAGCAATCCGCAGCCTCTGCAGCACGAGTTCGATCCCCGCTGGTCAGAGAGCAACCCACATGGTGAGGCTGACCTCTCCTGTCTCATCCGCTGTGTCTCGTCCCCTGTCTCCCTCAACAGTGTATTTCAGTCAGTCTGCCTGTTCTGTTTCCCGCTGTCTCTGGTGAATCCTCTCACCCTCCCACACCTCTGGCCTGTACCCCAAGCTCTTGTATGTATAAATAAATAAATCTTTTTTTTAAAAAAAGAAAGAAACATAGATAGAAGTTTAGGTATAGGTATAGTTGTGTATGTAGACAAATAGTTACAAGCTTTAAGAGTTCATAAATTGATTTTTAACTTCAAAATTTAGGCTTTTATAATAGTCACCTTGTTCTTTCTATAGTAAAACTATTGAGTTTGCCATTTTAAATTTATTCCTCTAAAAGGAATTAGGGCTTCTGGACCTTGTTTTCTCTTTAACATTACTTGGCCTGATTCTTATCTGCATTATTAATGTTCATCTTTCATCAAGGATGGTGAAAAAATGTCTAGGTCAGCAGTATATCCTTGCAGTCATGGAAAACACAAATTTCTAAAGCCAAACAGATTGTTCCTTTGATAAACCTCAGTGGTAAGTGCAGTCGTTCGTCCTACCTCAGGGAAAATTTCTATTGAATTATATTGACTGATAATCTGAAACAGGTGAGATGCTCAAGCAAGTTACAGTAACTATAAGATTGTGAACATACAAATATTTAAGGGCTAAATGATATGAATTATGGAAAATGATTAAAGTACATAGAAATACTTCTTCCAGAGAAAAGAGTGAAGAGGACATCATTCAAATGCAGCAAGGTTGTCCTATTTGCAATGGTTTAGGACTTGCTAAAGTAAAATTCATTAGGCAGTTAATTGCATGAAAGTTAGAATGAAACTAATCAGTTTGTCTTACAGCTTTATGACACTCTTCCCCCACACCAAAACCTGGGTATTTCCATGACATTCTCACCAGATGCCTTACTTGTCCAAATCATGCCTCTATTCCTTAAATGTCTAAGGGTAACTTCAAGATGATGGGCTCCAAGTGTTCAGGTTTATTATATAAACTCTCTTGCTTCTCAACATCTTAGAGGTTTTTCTTATTTATTTTTAAACTCATCTAACTCTATAAAGGTATTAGGGCAATATTTTAAAATACAGTTTTAAGTACCACCTCAAATTAGATCAGAATCACCAGAAAAGTCTGTAGTGTTGTACTGCTAGAATGAGAAGAAAACTTTAGGAAAGTTTTATGATCTGGCAAACCTTGGCTTAGTAATAAGTAGCTTGGTAAGATTCAAAATCTTTGGGAACTTATCATGATTATAATTTTGATTATAATTTTCAATCAATAAAATACTCAGAAGTCAGAATGTGCTGACACCACCAAATAGCACTCCTGAGTTGCAAAGCTTGATTTTGGGCTTTATTATGCCCCAAGATTTCCCAGTAAGATCGGCTAATTTAAATAGAACAAAAGTGCTTACTCCTCAGCATTTGCATTTTGATCTTCTAAAACAAAACATGTCCTGACATTAGAAACACTTCAGCTCATACACAGCTTTATAGAAATTAAGAACAGTCCCCATTTTGTTCTCTAGAGTGAAACAGTTCTGCACAGGGATAAAGGATTTAACAAACAGGCTGGTTCTTTGCACATTTTTGTGCACAGTCATCAGATTGCAGGCCAGTGACAAGATTTGAAGATTATGGAATCTTTTTTCTACTCAAATAATATTATAATAAACATAAGAATTAAAAATCCATGATGGAGAACAGGACCTGGATTCATAGGTGCTTGCATCAGCTCTATAAACATTGTTGAAATCTGTTACTGTGTTTTCAATTGGGCTATAGAAATAATACATGTCCATTAATTAAGAAAAAAAACAGAAGTGTATGGAAAGGTAGAAAATATTATTTCATGCTCCTCTTAGGACAGTTTCTTAAATAACTGACAGAACTGCTTTATAAATATTCAAACAAATTCTTCATTTGTTATTATAAACAAAATATTTTCATGCTATTCTGTAACTTGACCTTTCACTGAATGTGTATTGGATATATTTCCATTTGGCACATATACATCTACCTCTATATAGTGTTCCGTTCTATAGATCTAATTAACCACTTATTGATGGATACATAGATTTTTCCAGTTTTGCTCTATAGCTAGCAAGACTGTAATGGGTATCTTTTCCCCTATATTTTAATGAAATTTGTGAGTATTTTTGTTGGATAAATGCCTGAAACTGGGTAGTGTAGATCAAAGACATTCGTATTTTCCATTTTTATATTACAGTGGAATTAAGTATAGGCATTTCTCCTTGAAACAGGGATCAACAAAGAATACTCTACCTTTTCATCTCTAAAACATTTCTTCTGAGACAAATAGTTCTATAGCCATAACATTTCTCAGGACAGGAATCATGTCCAGCTCATAGGGTGTATGTAGAACAGTACTTGCATAGTGTTTTTTCAAAAAGTTTAATATAAGAACAATGTACCAACTTGTATATATGTTGCAAACTGCACTGTAAGCATCCTTCACAACATGTTGAATGTTAGGACCAAAATCATAAAGTTAGTAATACTAATAATAATGCTTTTTTTCAGGGCCTCCCCAGCGGCGCAATGGTTGAGCATTGGGCTGCGAAGCTGCCTGCAGCCTCTGCAGCTCTGGCTGGATCCCCGGTCAACCCGCCCACATGGCCCGCAGACCTCTCCTGCCGCACCCGCTGCTCCCCTCAGCAATGTACTTCATCAGCCTGCCTGTTCTGCTTCTGGCTCTGGTGAATTTTCTCACCCTCCTGCGCTTCTGACTGTACCCAGCGCTTGTATAAATAAATAAATCATTTTATTTTATTTACTTATTTATTTATTTTTGGTGGGACTCTCGCCGGCAGCCGGGGAACGAACCGGCACTGCAGAGGCTGGGGGCAGCCTCGCTGCCCAACGCTCAACCACTGCACCACCAGGGGAGGCCCTAAGTAAATAAATTTTTTTTTAATTCTTTTTTTTTAAAGATTTATTTATTTATTTATTTATACAGGCACTGGGTACAGTCAGAAGCGCGGGAGGGTGAGAGAATTCACCAGAGTCAGAGCAGGCAGAAGGACCGAGGTACACTGCTGAGGGGAGCAGCGGGCGGCAGGAGAGGTCTGCGTGCTATGTGGGACCCTCTTCCGGTGGCCGGGGAGCAGCCAGGGATCGAACCAGTGCTAGAGAGGCTTCAGGCAGCTTTGCAACCCAGTGCTCAACCGCTGCGCCACCGGGGAGGCCCCCGGTTTTTTTTTGTTTTTTTTTTTTCCTTCCATTTAACCCAACACACCGCAGCAAGCACTTCAGTGTCATCTTTCAGATGCTAGGAGCTTCTGGATATCACATTATTATTCTAAAAATGCCTGACCAGGACCACACTGGTGGCCTAGGGGTTAAGTCTCAGCATTATTACCATTGCTAGGGCCTCAGTTCAATCCCCAGCCAGAGAGGTAACATACATGGTGCAGCAGACCTCTCCTGTCTTGCCTGCTGCTCTCCATAGCAGTGTGTAGATACACCTGCTCTGCTCCCCACTATCTCTGGTGAATCCTCTCACACCCCCATAGCTCTGGCTTGCACCCCAGTTCTTCTATGCATAAATAAATAAATCTTTAAAAAGTGGCTAACAAGAATGAAAATGAAGAGTTATGACAAATGCTATTAGTCTACTTCATGCTATGCAATTCTTACCTATGTTGTGATTGGTAAAGAAAATTTTAATTACTTACGATCAAACTAAACTTAAAAGAAGCACATCATTCCACAATACAGTTTTATTTTAAAATATGAAAAAAGATTGCCACATTTATTTCTAAAATAGAAATAAACATATTTATTTCTATAAATATTTCTATAAATATTTATTTCTATATATTTTTTAAGATTTATTTATTTATGCATACAAGAGCTGGGGTACAGGCCAGAGATGTGGCGGGGGGAAGGATGAGAGGATTCACCAGAGACAGAGGGGGGTACAGAATAGGCAGACTGACTGAAATACACTGCTGAGGGGAGCAGCAGGCGAGACAGGAGAGGTCTGCTTCGCCATGTGGGTTTCTCCCTGGCCAGTCGGGGATCGAACTCATGCTGCAGAAGCTGCAGATTGCTTCATAGTGCGGTGCTTAAGCCCTTGCATCACCAAGGAGGTCCTCCCTATTATTTTTTATTATAATATCAAAACATGATTACTGAAACAAAATCAGTACTACAAAATATCATAGCAGAAAAGAAGCCCAAAGACAAACATTCCTAAAACTTGGTGTATATTTTTTTATGAGTTATTACTACATGTAACATTGAATTACAAACACTTATTTAGGGCCTCCCTGGTGGCACAAGGGGTTAAGCACCGCACTATGAAGCAGCACGAGTTCGATCCCAGGCCGGCCAGAGAGAGACCCACATGGCGAAGCAGACCTCTCCAGTCTCGCCCGCTGCTCCCCTCAGCAGTGTATTTCAGTCAGTCTGCCTGTTCTGTTCCCCACTTTGTCTCTGGTGAATCTTGTCATCTACCTGCATCTCTGGGCTGTACCCCAGCTCTTGTATGCATAAATAAATCTTAAAAAAGAAATAAATAAAATAAAAACACTTATTTAATCTTTCCAACTTTCCATGCTACGTTGCTGAATCACTCTTCCAGAGACCTGATAAAAGCTATAACACTTTCAACTCATTATTTAAATTTCCTGAACATTGAATTTTCCTTTACAAAGTGAAAGGTTTGGAACACATGAATTTTCAACATCCACTCCAGTTTCAAAACATTATTTTTCTGAGAGAAAGCCAATTTCTGGTGGCATAAAACAATAAATTACAGCAATTAACATTATATTAAGTAAACTTCACATTAGTTTCCTAGACTTTTAATATAAAAACCATTTCCCATGAGAAGGAATAGTTATTACACATTGAGCCTGATGTAATAACTGTGTGGCTGAGTAAATATCATAGACATTGCAGAAGGTCACTCAGATCTTAGGACTCTGTGGAAGTGCCTTCCTTTCTGCTGTGGGAGATTCCATTTCACCAGGATGCTTGCATCCCGGACTCTATTGCCACTCTGAAATAGAACCTAACTCTGAATTACACTGACAAGTCTATTCTCCTTGATGTCTGAATTGTAATTTCGCAATGAATTATTGGATTTCAGGAATTGTTATGTTTGGGTGCAAATCTTGATATCCATAGTTTGGGGATAAATTTCTGTCTGGCCCTACACTAATTTAGTCTCAGAAGTCATTGTGACTGTCCCCCTCCCACTGTATTATATATCACTATGAATTTCAATTACAAAGAAACTAAGACTTCCTAAAGAGCTCTTCATTAAATCCTGACATCTCCAAATGGTGCAATTGTTACAGGGCAACCCCGATATAAAATTGGTTGCCTGACTGTGGGTCCTCACCAGCGCGCTTTAAAGAGAACTATTAATACTCAACTGCAGGCACACCCAAAAGGTTTAATAAAAGGTCTGTTTACAAGGGAAGGGGAAATGAGGAAATGTACAACTCAGGGAGAAAAGAGGGAAATAAAGTGTTAAATGTGTCCTACCTGTTCCAACAACATGGAATCCCAAATGGCACTCTGAGAGCTGGCAGTGAGCCAAGAGCCGAGAAGCCAACAGAGCCCCCAAGACTCACAGGTCTGGTTTTATACCAAACCCGGCTGCTTATCTCCACCCTCAGGTCCCAGCAACCTTCCCTTTGGTGGTGATGGGATTTGTCTTTCCCGATGTCTTGATAGCTTTGGTCTGGGGTGGGGGTGGAGTCCACAAAGCCTGTGTGGAATTAGCTCAGAACATCCTTTCCCCTCTAACACAATCACTTTATTTTGCTAGACTAAGGCAGCAATGAGCACAGAATTCAGGTTGCTGGGAGTATCCATTACACTTTGATAATGAAGCAAGTTTAGTCAAAAATAGTCATAATATATTTTAACATTTTTATGAAAGCAATGATTTCCTTTTTCATAACTAAAGAGCAGGTTTATTAGAAAAGGGATAGGATGGCAAAAGACACTTGTATAGACACAAGCAGGCAAGAAGAGCTGCCCCAAAAGGGACAGGTTTGCTGAGAGAGGCCTCCATGGTTGCAGGCAGGCGGCATTGAGGAGAGCCGCCTCTACTGAGGGAGGTCAGTGAAGAGAAGTCCCAGTATGGTACAGGTAATGGGCAGGCAGGAAGCTGCTGCCCTGCAGGAGAGAGTTGGTAAAAGGAAGCACCTGCATAGTCACAGGTGGGCAGACATGATTTTCAAAGCATGGCCCCCAGATCAGTGGCTTCTTCTTACTTGGGAATGTGTTAAAAATTCAGATTGAGCTAAACTGAACTAAATCCTATGTAAGTGAAAACCCAGAAATCTGTGTTTTACCAAGCAAGTGGAAACCCAGCAATCTGTGTTTTACCAAGCCCTTTAAGTGATTTTTTTTAAGAAGATTTATATATTTACGTATACAAGAACCGGGATACAGGCCAGAGGTGTGGGGGTATGAGAGGATTCACCAGAGACAGAGTGGGGAACAGAACAGGCAGATCAACTGAAACACACTGCTGAGGGGAGCAGTGGGTGAGTCAGGGGAGGTCTGCTGTGCCATGTGGGTAGCTCCCTGGCCAGGAATCGAATGTGTGCTGCAGTGGCCTTGGATAGCTTCATAGGTAGCGTCTTAACCCCTTGTGCCACCAGGGAAGCCCCCTTTAAGTGATTCTATTGTATGCTCAAGTTTAAGAACCATTGCTCTAAAGCCATCTTTGTTTTATGCATGAGACAACAATGCCCCCAGTGGCCAAAAATACATATACTATTTAAAAAATTAAGTGTGTGTGCATGTGTGTGTACTCATACACTGTATTTAAAATAATTATTGAGGATAATTTTTAATATTTTAGTAGGTTTGAAATTCAGTCCCCAAATTCACATGTATAAGAAATTTCTATTATTTATTTTTCTATTTTGTCATTTATTTATACAAATAAATAGCAGTGTGCTGTTATTTTATTAAATTTCTATTATTTCTTTTTTCACATCTAATAAAATCAAAGCTGAGACTCACTCTCACCGGATTGCCAGGAAATTAATTCTCAGTCAGTATGACAACATCCTTCTTTGCCTAGAATCAACCAGAATCCAAGAAACTTACATGGTGTTCAGAAAACGGAGAAGTTTCTTGATTCTCCAGTCCATCATAGCTTGTGATGACATCCCAATTGTCCAAATAAAACTGGACCTCTGAGGTCTATATCCTAGACACAGCTCTGTGGACACAACATGCAACCCCCTGTCTGAAATTTTGCCCGCATCTGGGCGCAACACCATAGACCACAGATCAGGGGGCTGATTCCAGAACCTTACTGCTTTATGTTCCTGTGTCTGTTTCTGGTGACTATGCCTCCCTCTCTTGCCTCAGAGACGCTGGCTCATGTGACTAGCAGCTCCATTTTAGGCAGTTCAGTTCTAAAGGCTTTAGCTTCTGCCTTGCACAAAAATTCTAATGGCCTAGTTGTCTATATGAAACAAGGTGAACTGAAAATATGAAGGGCAATAAAAAAATAGCATCTCCAAAACATTCTCTGGTGATGAGTTTAAGCAGGTTAATTATATGCTTCAACTTTTCTGTACGTTTGAAAATTCTCAAAATTAAACACTGGGAATAAAACATAGACTGCCACACATACGCCAGCTGTAAATGGGGTAATGAGCAGGGACCCCACGATGTGAGTTCCAACTGTTTTAATTCAGTCAATTCAGACAAGTGGTAAGACTGATGAGGAGGATTCAGTCCGTTAGAAACCAGGAGTGGAATGTGTGGGAAAAAAAACCATGGCTACTGTCTGGGGAAACAGAAATGCAGCATCTGAATGAGAAATATTGTCTTCCTGTGAGGGAGACAATTCAGAGCACTAGAGGGTGGAGCAAATACCAAGGACATCACTGTGATACTCTGACAAACTTCTGGCTTGATTTCTTACAGACAAAGAAGTCAATGAGAGAAGGCAGAATAAAAAGTGTTTAAGCAAGCACGTTGGAACCCCAAACAGGAAAGGGGCAATTTGGTGAAGTAGAGGCTCTATATAGTGGCTACTAACACAGATGCTGAAATGGATGCTGGGAAGGGAGCGGTTGACTGAAAAGGCAGATCAGTGAGAAAAAATTACATTCTACATACCCAAAGAAGACCACACTCTCTGCATCACCTCAAGTCTACTGGGCATGAAGTTGCTTTATTTTCGCAAACACAACATTTTACATTAGCATGGATTGCCTCTAAGGAGTGCTAGTGACTACGTGGAAACACTGCA
The DNA here is from genome assembly GCF_014898055.3 of Talpa occidentalis. Classification (NCBI taxonomy): domain Eukaryota; kingdom Metazoa; phylum Chordata; class Mammalia; order Eulipotyphla; family Talpidae; genus Talpa; species Talpa occidentalis. The sequence goes on along the minus strand of NW_023603184.1, from coordinate 97,741,060 downwards.
TAAACAAAGTTACCAAGAATCAGACAATTAGAAAGCTAAGTCCTTATTTTGTTCTACCTTAAGATGAAAATTAGAAAGGATTTCTGGTTTCTGGCTATTACATACCCAGAAATAACAATATCTGGGAAGATCTGAAATGTGAAGTTGATATTGGTTAAAATATTTAGATGTGAATTTGGACCTGCATAAGTAAGAGCTGAAGTAATGTACTGTTCATCTTAATAACACCTTAAGCAGATGTTATCATTATTAGTGACAGTCACCACTATTTGTTCTTATTCTGTCAACCAGAAAAAAAAATATTATTTAAAGGAGTGGAAGGAAAGGCAGATGGCACCTTGTCAAAATGTTCTATATATCATAGTTATAAACATTTAAATAATTCATTATTTCTATTTCAATATAACAGACTTTTGAAATATATTTTTCTGTCTTCTCTCTTGTGCTTTTGCTTAGATGAAATGTCAAGATAAAGCCAAGAAAAATAACTCTCCTGTTAAGTCCCTGTCCGGTATTTAAACAGAAAAACTTTCAGGTGATCAAGAAGTAAATTTCATGTTATCATAAGTTCTTAGCATCAGATATATGACAGGCCCAGGTATTTTAAAAGAAAAACCAAAGTATACAAGGGTCTAAAAAATGTCCATTGTAGGAATTGTGAGAACCTTAATAAATATAACAAATCTTCAAAACACAGGGCTTAGAAATAATTAGAATTTGTTCATGCATTACAAAGCACTGAGTGGAATTACATTAAAATCAATGTCAACTAGAATGTAAGCTCCATGAAGGCAAGGAGTTTGTTTGCTGCTGAATCTACACAACCTTAACATTAATTAGCACTTTGTGGATTTGCTCAGTCTTATTTGTTAAATGGATCAAAATGTACACTATTTAAAAATTGCATGTGGAAGAGAAAACAAGCAATGGAAGATGAACTTGAGAACCTACTCACTAAAAATTTAGTGAAAGGACTATATAGCAAATGTAAATTTCACTTTATTCTTGATACATTAATCCCTAAAATCTTTGCAGAGAACAGTCTCTTTGTTAATTACATTATCTAAAACAGCTTTAAAGCTGTTTCTACTTGTAATTTATTCATTTCCTTTTATGGATAGTTAAATGTTCAATGTCTATCCATATTACCAGACTTAATGCTAGGAGGGTAAGGACAGAATTTTGTTCTCTCCCATAGGCACATAGGTGAAAGAACGAATGAATGAATGAATGATAAAATAAAACATTATTAGAACTTACATTGCTTCCTTTTTTCCTTGGTGTTGATGGAGGATAAGAATAGAAAAACTGGAAAGGAGGCACCACGACATCAGAAACCTGGCTCACACAATGCCAAGAGCTGGAGGTTGGGGTAGAAGTGATTAACATAGCCTTTAACCCAACTACAGGGGTTAAATATCCTTAGGCGCCAAGGCACAGACCCAAGCAAAGTGTCAAACTGCTGTTAGTGTCTTAGGGTGCAGACCATAGGGAAAGATAGGGAGATTGAGGGCCACTGTAGAATCTCCAGTCCCTTTCAAACAGTTATCCAAAATCAACTGCAGAACAAAGCACTCCACGAAAGAGTGAGCCCCTCCCAAAGAGAAGATGACAATCTCTGCCTGGCCGGCAGCAGCAGTCCTTCTGTCCACTATGTCAAAGCAGATGCTTCATCTCACCAATTCTCTCTTCAGCTAATCAGTAAAAATATGGAATCTTGGTTAGTTTACCTCTCAGGAAATGAGAAATAAAGGAGGCTGGACAATAATACCTAAAGTTCTTTCCAATGCCCAGAATTATGATATATGTTTTATTTTTTGGTCTACTTTCTTTTGTCTTCACTGGAACTACCTTTTTCTAAGCATTTTCTTTTAACTTCTTGAATATGTGATAAAATGTAAATGCAAAGGCAACTTTGAATCACATTAACTAAATTAAGAGAGGCTTCCCTGGTGGCACAAGGGGTTAAGACGCAACCTATGAAGCTGTGGGCAGCCTCTGCAGCACAAGTTCCATCCTCTGCAGGCCAGGGAGCGACCCACATGGTGCAGCAGACCTCTCCTGACTCACCTGCTGCCCGCTACTCCCCTCAGCAGTGTATTTCAGTCAATCTGCCTGTTCTGTTCCCCACTCTGTCTCTGGTGAATCCTCTCACCCCGCCACACTTCTGGCCTGTACCCCAGCTCTTGTATGCATAAATAAATAAATCTTTAAAAAATAATAATAAAATAAAATCTGCACTATCATTTCAAAAATATTTTGTTTGCCTGATGTGTTCCTCTCATTAGCAGGGCTGGTAAAAAAAACTTAATATAATGTGCCTTCTAATAACAAACCCTGGATTGCAGCAACAATGCTTGCAAGGATGGCCCAAGCAGCTTACCCCATTTCTATTAGGAACATGTCATTTTCTGCGCCACCTTGTGGCCATAATCAACTACTACACCTTAAAGTTTCAGGTTTTTCCCAGCGCGGGTCAGACCTTCAAATATCCGCATTGCGGGAACCTGCCTCTACACAAACGTGCAGAAAATGGTGTCTGTCTTTGTAACCAGTGAAGAAAAAAAACACTTGCGCTTTTTTCTTCTTCTTCCCCCATTGCCTTTATTCCTTAATTCCTCACCTCGGGCCGTTCACCCACCGTCCTCTTAAGGTCATTCCCCATTCGCTCTCCCCAGCCATTGCATCCCCTTCCCCTTCCCCGCCCCCCATCCTCCTCCCTCCTCCCTCCTCCCTCCTCCCTCCTCCCTCCTCCCTCCGGCCCCCCAGCTAGCTCCTCCCCCCGCAAGCCCTGCCGCGAGGGCCCGCCCCCTCCCGCAGGCAACCAATGGCGGCACGGCCCCGCCCCCGCCCCCGCCCCTCCCACCGCCTCCGAGCAGCGAGCGGGGCTTGGGCCTCCGCCGCGGCCCCTGGACGCCCAGGTCTTCTTCTGGCGGCGGTGGGCGCACGCCCTGGGGGCCCGCGCCCCAACCTCGAGGGCGCCATGGACTCGCAGGGGCTGAAGGTGAGCGGTGGAGCCGGGATCTGGGTTTCTTTGGAGGGTGGCGAGCGGCCGGGGGGCGTGGAGAGAGCGCGGGCCGACTTCGCGAGGCCGTTACTACCCTGCCTGCCTCGCCGCCCCGGGGCGCCGAGTCCCAGCCTGGCCCCACGGCCTGTCGCCTGCATCAGCTGGTCACCTCCGTGGGCCCTGCGGTGGAGGCTTGAGACCCCGGGCAGCCCCTCCCCAGCGCGGTTTTCCAAATTGCCAATTGCCGTTAGTGTGCTTGTCTATCCTGTCTTGTTGGTTCTGCTTTTATATCCTGTTTGCTGCAAAAGCTTGGGTAGTGTAAGATGCGCACTGCACCGTTCTAGGTGCGATTTCTAAGGACTTAAAGCAAGTGAGGAGTTCGTCTCCTTCGTTGGAAAGTATGAGGGGCATGGGAAGGATGTATGGAAACTCTTCAAGACATGGACTTGAAAGTGGAGGAGTCTTTATTTTAGGGTGATGGCCTCTGTTTCTCTCTGATTCATCCATTTAGCAAATATTTAATGACGGCTCACATAAGAAATGATCTAAAGGTAAAGACAGGAGACTTGAAAATAAAAGTTTATTAGGAGACGATCTTTCTATTCGTTTATTCACTGATTCACTCATTCAAAAATATGGATAGAGGTCTCTCTGTGTGCCCACTTGAAGCTGGAGATAATGCTGAGAAGAACTGATAGCCCCTGCCTAAACACATTTTCCAGCAAATGCTGGGGGAAACCTTAATTAAGGAAACTACTTTTTGTTGTTCCATGTTTTACTGGAACAACTTCTTACTGCTTCTTACTGCTCCATGTTTTTCTAAACCCTGCGGAGGGTAAGCTCTGCAGTAATAAAACTAAGAAAATCTTTCTAGTCTTGCAGTTTGCATTTGGGAAGGAGGAGTTGGACAGTAAGCAACTAAATAAAACATGTGCTGTGTTAGGTAAGTGAATGGAGGACAAATTGGCATCAACAGGGGTGTCTTGTTTTTTTGTCAGAATTTATATTGTCTTTCTGTGAAACTTTCACTTATCCGCTAAACTTGTTTTCATCCTCTTAAATTTGTCCTTCACCCTGCCACCCAAATAAACTAATAAAAACACTTCCATGCTGAAAACTCTTATATGATTCTTCCTCTCTTAGACTGAAGGGTCAACTCTGAATTCTTAATAGGAGGAGGCCCTTCTTAGCTCTGACTTCCTCTCTCACCTGTCATCCAGTGGCCACTGTCTGAAGAATCTAAAACAGGGAATGGTAAACTTTCTCTGTAAAGAGCCAGGTAGTACATGTTTTAGCTTTGTGGGCTGCAGAGTCTCTGTCACATTCAACTGTCATTGCCTGAAAGCAGCCATAGACAATACTTAAATGAGCATGGCTTAGTTGCAATAAAACTTTATGGACACAGAAATTTAAATTTCATGCAATTTTCACATGTTATGAAAAAATTTTCTTTGTTTTCCTTCAACCATTGAATGGTCATATGAAAACAGGCAGCAGGCCAGATATAACCCATAGACCACAGTCTGCCAATCCCTGCTCTAATAGAATGACTTTTAGTCCTTTCATTCCTGTTTCATTGTTGGTTTCTTACCTCTGTGTTGTTGAAGTGTCTCTGCCTGGCTGATTTTTATGTCTTCTTCAAGAGTCATGAAAGATGAATATGAAGAATGTGTATGTGTGTGGAGGGGGAGTGAGAAGTTTGTAAATCTAGAGTCAGTCCTGTAGTCCCCAAGAATCTGTTCCTTAATTTTACTCTTCCATTCTCCCACATTCCGACCTCATTTATCTGTGTTCCTAAAGCAATTTGTAAGCTCTTTTCTTGCCCTACTACATTGTATTTCAGTTAGTCTTTTGAGTCTAGCCTCATCTGGAAACCTGAGCTATTATTGTGGGACAGGACCTATGTCTTTTTGACCTTCATTTTCCCATCTACCCAGTACCAGGCTCTAGTCAGTTAATGTTTATTGGATTGAACAATCTAACTGGAACCAGGGCAGTAGTAAATAGGTCTGGAGAGTGGGAAGAAACAAGTAACCCTAATGATCTATTAGACTAAGGGGGACTGGGCAAAAGAGAAAGGAAGATTCCGTAACTCAATTTCTGGCTTGGGTCGCAGCACAAATGGAAGGTGAATCTGGATGGTAGACAAGAGGTCTTGGCTGGACACATGATTTTTTTTATTTCATAAAAAAATGGGTTTCACTGGAACTCTATTTGTCCAGAATTTGAGTTTTGCAATCTATCTTAATTAATCCTTAAAATCACCTATAAATGACTAATAACGTTTTATAAATGGGCAAACTGAGGGGCTGTAAGACGGACCAGAAATTTTAAACCTGTCTTTTTTGCCTTTAAATCCATGTACTTTTTATGATACCATGCCACTGCCTTTCAGAAGAGTTTCAGATGCCGAGTGCTGGACAGAAGTCAAGCATGACAATATTAAAAGAGTCCTTAATTGTGGCAAACTGAGAGGTCATTTGTGAGAAAATTGCAGTTTATCTCAATGTATTTTGGGGTGTTGGAGATGGAGTATGAATCACACTTTCGAGAAAGATGGCAAAGAAGAAGACCAGAGTGCATTAGCCACAAAGACGGAAGCAGAATGAAACTTAGAGAATATTTGCCTAATGGTTGGTACTAGAGCAGCACATGAACCATACCTCTCCAGATACAATAGACCTGCAAAAGGAGCTGTCTAAGCATGCTTTTGTTTTAGTCCTGTCAGTCAGTGCTTCATGGAGTCCTCACTCCTGCTGAACCTGCTGTAGTCACAGTAGGAAGGTGCATGATGGCCCAAATTGGCTTATGGAGGTGATTTAGGTGTCTCACAGTGACGGTGAATGTGCTTCCTTCTTTAATTCAGTTAGCAATTAAGCCTTTGATGTGATTCTGGGTAAATTATTTACCCACCACCTCAGAATTTAGTATCTCGTGATCTTTTTCTCCATTATAAATATAAATATAGTTTTTAAAAAGTTTTCCATTTAATTTTTTTAGGTAATCTGTTCTTACTGACAGTTTTTGTATTGTAGAACTTAGAAAACAAGATAATATTTGACAATAAATTGCTGAGTTTAATTGCTCATTACTTTAAGGGCCGTACAAACAAAATAGAAACAAGATTTCCTTAAAAAGAAACTGAAAGCCTGGGATTGGAAGCCTCAGCTTTTTTTTTTAAATTCTTACTTTTTGTTTTCCTATTTAAGAAAATGTGGGCAAAGAAAATAGGTGAAAGTAGCTGATTTTAGTATTATTGACAATTAGAAAAAAGATTTCAATTACTAGAAAACATTGAGTTATCTCAGTAATTTTGTGTTTGTATTCTGAATGCTTAGTATTAAAACCTTCAACAATGTTCTAAGACACTTGGAAGAAAGTAGTTATTAGTTTTCGATTATTCGAGATTTTGGTATAATAACTGCTCCTGAGAGTACAGCAGAACACTTGAATCTTTTTAACATTTAGTTTTGTGTCTTTTTAGGCTTTGATTAATTATTACTGTCAAGAAAGATATTTCCATCATGTGTTACTTGTTGCCAGTGAAGGAAAGAAGAGGTATGGCAATGACCCTGTCTTCAGGTTTTATCATGCCTATGGTACATTAATGGAAGGTGTGTGCTCATTATTAAATGTGTTATGTAAAGCTTTAAATTCTTCTTTTGCAGTAAGAGTAATTTTTCACATTATAATCTTGATTTTCAGGTAAAACTCAAGAAGCTCTTCGAGAATTTGAAGCTCTTAAAAATAAACAAGATGTATCACTTTGTTCTCTAATTGCACTGATATACACCCACAGAATGAGTCCTAACCCAGGTACAGTATTTAAATACAATGCTTAGGACAGTTTTCCTACTTAATTCATTTTGTTTTTTTTTTTTAAACTACCATGCATTCAATCTGATCATGCTGCATTATATTTTTTCTATGATGCTAATTATGTCATATTTGCTCTATCTTCCTGACAACATTATAAATACATGAGGCATGAGAAGTATGTCTTATATTACTTCATATTCTTTATATCCTATGGCAGAAGTTTCTTTACAACACAGGGATTGTTTAAGGACAGCCACAATACAGGAATATACATAAATTGTTTGCAGTGGCCAACTTTACAACTTGTTGTGTGAAAATATAAATATAGAGCTATATGCAGCTTACCTCCTCTGTATTTTAAGCTTCTTAAAGTGTTTACTTTTAAGTGTTTATTCCCCAAGGGTCTGATCTATTGGAAGATATTTAGTATAATGCCTGCTCCTCCACTGATGAGTTCTGTTTGTGTTATGACTTTTTTTTTAAAGATTTATTTATTTATGCATACAAGAACTGTACTATAGGTGGTGCAGGGAGGTGAGAGGATTCACCAGAGACCAAGTGAGAAACAGAACAGGCGGATTGACAGAAATACATTGCTGAGGGGAGCAGTGGGAGAGACAGGAAAGGTTTGCTGTGCCATGTGGGTTAACTCCTTGGCTGGGGATCAAACTCGTGCAGCAGCTGCAGCGGCTGCCGATAGCTTCATTGTGCTGAGACTTAACCCCTTGCACCACCAGGGAGGCCCCTGTTATAACTTTTTTATGAAAACTTCTGAAGGTGTTCAAGTGGGTATTGGGGACAGGGCAGCTGGAATCTTATTGCCAAGTGAAATGTAGCCTTCCAGAAATAATTTTATTTCCTCAATTCATAAATTTGTATCTTGGTAATTCCACATTTACATTTAAATTTGTATCATTAGAGTTAGAAGAGTTATTAGCATCCATTTCTAGGAAGATGGTCTATTAGAGTCACAATCCTTAACTTTGACATTGCTTTTCCTTATTACTTAGCTGATACTGATTCTAATTGGGTCCAGGATTTAGATTTAATTGATGTTAGTGACCTAAACACATACTCATGGTAGATTTAACAGAAGTGATTAGAGTTATTAGTAACATGCCATCTATTTAAGGGAGTAGTCAGTATTAAACTATGTAAGAAACAACAGTTATACTATCTTTTCACTGACCTGTGACAGTAGACTGGATGTTTATTTAGAGTTTGATTAAGGAGTTGGGAAATATGAATACTGCTCCAGAATATGCATCTAACATTGTATAATTTCAGAATCATTATTATTATTAAAAATATTTGGGGCCTCCTTGGTGGTACAGGGATTAAGTGCTATCAAGCTACTGCCAGCCACTATAACATGAGTTCAATCCCCGGCCAGGGAGCTGACTCACATGGCACAGCAGACCTCTCCAGTCTCGCCCGCTGCTCCCCTCAGCAGTGTATTTCACTCAATCCTCCTGTTCTGCTCCCCATTCTGTCTGGCGAATCCTCTCACCACCACTCCTGCCCCCCTGCACCTCTGGCCTACACTCTAGTTCTTATATGTATAAATAAATAAATCTTTTAAAAAATATATTTGCATACATACATAGCATTTACATCTTGGAAATGATATGAATTATAGAAGTGCAGTATGCAGCATATGCAGTATGGTGACTAAAGCATGTGGTTGTTGAGTACTTGAAATGTGTCTGGTTTTGATTGGGGTACCAGATTTTTAATTTGATTTTAAACTTAAAACCAATATTTGATCCAATTATTAGAAAAGTTGTATTTGGAACAAGTGTGTGGATTTGCCTTTTCAACTATAAGATTTATGAAGTTTGAGTACAAATTAAATATTTCTAGAGAAATTTATGATCTAAATTGAGATGTAAAGTATATACCAGATAATGAAGATTTAGTAAGAAGAAAAAACCAAAATATTTCATTAATAACTTTTTGTCAATTATGTGTTTAAGTGATAAGTTGAATGTATTAGGTTAAATACTTTATTAAAAATAAATTCTTATTACCTCTTTGATGTGGTACTGAGCAATTTTAAATTACATGTGTGACTTTTATTTTATTTCTATGAGACAGTGCTGCTATAGAAAGAACTAAATTATCTGCCCTGTTAATCATCTAACCTGTTGGAAACACTTGATCTTTACTTTAATTTTCATTTAATGCCCTTTTTTTCTTTCCTAGATAGAGAAGCTATTCTGGAATCAGATGCCAAGGTGAAGGAACAACGTAAAGGAGCAGGACCAAATGTTTTGTACCATGCAGGCTTATTTCTGTGGCACCTTGGTCGCCACGATAAGGCGAGAGAATATACTGACAGAATGATAAAAATATCAAATGGTAGCAAAGAGGTAACTGATTTTCTTACTTTGAAATAGTAACATTAAAGGAAGCTAATGTTGTTCATGTACTCAGAAGGATCTGCTGTTTAATTCTTTGTTGTTGCCCACTCTATTCTTGCTTTATAAATAGCAGCTTTAAGTTAGTATTTTATTATTATGTAAAATTGTGGTTCTCTAAGGTTGTTTGTTTTCATGCTGTTTATTATATCTTGAAAAGATTCTTCCCTCCCATCTTTCCCTCCTACACTCCTGTCTGAACTGCTGTAGATACAAGGCACCATTATTTTGTGCTGTTAATAGCATAAAGATAAGATAAATTGCTTTCACGAATGGATCACCTAATAGGAGCACAGACCGGGCTACTATTGTGAGAAAATTTACAAATGGTATGAAAGAGGTGTGACAAAAAACTTCTCAGGAAAATAGTAGTTTATTGTTTGCTTGCTTTATGCTTTATACTATAATAAGTACTTAAGGAGAGATCACATCTTAGTGTTAGTGAAGGAAATCGCATTTGAGTGAAAACCAGAAAGATACTGTTTCAACAAAGGAAAGTAGAGTCTTCAGCATGGGAGATAATAGAGGGAAATAAGGAAAAAAAAGGAGACATGTTGCTTCTGGGTATAATGAGAACTCACACTTGACAGGAACACAGGGCACATATGTGAGAAGAAGGTGGAAGAAAAGCTTGGAAGTTGTGTGGGAGCACACACAACTTGTAGGATCAAATACAACTTGTAGGATCTTGACTTATAGGTACAGGTATTTATATCTCATTCAATTGGCATTGAGAGATCATTGAAGGTTTTCAATAATGACAGTGATTATTAGAGTGCAAATTCAGATTAATTTACCAATGCTTTACAAGAGCACCTGACCTGAGGAGAAAACAGAACGCACCAAAAAAGGTAGTACTTGGGCCTCCCCAGTGGTGCAGCAGGTTGAGTGCAGCGCTGTGAAGCTGTCCGCAGTCTCTGCAGCACGGGTTCGATTCCAGGTCAGCCAGGGAGCAACCCACATGGCAAGGCAGACCTCTCCTATCTCACCTGCTGTTCCCCCAGCAGTGTACTTCAGTCTATCTGTCTGTTCTGTTCCCTGCTCTATCTCTGGTGAATCCTGGCACCCACCCACACTTGTGGCCTGTACCCAGCTATTGTATAACTAAAATAAATCTTTAAAAAAGAAAAATAAAAGGTAGTACTTTCTAGTAGAAGATTTTGAAGGCCTATGCTAAAATAGTGTACAATGAGTATGAGTTTGAGAATTTTTAAATACCCACAGACTTGTCACCTGATTATAAATAGTGGGGAAAAGTGAGGTGTTAGATATTGAGGGTATCTCTTTGAGGTTATAAACCTGGAAAATTCATAGGTCACTTAACATGAACAGAATACACTGGGATGATAATCTTGAAGGGAGGTGATATTATTTGGCTTAAGACATGGTACATTTCATGTCTGGTGGAGCAGTGAAATGGATATAGTAGATGAAATTTTGGAAAAAGAAAAGTTTAGAAATGACATTGGTATAGAAATATAGGTTGGAAATCATCTACACAAGAAATAGTAATTGATTCAAATAAGGACTTTGTTAAAGTGAGAAGAATTATTTTAGTATTATTATCTGTCTTTTCAAGTGAAATATAAGGAAGTAAATAGTCTTAGAAAAATGCAAGTTTATGAGTTAACCAGGATATTTCCTAGCAGAAGAGCAGATTTCACATCTTTTAATTTGATATTAGAAAGAAAAATAACCTACCTGTATCTATCTTTTCACTCATATAACCCCTAACTACATTAGCCCACTAACATTTCTGAAAGTAAACATCCATGACCTCTTCAGTTTTTATTTTTGAGATTTTTTTTATCATCTCATTTGAAACTTACTGGACTTGTCATAGAGATTAAGGAGATAGTTGCCAAATTCTTATTTTTTTTTAAAGATTTTTATTTATTTATTTATGCAAGCACTGGGTACAGTCAGAAGCGCAGGAGGGTGAGAGAATTCACCAGAGCCAGAGTGGGGAACAGAACAGGCAGACTGACGAAATACACTGCTGAGGGGAGCAGCGGGCATGGCAGGAGAGGTCTGCACGCCATGTGGGACCCTCGCTGGCGGCCGGGGATCAAACTGGTGCTGCAGAGCCTGCGGGCAGCTTCGCAGCCCAGCGCTCAGCTGCTGTGCCACCAGGGAGGCCCAAATTATCTTATTTTTAATTTATGTGAAGCAACACATTTTTATTTATTTCATCTTAGTTCATTTGGTCTTTTTGCTAAAGAAAGAAGTAACAGATTTTTATTTATCTTTTTTTTTTTTTCATGTTTAATTTACTAGCAAAGCCATCAGGTAGAATACTGGTTATTTAGCGTTAATGGAATATTTGACCAGCTTCTTAGTATTTATATTGAGATCCTAGTAATAGTAAAGGCTGGAATTCATAATATAGTCCCAAGATTCTAGGCTGGCAGTGGTTCAAAAGTAATGCTATTGCACAAAGTTTTATTGTTCATAAAATTACTTGATAAACTACTTATTTTTAAAAAATGACTTTAGGTTTACCTCTTTTATTGGTATTTATTTCCTTCCCAAAGAAATGAAAATATGATTAGAATTATTTATTTTACAGGGACAGGTTTTAAGAGCGTGGCTTGATATTACAAGAGGAAAAGAGCCGTATCCTAAAAAGGCACTAAGATATTTTGAAGAGGGATTACAGGATGGAAATGATATTTTTGCTCTGCTGGGTAAGGTGAGTTGGAGTTAGGCTAAATAAATTATGTTTTAAAGTATGTTCACAATATACCCGAAACCTAACAAAATGAAGTAGCTAAAAAAAGATTAATTTTCACATATTTTTTCTTTTAAACTCTAAACCATAGGAAAGATTTGCATTTGCATAGGCCAGTGATCAGTAAACTAGGGAAATGTATTCCATACCAAATTCCCAAAACCTACATTGGTTTTAATTATAGATGATGACGGTTCATACTTATTTACTCAGCAAATTTTTTAGTGTCTAATATGTGTAAGACATCACAGTACATTATGGGGTACCTTGAGTAAAATAAAACTTCCTGCTTTTATTCTGTTGGTGGAGACACAACAAAATAATTAAGTATGTGATGTATTAGAAGGTGACCAGTGTGATGGAGAAATAAATAAATCAAGGAAATGGGGAGATGTAGAGCATGTAGATGTAGGGTCTGAACTTGCAATTTTAAATGATGTAATCAGAGAAAGTAGCATTTAAACAAAGACTTACAGGAGATGAGTGTGAAGCCTTTAGGGCACATACAAGAAAATATTACAAATATAGGTTATAATAAGTTCAGTCCTGTAAGGCATGCAAGGCTTTGCCGTAATGCCAGACAACCAGAGCTGAATGAAGTGAACATGACAGCGAAATAAGGCGGGTGTGGGGGCATGAGAAGAGGTAGGATACAGTCTGTAAAGCCTTTGGCTTTAGTTTTGAATCAGATGGTTAGGCAGCCGATGAAAAGAGAAGAAACATGCTGTGACTTACATTGTGAGGGGTGAGCAGCTGAAAGAGTCAGAAATCATTGATAGTTGAAAATGTTTGACATGGACTCTTTTGTTAAACCCATTGATGCCTTCTGGACTCCAGAATATGTTTTTAAATTTTGCTTCAGCAAAAACAATATATTATAGTAATATTATAGATTGATTGAGATTGAATGCTCATTTTTAACTGAGCCATATCAGAACTAAATTTATTCCTAAAGGTATAGAAGTAAATTTTAAAAAATATGATAGGTGATAAATGTGTATCATTATCTGTTTTTAAAGTAAATATGTATTTATAATTTTACTTATTTTCTAACTATAGAAGTATTAGATGAACTTTGTAAATAATTTTTCTGACTGTCATAGCATCTGAATATAAAATAAATATCATTACTGGAGATAACCAACCACTTGAACTATTATATGTGACATTTCTTCATGTTAGTTAATACAGATTTACACATTTACATAATCACTTTATATGATTGCCTAAAATTTTATTAAACAGATATGTTATAATTTAATTATCTGTGGACATTTTGGGTTTTTTCATTTTCTCTTGCAAATAATACTTCCATAAATATAATCTGTATGTTTCTGTATGGTAATTATTTCCTTAGGTAAAATACTGAGGTAAAGGGAGCTGTTTTTTGCTTATTTTAAGTTTTGTCTAGGTGTAAATTTTTTGAAGGTATAAAGTCTCTTAATTTTATTTATTTATTTATTTTTAAATAATAAATTTTATTTTTATATTCCCCATACAATTGCAACCCCCCCATTTTGACCCCAATCCCTTCCCATCGTCCCCCCCCTCCAAAAGTGTCTCTGGTTCATAGTTTTTTGTTGATTTTGATTTTCACTTTCTTATAGTTGTTCATTTTCCTGGTCCCTTATTTAAGTTTTCTAGATTCCTGCTATGAGTGAGACCATCCAGTATTTTTCTTTTTCTTTCTGGCTTATTTCGCTGAGCATGATCCCTTCCAGCTCCATCCATGTTGCTGCAAAATGCATGTGTTTATCTTTTTTGAATGCTGAGTAATATTCCATGGTATATATGTACCACATCTTCTTGATCTAGTCATCTATTTTTGGGCATTTGGGCTGTTTCCAAAGCTTAGCTATTGTAAATAGTGCTGCTATAAACATAGGGGTGCAGGTGTTCTTTGGAATTGATGTTTCTGTGACCTTTGGGTAAATACCTAGGAGTGGAATTGCTGGATCATATGGAAGCTCTATGTTCAGTAGGTCCAGAAATCTCCACACAGCTCTCCATAGTGGTTGGACCAGTTTGCACTCCCACCAACAGTGCAGAAGAGTTCCTTTTTCTCCACACCCTCGCCAACATTTGTTGTTGCTAGTTTTTTTAATATGGGCCATTCTCACTGGTGTAAGATGGTATCTTATGGTAGTTTTGATTTGCATTTCCCTGATTACAAGTGATGTTGAACATTTTTTCATATGCCTGTTGGCCATTTGCTTTTCCTCTTCAGAGAAGTTTCTTTTTAGCTCTTCTGCCCATTTTTTGACTGGATTATTTTCTTTGTTGTTGTTGAGTCTCATCAGCTCTTTGCAGATTTTTGTCATCAGTCCTTTATCATTAGTGTTGTGTGCAAAAATGTTCTCCCAGTTGGTGGGGTTTCTCTTTGTTTTTGTTATTGTCTCTTTTGCTGTGCAGAAGCTCTTTAATTTGATGTAGTCCCAGCTGTTTATCTTTGCCTTCACTATCACTGCTTTGGGTGATGTGTCTGTAAAGATGTCTTTGATGTGCATATCCCGTAGTGTTTCGCCTATATTTCCTTCTATGTATTTTATGGTTTCAGGTTTTATGTCTAGTTCTTTAATCCATTTTGAGTTGGTTTTTGTGTATGGTGTGAGGTAGTGGTCAAGCTTCATTCTTTTGCATGTAGCGACCCAGTTTTCCCAGCACCATTTATTGAACAAACTTTCTTTGCTCCAATGCATATTCTTTGCTCCTTTGTCAAAGATTAGTTGACCATAAATCTGTGGGTTTATTTCTGGATTTTCTATTCGATTCCATTGGTCTGTGTGTCTGTTCTTGTTCCAATACCATGCAGTTTTGATGATTATGGCTTTGTAGTATAGCCTGAAATCTGGGAGTGTGATGCCTCCATTCCCTTCTTTTTTTTCAGGAGAGCTTTGGCTATTCGGGGTTTTTGGTGATTCCATATGAATTTCATCAATAATTATTCTATTTCTTTGAAGAATAACATTGAAATTTTTATTGGAATAGCATTGAATCGGTATATTGCTTTTGGTAGGATGGCCATTTTAATAATGTTTAAGTCTCTTAATTTTAGATGGTACTTAACAAATATCCTAAAAATATTTTAATCTTAAAAGATATCTTCTGTTCTAAATAAGAAGCATTCTTTATTTTATGGCATTTTTAAAAACATTAAGATGTATTTATCCTAGTAATCATATTTCTCAGTTATTTAAAGGGCATTTTAAAACAAAATGTCACTTATATAAAATATTTCTATTGTTCTGTGATATTTTAAAACTTTGCATTGATAAGAAATTACATAGCAAGTTAGGTATGTAATATGTTAGAAATGTTTTTTTCTCACTATAAAGGTGATAACTGTGACTTACAAGAAAAGTAAGAAAGCAAAAATATAGAAAAATTTAAAAACTAGTATCCTACCTGTGTGGGGATACCTGTGGTAAGAGCCTTAGTAGACCTACCTCCATCTGATGGCCCTTTGTTCTCTCCTATTAGGCACAATGCCTTGAGATGCGCCAGAATTACTCAGGTGCTCTGGAGACTGTGAACCAGATAATCACGAACTTTCCAAATTTCCTTCCTGCCTTTGTAAAGAAAATGAAATTACAGCTAGCCTTGCAGGATTGGGACCAGACAGTTGAGACAGCACAGAGGTTAAGTAAAAATATACATGATGCAAGTATCTTTGTATATGGGTATAATTTTCCAAAAAAAAAGAAATCTATGCTGCTGTTGTTTACCATAAGATTTTTTTTAAATTTGATTTTTCCAAGTGGGATAGAATTGAGGAAAAACATAACATTGCACTGTTCATAAAAGTGGAATGTACTGATTTACATAAATATTTGAGGACTGATTTTAAGACACTTTCATGCAAACAGACAAATATCCCTGCCCTCATGAAGCTTATATTCTAATGAAGGGAACCATATAGTAATGACAGCAAATAAGTTACGTAATATTTTAGAAAGTTGCACATCCTTTGGAGAAAAAATAAAACAGCAAAATGCAGTAGGAAGTGGGGAGGAGGGATTCTATCTTATGAATGGGTCAGGGAAGACCTCACTAAGAACATGGCATTTGTTTTTTGTATTTTTTTTTAATATCTATTTTTAAAGATTTATTTATTTATATAAGAACAGGGTTACAGGTCAGATGTGCGGGAGGGTGAGAGAATTCACCAGAGACAGAGTGGGGAACAGAACAGGCAGACTGACTGAAACACACTGCTGAGGGGAGCAGTGGGTGAGACAGGAGAGGTCTGTTGTGCCATGTGGGTATCTCCGCGGCTGGCAGGTATCAAACTGGCACTGCAGAGGCTGCGGACAGCTTCATAGCGCTGCGCTCTACCACCTGTGCTACCAGGGAGGCCCAGAACATGGCATTTGAACAAAGGGAGCACACCATGCAAAGAGGAGGAAAAGCAAGTAGAATATGTTATTTGTTAGAGTAGTAGAAAGGATTACAAAAGTAGGTAATGAAGTCAATATGGAAAGATGAAAGGGAGCAAAGGTGCCAACTCAAAAGTTTTGTTTTTTTTGTAAAGATTTTTTTCCTTCTGAAAAAGGATTTCTTTCTTTAGTTTTTCTTATGAAATGTGAAGTCAGTGGAGAGTTGCTCTCCCTCCTTCCTTCTCTCTCTCTTTCTTCTTCTCCCCCTTCTTTTTTGTGCTCTGTTATTTTTTTAAGTTAGAGAAACCAGTATTTCATCCTGTTTTAGGTTGAGTTGCATTCAATCCAATGTATAGATTTGAGTTGCAGTCAACCCCATCTATAGACTTAGGATTAAATCTATAGATTGCTTAGGGACAATTTTTTAAACCAAAAATGAGTATTATGAGGCATATAATAATAAGCACTATTTCTCATGCTCATTTGGGTCATCTAGGATTGGCTGATCTGGACCAGGCTTATCTGGGATTCTGCTGTAAACTTATATGAGCTGGGTGGTATGGCACCTCATTGCCCCAGTAAAGATGCACCTCAGCAATTGTGGGTGCTTTGGTAGTAGGTGTGGTGTGGTAATGTGCATCTGAAGCATTGTGAACTTACATACTTACTTCATATATAGTGTTGTAACCCGATGTTACCTCAATAAAGAAAAAAATTTGAAGTAATACAGTTTAAAAAAAAGAATGCAACTCAGTAAATAAGTGTTGTTCCCTGGGGCTAAGCTAAAGAGCAGCAGCTACCAGAGTAATCTCATTTCATGTTCATGGCAGAGATGTAAGAGGACATGTAGAAACATGTGATGCCTATGAATGGCACTCTGCTACTCCTGTCCACATTTCACCGGCCAATGCATGAAAAACATCTGAGTCCATAGTCAATGAGCAGTTAAGTACACACCAACATTTGTAGGGATAACTGCTCAATTATATGGCAGAAGGCACATATTCAGAAAGGGTCAAAAAAATGGACTAATATTTCCATTTAGCACATCATCCCTGATAAGAAACTTAGTTTGTTACCCCATTCCATCAGTTCCTTTTCTAAATACTCTTGAGTAAAGCTTGATAGGAATTTTTATAGTTTTTTTGCAAATTTCTTACTGTTTGTTTTTGTTATCATTTGTAGTATATTTTTCCACAGTATTTTCTAATTCGTTTTTATGACGTGTCTATTTTAATGTTTTGAATTACATTAGTAGATTTTTAATTCTCAACCTGTCTTTACATTCCTGGAATTTTTGTAATAAATCTGTCTGGTTTAAGGTTAATTATTCTTTTAATAGATTGTTGGGTATAGTTAGCTAATATTTTACTCAGGATTGGTACAGAATTTCATGAAACTGGTACAATCTCTACATATCCTTTTTAAATATGTTAGGAATTAATCTATAGTTTCTTTTTAATTTAAGTAATGAAGTTGATAAGCTTCATAAAGAATGTTCACTAATGAAAATGACAGTGAAATAGATTGGCAAATCAACTTTTCAGGCTCTCAACTAAAAGAAAATATGTAAGTTTATTTTAACATTAAGTGAAATATTTTTCTGCAGGTTACTGCTTCAAGATAATCAAAATGTGGAAGCTCTAAGAATGCTGGCTCTTTATTATTTGTGTCGGGAGGGGGATCTAGAGAAGGTAAGTTGGACTATGCTATTTATGTTTCTAGTATTAAACATGTACTTAGTTGTAAGCACACAGTAGAGCCTTGAGAAACTCTTTTAGAATATATGGTAATATTTAGTTGATTCCTAGAAATATCCCTTAGTAAAGAGATGAGCGTCTAACATCAACAAGTTAAACAAAAATGTCATCTAGTTAAAATTACCCATGAAAATTCCTTACATTATGATTTACAATATAAATTTCCCATGCAGAAACTTGCATTCCCATATTCATTGCAGTGCTACTTACAATAGCCAAGCTATGGAAGCATCCTAAGTACCCCAAAACAGATGAGTGTATCAAGATGTGGTATATATACACGATGGAATCTATACAGCCACCAAAAGAGATAAATTGGCGCCATTTATGGATGATACTGGAAGGGATTATGCTAAGTGAAATAAGTTAGAAGGAGAAAGGTGACAGATAGTGTCACTAATATGTGGAATATACAGAAAGCAGAAAAAGAGTCCGATAAAGCCAAACTCAAAACTAGTACTTGAAAGTTGACTATAGATTTGAGACATTCAGAGTGGATAGGGAGAGAGGGGTGAACACCAAGTTGAGAGGAAGTACAATGGAGGTGGACTGTGGGTACTTCGGTGCTGGGAACACCACAGTCACATCACACAAAGTGGGGGGGTCTTATACTGCCAAAATACAAACAACAATAAGCCAACGTTACCCCAAAATGAAATAAATAAAATCATTTCCCATGTAATAATATATATGAATAATACACATTTTAATTGCATTTGCATAAGTTAAACAGGGTTATGATAAAATCACGCTGGACCTTGTAATAAGGTACATGTTTCTCTGGTAGTGAACACATTGACTATGTACTGGATTATGGAATGCCAAAATTCAGTCTGAAGTAAATAATACAACAAATCATAGATTTAGATTGTGTTTATTTTGGTTAAATTGGTAATTGTGACAATGCCTAATAAATACTTCAGAAATAGTAAAAGAATCTTAGAAGAAGCAACTTTTGAGTAAATTTTCCAGGCATTGAAATTACTTACATCTTCAAATAATACTAATATTTGTGCATATGTGAGCCACATTCGCAGCTCACATGTGTCATGAACTAATTATTGGAGAGGGAACTTGGCCTGTGTAGAGTTAATTGAATATTATGGTTTTCTTTTCCCCCCCCAAACTTTTCATTCAATAACATATATTAAAGAAATACACTCTAAAACTCAATTCTTTATGTAATTAATTGAGCTTTTTTAAAAGACCTCCTTATACATCTTACAACATAAATAATTGGAAGGGGGTATTTGTAAAAACAAAGATCTCTTAAAATAATAATAATGTTTATTAGTATCTGTTATGATTTATGTTCTTGTTGCCTTAGTTTATTTTAAAATTATATTACATACTTTTGTTCTAGGCTTCTACCACGCTAGAAAACTTAGGAAATGCTTTGGACATCATGGAACCACAGAATGCTCAACTTTATTTTACTATGACAATAGCCTTCAGCAGAACTGTAAGAATGCCTCCAATGTATCAGAGCTCTGTTATCTGTAGCTGGGAATATAAAATAAGTCATAAAAGTTGAGGTACCAAAGAGCATATGGCCTAGAGTAAAAACATTTATATGTAAACATGTGATACATTGCTAACGAAGGCAGTTCAAAGGAGATGTGGTTTCTGACTATAAGCTTCATGAATTAAGTGGCACTAGTTGAACCTATGAGGACAGGAAAGTTCCTTCCTATAAAACAAATAGGAAGTGGTTTATTTTAACCAGTACTTAGGATTTATGACCAGGATTATTTTTGTATTTGCTTCTTTTTAAAAAATAGGTTTTAAATTGGATAAGAGAATATTTTGGTGGGTGAAATAACATCTCATTTTTCATAATAGGAAAGATGTTTTTATTACAAGCATCCAATAGAAAGAAGGTAATCCCTAATAAAATAGAATAATAAGTAGAATCTCATAATCAATACTTAGAATGAGAGGATTAAACATTTATTAGAATAAGAAAAAATAAAGAAAAAAGTACACATAAGCAAAATAATAAATATAAAATTGAAAGAAAAAATGAAAGCTACTAACTTATATTTGTTAATGAATAATTAACTTATATGTAATAATGAATAAAATGAATCTTCTTGTTTAAAACAAATATTGTGTGAAATTGAGGGAAAAAGCTTGCCATTACAAAAGTTTGACTTAAGGATGGTATTTTATCTACCTATGGGCATACACATTGTGTTGATCAACTTACAAAAATTCATGCAGTTTAGTGTTTTATTCTTTTTTTTAAATTTTTATTTATTTATTTATTTATACAAGCACTGGATACAGTCAGAAGCGTGGGAGGGTGAGAGAATTCACCAGAGCCAGAGCGGGGAGCAGAGCAGAGCAGGCAGATGGACAAAGTACACTGCTGAGGGGAGCAGCGGGTGGCAGGAGAGGTCTGCGCGCCATGTGGGACCCTCCTCCAGTGGCCGGGGCGCAGCTGGGGATCGAACCGGAGCTGCAGAGGCTGCGGGCAGCTTCGCAACCCAGCGCTCATCTGCTGCGCCACCAGGGAGGCCTCTAGTGTTTTATTCTTAAAAGTTTTTGTCTTCAAAAAATATACTTATTTTAACAGCCTTGACAAATTTCTTGAAATATTTTTGGAGTTTTTTTCAAGAAGATTCTAAGGCATGATCTTTTCTAATATTCTCACTGGTGGTACACCTGCCCTTAGGGGAAAGCAGATCCCTGTCTTAGTGTTTAATTCAATATGTATGTCGCCTATTATTCAGTTTAAAACTTTTTTCAAATAGTTTTTTAAGCAAATACAATGTGTATATTTTTTACATAGTCTACTGTTTCAGTGATGAGACTGTTTGAAAAAATAGTTCTAAAAATATGCTTGTGCAGCAACATCATTATAGTAAGTGGACTTTTCAAGATAGCTATTTTTTTTAAAGATTTATTTATTTATTTATTTATGTATACAAGCACTGAATACAGTCAAAAGTGTGGGAGGGTAAGAGAGAATTCACCAGAGCCAGAGCAGGGAGCAGAACAGACAGATGGACGAAACACACTGCTGAGGGGCACGGCAGGAGAGGTCTGCGCGCCATGTGGGACCCTCTGTGGTGGCCGGGGATCAAACCAGGGCTGCAGAGGCTGCTGGCAGCTTCGCAGCCCAGCACTCAACTGTTGCACCACCAGGGAGGCCCCAAGATAGCTATTTTTAAAAAGCATTACTCATTAGGATATTTAAGTCTGATAGTTTAGGAAACTTTCTTGCAACATTGTTTCAATAATAAATAACAGTATTTTTCTTTGGTTATTAAGTCATTTCACTTTTTTTCATAGAGAAAGAAAAAATACCTTTTTCATCTGAGTAGAAAGGTTCTAGAATAACATTTTTTTTTCTTTTTAGTGTGGACGTAGTCAACTCATTCTTCAAAAAATTCAAACATTACTAGAAAGAGCTTTTAATTTAAATCCTCAGCAATCAGAATTTGCTACAGAACTTGGACACCAAATGATTTTACAAGGAAAAGTGAAAGAGGCATTGAAGTGGTTTAAGACTGCCATGACACTTGATGAAACTAGTGTCCCTGCACTAGTTGGTATGACAACTATGTCTATAAATGTTTCTCATAAGGATGCCAGTAAAAATTGCTTTTAATACCACCATTGAAGAATAAGAAAGTGTGTTTTCTGGTTTTCTAAAATTAAACTGTTCTCCATTATCAGCAATAGGAAAAAAAAATCTTTAAAAATAACTTTTTATTTCTTAAATAATATCTTGATGAAATAGACTTAAGAGTTAGTTCATATATGTTAAGAATTCTTTAGTAGATGATTTGATACAGGTCCAAATTTCTCCACTTTATTTTCTTTTTCTCTTTACTCTCTCTTCTTTTTTTTTTTAATCTAAAACTGATGCATTTTGGGAGAAATGGCACCTGCAGTTATGTAAATTTGGCTAATTGTCTTGTTTGGTTTTAGGATTTATCCGTTGTCAATTAATAGACGGGCAATTACAGGATGCAGATCAGCAGCTTGAATTTCTTAGTGAAATTCAGCAGTCTCTTGGAAAATCTGCGGTATGGTATTTTATTTTATCAGATTTAGATCCTAGCTACTGTTTATAAAATATCAAATTTTAAATATTATGATTTAGGAATGACTTAAAAGACTTCTATATACTGATTTTGATAAGTTTGCATTTATTGGTCTATCCTGTGCAAAATTATACTTTAAATATTCTACAAGATTCTGAAAGTCCTTCCAAACTCATATTTAAGTTTGAACAAATATTGCACATAAATAGCACTTCTTATGCATTTGAAAAATAAGTAGAGATAAGTAATTTATGAAATCTATTTTTCCCCAGGAATTAAGCTATCTACATGCAGTTCTTGCTATGAAGAAAAATAAACAACAAGAGGAAGTTATTAATTTGTTAAATGATGTCCTGGACACCCACTTTTCACAGTTAGAAGATTTACCTCTTGGCATACAGTATTTTGAGAAATTAAATCCTGATTTTTTGTTAGAAATTATTACAGAATATCTGAATTTCTGCCCAATGCAGGTAAGCCTGGAAATTATTTTCAAAGATAATTTTTATATGATATTTTATAAAAGGTGTTAATAAATTAACTTTTACATGTTAAACTGTCCTAAAATGGTAGGATTTTTGTCTATATTAGTTGAAATTGGTTTTTAGTCATAATATTTATAATAATGTCTGCTGTCAACTAATGATTGTATCCATTTACAAATACTCATTTGTAATTTATAGAATCTTAAAATGTTTTTTTTTTTAAAGATTTATTTATTTATACATACAAGAACTGGGGTACAGGCCAGAGGTGAGGGGAGGTGAGAGGATTCACCACAGAGTGGGGAGCAGAACAGGCTGATTGAATGAAACACACTGCTGAGGGGAGCAGCAGGTGAGGCAGGAGATGTCTGCTACACCATGTGGGTTGCTCCCTGATGGGGATCGAACTCATGCAGCAGTGCTTGATAGCGCTGTCTTTAACCCCTGCGCCACCAGGGAGGCCCAAAATCTTAAAATGTTTAATTCAAATAACTATTAGAAGTCACCTAATTCACTTATGTTATATTTGAATATATCCTGTAACATCTTTATTACGTGCCTACAATCTCTGGATGCTCTCACAAATTCAATTCTTTTTGTGTAACTATGATTATTAAACTGCATTTCTTAGGTTAAGTCAGATTGCTTTGTGTTAAAAAATGCCACCCACATTTACTGATCCCCTTTTGCTCTCTGGAGTGACAGAGAATTACTTAAACAATGCAAGGATCATTCCTCATTCATGAAACAGATCTTCCAGTTTTGGAAATTAGTTTTCTTGTCCTCATAAACAATTCCAGATTTTTAACCATTTATTTTTTATGTGACAACAGTGGTGAGCCTGAGGAAAGCCCTTTTTTTTTTTCTTTTTTCATTAAACTCACTATTCCAAATATGAGTTTGGCCTGCAATACCTAGAACAGA
The DNA here is from genome assembly GCF_014898055.3 of Talpa occidentalis. Classification (NCBI taxonomy): domain Eukaryota; kingdom Metazoa; phylum Chordata; class Mammalia; order Eulipotyphla; family Talpidae; genus Talpa; species Talpa occidentalis. Next base: position 97,717,483 of record NW_023603184.1, on the reverse strand, counting down.
TTCTTTTTCCTCACCAGTTCTGGATATCCATGCAGCATTCTTTTTGTGAATCAAGTTACATTTTTGATCCCTTTTGAATAAACAATTAACTAAAGTCTTAGAACTGTTACTTGCAACTTTGGACTCAGGTTTATGGCTCTACACTTATCACTATTAAATTTTATCTTCACAGATTCACCTCCTTCCAGATTATCATCATTTTTTTGGATTCTTATCTCTTTTATATGGATCCTTATTATCATTCATCATCTCCTTTATTTAGCTCTGAGACAATCAAGATGGCCTCATCCAAACATTAACAGTTATGAATAGACTAAGCGATGGGAGCATGTGTTGTACTACCAGAGAGTTCTTTCCAAATTGATGTAGGTCAACACATCAGAGTGGATCAGACTCTTTATTACAGAGAGTAAGCAGATGACTTAACTTCGTTATATTCAACTGACAGTTCAACACAGGGATATCATGACAAGCGCTATCAGATACTTTTTGCTAAAACCATAGTTGTCAGCAATCTCTGATCTACAGCTTCAGTAACTGTTAACAAGGAAAGGGGGATAATAACCTTTCGCTGGGAACTGATTTTTTTATTAATCATCATGTCTTTTTCCAGACTTAGATAATTTTTTCTTATTTTACCCCTGCAGGAATCATACCTTGATTGATAACACTTTCCCCAGTCCTGGTCTGTTTTCAGTTGCTTAGAAATTGGAATGCATTTTCAGTATTCACTCAGCATTCAGAATTCATTCAACAAATGCTTTTAGAGTTTGTTGAGCTGGGAAACTGAGCTAGGAAAATAATTGTGTAAAAGCAAAGTATTTCCTTGCTCTCTTGTAACCTTTATGTATACTAGTAGGAATATAATCAAGTCAATAATATAGTATCTTAGAAGATCACTTAAGAAAACAGCAGAACCAGGGGCTGTAATTTTAGATTAGGTGATCTGATAGGCCTCATTAAGAGGTAAAATTTGAACAAAATTTGAAGGCATCATTAAGAACACAAGATAATGAGTGTGACTGGGACAGAATGAGGAAAAGGGGAGAAAGAAGTCTTAGCACTGGAAACCAGATCAGTTGCAGTTTGTCTGCCTTAAATTTTGAGTGAAGTAGGAAGCAGCAATAGGGTTTCCAGTATGATATAGTTCAACAGTTTAAAAGAATTTTTCTTGTAGCTGGGTTTAAGTAAACTAAGTGGAGTAAAAAATATAGAGTGGTAACTGGGTCCCTAGTCCACTGACATTCTGTTTTTCCTATAATATGACCTTTATTACCATGATTATCTAACCTTTACAATGCTGTTTTTCTGAGAAATAATTAGAAAAGAAGATTCATAAGAACTCTCTTGTACAATAGTTCCATCGCTTAATCTATTCATAACTGTTATGTTTGGATGAGACCAGAAAGTAGCGAAAGTTACTGAATTGAATAAGTCTATAAGTCACAAGGCATGTATAGAATTAGAATTCATATTGCCCTGACTCTCAATTATATTGAGAAACTCTGTCAGTTATATATCCTTTAAAAAGTTAGGTTTCCTTGATAAAGTCTTTGAACAGATATGCTCCTTTCATATGTTATCAAATCAGTAATTTTATAATAGTGACATAATTATTTTGCTGAACTAAAGCCATTACTTACATTGTTCATTGATCCCAGGAATATAAATTAGCATTAGTATGATCACAGAAAAGTTATTGGAGAACAAATAGGATAAGAAAAATTTTAGAAAAACAAAGTTCTGCTATTTACATTAAAATTAATATGCATTTATTTTTAGCTAAATGCTATTATAATTTATAAAGTAATGTGCTAATTTGTTTTGTTTAGCCTGCAAGTCCTGGGCAACCACTTTCTCCACTTCTCAGACGTTGTACCTCAATTCTGGAGACTGTAGTAAGAACTGTACCAGGTCTTCTGCAAGCTATCTTCCTAATTGCAAAAGTAAAGTATTTGTCAGGTAGGAAATAACTTAAAATAACCTTTGTTTTCAGAGGTTGAAGAAGTAAATAAGCATTCCATATATATTGGAAATAATCTCATAAAATCTACATTTTACATGTGTACAAATAAGGGATTTTATTTTATTTTTTCAAATAAAGAGTTTTGTTACTTTTTCCAAGATTTATTTATTTATACAAGAACTGGGGTGTAGGCTGGGGGTGTGGGGGATGAGAGCATTCACCAGAGACAGATTGGGGAACAGAACAGGCAGATCTACTGAAATACACTGTTGAGGGGAGCAATGGGTGAAACAGGAGAGGTCTGCTGCACCATGTGAGTCAGCTCCCTGGCTAGGGATCGAACATCCAATGCATGCCACGGTGTCTGGTGATAGCTTGATAGCGCTGTGTCTTTAACCCCTGCGCCACTAGGGAGGCCCTCAAATAAGAAGTTTTAATCCAAAATAAAATTACATAATTTCTTTTACTATTTAATTCTTTAAAAAATTACCATAAACTTTTGTGATTCAAAAGACTTACTGGGAAATACAACTGTGCTACTTTTTTAAAAGTTCATCAGATGGTACTTAAGACTGGCAATAACAATTTATGGTCATAAATCCACAGTTGTTGATCTGTTGGCATAACCATAGGGGATGCTTACCAGGTTTCAGTCCCTATGGTATTTATTGATTAGTTCCTGTCTAGTTTCTGTGACTTGTTAAATATAACTAAGAAAAAAATAACCTGGGTTATAACCTTAGCTTAGCACACAAATGTATGAGTAGATACATAAAAGTAGTTCATTAATATGTTTGTTACAGATATGTACCTTTGTTGGCTAAATGTTATGCAAAAGTTTGTAAAGTCCCACAGGTACAAATCAACTTCATAATAGTCTCATAAACAACAGTTACTTCTGCTACATAGTAGAGAGAGTTAGGAAATGACTTTGCTAATTTTTTTTTAATCTCAGCTTTAATTGTTATTAAAAAAACAGTGTATCGTAACAGTTTTTTTATCTTTAAAATAATCTAGTTGTAAGAAATGACTCTATAATATCTTTTTCTAACTGAGGTCTGTTGCACCACATATTTCTACTTTCTTCCCAATTAGAATGGATATCACCTACTAAATGATTAAGTAGTCTGGGTTATTTATTAAATATTCTTTATTTATTTTTGAAATTTTATATAAATAAGTCTAGTATAGCAATATTGAATTGCCAAAGTCTCTAGGCATGAAATTCTCATTTATTACTCCCATTTTATAAAAATAGTGCCTTAAATAATTTTAAATAGCTCTGGCACATGTCTAAGTAGCAGTATTTTTGCTGACTAGCGGACCACAATGACTTCTGAAATTAACTACCTACAGTTGGACTAAACCTCACAGTCCTACACATAGTCATCAGTTTAGGCACCAGCCACAACTTAAGGGGTTCCCAGGGATACCAGCACACTGACTAGCTGGCTACAAATTGGGGGGTTCCTCTGATCCCCTTAGGTTTGATAATTAACTGGAAAGACTAATAGAACCCAGGAAGGCACTGTATTTTATGATTAGAATTTTATTATGACAAAAGGATACCCATCTGAACCAGCAAAAGGAAGAATGCATAGGGTGAAGTCTGGGAGGGTCCCAAATGTGATGCTTCCTGTGGAGTCAGGACACAGCACCTTTCTACCACATACAGGTCTGCCAATATGTACATCATTAGCAACCAGGGGAATTCACTCTCAGTTCAATGCCCAGGGTTCTTTTTTTTTTTTTTTTTTTTTTTTGCCCATAATTCTTATTAGGGTTTCATTATATAAGCATGAATTGACTGCTTGGACATGTGATTAAACTCATTTTTCAGCCCTCACTAAGCCCCTAAGCTCAAACTAATATCGCCTAACTCAAAGCCCAAAGCCTCTAATCATGTAGGTAGTCTTTGTGATAGAACAGGTCTTCCCTGCCCCTAATTGTTAGCATAGATCATCAAGATCACAAATAAATACATTCCTATCACTTTGGAGTTTCCAAGGCTTAGAGGCTCTCTCCCAGGAAACTTGAACAAAGGCTTGCCAAATTCTGGTCAAGAATGATTACTGGACTAAATCCTTTTTGTTAATGTAACTGACACTGTAACATGCTAACTATTTAAATTTCTATGTTTTATATAACTCATGTTATTGAAGCAATAAATAAAAAAAAATTTTGACAAAAATATAGGTAAATTTATAGGTCTCTCAGTAATGGTGTTTGACTGATCTTTTTACATACTGTCATTTCCTGGTTTGCTTCTTATGACCAAGGACTGGCCTTACAAGTATATTCTCATGCAGACTAAAAGGAAACTAATTAGTACAGGTAGAGATTAAATCACATTCTATGAATTGAGGGCCTTAAATTCAAAAACTGGAGCCATCCATAAGCTATTTTGCTTCCTCTTCTCTCTCAGATCTCCATCTCCTAGTCATTTGAATTATAACAGTGGTGCTTTGTTTCCCTCATTAGGTGATATTGAAGCGGCGTATAATAACCTGCAACATTGCCTAGAACACAATTCTTCTTATGCAGATGCTCATCTCCTACTGGCTCAGGTTTATTTGTCTCAGGAAAAATTAAAATTGTGTTCCCAGTCTCTTGAACTTTGTCTGAGCTATAATTTTAACGTAAGTAGTCCTGACTCAAGTGAGTAAGACTTACCAGCCTCCATGAACCTTCAGAAAATGCTTACATATTTAACAATTTTTTTATTTCAGCTTGTATTTTGTGGATAAATGCACTTTTTAATGGGAACAATTTTAGATTCAAGCAGTAGGGGGAAAAATAGAGACAACTGTTGTGTAGTTAAAAAACTATCTACTCTTAGCAACACAAGACAACGTCAATGTCAGCTCTTTCCCCCCATCTCTACATAAACCTTAGTTTTCTATAAAACTCACATAATAATACCTTGCAGTTAGAGTGAACATTAAATGCAATAGTGAGTATATATTGAAATTTAAAAATTTAGAGTAGTATGCCAAATGTTCTTATATATAAGAAATTTATTTTATTGCCTGGTTCATTCTTGAATTTTTGTATTAGTGACATTTTCCCCAGAGTTATCATCAAAGGAACCCCTTGTCATTTTCAAAATTAATATTTGGTTTGAGGATATAAACAAATTACAGGTATACATTAGAGATATTGCAGGCTCAATCAGGACCACACAATAAAAAATATCAAAATAAAGCAAGCTACACACATTTTTTGTTCTCCAGTGCATATAAAAGTTACATTCACACTATTTTGTAGTCTAATACATGTGCAGTGGTATTATGTCTAAAAACAAAAATAGGGCCTCCCCGGTGGCACAGTGGTTGAGCGCTAGGTTGCGAAGCTGCCTGCAGCCTCTGCAGTACCGGTTCGATCCCTGACCACCAGGTGAGGGTCCCACATGGCGTGCAGACCTCTCCTGCCGCCTGCTGCTCCCCTCAGCAGTGTACTTCATCAAGTCTGCCTGTTCTGCTCTCCCCTCTGGCTCTGGTGAATTCTCTCACCGTCCCCCGCTTCTGACTGTACCCAGTGCTTGTATAAATAAATAAATAAATAAATAAATAAATAAATAAATAAATAAATAAATCTTTTTTAAAAAAAAATAAAAACAAAAATAATGTGCAGACTTAATTAAATGTGACTCAGAGATTAGGAAGTGAGCACATTAAGAAATGAGATTAGGAAATGGCACCAGTGGACTTGCTTCATGCAGGATTTCCACAGACTTTCAATTTATAAAAAAAAGCAGTACCTGCAAAGTGCATTAAAGTGAAGCATGATGAAATAAGGCAAGCGTGTAGGTTTTTATCCATGGTATTCTGTATGTTACATCCCATATTCCTTAGGAGTAGGTGAAATCCTAGGTCCACCTGCTTCCTGAACTATCCAAGGTCACGGAGGAGATCCTCAAATTTTTGCTTTGGTTCACACAATTTGGAGCCCACTCGGTGAAAACCTTTAAGTGGGCTGGAAATTCAAGTTACAGCTACAGTTTACACAAGATAATGCTGCTTCTTAGAAAAGTAGTTTCTCAATACTGATAGTCTATCATAAGCCCAGTGCCAGTACCCTACCCCACTGAATCAAAATCTCAGAGAGAAGAGAATAAGCATGAGTGTTTATACTAAGAGTTAGAACCAAAGCCTTACAGAGGACATACATACAGTGAACATTAAAAAATAAAGGTGTAGTGAAATTCCTAGATAAATTCCTTTTCTGATCACTCAAATAATTCCTGAGAATACATATGGTAGCATTATAAACTTTGAGTTTTCTTTTCTATCATAGTAGAAGCACTTAACTTGCCATCTAGGAGAACACCAGAGTGGCAGGCCTCCTGTATTTGATTTAATACAATAATAAATAAGTCAGTAAGTTAATAAGAAGACAGAAATAGCAGTCATGTTTATAATCACAGGTAGATTATTTGATGGATTCTAAATTATGTGTTTATGTTGTTAGCATTCCAAGGAAATATTTCTAAATATTATTTTTTCAGGTAAGAGAATTTCCTTTATATCATTTGATAAAAGCTCAGTCACAAAAGAAAATGGGAGAAATATCAGAAGCAATTAAAACTCTGCATATGGCAATGAGTTTACCCGGAATGAGAAGAATTGGAGCTCCCTCGAAATCAAAAAACAAAAAAACTGAAGTTGATACAAGCCATCGTTTATCAATCTTTCTGGAGTTGGTAGAGGTCCATCGCTTAAATGGAGAGCAAGTAAGACAACTCTTTTTTTTTTTTAAGATTTATTTATTTATGCATACAAGAACTGGGGTACAGGCCAGAGGTGTCGGGGGCGGTGAGAGGATTCTCCAGAGACAGAGTGGGGAACAGAACAGGCAGATCAACTGAAATACACTGCTAAGGGGAGCAGTGGGTGAGTCAGGAGAGATCTGCTGTACCATGTGGGTAGCTCCCTGGCCCGCCGGGGATTGAACTCGTGCTGCAGTGGCTGTGGCTTGCTTCATAGGTTGCGTCTTAACCCCTTGTGCCACCAGGGAGGCCCAGGTAAGTCAACACTTAATTCAGTGACACAGATCTGAACTTTGTTATTAAAGTACATACATTAGTACAAAACAAAAATTTTAAATTACTCCCTTCACCAAATGTTAAAGTTTTAAAAATTTATTTATTTCTCATTACTTTGCACCAAAGCCTGTACTTTGCAAGATGCTGGAGATAAACATATTTGTCCATAAATGACTTTGTATCACTGGACTTAATGTTAACTACTATGAAATGTAATGATGTATAATATATGCATAATATGTTATGAAAGCTATAATATATGTAATATAACATATTAGTATATTAGTATATGTCATAACATAGTAATAACGCAATCTTATTGATTAATGCAAGAATATATGATTACCTTGACTAAATATATTATTACCAAAGGTAATAAGGTAATTCCTAGAATGATTCACACACACATGCACACATACAAAAACTACAAGAATAAAATGAAAGTACCAACTTGAAATTCTAATAGTTGAGAAAACAAAAGAACCATTTGATGACTACTGCTTTGGTGAACTCACAGGACCATCATAAAATGAAGTACTTTTAAAAAATAACAATACAGATAATTGATAGATAAAAATCAAGCATATGATTCTGAGAGAAAAATTAAAACTTGTAGAAAAGGAGGAATGTAATGTCATTTATATCTGATTATTCTGGTTCCAGGAGTCACTAACCTTTCATTTTCATATATTTTTTTAAGATTTATTTATTTATTTATACAAGCACTGGGTACAGTCAGAAGCGCAGGAGGGTGAGAGAATTCACCAGAGCCAGAGCGGGGAACAGAGCAGGCCCGAACACTGCTGAGGGGAGCGGTGGGTGAGACAATAGAGGTCTGCCTCACCATGTGGGCTGCTCCCTGGCTGGCCAGGGATCGAACTTGTGCTGCTTCATAGTGCTGAGACTTTACCCCTTGCGCCACCAGGGAGGCCCTAAAATCACAATATCTTATCTGTAAAGTTGAGATGAACCTTTAATGACATTTTAGACTCATTGAGATACAGATTTGGAAACTAGGTAGTATGTTTAGCTGAGATATAAAAAAAAGTTTTCCTAGCAGAGGTAACAGAGTAATCTCCTGCTTGACAAAGAGTCAGTGGGTACCATGGGGGAATGGACTGGATCCCATCAAGGGGGCAGTAATGAAAATAGCTAAACACATAGATCTTGCAGTTAGGCTGCCTGAGTTTGAATTCTGGTTCTATCATTTGTTAACTCTTTAAATCCTGTTTTCCTAACTCCAGGGTGGGGGTAATAAAGGTCACTAGTCTTTAGGATTTTTTTTTTTAAGATTTATTTATTTATGCATACAAGAGCTGAAGTGTAGATCAGAGGTGGGGGGATGAGGGGATTCACTCGAGACTGGGGAGCAGAACGGGCAGATGTACTAAAATACACTACTGCGGGGGGCAGCGGTTGAGTCAGGAAAGGTCTGCTGCATCATGGCAGGGACCAAATTCATGCTTCAGTGGCTGCTGATAGCTTCATAGTGCTGAGACTTAGCCCCTTGTGCCACCAGTGAGGTCCTCTTCAGGAATATTGTGGGAAATGAATGGGTTGACACAATCCTGGGTACAGAGTAAATGCATATTGAATTATAGTAACAGTGACTCTTGTATAGTAACTGCTGTTGTTCTAGTTTTGAAAACACTTTATGGCTAACCAATATTTATCATCTGAATTTGTTCTCTAAGCTTGGTTTTTAAATTTCTGTACTTCTCAAAAATTTACCAAACTTCATAAATCATTTTTGTTCATTCTTTATTGGTAGAAAATCCTTATTTCTAGAGTAATTTGTTGAATATTTTAAAGGATGTTATTTTAATTTCATCTTTACAGCATGAGGCAGCAAAGGTTTTACAAGATGCCATCCATGAATTCTCTGGGACATCTGAAGAACTACGTGTTACTATTGCTAACGCAGACCTAGCTCTGGCTCAAGGAGATGTCGAACGGGCTTTAAACATGCTTAGGAATGTCACATCCGAACAGCCTTATTTCATAGAGGTCAAGGAAAAGATGGCAGATATATATCTGAAGCACAGAAAAGAGAAAATGTTATATATCACTTGTTACAGGTAAGTGATTGATTCAGCCCATTATGTTTGATACATTTGACTCTTAAAGTTAATTCCTGTATTTATATTTCTTTTCAACAGCTTTGTTAATACTTTATAGATTCCTTTCTTAATGTGTTCTTGCTTCCTCCGCCCACCAATCACAATCACCTAAGTTATTTACTCTCCTAAGATTCTGTTACATGTGTTTCAGAAACTGGAGAGTTTGTTGAAAAAAATACTTGATCTTACATAAACATTCTGGGGAATGGGTTACCTTTTTACTGTATTACACTATTGCCTATGTAGAATGTTCTCTGAAAAGTATTAGTTAATTGAAATAGATGGACTTCTCTTTTATTTAATTGGTTAAGAAAGAAATATTTGTATTCAACATACTAAAGAGTTGGTCTGATTTCCAGAGAAATTTCCGAGAGAATGCCCAGTCCTCGTTCTTTTCTTCTCCTTGGTGATGCATACATGAATATTCAAGAGGTAATTTTCCTATGGTGCTAAATTTAGGGGGGAGGGAATTCTTTGTGGTTAGTGTAACATTTTGTTAAAAGGAATTTTTTAAAAGAATATTGACTTAATAGTCTAAGGTCTAGTCATCACAATAAATAAGAGGCAGCCATTACAAATTTTTCATCAAATTGAGATCCAGTAATTCTGCACAATTGCTATTTAAAATAGAGATGATGTCAACAGCAAGTTAAGAATCTCCTTTAATCAGGAGGATGTAAATCGCTACTGGTTAAGATTATGTTTTCTTCAAAGGAGAGGCAATCCTCTGGCTTTTATTTCTGAGTTTTATAATGACTTGCAGAAATAGAAAGTCAAGAAATTGTCTCTTAATTCTCACAGTATTATTTATGAAGACAAGGGCACAGTTAACATGGGTGGGATTATACTAATGAGTTACAACTGTGCTACTATCACCTCTCTGAAATTTAGTTTCTGGACTTGCATAGGTGCTTTATTAGTCTCATTAAATATTCCAAATGAAGAATTATAGAAATGTTGCCATTTACTGGAATCCAATAGTACTTGTATTTTTGCATCTGCCAACATTAGCCTGAAGAAGCCATAGTAGCATATGAGCAAGCTTTAAATCAGAACCCAAAGGATGGAACATTGGCTACCAAAATTGGGAAAGCACTTGTCAAAACTCACAACTATTCAAAGGTGAGTATATTATAGTCTGAAAACCATCTATTGCATCAATTTTTTTCAAATCCCACTCAATGAGAGGTCTTCAGCAAGCATTTTTTTGTATCTTAGTGGTTGTAAACACCGTAACTTCAAATTTGAACTCACAAACTAGAATTTGTGTTAAAGGCTTTCTCAGTGTCTCATACGTTTCTGCTGCATTTTGCAAAAATTGTTTGGACTGTCAAGTTTACTTCAGGCTTCATCTTTTGCCTGAATTAGCACTGCTAAATCAGTTATGATAAACTTGATATTGTTACATCTCTTTTATTATATGACCTAGTGTAAAGACAGAGCATAAAAGATATTCATTTTGTTGATAGTAAGTCATATGCCCACAGATTTTTTTTCTTTTTTTCAGTAGGGATAATGGATTTTATATATTATTATATACTCCAGGTCTATTCCTGATAACTATTGATCATATATACAGTAGCTTGCAGAGTATTTGCTTTCAATAAATTTCACTGGCCTCTGGAATAAAACCAGTAAAAAAATTTTATCAAGCACTTTTCTTTAATTATCATAAGAAATGCTAGATGCCTTGTGTGATATTTTGTTTTTCTAAGAAAAATGACATACTTTTCTGACAGTGCAGATATTTGCATAATCTTCTCTTAGGTTACTTCCAATTATGTATATGATTCAAGTCTGTAATATGTAAAATATCTGTGCTTGAAAGCCATTTCAATGTCTTTTTCACTAACTGAAATGGATTTTGTTTAGGCAATCACTTATTATGAAGCGGCTCTGAAAAGTGGACAACAAAATTATCTTTGCTATGACCTGGCTGAGCTTTTGTTAAAATTGAAATGGTATGACAAAGCTGAAAAAGTTCTTCAACATGCTCTAGCTCATGACCCTGGTATGCAAGTCTTTATGATTTGAAAGAAGTACCTGATATACCCAATCTATTTTAGTTTTATTTTGTATATGTTTGTATATATATTCTCAATATTCCATATGTGATAATAGTTCATTTATCAGAATGTCACTACCAATTTTTGTGTTTTAATGTATAATATACATAAGTAAATATATAAGTGTAATGTGCATAATTTTCCTTTTTCAAATATATTGTTTTTACTATTCTGTGCAGTTTTTTCCCACATATAATATGTGCAAAATATAGTTTGATGTCAGGACATTAACATCATTCTTCCTACTGGCATCATAATATTCCTTAACTCCATTAGTTATTAACATTTCACCAACTATTGGACATTTAAAGTTTTCCATTTTTTTGATATTATAAACCATGCTATAATGAATGTACTTGTATTTCATTCACTGGTAGACATTTTTTTTTTATTCTGTTTTATTAAGGCAACATTGATTTACAGTGCTGTGTATGGCTTAGTGGTATAGGATCACACCCTGCTAGTGTGTGTTACCACACCACATCCACTGCCAAAGCACCAATAGTCCTCCCCCATAGTGCATTGGACCCCCTTCACACTCTGCTTTCCCTCCTCCCGCTCCCTCTCTATCTTGTTTTTCAATAACTTTAATAAACAGAAATTTGTGTACATTTAAGAAAGAAAATGGAAATTCTTATGTTGTTGCATTGTTATCTTTTCATATATGTCTAAGCAAAACCTCCGATTGTTATCCAGTTATTTAATTTCTTCTAGCCGTTTTTTATCCTTAATCTTTTTTTTTATTTGATCACTCTTCAGTTAATTGATGGAGAAATTTTAACTGTATTCACCACTTTTCAAAATCACTCTTTCTAAAGGCCAGTTTTAGAACTTGTACAAAATTGTAAACATTTATTTAAAATGAATATACTTTCCCAATGTGTTCTGTTCTTTCATAGTAAATGAACTGTCATCTCTAATGGAGGATGGACGTTCTCAAGTTCTTCTAGCAAAAATTTATAGTAAAATGGAAAGACCTAGTGATGCAATCACTTCATTACAACAGGTAAATGCAGTTCTTTGTGAGTGTGCTGGTGGGGTGCAGAGGGGATATGCCACATGTAAAGAGAAAGCTAATTTCTTTTGACTCACCTGTCACAGAAAATAATGCCTCTAGGATATACAAATTCAGATTTACTGTTGTAAATTCTATCTTTCCAGCCATTTTTTTCTCCTAATTCCTAAACAAGCAATTGTATCCTACACCATTTTTCCTTCCCATGCATTTCTCCATATCTTCTCCATTCCATCTCCTTTCTTTCTTCCAAACTCAAAAGTGTATATCTACCAGTAGTTCTTCTTCAAATCTCACCTGATCTCCCAGACTGGGTTAGGTGTCCTTCCAGTCATCTGCTCCCATGGTAACTAGTATTTCCAGCCCTAAAACACTACACAATTTGCTGTTATCTATTTTTAAGTTAAAATTAGAATGTCTGTGATTGTAGGCATAAATGCTAGGCTCATAGTAGGTCATATTAGCTTTACTATGCTATGTGATAAATTACCACAGATTTACTCCATGAAAATAAAACACATTTATTTTCTTACAATTTGTGATCAGGAGTCAAGCATATTTTAGCTGAACCCTTAAAAATGGGCTTAGAGAAATTGAGCTTTCTTTTATGAAATGTCATTTTGCTCAAAAAATCCCCCGATTATTTATCTTTAGGAAAATGACAAAGCATAACATGAAAATCTGACTCATGTTTATTTCTTTAGGAAGCAAAGCTGATGACTTTGTAGAGATTTAGTTGATGCAGAAAATAAAATTCAAGTTATCTAGAAAATGAATTATATGTCTTTTAGACCTAGCATGACCATGTAATTTATCATTCAAGCCAGGATGCTTAAGAAGGAAAGAAAGCAGTATTAATTTAGCTGACTTGACAGGTATAAACTGGTTATGCCAGATGGTGGAATAGTCATTCTATTTAAACTAATTATTTAGAGTTTTTTGACCATGAGAGAGTGTGTGTATGTATATATGCATGCAAAACCATGCACACAAATACATGCATATACATGTACACACAAATGTACACAAACACATTGATATAACCAAAATAAAGATTTTATCAAATTATGTTAACCTTTCTCAAATGCTATATGCACTAATATTTCTAACTTTTTTCTGTCATTTCCAAGGTAATGCTTATTATGATGCCCTAAATGTGACCCATGGTTTCAAAAAAACCCTCAACTTTAGATCATCTTCATCAAATACCAATTGTCAACCAACATTTTGACAAGCATCCCCAGAAGGGCTCCCTGTATGTAGCATAATGTGTGGCAGATGGTGGCCATTTACTTTTTGTTAAGTGAATGCATGAATGCATTAGTGAATGATTATCTCAAGCTCAAAGTTAAGTTTTATTATGAAAGCCTAAAGGATAGTTCTCTGTCACTTATTAAGGGAAGGTCTCAGTGTTTCAGAAACTAGACATGTGGGTAGAAAGACTCATTCAATTTTACCAACTACCATATATTCTACCCTGAGGAACTCCCCTAGGATCATATGTAAACACCCTCAATTTTCTAACCATTTTCCATTCACTGGACATCTCAGTTGCTTCCAAATTATTTGTTTTTTTTTTTTTATTGATGTTGTTTCCTTTTTCCCTCTTAAGTTGTGTCCCTAATAGTCAGTTAACATGTTTTGCTTGGGTGCCCCCCAGAAGAATTAGGTTTATTTATAATCCATCAGCAATATATGGATATACTTATTGCCTGAAACCTAATAATATTTATTTAATAATTTTTAAATGCCACTTTATTTAGCCTAATAAACTGAAATTTTTCATTTATTTAAATATAGCATGTTTGCATCTTTTCCAAATGTTTGTTGCATGGTTGCATTTCCTTCTTACTGAGCTTCTTTGTAGGAAAAGACTCCGTAATTTTAAATACTTTGGTTGCAAACAAGTACATAATTTAAGGCCTCAATTAAGACATTTTCTTTGGATCAGGCTTTGGTAGACCAATGATGAATAATGCTTAAATAAATCTTCTGTGAAACTATGCTATATGTGAAATTATTGAGAATTGTTTAATCACTTTTTTGTTATTTCAGTTCCTTTTTATCTTTGTCTTTTTCATTTTTTTTCTAGGCTCGAGAATTACAAGCTCGGGTACTAAAACGTGTTCAGATGGAACAGCCAGATGCAGTTCCTGCACAGAAACATTTAGCAGCTGAAATTTGTGCAGAGATTGCAAAACATTCTGTTGCTCAGCGAGACTATGAAAAAGCCATTAAGTTTTATAGAGAGGCTCTTGTTCATTGTGAAACAGATAATAAGGTCAGTACTTCTATAAAATGTTAAGCACCTTTTATTCCAGATGTCATCTTATTTCCCCAAATGTAAAATTCTTACCACCTTATTTACAGACACTTAAACTTAAACACAAGTTAAAAAACTAATAGTGTTTCTAGAAATCTTTCAAAATATATGGTACCTTAAATTAATAATATTAGCCTAAAATTAATATGGAATAAGTAAAATAATGTAAATCTGTAAACTCTTTGTTTTTAAATATGAATCTTCTTTAATAATCATTGTAATCACTTTCTCTATCTCAGGTATATGAATATAATGCTAGACATACAGGAGTGATGGGATTGAATTACCTACAACAGTAGAAGAAATGTTAAGATAACATTTATAGAAAAGTTATATGACTAAATATATAATATATAAATTATATAAATATATAAAATATATAAATGTTTAAATATATAAATTATAAAATTTGTATATATAAATCTATATAAAAATATGTATGTAACCATGGCTGGTTATATAGACTAAAATGTCATTCTCTTAGATATTGATAAGTGGTCAAATTTATTTTTATGTATCTAATAAGTGAATTAAAAAATAAGTGATACAGGGTCTCCCTGGTGGCGCAAGGGGTTAAGACGAAACCTGTGAAGTAATCCGCAGCCTCTGCAGCACAAGTTCGATCCCCGGCTGGCCAGGAAGCTACCCATATGGTGCAGCGGACCTCTCCTGACTCACCTGCTGCTCCCCTCAGCAGTGTATTTCGTCAGTCCTCCTGTTCTGCTCCCCACTCTGTCTCTCGTGAATCCTCTCACCCCTCCCCCAGCTGGCCTGTACCCCAGCTCTTGTATGCATAAATACATAGTAGGTCATATTAGGTCATCTTAAAAAAAAATAAGTGATACAGAACAAAAGCAACCATAATTTGAATTAAAAATTTAAGACCAATAAATTTTAAATTAATACTATCTTTCAGAGGAAGGGCAAAAATAACCTTTATTAAGCCATAACCAAAGAGGTACCTTGATCAGTGGTGTCTAAAGGAATTGGAATCTCGTTTTAAATCTGAAACTTCTCTGCAAGATGATCTGTTTGTAGCTTTTTATTGTACAAGTGAGAAAACAGGTTTAGCGAGGTAAAAGAGATTTGGTATCACCAGAGAGAAGTGTAGACTAGAATTGAGTCTACTGATGCACGACTTTCATAATGCTCTGTGTTTGTCTACTTTTCGAGTTACCCCTCATTCCACTTTTGGCCAGTGTAAGAGCAAATAGAGATGTGTGCCTGTAGTGTTTGCCTATCATGCTTGGCATTTTTATTGCAGTAACTGTTGGTCAAGTAAGTTTTATCTGTATCCAGATATTTTCCTCCTTCACTTCTTGCTCCTTACAGTTTTCTGATAAATCTCACCCTTTTCCTCTACAGATAATGTTGGAGCTGGCACGATTATACCTGGCACAAGACGATCCTGACTCCTGCCTGCGGCACTGTGCTCTACTTCTACAGAGTGACCAGGACAATGAAGCTGCCGCCATGGTTAGTCTCAGAGACTTCAGTGCTATAAAGTCAATTGTGTTTTTTTTTTTAATTAATTTATTTATACAAGAATTAGGGTACAGGCTAGAGGTGCAGGGGATGAGAGCATTCACCAGAGACAGAGTGGGAAACATAACAGGCAGACTGACTGAAATACACTGCTGAGGGGAACAGTGGGCGAGTCAGGAGGGGTCTGCTGCACCATGTGTGCTGCTCCCTGGCCGGCCGGGAATCAAACCAGTGCTGCAGAGGCTGTGGAGAGCTTCACAGCTCTGCGCTCAACTGGCTGCACCACTGGGGAGGCCCCAATTGTGTTTTATATTCCATGTGGATGTTTCAAATTTTACCTAGCAAAACTGATACTAGATGAGAGGTCTGACTTATGTTGACTCTTGAAGGAAATAACATTTTTAACATTAGTTTTATCAATAAAGACCAAGAATTGTTAACATTTTACTTATAAGAATGGTCAATCTGGGTCAGGCCTTTACTTGCCCTTTTAGGCATAGTTAATTTTTCTTTATGCCTAAGAGGATGCTTGGTCATGTGGAGTCCATGTGATAAAGCTATAATTTGCTAAAAACTTTTGAGTACTTATTCAGACATGCTGGGCTAATTTAAAAGTTGCTGTGGGAGTTGTGGAGTTACAGAAATAAACTTCAAATATCATTCTCAGATTGTGAATTTTAGTTTTGCTTTTCTTTCTCATTTTTACCTGGCTTGAGGTCTTCATTAGCTTTTCAAACAGCTACATAAATGAGAGTTTTTTGAGGTTCATGTGAAAGTTATTGCTGTGTCTAGAAAAGAAATATAAGAAGTCTCTTTTAAAGCATACAATAAGAAAATCTCAATACATTTTGTTCATTTTTAATTCCATTAAAATATTGAGTGGGGCCTATCTGGTGGCGTAAGGGGTTAAGTACCATACTAGGAAGCAATCTGCAGCCTCTGCAGCACTAGTTTAATCCCCTGCTGGCCAGGGAGCAACCCACATGGTGCAGCAGACCTCTCCCTGTCTCAACCACTGCTCCCTCCCCTCAGTAGTGTATTTCAGTCAGTCTGCCTGTTCTGTTTCCCACTGTCTCTGGTGAATCCTCTCACCCCCACCCATCTCTGGCCTGTACCCCAGCTCTTATATGCATAAATAAATAAATCTTAAAAAAATAAAATAAAATATTGAGTGCTTTGTTTTTTACTTTCACTCTTGTCATTTTAGTCAGATCCAGTGAGGCATCTTTTCTATGATAGCACATAGAGTGTGCAATTTCCTTTAAATTTCTGCTTTCAAAATAACCACTTGAAGCATATTTTTTGCTAAAAATATAGTTTTGTGAACAGAACAATCTGTCTCACAGCCTTGGCTATCTTGTTATACTGATCTCAGTGTTACTTTGCCTAAGGTGTGCTTGAATTTGTACAATTGGCTCCTTTTTATAAAATTCTACCCTCCTAATGTTTTTCCTACATGTTTTCATAGCACTGAATCTTAATAAGAAGAATATGCTTTGTAAAATATATGGCAATTTTTTAGAACCAGCTTTTACCTTTACAGATGATGGCAGATCTCATGTTCAGAAAACAAGATTATGAACAAGCAGTGTTTCATTTACAGCAGCTTTTAGAACGCAAACCAGGTAAATAGCCACTGATCATATTTTTCTAATGCAGTCAACCCCCGTTCTCCTCTATTCAGTTGTTATACTTGGAAAAACCCCAACCCTTGTTGAATTCAACTCTCTGCTTATTCCACACCTGCACTTGAGTAACTAAAATGGTTCCAAGGAAAATACAGCACCTTTAACTGGTCTCATTTTAAATTAGGACCTCAGACTCTAAATGGGCCCTCAGATGCTGCCTGTAATCCTCTTGTATTTCTCTAATGAATTCACTCACTCCAACTTTTTTTACTTTCTCCCATCTCCAGGAGCCTCTAATAGCACTTCCCCCTTCCTTGCCCTCAAGTGAAAACCTTGACTCCTACTTCACTGAGAAACTATGGGCAAACTGAAAGAGAACACCTCAGTCCTCCTGTCACCTCCTGCCTACTCCCAAGCCTTTGTCCTTCCCTGGCCAGTGATCCCTTCTGCAGCCAGCTTCTCCCTGTGTTCACTGTGCCAAACGTTTATCTCTCGTCCTAACTCATATACACTGTTGCCTGTTTGCATCCCCATTCACATGTCTAGGAGAATCTCAAACTTAACATGTCTAAGATAGAGTGCTTGATCTTTTCCTTCCCTCCAAATCTTCTCCTTCACTTTTCTTTTTTTTTTTTTTTAGATTCATTTATTTATGCATACAAGAACTGGGGTGTAGGCCAGAGTTGCGGGGTATGAGAGGATTCACCAGAGACAGAGTGGGGAGCAGAACAGGTGGATTGACTGAAATACACTGCTGAAGGGAGCAGTAGGCGTGTCAGGAGAGGTCTGCTACGCCATGTGGGTTAGCTCCCTGGCCAGGGATCGAACTCATGTTGCACTGGCTGGCGACAGTTTGATAGCACTGTGCCTTTAAACCCTGCGCCACAAGGAAGCCCCTAAAAAGTCCTTTTCTAAGGGTACGTCCATGACTACGAAAGATAGTGTCAAGAGTCATCTTTTAGCTAAACACAGTGCCGTGTTGAGTAAAATCAGAATTCTGATAGTGAAAGGAAGGGACGATAGCTAGGAGGCAGCCAACAGCTTGGGCAGATTACTGCCTTGAAAATATAACTTGCTATTCCTCTTCCTGGAATATGCTTTTCCTAAATATTCTCATGGCAGCTACTTTGTGCTATTCATGTCTTTGTTCTGCTATTGCCTCTTCCTCAGGGTGTCCTTCCCCGGCATCCTGCGTCAATAACACCTCTTATTGCTTGTGATCCTTTTATTATGCTTTTTGTTTGTTTTATATCACCCTTGTAAAAAGGAAAGGAAAAATTGTAAATAGTAAAATATAAGCATCAAGTAGCAGGAACTTTGTTTTCACAGCTATTTCTAGGATTTAGATCAGTGTCTGCCTGAGTTGGTGCCCCATGAATATTAGATGGAAAGAAGAGTGAGAAGAGAAAAGGGGGGGGGTGGCAGGGAGGGATGGAGGTGAAGGAAAGGGAAGAGAGGAAGAGGTGAAAACCATGTACTAGGTTACTTATATGTGTTACTAAAAATAATTTGAAATCTCAGAGGACATCCTCGATCTCTCATTCAATTCTTTAAACCCTAATCCCTTCACAAAAGCCACTGGATGGGGCAGCGTGGACAGAGGTAGCTGTACAGACAAAATACCAGATTATTCCACATGTTGTATTTACTAATGTTTTTAGTTTTTGAAAGTTTGAATTTGAGACTACTTTCTATTTATCAATAAAAAACCCCAGTTAGGGCAAATATTGAAATGAAAAAAATCCTGACTTTTTATGGTGATATCAGTGTTGTAACTTCTTTTTATTATGTCTTAACATTTTCTCCTGACTTTGGACTACCTCAGACCATTTCTTTATTTTCTACCATATATATTATATATATAAAATATAATATAATGCAGTACATAACAATATACTGAGATATTACTTAAAAGAATGCTATTAAGTACTTAAAACATGGCATATCTTTTGCTTATGAATATTCTGTATAATACCCATTGTTTAAATATGGAAAATGTTAAGGAAGCAAAATGTTTGTAACTTTGTAAGTACTACTTAAAAAGAGTACTGGCATTTGCCCTACCACCTGTCAAATAGGATGCCCATCTCCCCACCTCAGGTGCTAAAACCTTACTTTTAATTTCTTGAGACCTAAGTTTTTTTCTTTCTATCATTTCCACCTTGTGTTCTCTAACTCTGTTTTGTCCTTTTCTCTGAACTGACACTTAAGGTGATATACACATAATTTTTTCATTCTCTCTCAGGCTGTCCCCATATTTCAACATGTCCCTTTGAGTGTACTGTCCAATCTGGTTACTTAAGTAATAGATTACCTTCCCGGTCATTTGGTAAAATCACTCAAATTTTAAAATGTGCAAATGATTTCACCCAGTAATTATTGTCTTCTAGTGTTTGCCTATTTTGTAAATTTATATATGTATAAAGAAATACATGTTAGCACTGCAACAAAAGCAGAAGTTTAAAGGAGCTATTCGTAGTATATTCTAGCACGAGAATATCATTCAGCCGTTAAATAGAAAATGCAATTCAGAAGATGCTGTAACAGAACCATCTCCATGATATACTGCTAAATCGGAAAAATCAAGTTGCCAAAGAATGTGTTTTTTAAAAAATATATACAATATCTTTCAAAAGTTACACAAGAAACTACATTCTGTAACTTCTTTTTGAGAGGGGAGTTGGATGGTTTCTATTTCACTGTATATATTCTCTTTTACCTTTTACTATTGGTCTTTAACATTAGCTTAAAATTATAAAAGTAAAATCCATAGCATTGAATAAAATAAAAAAAGTACACACACACACAAAAAAAAGAAAGAAATAGACACCTTCCCTTGTGAATATTTTTAAGCCAGCAATGGCAATAGTGCCCTCAAATTTAAGACTTAAAGAAGCCCTTATTTTTCACATGAGTTTTTATCTCACCATGTTACTTGACATCAGCATATTTTTTCCCAACCACATAAAATTGCCTTAGTAGACTGATTAATTTGGAGTATTTGTAAACAAAGCAAATTATTTATAAATTCAGGATTATCACCTTATAACTCCAGAATACCAAATGACATTCTTTGCATGGTCTTTTTCCTTTTGCCATAAGGTACATTGCCCTTCTCTCTGTCTTGCCTCACAGGTAATCTAAAATATACCCACCCCTAACAAAAAGAAAAGAAAGACCACCACCTACATTGTAAGATGCCTTAGGTGATGCTGGGTTGAGTGACAGTCCACCCTGATTTGCCCAGAACTGATAGATTTCCCAGGGTGTAGGACTCAGTGCTAAAAGAAAAAGTCTCAGGCAAACTGGGATGGGTTAGTCACCCTATCATGAGTCACTTCATCCATACTTATTTATCACTTTTAGCATTTTGCTAAAAATGTTTGTATTTGTCATCTACATAATGGGCAAATTCCTTAATTTGCAGGGATAGAATCACATTCTTATATCCCTAGCCTCAGACACAGTCCAGTACATAGATGGTGCAAAGTAAATGTTAATTGGTTGAAGGGATCATCAAATGTCTTCAAAATACCAAGTCATTTAAAAATGTGAGGTTTTTATAATCTATGTGATATTTTATGTTTTTAGTCTTGTAGTCTATGCTTTACTTTTATTGTTTTTATTTTTTTTAAAGATTTATTTATTTATTTATACAAGATCCGGGGTACAGACCAGATGCATGGCAGGGTGAGAGGATTCACCAGAGAGAGTGGGGAACAGAACAGGCAGACTGATGAAATACACTGCTGAGGGAAGCAGTGGGCGAGACAGGAGAGGTCTGCTGCACCATGTGGGATTCTCGCTGGCTGGCCGCTATCAAACCCGCGCTGCCGAGCCTGCGGACAGCTTCACAGTGCGGCGCTCAACCGCCTGCATTACAAGGATGGCCCCTATGCTTTACTTTTAATAGGACTTTGCACATTTACCCACAGAACTATTTTTCAAGAATCATTATCAAACCTATACATCTGAACTAATTTTATACTTGTGCTATTGGTCATCCTCAGTAGCACATCTTGTACTTTTAAGACTGTTTTAGCTTACTTCAAAAATGTACAGTCCCACTTAACCTAGCCAGTTGAAAATTCTCCTTTTAGATCTAATTACTGCTTTTTTGATAGATTACACCTTTTATCTCTCAAAATCTCTAAGTTATCCTGAGTTCTCCCTTTTCCTCACACTAATTGGTTAAAATGTCCCATCAGTTACATCTGCTTAACAGCTATCACATCAAATCTGTCTTCTAGCCCACGGCTCTAATTAAAACCAACTCACCTTTCACCCAGATAAATGCAGAATTTCCCAACTAATCTTGCAGACTCTAGGCTCTTGCTGCTCCAGTCCATCACAGGACTATCATATTAATTCTGAAAATCGAGCCTCCCTGGTGGCACAAGGGGTTA
Organism: Talpa occidentalis; assembly: GCF_014898055.3. Taxonomy (NCBI): domain Eukaryota; kingdom Metazoa; phylum Chordata; class Mammalia; order Eulipotyphla; family Talpidae; genus Talpa; species Talpa occidentalis. Next base: position 97,695,430 of record NW_023603184.1, on the reverse strand, counting down.
AGATGCAACCTATGAAGCTATCTGCAGCCTCCACAGTACAAGTTCAATCCCCGGCCAGGTAGATACCCACATGGCACAACAGACCTCTCCTGACTTGTCCAATGCTCCCCTCAGCTGTGTATTTCAGTCATTCTGCCTGCTCTGTTCCCCACCTTGACTCTGGTGAATCCTTTCACCCCTCACACCTCTGGCCTGTACCCCAGTTCTTGTATGCATAAATAAAAAAATCTTTTAAAAAAAATTCTGAAAGTCAACAGCTATCCCTTTGATTAAAATTTAGGATGGCTCTCCAAGGTAAACTCTAAAATACCATGATTTTGATAATAATGCCATCCAAATTATCTTTCCCTTCAATATCTAGTTGCATCAACTAATTAGTACTCCCCATATTCTTCTCTGCTCCATATTTGTACATGCCATCTGTCTCCTGGAATGCCCTATCTAGCAAGGTCCTCTCCTAACCTTCATGATGCGCAAAGATTTGATCCTGTGTGGAACCTCTCCTGCTTCCCCAGGCAAAGAAGAATTTGAGTATTACAATTCCATAGCACTTCATTCCTTTCTTATCACTCTATACTTATTTTGATACATTCTCACTGTCCATTAATGAATATTAACTAAGTTTGTTTTAAGAATGTAATACATTTTAGTTTTCAGTGGATTCCTTCAGTGTAGAAATTTGCCTTCTGTCAAATTTCAGGGTCTGTCAAAAGACAAGTGAATATCATTTAATCAGTGGTAATTCTAACTTGAATTAGTAATTAATATATTTCAGTGATATTATAAGGAATAATTATTAAAGGAACTGGCCTCCCTATGTTGACTTTTTATAATGTTAGCAATGCCTTTATTTTAATTGGTTTCCATGGCACTACTAAGTATTATAATCCTAATTTAAGAAAGTAAGTATACTCCTAGATTTAGAGAATTTTGTAATTTGCCTGTTTTCATACAACTAGAGGACAAGGTCAGTATTCAAATCCTATTTTTCTTTTTTCTAAATTAATATATAATTAACATGTAGCATTATATTAGTTTCAGGTACTTAGCAGAATGATTTGACATTTGTGTGTATATATACACACACACAGAGTAAAATGATCACAGTAAATTCATTTACTATCTTTCACCACACATAGCTCCAATTTATTTTCTTGTCATGAGAACTTTCATCTGTTAGCATCTTTCAAATATGCAATACGGTATTATTAACTATTGTCACCATGCTAGATATTACATCCCCATGACTTATTTATTTTATAACTCAATCCTGCTTTTCTGAAGCCATATTCTTATTATGTTCTACTTTTTAGTGATAACCAAAGGCAGGAAGAACAAAATCTTGAGACCCAAGGTTATTGGTCAAAAAAGGCAAAAGGTCAATCTGGATTATTTTCACGTCATATAATAGAGTAGATGCAAAGTACTAAAAAAGATTCTTTTTTAAAATAATTCTTATAGTGGTTAAACATACAAAATATAAATGTTACCATTTTAGTCTTTTTAAGTGTATAGTTCAGTGCATTAACTACATATTCTTTGTTGTGTACCATCACTATTATCCATCTCTAGAATTTTCTCATCATTCCAATAAATTCTGTACACTAACTCCCACCTCCCCCATCCCTGGCTACCAGCACTTTAACTTTTTGTTCTATGAATTTGACTACTCTAGGTAACTCATATAAGTGGAGTCCTGTAGTAGCTGTCCTTTTGTGTCTGCCCACTTCACTTAGTGTAATTATCTTCAAGGCTCATCCATATTTCAGCATATCAGAGTTTCCTTCCTTTTTAAATAATATTCCATTGTATGTGCATACCACATTTTGTCCATCAATTTGCCCATGATGGACTTGGTTTGTTTCCATCTTTTAGCTTTTGTGAGTAATGCTCCTGTGAATACTTATATGCAGAGATTTGTCTGACTCCCTACTTTCAGTTATTTGGGGTACTTACCCAGAAGTAAAATTGCTAGATCATATGGCATCTTTTCTTTTTTCAGAATGTAGACTTAAAGATAAATTGTTTTAGGGCCTCCCTGTTGGCCTAGGGGTTAAGTCTCAGCCTGGGTTCTATCCCCGGCCAGGGAGCTAATGCACATATGGCGCAGCAGACCTCTCCTTGTCTTGCCCACTGCACCCCTCAGCAGTGTATTTCAGTAAATCCACCTGTTCTGCTCCCCACTCTGTCTCTGGTGAATCCTCTCACTCCCCATACCACTGGCCTACACTCCAGTTCTTCTGCATAAAAATAAATAATAAATAATTCTAAAAAACATAAATTGATTTAAAAAGTGTGTGTGTGTTTTAATTCTGGGGACTCACTCTATGAAAATGATCAGAATAGCTTATATAATAAGAGTTTTTATAAATCCCTTGGTGAGTATTCTGTGCTAACTGAAACTTGAGAACTCATGCACCTAAAAAATACTATTACAGGGCCTCCCAGGGCTCAAGGGGTTAAGACGCAAACTATGGAGCTATCCTCAGCCACTGCAGCACAAGTTCAATCCCTGGCCAGGGAGCCTCCCACATGGTGCAGCTGACCTCTCCTGACTCTCCCGCTGCTTCCCTCAGCAGTATATTTCAGTCAAATCTGCCTCTTCTGTTCACTTCTCTGTCTCTGGTGAATCTTCTCACCCCCTGCACCTCTAACCTGTACCCCAGTTCTTTTTTGCATAAATAAATAAATCTTTAAAAAAAATACCATTACAAAAAAGTTAAATATAAGCAAGCCATCAATAAAATACAATATTAATGTAACCATTAAAATCATGTTTTGAAGAACATGTGGTGACATTTGGGAAATGTTCACTGAATAATGTTGAATCAAAATTGAAAGCCCAGGTGTGACTCCAATTATGTATTTGTGTAAGCAAGTAACGAGTTTCTTTGCTTAGTGTTAAATATTTATAGATTGATTTTCACTCATAAATATATGAAAGGAAATTACTAAAAGGTGGTTATATCTAGCTAATGGTAATGAGTGAGATTTTTCTTATTTATATTACTTGTGTCTCATTTATGCATATTTTTGTAAATTATCATTTTTACAAACTTAAAAAATATATGAAATTATCCTCAAAACATATTTTATATGTATGATGATAGCTGTTAGCTATACTTACTGTGGTGATCATTTCATAATATATATTAATATCTAGCAATTTATGTTTTACTCTCTGAAACTAATATAATGTAGCATTTTAATTGAAAAAAAAAGCCTTAGTATTTTAGTGATGAGAAAGAACTGTAAAGAATTAGGAGTAGAAGGTTTTCTAGGAAATAATACCTAAAATCAAGTAACTAAATCAATTCTTTTTCCTTAGTAGAAAATAAAATAGGATTCAAATATTGGCACTAATGTTAAGTTTGTAGTACAGTAAGTTAGTGTCTACACTATAAGTTTCCTAAAGGAAACTCTAAAGTGAAATTTCTAATTGCCCACCCCAAATATTAAAATGTATTGTTTTCACCTCTTCCTGGCTGCAGTAAGTGGGAAAATAGGTCTCCGAGATAGACTTACTCCATGTAATTAAGCTAATCTTCCTGAATTTTGCAGTGAGAGTTTAGATTATCTATGCAGAGACTGTTTCTAGAAGGTTTTTATCTCAGGAACTGTTGAAAAAGCACTTGCAACAAATGTCCATTTTTATGGAGTTACCTGTATACAACCCTTTCTCACTGTGACCAGACCAGTCCAAACTTTATCATTTAGATAATCCATTTACCCATGTAGTCTCTGGACTAAAAATTGCTCAGGTATTTCTTCACTTATATTTAAATTACTCTTTATTTGAAGTAAAGGATACTAAGGAAATAAGGATAACCATCGAAACAAAAGCTATAAAATATTGCCAATAACTGAAATATTATTTGTTTCCAGATAACTATATGACGTTATCTCGTTTAATTGATCTTTTAAGAAGATGTGGAAAACTCGAGGATGTTCCAAGATTTTTTTTAATGGCTGAGAAACATAACTCCAGAGCAAAATTTGAGCCAGGATTTCAGTACTGTAAAGGATTACATCTTTGGTAAATCTATTGGCAAATATATCCTACATAATTTTGTTTCTCATTGTGGCTAAAGTAGGATAAGCTCTTCTTTATGTTAAGAAATTCAGTAAGGTTTTCTTTTTATTAAAATGTATCTAATGATATCTATATTTTAAAAATATGTTCATAGTTACAAATTACAAACAAAATCATAGTTACAGATTATAAACAAATTAAAATTTGTAGTAACTGATTAAAATAAATGACTTTTTTTTACATATAACAAGGTACACTGGAGAACCAAATGATGCTCTTCGACACTTTAATAAAGCTCGGAAAGATAGTGACTGGGGCCAAAATGCCCTTTATAACATGATAGAAATCTGTTTGAATCCAGATAATGAAACTATTGGAGGTGAAGTATTTGAAAATCTGGATAAAGACCTGGGGTAAGTAGTGTTTGACAAATTCTTTTTTTTGGAAACAGTTGTTTGGCATAATAAGCAAGGATATCTTACCAAAAAAATGCTAAATTGGGCCTCCCTGGTGGCGCAGCGGTTGAGCGCTGGGTTGCGAAGCTGCCCGCAGCCTCTGCAGCGCCAGTTCGATCCCCAGCTGCTCCCCGGCCACCAGAGGAGGGTCCCACATGGCGCGCAGACCTCTCCTGCCGCCCGCTGCTCCCCTCAGCAGTGTACTTCAGTCCCTCTGCCTGCTCTGCTCCTCGCTCTGGCTCTGGTGAATTCTCTCACCCTCCGGCGCTTCTGGCTGTACCCAGTGCTTGCATAAATAAATAAATAAATCTAAAAAAAAAAAAAAATTGACTTTAAAAAAAAAATGCTAAATTTTAGGATAACACTAATAATAAAAGGTCAGATGAATAAGACACGATTAGAATAACTGTTCTCTGAAACAAGGATGAAACACTTTTAGGTTTCCTAAATAAGGATAGACATGCTCTGAAGAAGATAGTATAAATTACAGAATTTTATTATTTTAGCCAAAAATTTCCAAACAGTATTAGTTAAGTCTTTAACAAATGGTAGTTGTTTGCCAGCCCCTGTGCTGACTACTTTATATGCATTCTTATTTATTCCCTATAATAATATTGTGAAAGAAGCTCAGAGCTAATGTGTCTAATGTGATTCAGTGGGTGAATGGTGGATGCACGATTGTGGGCTGAGTTCTACCTGGATGCAGAGGCCCTGCTATCAGCCACTGTGGTGCACTGCTAGCAAATGGTTATAAACCTGTGTTTGCTACTTGTCTTCAGAATTGGGCATGGCCTGGTGGGGGTGTGTGAGACATAGATGTGAAAGAAGTGGTCTCTGCCTTCAGGAGCATGTAATTTACTGAGGAGACAAGATGATATCTGAAATCACTCAACTCCAACTAAACAAGTGGTTTAAATGGATATTAAGTGTTGTGCAAAATCATTGAAATCGTTAACAGTACAAAGTGTCAGGGTAACGTGAGAGAAAACTAAAACCTGAGAGGTTTCAATAGCAGATTTTAAGGCTTGGATGATAGAGACCATTGAAAATTTTACAGCAGGGAAATAGCATGTTTTTAATGTTTGTTTTAGGAAGATTCAGGTAACGTATTATTATGTAACTCAAGACTGTCCCCATGGAAATCTTCAGCGAGCAGTTGAAAATGCACAGCTAGAACTCAGCAGGAAGGTCACAAGTAGAGATACAGATTTGGGAGTCAGGTGCTCATGGTAGATAATTGGAACCCCATGAATGGTCTCTTTGTGAGTAAAATGTAATAGAAGTAAAATGGGAGTAAAATTTTAGACATGCTAACGTTTGGAGGGACTGATAGAGAAGTGAAGGTTAGAAAAAGACAATCACTACAGTACAAAGAGAAACGATGTGTTACAGGATCCAGAGGATAGGAACTTTGAAGAAGGAAGCCAACATTAAAAATGTTTGAAAGAAAATAGAAGCCTAAGGCCTGAGAAAAAAGAGCAATGGCTCGGGCCTCCCCGGTGGCGCAGCGGTTGAGCGCTGGGTTGCGAAGCTGCCCGCAGCCTCTGCAGTGCCGGTTCGATCTCCGGCTGCTCCCCGGCCACTGGAGGAGGGTCCCACATGGCGCGCAGACCTCTCCTGCCGCCCGCTGCTCCCCTCAGCAGTGTACTTCAGTCCTTCTGCCTGCTCTGCTCCCCGCTCTGGCTCTGGTGAATTCTCTCACCCTCCCGTGCTTCTGACTGTACCCAGTGCTTGTATAAATAAATAAAAATAAATCTTTAAAAAAAAAAAAAATCAATGGCTCAATGATTGGGCTTTTGAGAGTTTAAATTCCGTTGAATTAGTTAATATTAAAGAAAAATAAGAACATTGCTATATTCAAATTGTTATTATACTTGAAATTTATGACCTTTTGACATATATAATTTCTGAGAATCTGATAGGCAATTGGGTGATGAAAATGAAGTATACTTTATATATCTAATGAGCTTAGATTAAAATCAAATATTTACCTTATTAGTTGTGTGACCTTTGGCAAGTTGGTTCACCAGTTGGAATCTTAGTTTTCTCATATATAAATTGGATTCTGCATAGATTGAGGAGAGTAACACAGTGTTTATTAGCAAGGGGCGGGGCAGCTGGGGAGGGGAGGGGTGTTCTTCAACAAAGCTAGTTACTTTTTGCTCCTTTCTTCCCTTGCATTTTCTCAATAGGTGATAATTGTCTGAGTCTACTTTTCCTGATTCTCATTTTGTATTCACCGAAATGAACACACTTGCACATGTAGTGTCTAATTTTTTTCTTTCGTCTAGAGTGATTAAATGTGTAATGGTGTTTTATTGAAATATATTAATTTCATTTAAAAATGCATTATAACTGTGTTTCACTTTGTGTTCAAAGAGAATATGACATTCTTCAAAAAGGATTACTTTTAAATTAGTGACAAAAAAAGAAACCAGTGTACCCTAGAGTTCATTCTAACCTCAATGAATTTTACTTCATGAGTAATAGACATGGAAATTTCTTTTTAATTGTAAACAGTAATTCAACTGAGAAGCAAGAATCTGTGCAATTAGCAGTAAGGACAGCAGAAAAACTCCTTAAAGAACTAAAACCTCAGACTGTTCAGGGTCATGTACAGCTTCGAATAATGGAAAACTATTGCCTGATGGCTACCAAACAGAAATCTAATGTTGAGCAAGCGTTGAACACCTTTACTGAAATAGCCACCTCTGAGGTTAGTAGATGTTCTTTATCACCTTCATGCATTATCTTTCCTTGGTTGTACACAATATGCATTTGAAATAGTTTTCTATTTCAAAATAGTTTTCTGAAAATTAGTGTAATTACTTGCTATTATTAAAAATTAGAGATACAGTTTGATATAATTTTACACAGTGTACCTTTGTTGGAAAAGAAACAATGTTACTATTTTGATGTGTTATTGATATTTTTATCTCCATTAGAGAAAGGAAGTTCTTCCAAAGAGCATAACTTAATTCTCAAGGGAACAGCTTTATCCTCTCAAGAGTTTTGTTTTGCAACCTAGGTTAACTTACTAAATAAAAATAAATACCTGGCTGCCTTGTGATCTCACCCTTCTCACTTAAGTGAACTTGACATTTTTCCAACACTTAGGGCTATGTGAGATCTGTACTGACAGCGACAACTTATAATTCAGCCATGCAAATAATGGAGTTCCTTAGCAACACTGAGAAAACGTGGCCATAATGGTAATAACAACAGTGTTGTTGCTGTTATTACATCAAGGCTTTCTTCTCTTTTTACCCCACTCAGATCTACCTCCCTTCTCTCTTTCTGGTAGTCTTTTTTTTCCTTCTCTCACACAATGCAGTATTTCTTCAATTGCTTGATATTCAGTGGATTTCATGTTCCTCCACTCAACAGTATTTGTAGCCCACCCAAGACTCCTAACTTTGTGTTTCTTAGAGGATATACAGAGTTTTGCTGTGGTTCAGAGGTCATAGTGGTGCATTATACTACCAAAAACCTCCTACTCTAACCCATTCTCCTTGCCTTTCAAGACTCTGAAGCCTTTGGGAAGCCCACAGTCCCCAATGCTGTTGGGGTACGAGTGTCCTAGAGCAGAGCTCTTCTGCTGACATTGAAGTAATGTTCTCAGGGCTAGTGCTCTGTCAAATTGTCTGTGTGGCAGCAGACGGGTGACAGCAAATGGGTGATTGAGCAGAGACCAGCAGTAGGACCATCATAAACTAAGAAAATCTGTAAAAACACAATGAAGCAGTATTTCAAGTAAGGTGTCAAAGCTACCAAATGTTGTAAAGTGGCATTCTATCATGTAATGAGAATGTCAGCCATGATATTTGAAAGACCAACAAAAACAGTGAGTGACATCACCATTATTTTCTATAAAGACGGGCAACTTCTTTTGGGCGAGTGCATTATTTTTTATCTTTCTTTATATGTGATTAGTAATATACTATCCTTAAATCCTTACTGACTATACTTTCCAAAGACTGATATATGAACTGAAATTTCAAAAACAGCAAATTTTAATGTTATGTTTTTCTTTTAACTCATACGCTGCATACATTAAATATAGTGAATATTCATTAAGCAGCCAGTGGTGCTGAGCCCAGTGGAAATCACAAAAATAAACAATGTCTAGTGCCTTTCTTCAATCTAGAGAAGCTGAGACATGCATAGTGACTGTAGTACAAAGCAAAATGTATTACATTCTGTCCTAGAATGCAAATAAAAGTATCATAGGAGAAAGTGTAAGGAAGGTACCTTTTGTGGAGATGGTATGGTCTAAGAAGTGCCAGGCAAAGTTACACTCTCACAGGCAGAGATGTAGAAATGCATTCTGGTTTTAAGGGAGGGTATGGAGAGGCAGGAAAGCAAAGAGTAAATTCTCAGCATGATGTAGTATTCAGATGGACTGAAAAAGAGGTGACAGGATGTCCCAAGAGGAGCCAGTAAAAGATACATTAAACCCAAGGAACATGTTTCCACTTGCTTTCTTCCTCTCACCTGGAACCATAAAAGTATCTTGTTTTCAATTGCATTATATAGTCCTTTTGTGATCATAAGTCACAGGGTTGAGAGATTGAGATAGAAAGAGAGGTCGCTGCAGCATTGAGAGAATGAGATGGAAAGAGAGAAACTGGCTGACCCTGGCTAGGATGTTTGCACCAGAAAAGCTACCGTGGGCTAATGCTGATGGTAGAAATCAGTTTTGCAGTTTTAGAGACTATTCTTCAGTGCATTAGGGAGTGATGAAGCTGGGAGGAATTGACTCATTCTAATGAAACTCAAGATGTGTGATTTTAAAATCAAGAAGCTTATTTTTAAATGTATAGTGTAGGATGTTTTCAGTATGTGAATAAACGTGGGCAGTGTTAAACAGAACTCTTCTGGGCTGTATTGGACTTGGCTGACAAAGACATAGAAAGCCTCTGTTTTCAGTTCTCTCTAGCACGCTTGGGGTGAGGCTGGTGCTCAATAATTGATAATAATACTCATGTAGCTACAGAATCTACTATCACTTGATCAGATGTGTCACTCAAACTTTTTTGCCATTCCTTAATTAGGGAAACAAATGATATACTAGAAATTTATGGCTACACATAGAATTACAGCCACGGTACTGTAGTTTTATATTCCTAAAAGCTGATCTCATCAACCTCTAATGAGATGTTCTATTCAGGGTCTTTTTCCTGACTTGGAACCATGAATAGTGTTGGATTTTCAATATTTTTCCACTCTACTCTCCTTTTGCAAAATTACTTATTAGCTACCCAAACTTGCTACCTTACCTTTATTATAGGCATAATATTGTAATTTCTAAATCATATTTTCTCATCTTTTATTTGTATTTTAAACTGAAGTTTTTTTCTTTATAAAAATATTACAGTCCCTTTCCAAAATTAAGATGTACTGTAACTTTTTCAGGGACATACACATTATTGCTTAGGTAAGTTGATTTTCTCAATAGGTTGTTAATGGCCTCCATTTTATACCAATTCTTATTAGCGTGTTGATTTCAGAGTGGCTTTTTTCTGACTTTGAACTCTGTCTAAAAGACCATTTTTATAGACACTATCAAGAAGCTGCAGACACAAAATCTAAAATCATTTTTAAGGCATGAGTTTATTTCATATAATTTCCAAATAATTAATTGCATGCCTCATTTGTAATACTTTATTGGTCAAATCTTATTGGGAGATGAAGCTTTTGACTAAAATGAGAAGGGAGTGCAAAGGAGCACTTATTGTCAATATAGATAAAGACTATAATTTTATTCCTGTATTGTGTATTCCTGTTTTTTTTTTAAGTGAAAGAACTAAGGAACCAGCATACTAAACTTGAAATTCACATGCTTAATTAGGATTCCACTGAAAAAGAAATTGTTTGATTTCTGTTTCTATACAAAACTTTAACAGCCAATCAGTTGCCTTAATTGTCTGAAAATGTGTGGTTATGGTATCTAGATACTTATTGAATTATCTTGATTCCATATGGTGCCTGGCCCAAATTTAAGGTCACTTGATGTGTTAAATAATGACTTTCACAGTTATCTGTGTGGAGCCAGAAATAAAATACACCGGCAATTCTTATTTCGTGTAGCACTTGCTACTTAACATGTGTTTTCCTTTTAAACATAGGACATTTATGTTTTTGTATCCAGGGGTTAAAATTTTATTTTCTTACAGAAGGATCACATTCCAGCACTATTGGGAATGGCAACAGCTTATATGATCTTAAAACAGACTCCAAGAGCCAGGAACCAGCTGAAACGGATTGCAAAAATGAACTGGAATCCTATTGATGCAGAGGACTTTGAGAAGAGTTGGCTGCTACTTGCTGATATTTATATTCAATCAGCAAAATATGACATGGCAGAAGAACTTTTAAAACGGTGCCTGCGTCATAATAGGGTAGGTGATTAAAAAGTTATTGTTAACGTTAGTTGTGTAAGTTTTCAATAATAAATGGATTAGTGTTGGTCCATTTCTAAGAATTTCTGTGTCTTTTTGGAAAATTAAATGTTTTTTTTCCCAAAGATTTATTTATTTATGCATACAAGAACTGGGATACAAGCTAGAGGTGTTGGGGGGTGAGAGAATTCACCAGAGACAGATCGGGAAACAGAACAGGGAGATTGACTGAAATACACTGCTGAGGGGAGCAGCAGGCGAGTCAGGAGAGGTCTGCTGCGCCATGTGGGTAGCTCCCTGGCCTGCCGGGGGTCACTCATGCTGCAGTGGCTGCAGATAGCTTCATAGGTTGTATCTTAACCCCTTGCACCACCAGGGAGGCCCTTAAATGTTTATTCTCAACGTAATCAGGAAATACACATTAACAAAAAGAGAAATTAGAGATTTATGCAGTCTCAAGTTTCAGCTGTGGTGTTCCAAATAACAGAAGATATTTTTTGGAATGTTACCCATGTCATCCCAGAACCAATGAAAATAGCAAAAGATCACTACAGACATATGTCCCTCAACTAAGAAATACTCTTGAGGGGCCTCCCTGGTGGCACAAGGGGTTAAGCACTGCACTAGGAAGCACTCTGCGGCACGAGTTCGATCCCCGGCTGGCCAGGAAACAACCCACATGGCGCAGCAGACCTCTCCTGACTCGCCCACTGCTCCCCTCAGCATTGTATTTCAGTGGATCTGCCTGTTCTGTTCCCCACTCTGTCTCTGGTGAATCCTCTCACCACCGTGTCTCTGTCCTGTACCCCAGCTCTTATATGCATAAATAAATAAATAAATCTTTAAAAAAAAAAGAAATATTCTTGAATTTACTGTAGCTGCATGTTGTTTGCACATATTAGAATCCAATGTACATAATACATTTTGTGGGGAGAAGTATTCTTAGTATTTAATTTGATTTGTTTATTAACAAAAATATGTTTGTACCTAAAGATATTTAGGTACAAAATTAAAATCCTTAAAATATAAACTTTCTACTAATAGGCATTTTAGTGTTTAATTATAAAAAAGGATGTCTTATTTTTTTTAAGTAAAGATTTTTTTATTTGTTGAGAAGGAATTATAGTCAGCTTGGAAACTTGAGGATATTTGTCTTGATGGATTCATATCAGTTAATTCTGAATCATAATTACAATAGAGATTCGGGTTTATACTCTGTGGGTGAAAAAAATGATTCCTTTTTAAAGAGGATAATCTAATACAATTTATTTTCTTAGAATCTTTAGAACCTAAAACAGCAAGCCATTTATGAATTTATAGACTATTCTGAGTGATCTGTTTCATCTACTTTTAGGTTAAATTGACCTTAAAAAGCAGAATATTCATTAATAGGCTTTGAAAAATCTAAATTGCTAGTAGTTAGCCCATACGTGCTAATGTGGGATTAAGCAAGATTGCATGGGATTTAACATTTCCATGCAGACAGAATTTCAGTTTGCTTGCACACTGACAGCAGTAAGCTGCATGGTTAAACATGACGGTTACTTTAGAAGTGTCAGCCCTGCTGACTGGGCATGCTCATATTGGAAGCAGAAAATTCAGGAACTAAAGATTAGAAACCTTGAATTATAAAATTAAAAAATGGAGATCTTCCAGATCTGGGGCAGGAAATGTACAAGATGACATTAGACCATCTTGTTAAACCAGATGGCAAGGAAGCTATCAAAAATGATTAGAGTTATATCAAGTACTCAGGAGCCAACATGAAGATGCTTCCATTAGCTGAAGTTGTGGCATTTTAATTATCAATAAGAATAATAAATGCATTGAATCAAAACATCCCAAATATATTTAAATCCATGAATTCACAAAAACAAAATAAGAAGGAAAAAACCCTCATTGGTCACCACTGAAATGTACTAATGCACTGACCATTATTTCTAAATCTGGCAAATAAAGAGAAACAGTGAAGCATTTGTCTTGGCTTTTTGTGTGAACTACTGGGTAATAGTAGAAAAAGAAATGTTTCTCATTATAGATATTTTCCAGCTAATAAATGAAAAATTGATGGAATGTTACCATTTTCCAATCTTGATGAATAAATGAATGGATATAATATCATAGAGAATCTGATATTATGTGCCTCATGGTGGAAGAACATGCCATCTGTGACAGTGCCAGACCAGGGAGAAACAAATAAAATACTTACTTTGGGTCCACAGTTTAAAGGAGTACTTAAAATCTCAGTAATTGCCTTAGTTAACTGGTGATGCTAGAACAAAGTACCATATACTGGTGGCTTATAAACAACAGAATTTTCATTTGTCACAATTTTGGAATGGAGGTCTAAGTTCAGGGTGCCAGCATGGTTGCATTCTGGTGAGGACTCTGCAGGATTGCAGGCTGCCAGCTGCGCATTGGGAGGAGAGGGCAAGACAACTTTCTGGGGTTGTCTTAAACTACATGAGATATTCGATACTTTACTGTAAAATAGACTTTGTGTTAGATGATTTTGCCCAGATGTAGGCTAATGTAAGTATTGTGAGCACATTTAATGCAGGCTAGACCAAGCTATGATGTTTGGTAGTTAGGTTAAGTGTATTAAATGCATTTTCAGTATTTTTTCCCAGAAAATACCTAGAGAGGTATTTTTTCTTTCCTACAGAGGAACACTGAAATATTTATGAATGAAATGATATAATATCTGTATTTTTTTCTGATAATACAGAATGCCAGGTGAGGTAGAAGTATAGCAGTATTAGTCCTAAGTTAATTTATTTTTATTCTTAAAGATTTATTTATTTATGCATACAAGAGCTGGGGTACAGGCCAGAGGCGTTGGGGGTGAGAGGAGTCACCAGAGACAGAGTGGGGAGCCGAACAGGCAGATCGACTGAAATACACTGCTGACCGGAGCAGCAGGCAAGTCAAGAGAGGTCTGCTGCGCCATGTGGGTAGCTCCCTGGCTGGCCCGGAATCCAACTCGTGCTGCAGTGGCTGCAGTTAGCTTCATAGGTTGTGTCTTAACCCCTGCACCACCAGGAAGGCCCCTAAGTTAATTATTGAAGATAAGTTCTAGGTTGATTAGATTCGCTATACCATTATTTCTATATTTATGTGTTGATATAACTTGTAATAAAAAGTATATAGGTGCATGTGTAAAATATACATGTCTTTGCCTCTCACCCAAAAATCTTGGTTCTATGGGTTTATGGTTGGAACTTGGCAACAGAACCTTTTATTATGTCCCATAGATGATGTGATTACATAGCCAAGGTTGAAAACTGTTTTATATGCCATTTAAATAAGTTAATGAAGTTGGTTGCTGTAATTATAAGCGCCCTATAAATATCTTAGTATCAAGTGTAAAGTGGTTATCAAGTTAAATCTGTTGATACATCTTCCATTTTTCTTCAGTCTTGCTGCAAAGCTCATGAATATATGGGATATATTATGGAAAAAGAGCAGGCATATACAGATGCTGCCTTAAACTATGAGATGGCATGGAAACATGGCAATCAGACACATCCAGCAGTAGGTGAGTTTGACATATTAAATACTAGATTTTCACAGGAAAATTTGTGTTTTATTTGTAAATCATCACTTATATGCATTTGATTTTCTTTTTAAGAACAAAATATACATTGAGTCAACTTTCTTTGTCACTCCTTAGAATTTATATTCATAGTAGATTATTGACTACTAATAGTTATTATGTATAATTTTCTGAGATTCAAACTCCTGAGTCCCCTCAGAGGACATCTCACTAAATTCCTCCCCTTTCTCTCCCTTCACCCTCTGCTATTTCCAAAATGGCAGTGCTATCAAGTAAATTAGGAAGACAAAGCATGGATTCAAGTTCCACAGGTTTCTTCACTGAAGAACTCCTCCATGCTTTTAAACCCTGATGTATATTGTTATGGATATCACAGAGGGGACATGTTTCCCATAGTAATTTGACTGTGGACTTTCTTTATCCTCCTAAACATCTACAAGCATGATCTTGTTCCAGTGGTAGACTATTAACTTGAGAAATGATTTCTGCAAGGTGGCATCCAGAATATACTTAGTGACTAGCCTCAGCACACATTGTGAGAGACTTCATCCCCATACTCTTCTGCTCTGTCTTTATATTGAGCTGAAATATGCCCAGTTTTGTTCTCTGGAGCAATCAACAGAGTCCTTTCCCTGTTACATAAGTGACCCTCTAATTGCAAACTCTCCTAAGGCTTCTTTTCAAACCATCCTCAGTTACATTCCCATTCTTTCTGAGACTTGCTTTTTCTTTTTTTTTTTTTAAGAAAAAACCTCTTTTCTTTTTTTTTAAGATTTATTTATTTATGCATACAAGAGCTGGGGTACAGGCCAGAGGTGTGGGGAAGTGAAAGGATTCACCAGAGACAGGATGGGGAACAGAACAGGCAAATCAACGGAAATACACTGCTGAGGGGAGCAGCAGACAAGTCAGGAGAAGTCTGCTACACTGAGTGGGTTGCTCCCTGGCTGACCAGGGATGGAACTCATGCTGCAGTCACTGCAGATAGCTTCATAGGTCGCGTCTTAACCCTTGCAATACCAGGGAGGCCACTCTTTTCTTTTTAAATCATATTTTTAATAAAAAAGATTGAATTATCTCCACAGTCTCCTGTGCTCTTCCCTTCCCTATCTTGACCCCTCTCCCTCCTCCTTTCCTCCTGTATGCCTCAGAGCTGTGGTCACCTTGCAGGTTCTGTCTTTTTCCTGACTTTCTGTTCGGTTTCTCTATATTCTGCACATAAGTGAAACCATCCGATATTTATTTTTTCCTTCTGACTTATTTCATTTAGCATAATCCCTTCCAGCTCCATCCATGTTGCCACAAATGGCATGAGTTTACTTATTTTTTTGATCACTGAGTAGTATTCCATTGTGTATATATACATCTTCTTGATCCATTCATCTATTTGGGGGCATTTATGTTGTTTGCATATCTTGACTATTGTAAGTAGTGCTGCAATAAACATAGGAGTGCAAGTTTCATTTCAAATTAGTGTTTTTGTGTCCAATGAGTAGATTTCTAGGAGTAGAAGTGCTGGGTGGTAGAACTATGGGAACTACACCTGAGGGGAGAAATTAAATATTGTCCAAAAATTAACAACAGTATAAAAATGAATTAAAGTTTATAGAAGTTGAATTAAAGCATGAAACTTACTTTTGAGTCTTTTACCTTCCTTGATGCCCTCTTCTGGAAACTAAAATAATGTTTCTCATACTTCATGAGATTAATAACTATTTCTGTAAGTAAAATGGTGGGGGGGGTGGGGGTGGTTTGAAAGAGTTGAGTATGAGATTCCATGGCCAGATAAGTTTAATTTGGAAAACGTTATATTTGTCCTTGTTAATCCTGTTGTGTTGTACCAGAAATGAACAAGTTCTTAAGAATGATGTAAGAAATAGTTGAATGTGTAATGAAGCTCCTTTTTAAGTATACTTAGTGGTTGTTAGTTTAGCCTAAGATGCCATTTGTCTTTCTAGCAGCCATGTCACACTATGGACTCAGATTTAATTTGCACTCAGACAGGTAATCTTTACGCTAAATGCTGTCAGTTTAGGACTCCCCCTACCTTGTATTTTTCAGGAGCCTGTTGTTTGACCAGATTTGTATAGAGCACAGGAAGTAAAATTTGTTAATAGCATTTTTTCTTCTTAGGTGTTGTCCATCTTACAGAATAAAGTCAGCTTGTAGAGTGAAAATTCCTTAGCATCTTTAAAATATATGTAATTCTGACAGTTTATTCCACAGAAAAGATTCATTTAAAAGTTTTTTTTTTAGATTTATTTATGCATACAAGAGCTGGGGTACAGGCCAGAGATGCGGGGTTGGGGGGTGAGAGGATCCACCAGAGACAGAGTGGGGAACAGAACAGACAGACCGACCAAAATACACTGCTGAGGGGAGCAGCGGGCGAGACAAGAGAGGTCTTCCTCGCCATGTGGGTTTCTCCCTGGCCGGCCGGTGATTGAACCCACGCTGCAGAGGCTGCGGATTGCCTCATAGTGCGGTGCCCAACCCCTTGTGCCACCAGGGAGGCCCCATTTAAAAGTTATTATTTAAATATTTTGTTCCTTGAAAAATTTCAGCAAATATAGAGATTCCAAATTACTATTTCTTTTCATTGAGTCATCTTTGTATTTTATAGATGTTTTTTATCAGTGATTCCAACTTCTCCTTAGTAAATAAACATTTCTCTGAGATTCTTGATTCTTTAGTTTCCTTATTAATATTATCATTCCATCCATTACACCCCCAATCTGCCTGGTCAAGTTAATAATACAAATAGTTTTTCACTTGTCAGGATATACTTAAAAAAAATCATGGTCACATTCTGTCTATGGGATTCAGGCTTGAGTAATGTTACAGTGTTCTCAATGAACAGCAACTGAGGTTCAATGAGAGAACACATTCATGTTTCTCCCGTCACACACAGTCTCAGCTTAAATGACAGTCATTAGACTATTTAATTTCTCATGTTCCCTTTCTCTCATTTGTCTCCTGATTACAGAGCTGAATTTTTACAAGCTTGACAGGTATAATGCAGCTGCTGTACACATGTTCTTTGACATTTCTAGTCCTTTATTTCCTCTCAAAATTTTTAAACAAAATCATCTATCAAGTTTCTTCAGACATTAATACTTTGTACTTCTAATTTAGAATTTGCACAGAAAAAAATTGCTGGTATTTGTGTGCTACTCCAAAGTTTTTTAACATTTTTTAGTATTTCATTTGGTCTTCAGAATTACAAGGTTTGGGGAAAGGAATTTTTATCTCCGTTTTGGGATGTGGGAACTTGAAATTAACCAGCTCAAATGATTTGCCTAATGTCTCAAAGCTAATCAGAAAGGCAGAAACCAAAACTTAAATCAAGGTTTTTTGGCTCTTAATTTCAGGTAAAGTATTTTTGGAATGACATCTTAAATTGTTTTCCTTTTCAAATATCTCAAACTACTTGTTAGTACATTTTAAAATTCCTTCATAATGATGTCAGGTTTACCTTTCTGAGGATTGTTGTTTTATATTTGAAAGTTCTATGTGCATGTGTGTACGTGTGTATCGAAGACATAATTCGTATTTCACATTTTGCTACCACATGATTACATTGCCCAGTAGTTCTTTTCAAACATTTGTTTAAAATTTGTTCTAGAACTTTGATTAGAGACCAAGGGCAGCGTTCAGATTTCCCTATTCAAATCTCTTAGAGGTAAATTGAAATATTATGTCATGTTATATCTTATTGAGTACACTGCCATTTTTCTTGTCTCCTTAGTTTGCTTACTCTTAGAGCATTCTCATAGCAGAATAATAATCATTTAAGAAACGTCTTAAAACTTTCTTTGGAATTTTTTGTATTTGGAGCATGACCTTTCAGTATCAGTAATTATGATTATTGTTGCTAATCACTGATTTGGAGTATCTTATAACTAATCATTTCCCTTCTGGGCTGCTCTCTAACCTGCTGTGCCCACTCACCTTGTACTCTAGATGCAATTGCCTATTTGTTTGTCCACCACTGGTCTTTACACTTTTACTCCGAATCACAGAGTAATAACCACCTTGGCCTAGTTTATGTTTATCTTTCAGTTTTCCAAAATCATCTGGCATCCACCCTCTCCAACTAAGTTTCTTGTTATACCTTTCCAAGACTTGTTACAGGGTCCTGCTTAGCATATATCTCAGTTTTGAAATTGTTCATTTACTTACATAATTACTTAAGAAATGCACTTTTTTCCCTCCTCATAATATAAACTTCATGATAGTAGGAACCAGTTTGCCTGTCATGTTAAGTGCTAAATAAATCAATACAATATAAATGAATAAGCTATGTTATTAACTGCCCTATGATGAGTCTTTATCATAATCTGAAATAAGTGAGACTTTTTTAATAAGTTGAAACAGTCACATCTGTGGGATAGAATCTAACACAACAGTATATCCACTATGGCCTTTTTTTCAAATTCATTTTCTTTCTTGCCTATTCTCCTTTCATGTAAGCATCCTCTTATTATCTCATCATTTCTCCATCATTGTATGGTCACCATCCTCTGTTATGAGTTCTCTAATGAATAAGCAAACAAAAGCATAGACAAAGAAAAGTAATGCAAGCAGCCAGTATGCTTTAAGAATAGTACTGTATCATTGTGGTGTTTTGTCTTAACAGGATACAAACTGGCATTTAATTACTTAAAAGCAAAAAGATACGTGGATGCAATTGACATATGTCACCAGGTAACACTTAAATTTAGATTTGTTAAAATTTTTCAGGTGCATAATGCCCTACTTTTAGTTACTCTCAAAATTCCAAGAATGAAGATAGAGGATCTACCGTTTTGGTTAAATGACTCATCAAACATATCCTAGAGACATTAGCAGTTTTTGAAGTTTAGAAAATAATTTGCTTAAGCCAATCATAAATTTTTAATTTTAATTCAAAAACAAGATGTCTAGTAAATTTAAATCAGAATAGAGGAGAAATATGTTAAATGAGACTTAATCTTTAAATCAGAAGATATTTGAGGATTATTAGAGTCTCTAAGCCATTGTTCTGAATAGAAGTTCTTGTGAATGTGTGTCTAAAGCTGCTAATTAGGGAATTCAGATTCATAAGTTAATGAATATTTAGAAGTCACTCAAATTGATACCCGACTAAATGATCCCTTACTAAAATGACAAATATTACAGTTTGTAATTTGTAATTTTTTAATATATACAGTGGCCTATTGATATTCCATATAAGGCTTTATGTTAAACTTAGGTACTCCAAAAAAAAAAAGACTACTTAGAAAAGAATTATGTAATGTCCCTTATCCCAGATAGCTGTGTCAGCTTCATTATAGTAATACCTTGGTGATTGCTATTGATCAGAGTCTCTGTACATCAATATTTCACATAAGGTTACAGCTGTACATTAACATAAGATTATACATTATGATCATTTGTGGAATTCTTGTTTTTAATGAAACTCAGTAGGCCTGTAAATGTGTATGTTTCAAAATCATTCCAGTTAAATCTGATATGTGTTAATGGTTAAATCTGATATGTGTTAATGGTTAAAAATAACTCAGTACCTGTTTATTAAATAACGTATATCAATAGCTAAATTGCAAATATATTTTATATCATTGGTACGTATTTTTTCCTACAATAATTAGGTATTATTATTTCATGTCATCTTTAAAAAGTATTGTTGCATTGTAGTATTAATGCAATGTTCATTTCTGCTAAGTTTTGTAACTTCCCAGTTCCTGGTAAGTAATTACAAGTTCTTATGCTTTTTTTATTTTAGTGTGGCTTGCATTTTTTTCTTTTGTTTTTTGTTTTTGCTTTTTTTACAGGTTCTTGAAGCACATCCAACTTATCCAAAAATCAGAAAGGATATACTTGATAAGGCCCGTACATCTTTAAGACCTTGAAAATGAAAGAAATCTGAGTTCTTCCAGTTCAAAATAGGTTTGAGTTAATACTTTGTAATAGGAACATAGTTCTCTTTCTCCAGCAGAGGCTGCTCTTGCATATATAAAGAGAAATGCTATGTCAAATGGATGTTTTCTGTGGAGAAGGTGATTGAGAGCTGGTTTATTTGGTGTCTCTGTGCTCGAGACTATAACCCATCTATATAAAGAATATGTTGTTAAAATCGAGGTAATTAGGTATCTGATCTTTTCTGAGGAATATTCTTTATTTCAGGAAATGTGTGTAAAATGTTATTGTTGTCTGTTCAATATTTTGTAACATTTTCTTTTGTTTTAGAGGCTTGAGTAAATTTCCTTGTAAATGATATGTGAAAAGAAAACAGATTTTAGTGAAGATTTTATAAAGTTATGGTTTGTATTCCTTTTGGAACTCAAAAGACATGGTTTATCTTATAAAACTAAGGCGTGTTCCTGAGGCAGCATATTGATGAAATAGTATTGCCAAAAGTATGACTCTCCTAAAAAAGTCTTTTTGAAAAGTAGAAGCTGTGAGTGTCCTTTCCCTTTGTTGAACTCATTCTTGCTACTCTCAATACCAGTGTGACCTTAATATCAGTACCTGAAATCAGCTTATATAGGTAAACCTTTACAAGAATATTTCATTTTTGCCCCAGGACTAGGTCTTTGGTGTAACTTCAGACACTATAATCTAATAGAAAAGGGTGACAACAAATTTTGGGCAGCAGGAACTCACAATGCACATCATTCAAAAGCAGTTACTTACTCTGCTATGCCTAATACCACCTTGGTATAGCAGTTAGACTCTTTTACATGAAATTAAACCTAGTATTAATAAACTCAGATCTTAGCATTATTTCTAACATCATTTACATCTTTCATTTTCTTTAAAATACAATCACAGTCTTCGATTTCATTTCAATTTTTAATAAACACAATATATTTTAAAGTCACTGCTTTTTTTGGTGTCCTATGTTTATTTCTTTTGACCTACATTCTCTTTTTTGTGATAACTTCTCCAGTTTTCCAAAGACATTTTAATTCTAATTCTGTGTTATAAAGTTCTAATCAGTGTTTTTTACCTACCTTTTGTTTATGAAAATGTTCATGAAAATTTTTAAGAATAGCGTTTGTAAACAAATACTTCATATCTGTTAAAATACTTCCACATGTCTTAATATATTGATCCTGTCACCCTATTATATAAATATTATTCTCCCTGTTTGCATTTCTGGAACTGCAATGGATTATCTCTTTCTCTGTAGTTCAGTGGGAAAAAAAATGTTTCCACCTGAAAGGATTATTGTTAAGAACATCATATAACAGGATACCTTTAGCTGCCAGTGAACTTGTATTGTGGAGTACTAGAATCATGGAAACTGGGTGGAGAAAGTAGAATATCTGTTTGCCCAGCAAGATATGTCAGAGTCAGTTTTCCTGTATATAAAATGTAGGGTTTGCTTTTATTTCTTAACCATTTATTTTGCACCTGTCATTTGTTAGTTACTATTCTAGGAACTTTCTTTACATTATGCCCATTAATTCTCACTCAGTTCTCCAGAGAAATAATACTCTCATTTTTCAGAAGAGGAAGATGAGACTCAAACTAAATACCCAAATTCACAGAAAAAGTGTCAGAATCTGGATTCCATACCGGGCCAGGCAATTTTAGAGATCTCTTTTAAAAATACCCTCCCATAGGGTATCTTTAAGATACCTTCAACTCCGAGACTGTCTGTAAGAAAAAATTCTCTCTCTCTTTTTTTTTTTAAAGATTTATTTATACAAGCCCTGGGTACAGTCAGAAGCGCGGGAGGGTGAGAGAATTCACCAGAGCCAGAGCGGGGAGCAGAGCAGGCAGAAGGACTGAAGTACACTGCTGAGGAGAGCAGCGGGCGGCAGAGGTCTGCGCACCATGTGGGACCCTCGCCGGGTGGCCGGGGATCACTGCAGAGGCTGCAGGCAGCTTTGCAACCCAGCACTCAACCGCTGCGCCACCGGGGAGGCCCACTCTCTCTCTTTTTTTAAAGATTTATTTATTCATGCATACAGGAGCTGGGGTACAGGCCAGAGTTGGGGTGGGGGGTGAGAGAATTCACCAGAGACGAAATGGGGAACAGAACAGGCAGATTGACCAAAGTACACTGCTGAGGGGAGCAGCAGGTGAGCCAGGAGAGGTCTGCTGCACCATGTGGATAGCTCCTTGGCCGGCCGGGGGATCGAACTCGTGCTGCAGTGGCTGCAGACAGCATCATAAGTTGCATCTTAACCCCTTGCGCCACCCGGGAGGCTCCAGGAAAAATTCTTTTGTCTGCATTTGACTAGCAGATAAAAATAAGTGTTCTATTACAAGAAGTAATATTGCTGGAGAACAGCTCCAGCTAGAAGTTGTGTCAGGGGTCTCAGAGAAGAGAGGACGGCATTGGCCAAGTTTTCTCTCGGAGGACTGAGGGGAAGTGGAGTGAGGCAGGAGTGAGGTAGACACAGATACCTTCTTTCGTGCAAGTATCTCCTACTGAGAGTCTCAGCGGGTCTTTATTTATACCTTGAGGTAAGCGGTGAGATGACATCAGCATAAGCATCAAAGCAGAACAGAGACAATCATTACATATTTTCTCATGAATATACAAAGACCCACTTGATCTCATACTACAAAAGGACAGTTCCTTAATCTGATTGAGAAAATCAACAGGGACAATTACTCTCCTAGGTACAACTCTTTTTCTAACATAATCATTTGTCTAAGACAGTGCAATGTTCAGTAACAATCAATCATCCTGTCAAGCCTTCCTAATTTTGGAGTAGACATGAAAGTCCATTGTTATGCTGTATTACTAATATTAACCCATTCCCTAGTACTCAATGAATCTAGCCTATTATCAATTACTTCAAAATGATCTAAAGTACCTCATCAATACTGTTTTAGTTCTACAGAAATCTAACTTTTAACTAGAAATACCTAATCTCCACACAACCTGCGAACTGTTAACTTTTCTCATACACCAGGAGATGTACTGTTGCCGCAAACAGGTACCCCCCAGGTTAGGCTATGGTTTCCAAGCACAGCTGGTTCAGGGCAGCTTGTTCTCCATAGTTATCAGGGCCAGGGCATTTCTATCCTAACTATATCTTTAACAATTTTTACTTCTTTGGTGATAGTTCATGCGTAAGAACAATAAGCCAATTGTCACCTGGGTCCGAATTAGGTTTTCACATGCCAATTAATAACTAACTTACTTCAGCATTAACCAAGAACAAAGAGGAGAGCATTAGCAGGCGTTGCCATGGAGACTCCCTAGTTCAGATCTTCTTTGGGAAGTGCAAGAACTCCCTTCTTCTGGGAAGTACAACTTTCCCTCTTCCAGTGAGCACAGGAACTCCCCGCTTCTCAGGGGTCTCCCCCAATGCCCGGACCATGTCAAGAGACAGCATGGGAGGCGCAGCCTGTCGCATAATATCACAAGTGATGAGGAACAAGAGGAATTGAGTAGAATGAACAGTTCTTACAGATGCAGACACTTTCAAAGAGAAATCTAAGCAAGAAGCAGTGTACTGTAGCAGTTAAAAACATGGATTTGAAGTCAGACCGGCCTCGGTTTAAAATTTTGACTCTAACACTTAATAGATGTTTCTTCTTTCTCAGGTTATATAGATTTCCTGAGCCTCGGTTTTCTCATCTGAGAAGCATATAAGGATAATAAACCTGCCTTAGGTTGTAAAGATTAAATGAGAGGACATATATAAAGCTTGTTATGAATCTGACTCACTTAGGTGCTTAAAAAATAATGGCTCTACTTATTTATTATAAGTAGAAGAGGGCCAGGGAGTAATTGCCACTGAGAAGAACCTACACAGAAAAAAAGAGAAAATGCAGTCCAAGATTAGACAAAGAGGACAAGTTGCTCTAGACAGCTCCACCTATAGGATTCTCACTCATTTTCCCATTCCTTCTTCCCTCAATTTCTCTTTCTTCTTCTTTTCTTCCCTCTCTTTTTCCCTCTCTATTTCTCTTTCATGTCACCAAAAATCATGATGCACTTTTTTACAAGCATAGTCTCATTTCAGCCATCTGGAACATACTTTTCACCTTCCCCTTCTCTGAATGAACTTCTCTTCCTGCTCTTTACACTACACCCCCTTTTCCTGTCTCTAAGTTTCCCTCTCAAGATTTACTCTTTCTTTTCACTTCATTATCTATTTATTATCACCTCCTGAGAGGCTTTGTCCAAGTCCAGGTACACAATCTAAAGCCACTATCCTGTTATATCTTTTAAAAACTATTTAGTACTTACTAAGCATTGATGTTTTTCTTGTTCATGGTAAGGAAGTAGTTGCAGCTAGTATGTTACACTGGGTCCAGTGAGAACATAATTTTCTTCCCCACAGGCCTAGAACCTACAGCAAATCTGGAAGGGTTTTAGACCTGAACCCTGGAGGAAGCTAGGTTGAAACTTCACACTAGGATAAAAGTAGATAATGAAATCACTATGGAAACGGAAAGACCAATTAGGACTAATAGGAGCTATTCCAGTTTGTGAAGAGAGAGGTCACGTGAATAGCCTGAAAACATAAGTGCCAGTGCTGATAAAGTAGCAAATGGTTTTGGTTTTGTTTTGAAAGATTAGCAAAGGTCACAAGAGACCATGGCATTCATACTTTTGCTGGTAGAAATTTAGTGTGGCCTTCTTGAAGGGCAATTGCTGGTGTGAATTAAGAACTTGTCCTTTGAGTAATCCCACTTACAGAAATTTATCTTAGGAGATATTCAGGAATTTTTCCAAAGTGCTTTGCTTTAAAAAAGCCAAACGTTTGATTTTTTTTTTTTTTGGTTGTTACCAAAACATTCAACATAAATGAAGTGTTCCAAAATATAGAAGTTTACCCAATAATGGGGGACTATGTAGTCATCAAAAACTGTTTTACTGTTTAAAGAGTTGGGGTTTTTTTAACTTTTTTCAAAGATTATTAACTGCTGGGCCTCCCTGGTGGCACAAGGGGTTAAGTCTCAGCACTATCAAGCTATCACCAGCCACTGTGGTATGAGTTTGATCCGGCCAGGGAGGTGACCCACATGGCACAGCAGATCTCTCTTCTCTTGCCTGCTGCTCCCCTCAGCAGTGTATTTCAGTAGATCCGCCTGTTCTGCTCCCCATTCTGTCTCTCGTGAATCCTCTCACCTCCCATACTTCTGGCCTGTACCACAGTTCTTGTATGTATAAATAAATAAATCTTTTTTTAAAAAAAGATTATTAACTGCTAAAATTCTCACAAAATAATAAGTGAAAAAGCAGGAATCATAACTTCATGTAATACATTTGTAAAAATGAATATATAAATTGATACATAAATGTAGATACATACAAAAGTAAATAAAATTAACCCAATTTTTAACAGTTATATCTAGGTCATGTGAAATATCAGAGTTTGTGTGTCTTGCCATTTTACAAGTTAATGGCAATGAACATATACACTAAAAATAGGAGTTTTTCCTTCTTTTAGAGACTACCTTCTCAAACTTGATTTTTGCTGTTTGTTTTGCTGAGCAAAAGTGTGTAAAAAAAAAGTAAAAGTTGACTTTCTTACTGCTCTTAATACCCACACTTTAATAATTGTTTATACAAAAGGTAATCTGATGCATTTCAATTGTCAGAGAAAAAGATTCAGGAAGTAGAAGTCAGAAAAACACTAGACCAAAAAATGGTACTATTGCATGAGCAGTAGGAACAGGAGGACATGGGAGTTACTAAGGAGCTACCTACAGTATCTGTTGCAACTTCAGGAAAAAATGAGGACCAAATCCATTGTCCATATTTTTAGTCCATTGTTTTAGTAACAGTTTTCATAATGACCCTACCAAATTAAATGAAGAAGGTGGTGGATTCAACTGAAATCATACAGGGTCACAAGGTGTGCTGAGTCTCCTGTGTCCTGAGCAGTGCCACCTGCTCAGCAGGGAGCCCACAGAGGCTGAGAGCCAGCACCCACAAATGCAGCCCTGGGAAGAGCGCCTCCTTTCTAATGGGAACAGTCTCGTTGTAGGTGTTAGTGACAGACCTGTGCGTAGCAGCTGCTGAACTAGACAGTGTAGGAAATGTCTAGCTAAAGGACTGAGGGGAAGAGGGATAGAGTGGTGGCTACAGAGGGATACGGAAAGATTTTGTTTTGTTTTTTTAACCATGGGAACTACTTAAGCATCTTGGATTATTTATGGGAGAAGCCAGCAGCTAGTGCAGATGTAAGAAAAAGAGGGGACAGCCTGCTCAGGGAAAGGGTAGAGTCTTGGGGAACCTTTGGAAGATTCGGAGTGTGATTTTTGTATGGAGAGTAAAGGAACAAAACAAGTGTGGAAGAGGGCCCTGCATATAAAGGTGGCCTCTGAGTCCTTATGCTAATTGGCTGCCATACTTTTATAATAAATAGAATGGACTTTGACCTGAGGGCAATACCACTCCTTCACATGCATGGAATTTTCAAGCTCTGTTTTCCTTGGGCGCTGAAGTATTTTTCACTTACTTCCAGGTTCCTGGTTGTGGTTGCTGGATGTCTGCCTGCCAGATTAGAGGGGGTTACTGTAACATCATAAATCATAGTTATGAGCAAAAAGAGTGCTACCCACCTTTTAATACACTCCTTAAGAACCAGATGTTTTCTAGAGAAATGCTTCACTCTACAATCTGCCTTCCAGTGCACATAAATGAGCCTGGCATAATGCCCATTAAAGCAATTTGATCCCATAAATGAGGAAAGCTGAGTAATGAGCAGGTTCTAAATGTCTTCCTTCCGGGTGAGATAACCTTAGAATCTATGGCAATCTTTAAGCCAGGCTGTTTTCAAATAGTGTGTATGTTATTTTTATCTTTCTTTAAACAAAATCTTTTGGCAATGTAAATGAAACTCTGTTTTAAAAAAAAACATAGGGTATTTTAAGAAGGTAATTACTATTTCAGTTTCCGCCAAAGGCAGGCTAGTTTTATTTTTAATGGGTATATGATGTAAGAACCTTAAAAAACACTTGAAACATGAAGAACAGCGCTGTGATGTATTTGGTAGTATCCTCATTTATAATGGATGGGGTTTATGTCCAGTTTCAGTTAGAGATTAAGCTTTCTTTGAAAAACACACTATGCATTAGAACTATGGAGCAAAAAATATGCTAAAATGCTAAGCAGTTATATCAATGCTCTTTTCAATTAAATACTTGAAGTTGCTCTAATTAATGAATGAAGATTTCTTCCTGATACATAATCTCTTAAAAAAAATTCTGGCCATTTTTTCACATTTACTTAATTCACACATTTGCAAAGGATAGTTTAAGGAGGATTTGGGGTAGGGGAAAGTCCAGGATATTGAGAAAACCCAAGAGCAAAGTTAAAATGATTGAACACATACCACACAAAAAGGCAAGGGGAAAAGCGGAACCAATGAGGTGTGTCTGAACCCTGATGTCACTTCTCTGTGTTAAACACATTACTGCTTCTTATAAAGTAAATTCTTTTTGAATGTGTTGGGTTATTGTTGCTTTCATAGATTTCTTAAAATACCAAGTATTTATAGTACCAGTGAAGATTGCTTTGTTTCCTCCCAAACAAGAAAAATGTTCCTTGGGGGGTTGAATTTTCTAACATGTCATTTGGAAATCATTTCAAACTTTCAGAAGTTGCAGGAATATGAAAAGTACAAAGAGTATGCACAAATCATTTACCCAGATATCAATTAAAATATTGTTAAAATTGTTAATATTTTCTCTCATTTGCTTTATCATTTGTTACTTCTCTGTACATGTACACAAATTTTTATATATCTATTTATGTGCACACACACACAAATATATACAGACACTTGTTTTTCCAGAACATTTTGAGTATAAGTTGCATACATCACACATGCCCCTGTGCTCCTTCGTACTTCAGTGTGTATTTTCTGAGAATAGGAATATTCTCCAGTATAATCACAGAAGAGCTATGATCTTCAGTAAATTTAACATGATAACACTTTTAATCTACTAATCTTTCCTGCCAATTGATCCAATGTCCTTTACAGCATCAGCTTCCTCTCGTCAAGTTCACTCTGGGATCAGGTATTGAGTTTATTTATTTTTTTATGCCAATTTTAAATAGTTTTATTTAAGACATTGCATTTTTCCACTTACAACAACAGTGCTTATAAAGTGCAATGTTACTTTGCTTCCTCTCCTTGTGCACATATTTAGGTATTGAGTTTACTTATCATATTCCTTTATCTTGTTTAATTTGGAGCATTTCCACAGCCTTTCTCTCTCTTTTATAATATAGCCATTTTTGAAAAACATAGTCCTTTGTCCCTGCCTTTTTAGTAGAGCATTCCTCAGTTAGGCTTTGTCTGGTATTTCCTATGATTCTATTTCATTTGAGTGTTCCTGTCATCTCCAAGTGATGTTGGATGTTGTGGCCCCAGGTATCATACAATGCCCATCTGCCCTCACTGTTCCATTTATTTTGATCACTCAGTCAAATTTTTCCATTACATAGTTATTTTTCCCCTGCAACTGATAACCAACCTATGAGCGGATCTTTCCCATTGTGCTCCTGTTCAAAAATGTCCCCTATATTAGTGTGATTCTTGCCTGATCTAATCTTTACCATTATGGTTGTGAAGGGTAAATGTTCTAACAGCACCACTTTCTCTACCTGAACCTGTCAGTTAGCCTTCAGCATTTTATGTAAGCAAGAGCCCCTCACTTTTATTTTATTTTGCTTTTTTATATATTCAATTCATCTGTTAGTATATGGATTTGTGAATTCCTACATTTTTATGATTCATAATTCAGTAATATCCTTAAATATTTTGGAGCTCAAATCATTTCAGATTTAGCCAGCAGGAATTCTTTCAGGCTGGCTCCTGTGTGCTTGTGACATGCCCTCATCATTCTTTTCTTTCTTTTTTTTTTTAAAGATTTATTTATTTATACAATCACTGGGTACAATCAGAAGTGCAGGAGGGTGAGAGAATTCACCAGAGCCAGAGCGGGGAGCAGAACAGGCAGAAGGACCGAAGTACACTGCTGAGGGGAGCAGCGGGCGGCAGGAGAGGTGGGCGCACCATGCGGGACCCTCCTCTGGTGGCCTGGGAGCAGCCAGGGATCGAACCGGCGCTGCAGAGGCTGCGGGCAGCTTCGCAACCCAGCGCTCAACCGCTGCACCACCGGGGAGGCCCTCTTTCTTTTTTTTTTTCCCCAGCACTTACCTACTTTCTAGCATAAGGAGAGATCCCAGGTTCAACTTTTAATTATTGTGCCCAGTCCTGGCATCCGCCATATATCTGAGAGACCCTGGCTTCCTTTGCTATTAGAGATCAGAAGCTGAGTGCTAAGGGTGCTTATTGCTATTAGGAAGAATTCCCCCCCCTCCTTCCCCCGTCCCCCCCGCGCCTTTGTTATTTGCTTGTCCCTTCTTCCCCCCGTACCCCAACAACCTCAACATTTTTGCTCATTTCTTTGGTCCTCTAAAATAGTTCCAGAATTGCTGCACCCAAATGCAGAATAAAAAACAAACCTACTAAAAAGAGCTCAAGATTTGTTTACTGTCCTCCACCTCCCACAACACAGCCAGTTTCAGTTGATTTTTAACATTGATACATTTAACAACCTATCTTAAAATGTTACCATAAGCATTTCCCAGTGGTAAGAGGTATTTTAAAAATCAAGTGAAATAATTTATTGCTGACAAGATTGCATGCTCTGCTTCATACACCAGCTTTGCAGTTTCCTTCTAAATATTCATCGACTGGCAAAAGAAATACCATCCCTTCCAAACCAGCCAGTCTCAGACGAATGATGCAGGAAGGAGAGCAGGGACTCCACAGCTTAAGCAAAACATCATGCGTTGAAAATTGCGAGTTGAGCTTTTTGTTAAAAATACGTAATAGGCCTATATTATCAAAGACTGATTCATTTTTTGTTTACACTTGAGTATTTTCAGACCCTTTGCTGTGATAGTGTAATGGCAGTTATAAATATCTCTAGCAATGTGGTGAGGAAAATTTTATTCCTAGGTTATTCAAAATATAAGTTTCTGGTTTATAGCAACTGCACCATATTTGCCTCAACCTATTTTTTTTCAAACGGCTCTTTTTTCATTGAGTGAAAACTGGTCTTTGCTTGAAAAAGTAAGATTTCCCCTATTCTTTATTTTTATATTTACATTTCACATCTATTTTCTCAAGTCCTATGGCCTCACAAAATGGTTTCGAATAGCAGAGCTACAGAGATGATGGCGAGGTCAGCTATGTTAATTTCAAAGCGCTCCAGTCCTCAGCGTGAGGTTGCCTAGCAACACATCTCAGGCCTCCTTTGTGGATGCAGAAGAGGAAGCAATTCTTCTATACACTCTCAAGCTGAGATGGTTTTATAACGTGAAAAACCTTCCGCAAAGGGTCCAACACAACACCCGTCTCTCCTTTTCTGCCCACTTTGTGCACTTCACACACGATGAGAGACAAATTCCATCCTTTGATGCCTCAGATCAGATACAGATACAAAATGAAGCTACACAAGCTATGGTCAAACAGTGGAAGTGACCTGCTTCCCTATGTTAAATCGAAACACATTAATTAAGCCACTCGTCTATCCCTTTCCCTAGCATGAAAGCATACTTTCCCCTCAAGTTCTAAAAGCCAGTTACGTTAACTGAAACTGCCACTGCCTGCCGAGCATCAGTTACCATAGCGACGTGAGGCAGGGGTGGTGTTTTTCTCCTCTGGCACAGGATGGCTGAAATGTGTTCGACCGGGACTCAAGCAGCATGCCGACTAGAAATCAGGCGTTTGGGAAGAACCTGCTCTATTCTTTTTTCCCACAAATATCTTGAAAAAATAACTGACCCCGCCGTTATTAGCCGAAAGCTATTAGCTTTTTAGAACTGAACTTCAGTGGGTGGCAGAAGTGGCCTACCTTAGGGCACAGAGGAGAAGGGAGACAATGATACTTGCCAGTGAAACCCACGTGAACAGATGCGAGATGTAGAGAAGAGAGCTATGGAAGATACGTTGCCCTGAAAATACAAAGGGAAAGTCACAGCTAGACACGCATGTGTTTACACATTGCAAAAGTACTTTCATACGAATTTCTGAACTGTTTATGATCCCCTAATCTTATTTTCGAGGCAGACAATGCTGTTGCGGAGAACATCATGGTTTAGATCAATATTAGGTTACAGAGAGTCTTTATCATTGTAGTTAAGTCTCATATAAATAAGCAAGATGCTTTGTGCCTTCACTTGCCTCCAGTTGTGGCGGAGACAAGAGAGGCGTTTAGCTTAGTGGGCTTTGGAGTCGGACAAGTGACTCTGCATCCTCTACCACTTATTAGGAGTTTGAGTCTTGAGATCCTGATATTTTAAATAAGACTAAATAGAGTATTTTTGATAGCACGAAATAAATTTATAAATATAAACACACATATTTCATATATACATATATTGGTATTAACAAGGGTCCATCCAAACACTAATAACTTATTATGAATTTGCCTCAGCCACCCAGTGCTGACTGAACACCAATGATAGGCTCAGCATTGTGCTTGATGGAAAAGGGATTTGCAGTTACAGCCACAAAAAGGGCAGCCAGGATTGGGTACTACTGCAGGTTATCTACCTTTGGGACACTTCAATTTTGTGTGTCATTCTCACCAATATTCCATCCATTCTGACTTGGCACTCCTTCTGGTCTGCCTGCAGCAAAATTCACAGGGAGAAGTCTCCCTGCTTTTTATAGCCAAATTTTGTTTTTCTACTCAGACTGATGTTATCAGCACCCTTAGTCACCATAATCAGACTAGAGTCCACTGCTATGGAGGGAGCTAAAAATACGTGTGGCTGCATCTGAATGTATTTCCCCAAAGAGCTGCCAAACTGTTTCAGGAATGGCACAACATGAGTAGTATACGAATTCCCAAAGGGCCTCCCTGAGCTGTCTTCTGGCAATGGAAAACCTTCTGGTGATTTCCCAGAAAATCATTGACATAGTTCCTAGAAAACATTCCCTCTTAAAGATTCAGATCATTTAGTCTAATTACATTTTAGATATAAGGGACAGAGTTCAAGGACATAGATTAATTTATTCAGTTCATTTGGAATGTGAATGTGTGTCTATATATGTTTGTGTATATGTTCACATATACATAATCTGTGTATATACATGTGCATGACTTTTTTGCACATGTGTGTACACTCAAATACATATAAAGACAGAGAATAAGTTCTATAGATGTATTTTTTTTTCACATTTCTCTCAAAATAGATTCAAAATTCCCCATTACTAGTGATTATAAATTTACAAGTGATTGAAACCAACATATGATGGCTTGAGTTACACGCTGGTTTTCAAAGACTTGGTAGCGCCTACTAAGGCCAGGACTGGAGCTAAGTGGGAGGAAGAAACTAGAACTGGAATGTGGGCTGAACTCATACTTTCCTTTGCTCCTTTCTGCATGACTATTCACTCATCTGTCCACCCATTTACTAAATCAAGTCATTCAACAATTACTGACTGAAGACTTGTTCTACACCAGGCTCTGGGCCAAGCAATGGCAATGCCTTCATACCTGGCAAACATGTTCTACTCCGGGTCTCACAGACATTTCATTCCTGCCATGCTCTAGGCTTAGCCATACACAGAGACTGATATGCAGCTCCTACTCCTAGTTTCCCCTACCTGGCCAGAGGGAGGCCACCCAGTCAAACAGGTTACCAGGTCTACCTGTATGGACAGAGATTGCCAGGCAGACAGGTCCAAAGGCCTCACTGCAGACAAACCATCTGATCCTTTATTCTCCCTTTACAGCACTTATTCTAACATTTACCAAAATGATGGGCACTGAAGCTCTAGAATAGCTGGCAACTACATTTTTAAAAGCCCAAATTTCAGCTCTCTAAAGGAGAAAGTACTCAATTTTCATTTCATTGATAAAGTAATTTTCTACATGTTATTTCAACAAATAATTTCAAATTATTTGCTCAACATCATAATACTTCTGTCTGTTTTCTTTCTGTCAGAAGTCTTAAAAACCCAGTCCAGGACATATCAAGGGTTGTACTACTTCAGTATTGACCAAGAGTTTAGTAAAGGCCTTTATTGCTGAGAAGCTCAACAAGTTGGCCTAGACTTTTCCAAACCAGAGAAGAAATTGCCATAAAGAGCAGTACCCTCCATATTGATTAGGAAATTACTCCAAAGAATAGGTTGATATGTAACAAGACCCATACTTTTCTATTCCTGCTTCTGGACAAAACTGCTATTATATTTACACATTATTTTATTATCATGCAAAAGGAAACCATTATCTCCCCAGCTCATATAAATGACAGGGGGTTGCTGGAATGTCGGAAGAGGGACAAACCAGGTAGTTTCCACTTGGTTCCCAAGGTTACTGTTAGGGGGAAAGGATGTCCTGAGCAAACTCCATACAGGCTTTGTAGAGTCCACCCCCACTCCATCAAGACACTGGGAACTACAAATCCCATGATTACCAAAGGGAAGGTTGTGAGGACCTGAGGGTGGAGTTACACAACTAGGCTCTTGGTTTGAGTATTTAACTGACCATGTGGCCGGGGGTCGCCCTTTTGGCCACGCTGCATGCTCTGTTTTTCACCAGTTTGACGGGCCATTGGGATTCCAGTTCAGCTGAATGGGTAGGATGCATTTACAAACTTATCTCCCTCTTTTTCTCCCTGAGTTACTCATTTCTCCACTTCCCCATGCCTTGTAAATAAACCTTTTATCAAGCTTTTGTGTGTGTCTGCAGTTTAGCATTAATAAGTCCCTTTTAAGCACGTGGTGAGGAGCCAGTCAGACAACCCATTTTATATCGGGGTTGCTCTGTAACATTACAGCCCATTTCTTGGACTCACAATAAGTCAGATAAAAACCAAACACAATTTTAGGAAATGAATAGGCATCAATTCTTCGTGGCGACTCCAAACACGATGCTCACTGGCAGAGTGGAAATTTGCAGGACAGACAGAAGGCAAGTATAGCTAAGTCCCAAGCAGCAGGAGCAGGAGATGCTCAGTTGTATAAAAGCTAAGCCTTCTCAGGATGACTCTGCTACCGTGACATCGCTGGCATCATATCCTGCTGGCACATACTTGGGGCAAGAATATCACTACAAAGGCTGCTCAAGGTGCCATCTGCTCTGCTATAATTTCCTTGCTCCTTTTCCCTTACCCCCGACTCATATATACATGTTAATTTCCTCTTTCTTCATCTGTCCCCACGATAGAACCACTCCTTTGCTTACAAGAAGCCCTGTTCCCATCTTTTTCTGTTCAAGACATTTTTGGTGCCCCAAATTCTTTTATTCTGGCTTCTAGCCAAAGTTTTTGCCCTCTTTCTTATTCTACAAATAAATCTCTCCAATATTCAGCTTTTTTATATTAAACCTTGATGATCCATCAAACCCACATGTTTAATCAAAAACAACAAAAAGACCTATTTTAGCTCAAATGCAGGAGGAGCATAAACTCAACTCTTCAGGTACAGTGAGGAAAGAAAGGAAAAACAAAAACAGTTGGTTCTATATTAAAATCATGGAATGTAATTTCCACAATTCAAAGGTTACTACTGAAGAATCAGAAAAGTAAAGAATATGCTTTACAGAATTTCTGGATCTTGCTAGCCTTCCTCTATCAATCATTTCTCTCCTTTATTCGTGTAGATGGGCCCCTCCTGTCCTGGACTGCCATCTGTCATCAGAACATGACCATCTGGAGTCAGAACAGTCATCAATCCTTCCACAGATCCAAGTTCTTTTTAATTAAAAGGAAAATACAACTGAGAAGTTGTTAAATGTTTCTTTAGCAGTTCTGTTTGATTTCCATTAGGGATACCTTACAACTAAGAGCAATGTGAATGACTCCATAAAGTTAGGGTAGAGATGCTGCCTCAGGGGCTATGTGAGCTCCCATTGCTGCTGTCATAAATGACCACAAAAGGAGTGACTTAAAATGGCACGAATTTATTTTCTTAGACTCCTGGAGTTCACAAGTCCAAGATGGGTCTTATGAAGCTAGTGGCATAGTGGCACAGGAGCACAGCTGTGTTGCTTCTCATGGCTCGAGGGAAGGGTCTGCTTCTCACTTTTTCTAGCCACCAGAGGCTGCCTACATTCTTTGGCTCATGATCACACTCTCTGGGCTCTGAACTCCACTTCATCATATTTCCTTCTCTGACTTTACAGGCTCCATCTTTTCCTAATAAGAACCTTTGTGTCCATATTGGATCTCCTTAGAAATGCAGTGCAATCTTAATCACACCTGCAAATTCACTTTTGCCATATAAGTTAACAACATCTTCATGGGTCCTGGGAATTAGGCTATGGACATCTTTGAGGGCCATCATTCTGTCTACCACAGCATTTGACATAATTAGGACTTACTTCCTGGGTACTAAAGAGCCTAATTTCCATCCATAATTAGGAATTTCAATCAGGAGAGTGCTTGGGGATTGTTGGCAGCTGGAGTTGATCTTTGACTTATTTGACTATAGTCCCAAATTCTGGTCCCACTTGATAGGATGTTCTGATGAGAAACACCAGCTTTTAGTCATCCAGCCTCATAGGAACTCTGAGAACATGAGCAACCCCCTCAGTCTCTCTGGCCTTCTGTTTTCACCTCTCTTCTATGGGATGATTTAGAAGAAACAGACTCAGAGACAAATTTGTCTACCTGAGTGCTCTATCTACATGAACAACACTAAGAAGAATGAGGGAAGTAGGATTTGGCAGTGATGAAGATAGAAGAAAGACTTCAGCTGGTTCTGTAGGAACTCTCTTGGGAGAGCCCCTCAGCATCGTTCCTCTGTAGGGCCAACAAGATAGGCACTGTGCCACCTGTCAGACTGAAACTAGGGTGAGATCCACCTCAAAGGCAAAATTTTGAGATGCCAACATACTCAGTGATGTTACACTGAGTGTAATACTCAGTGGATAGAGGCCTCCCTCATGGCTAGGGGTTAAAGTCTCAGTGCTTACAAGCTGTTGCCAGCCACCATGGCATGAGTTCAATCCCCAGCCAAGGTGTTAACCCACATGGCTCAGCAGACCTCTCCTGTCTTACCCACTGCTCCCCTCAGCAGTGCATTTCAGTAGATCTGGGTGTTCTGCTCCCCATTCAGTCTCTGGTGAATCCTCTCACCCCCCTGCACCTCTGGCCTGTACCCCAGTTCTTGTATGCATAAAGAAAATAAATCTTTTAAAAAATACTCAGTACATGATATTTTAATGCACTGTTTCTTTGAACCGAAATCATTGTAAAAATACACAATCAACAAAATATTAAAAAAATTTTAATAAAGTCAGGACCAGCAAAAGTGCTACGTGGATCCCATCAGAACTTAAAGCAAAAGGAGAAAATGGTCATTACCGATGCTTTATTTAAAATTTTGATATTTTGATCCTCATGGAATCTTTGTATTTTTTATTTTTAAAAATAGCCATTAAGAGATTGTCTTGATTACTGAGATTTTTATCATGTCTCAAAAATTAGGCAACCTCATTCTAACCCTGTGCTGAATGCAGGCTGCCTCTATCCCTCCCCCCAACCCAAGAAGGGGATATAATCTAAGACCCAGGACAAATCCTGGAGAGGAATTCATTATTCCTGGTATATGGGAAAGAATTCCTGCTCCTGCATAGCGAGAGGAAGTCCACCACAGCATCCTGTTGTGATGGCAAGGCCTACCTGTAAGAAGATGATCTTGTCAATTTTTACACTTTGGCATAGATAGTGATGAAGCACTTAAAAATTATAGTTTTGGCCTAACCTCTTTCTTCTGTCTTCCTAACAGTCAAACATTTGAGCAAAAGACCCGAACAATTTATTTAGACCTGATGTTGCCATTAATATTTCTGTCAATGTGTGGCTTTGATCTATGGTGTTTTAGCTTTTGTTAGAACTCCTAAGAAAATAAGTCAAAGTGAACTTCATTCTATCCCATGGCCTGTCTAGACCCTTAACCCCAGAAAAGCTTATGCTGATGATCACAACCAAGAGGTGAATAGGCATAAATCTTTCATTGACATAAGATAAAAAAAGTGTGTATAGATACAGATATAGATCTCTAAGTACAAATCCTACCAAAATGAGGGTTAGTGAAAGTGCTTGGTGAGTCTGACATATGTACACAATGTTCTAGAAGCTTGTTGGAATGTGTGAAAAAATATATATATTACTTGTATTAATTAAAAAATCAGTGGGGAGATTAGTGAGTCTCAAAAGGAGAATGATTTTACAACCTCCGGATAATATCTGAATCTCCTAAGAAGGTGCTGAATTCTGCAATCCCTTCTCAACTTCCCAGGAGAAAAGTTCTGACACTTAACATTGTTTCCTACAAAAAGCTTCATGATCTCTGTGGTGAATTACTATTACTGATGGGAGAATAAATTTATATCAGATGTATTGAGACATAAAAAGACAATCATCACTGTTGCTAGATGAAATTATTGACACATGCATGTGAAATAAAACAATGGTAAGGCATTCATCATTAACCAATATGCATTTTTGCCACATGAAAAATATAACTGCAGCTTTTTCATGAGCCAAATTTCAACAACAGCTGTTGAATAGTACTTAAAGAGGTCATCACTCGTAGAAGCAACCTTTTATCAGCAGTCATGGAGATAGGTATTTTCTTTTTTTTTTTTCTTAAAGATTTATTTATTTATGCATACAAGAGCTGGGGTACAGGCCAGAGGTGTGGCGGGTGAGAGGATTCACCAGAGACAGAGTGGGGAACAAAACAGGCAGATTGACCAAAGTACACTGCTGAGGGGAGCAAAGGCGAGTCAGGAGAG
Organism: Talpa occidentalis; assembly: GCF_014898055.3. NCBI lineage: Eukaryota > Metazoa > Chordata > Mammalia > Eulipotyphla > Talpidae > Talpa > Talpa occidentalis. Next base: position 97,657,246 of record NW_023603184.1, on the reverse strand, counting down.
GTCTGCTGCGCCGTGTGGGTTGCTCCCTGGCTGGAGATTGAACTTGTGCTGCAGCAGCTGCGGACTTCTTCATAGGTTGTGTTTTAACCCTTGTGCCACCAGGGAGGCCCCCAGAGATATGTGTTTTAATTGTAATTTTTTTGAGGTAACATTGGTTTGCAATGCTTTATATGATTTAGGAATATATGATTTAGGAGTATAGGATCATACCTCTTCAGATCTATGTCACCACACCACTCCCACCACAAAGACACCCATAGCACTCCATCATTTTTTTTATTAAATATTTATTTATGCATACATGAACTAGGGCACAGGCCAGAAGTGTGGGAGGTGAGAGGATTCACCAGAGACAGAGTGGGGAACAGAACGGGCTGAAATACACTGCTGAGGGGAGCAGTGGGCGAGTCAGGAGAGGTCTGCTGAGCCATGTGGGTAGGTCCCTGGCTGGGGATCGAACTGGTGCTGCAGTGAGTGTGTATAGCTTTATAGGTTGCATCTCAACCCCTTGCACCACCAGGGAGGCCCCTCCTCCATCATTGTACTGGAAGTTTTTAACTCATGTATTACCTGAAGGGGAAAAAATGGCACTTCATTATAGTTCCCTCTACACACTAGAAATAAATATTGTGGACGCCTCCTTCTGTTTCTTGCCTTGATACTGGTTCTCCCTCTCTCCTCTTCCTATTTAAAAAAAGAAATCACTTGCCATCCTTACTAAACAAACCTCATATTGCTTCTGATGAAAGAAGTAACAGAATTTCTGAACACTGTGTACTCTTCAGATAGTGCATTTCTACAATGAATCAGTTTCTTCTTCTAATTTTGCAGATTATTTAGCAAAGTGTACATCTTGAAATGGATTGTGTAAATGCTTGTTCATCTATGAGCTTTTTATATTTCCTTTGGAAGTTTTTCCTTGTGCTTTTAACATTTTCTGGTGTAGGATGGTGATATTTTTTATTTTCTTTAAAATTTTTTCTCTGATTGCATTTTAAATCCAACAGTGATATTTCTCTTTCCTCGTGATAATAATTTCTTTTATGATATGAAAGTACTTTGTTGTGATTTTTTAAAAAATGTAGTCCTAGTTGATTATACAGTATTTTCATTGTTTTTCAGTGTTCAAGTCTTTGAGGTGTTACCTACAGAGTCTAAATCATGAGATTCAGTTAGACCACTGAGGGAAACTCTTCCTTTTCATCTGCTTTTTTAAAAAACTATTTTTTACTATTAGTGTGATAATATCAGACAATTGCATCTAAATAACCTGATGGAGGTTACACTTCAGAGATCGTTTCCCTGGAATGCCAAAGATTTACTTTCTTTCTATTTATTACAGAAGGGAAAAAAAGAAAATGTAAAATGAACTAAATGAAGACTCTGCATGGCACGTATGGTTTTTTTCTTTCTTTGTTTTTCAGATTTATTTGGGCATCCCTGGGATGCAACGGGTTAAGTCGGGTTATGATGCTGTCCGCAGCCTCTCCAGCACCCCCAGCCGGCCAGGGAGCAATCCACATGGCGCAACAGACCTCTCCTGACTAGCCCACTGCTCCCCTCAGCAGTATGCTTTGGTCAATCTGCCAGTGCTGTTCCCCACTCTGTCTCTGGTGAATCCTCTCACCCCCCACACCTCTGGGGTACAGGCCAGAGGTGGGGGGCAGAAAGGATTCACCAGAGACAGAGTGGGGAGCAGTACAGGCAGTTCTACTGAAATACACTGTTGAGGGGAGCAGCAAGCCAGGCAGGAGAAGTCTGCTGTGCCATGTGGGTCAGCTCTCTGGCCAGGTTCGAACTCATGCCACAGTGGCTGGTGATAGCTTGATAGCGCTGAGACTTTAACCCCTGCACCACCAAGGACGCCTGACAGTAATGTTTTGGTGAGTATTTTCCCTCCATTCCCTTCCAATTTAAAATAAGCATAACTGATGTCCACTCAAATTTCACATATATCTTTTAAAAAAATAACTCCTCCTATATATCTAAAGAGAGAAAAATGCCAATATTTCCAATAATCCAGGAAGAACTTTGAGTCCTAGAATACTAAAGGGAAGTTGCAGACAAGTTAATCTTGCAAGAGTTAAATTAAGACAATTTGTGAAATAAATCATGATAATGTGAATTAATTGTTGACCTTTTAGGTGGAAAGCAGACCTTTTAGGTGGAAAGCAGGTTGAGCACAGCACTGTGATGCTGTCCACAGCCTCAACAGTGCCGGTTTGATTCCTGGCCGGCCAGGGAGAAACCTACATGGCGCAGCAGACCTCTCCTGACTCGCCTGCTGCTCCCCTCAGCAATGTTTTCCGCAGTCTATCTGTTCTGCTCCCCGCTCTGTCTCGGGTGAATTCTCTCACCCTCCCATGCCTCCAGCCTGTACCCCAGTTCTTGTATTAATAAATAAATCTTTTTTTAAAAAAAGGTGGAGAGCATAAGGATGTAGTACTTCTTGGATTTAATGAATTCCAGATATTTAATTATTATCATATTATAAAAGTGACTTTCACTGGACTTTCTTATATAAAGTTTAAAAATTAAACTAATTTTTAATTGCCCTCATAGTTCCTCTTATTTATATAACAGAAGTGAAATAGATATATATGCATTTCTTCTTTACATATGCAATTATTGAAAGGCTTTTATTGTATCATAGAATACATCAAGTATGGATTATTTTATTTCTCCCACAAATGGTGAATTGATTTGATTATTTTTGACAATTGTCTTCCATTATCACCTATCACATGTTGATGATTTTGGCTTGAATGTTCTGCTCAGAAATATGACTGAATGCTTTCTCACATTTTAAGGAATGGTGTTCTTTCTTTGGGGATTTTCCATTGCCTGTCGATTTGTGATAAAATCTTATCTACTACTTGAAAGTGTAGTGAAGATATTAGATTTACATAGAAATATTGTTTCAGTGTGACATCAGGGTTGACTTGAATTATTATTTAATAATATTAGAGAAATGAAGATAGGTATTAGAATATAATCTTACAGCATTTTTCATTCCTGTGAGGAAAACAACCTGTGAACCTTTGAAAAAGGATCTTCCATTAATACTTGAGGAAGACATTACTGAATTAGCATGTGACAGTAGGAGGCCACAATTTTCTTGGTTATGCTGTTGAGAACTTCTAAGTGTTGCTCCTTTGTACCCCTTGATTGTGATCATATACTGAGAATCACTCATGAAATCATTCAGTTGTCTCCATGCTGTTGTGACAGTCATTTGCTTGGGTTGGTTGTATCTGACATGGGCAGAGTCCAGACACCCAACCCTTTCTCAACAATGACACCTGCACTTTTTGCAAAAAAGGAATAGAGGCTGATTTTAAAGGGAGCCTCTAAGTTGAGAAAATACAGACCAATTCAGAATTGGTTTTACTACCCAGCTGCTGTAACTAGTGTGGGTAGATCAATGTATCTCCTTTCATAGTGACCAGATGAGTCCAAATCATTATTATTATTGTTTTTGCTGTTGTTGTTTTCATTCTTAGAATGGGATAAAATGTTAAGGCTGGGGCCCTCGCTGGTGGCACAGGTGTTAATTTTCAGCGCTATCAAGCTATTGCCAGCCACTATGGCATAAGTTTGATCCCCCACCAGAGACCTAACCCACATACGGCACAGCAGACCTCTCTGTCTCGCCCACTGTTCCCCTCAGCAGTGTATTTCAGTAGATCTGCCTGTTCTGCTCCCCACTCTGTCTCTGGTGAATCCTCTCACCCCTCACACCTCTGGCCTACCCCCCAGTTCTTGTATGCATGAATAAGTAAAAATAAATCTTTTTAAAAAAAGGCAAGGCTAATTTGAGGATTAGCGAAAAGAAGTATTTATAAAGAAACTACTACGAACAGGGCATGGTTTTTGGTGTTTAGAAAGCTGTGGAATTGCAGGTCAGTGTAAGCACTGTTGGTCATGCTACTAGGTCACTTGAGAGGACTTCCAAAGACAAGCTGGTTACTATAATTTTGTTACAATTCTGCTGCTGAGTGTGTAGACAAAGCCTTATTCATGAGGTTTGCTCTATGCATTTGCAGAGTAGCATTCCAATGAGAAAAAAGTCTGCGAAGATTTTTTTCCTTTTCCTATCCCTTCAGATTAAACAAATTTTTAATCTTTCAGTGTGAAAATTTGTTCCTGCTTTAACTAGGAACAAATAAGATTCATGTGTCATTAACCTCTGAAAATTTTGGAGTTAATAAAAGAAAATAAACAAAGCTAGCTGCACAATAAAATAAATACTACTAGCATTCTATCTTTTGTTTTCCGTTAATCACCTTGTAGAATGAAATGAACTCCAATGGGACACAAATATCTACTAGTAGACAGGAAAGTCCTAATGAAAATTATGACAGTTTGATTGAAACTAACTTGTACATAAAGGATTCCTTTCTCTAAATACCATTTGGCCTTTAGAATTTCCCTTAGGTATTTGATTTGGATGCACACACCCAGAAGTAGGGAGAAAACAACTCTTTGCATGGTTTCTCACAAAAGCTGTGGATTATTTCTGCACTAGAGAACATGTGGCTGTGTTCCACACAGGGATGACCAGTGGAGGGTGAAAAAGCTAAAAAAAAACAGGTCACGGCAGGAAGTAATGACAAATGATTGAAAGAGAAGATACCAGTAGAAGGAAACTGAATGTGTAAACATATGGGAGCTTGAGGCTATTTGTATAAATAACACCGTGTCCTCACAATCCAAGGGCACAGGTGAACCTTACATCACAGTAAAATAGTTGATGGATATCTGGAGATTCTACACCTACAGGTAGAAATTTCCATTTACTGTGAAACTAGAAAATTATACTGAAGATGTTTACATTTTATTTTATTTTTTTAAAGATTTATTTATTTATACATACAAGAACTGGGGTACAGGACAGAGGTGAGGGTCATAAGAGCATTCATCAGAGACAGAGTGGGAAGCAGAACAGGCAGTTCAACTGAAATACACTGCTGAGGGGAGCAGCAGGCAAGTCAGGCGAGGTCTGCTGCACCATGTGGGTAGCTCCCTGGACAGGGATCGAACTCATGCCACAGTGGCTGCGGATAGCTTCAGAGGTTGTGTCTCAACCCCTTGCAGCACCAGGGAAGCCCCCATTAGTGTTTTCTGCTTTGTTGAGGTGGGTATTCACCTGGACCTGAACATGCAGGTCCCACAACCTGCACACCATTGGTTGGAGAGTGACCACACCATTTTTTTTCACACCATCTTAGTTAAAAATCTAGAATGTTAAAGTCTACACTGAGGACCAAAGATAATTTTATGAAATAAATAGCACACAGAATTGCCTTTATTTTCACTTGCCTACTTGAAATTATAGCTCAAACCTCAATCAGTAAGTAGATTATAGAGAAAATTTTAGAGATGCATTTGTGAAAACCAGGTCTATGAAGAAACTCATAAAAATTATGTTATTCCATTAAGTAAAAAGTATGATTATAAGCTATCTAAACAAGGAAACCTCACTTCTCTATGTCTCAATTCTCTCATCTATGAAATGATTTGGAAGGAATGATTTCTAAGGTATGAAAATGGTTCTAAATTCCATGATTCTATGAGTTTATAGAATTGAATTGTAAGAGTCATATTGGAAACAGGCATGATGGTATTGGAAGACACTTCAGCTGAGATCCAGGTCTGAGTCAATCAGTTCAAGCAATACCTGCATTAGCAAAGCCTTTGTGTGAATTATCAAAATGCTCCCTCTCCTGGTGGACAAATTATAGAAAGTCACCCTTTCTTCAAGGCACAGAATTTTTTCAAGAGCAGTGATAAATGGATTTCGAGGCTTTGGGCTTTGAATGCTCCTGTACAGAGCAAAAAAAAAGTATACGTTTGTCCTAAGATCAGTTTTATTTCTGATCCAATTATGATTGGTTCACAAAATCAGAAATGTCCTGGAAGAGAATCTAATGGTAATTTTTCCACCATTACTTCCAACTGCAGATACATGTAAATTCCTGAGCATTTCTGTTTAGGATGTGAGGGGCTCTTGGATTTACTTTTAATAATATTTACCTGGACTCCTAACATTTTTTAAAGCATAATTCTATATTTGTATTTTCAAAATCCATTTCTTTTTATCCCCCTAGCCTAGTCTTTTTTCAGGCTCTGGTATTAATTACATGGAAGATATTTGAAGGGTAAAATTATTAAATTTACAAGGTGCAGGTCACTGATTAGATTTACCATTTGCCCATTCTGGGTGACAGCTGCTTTCACAGCCCTTCCTCTGCCCCAGAGCCATCACTCAGCAACAGTCTCCTTCCAGGGACCTCAGACACCCTTGGCTCCTCCCAGGAACTTGCTATCCTCCCCACACCCTGTGATTCATCTCCCCAGGGTAGGATGGTCACTGGTTGCCTGGTGTTTATTCAGGAATCATTGAGTTTATTTAAAGCCTCACAAGTCTCAAAGGATCAGTGAGTTCCACCCAGTAGGGAGCTTTCCTTCCTGCAAGGGTTCATTTAGGTTCCCAAATGCCCTAAAAACACCATGACTTCTTTGCTACCTTACTAACTGGCAGATGGATGAACATTTTTTTTTTAAAGATTTATTTATTTATGCATACAAGAACTGGGGTACAGTCCAGAGGTGTGGGGGATCAAACTTGTACTGCAGAGGCTGTGGATAGCTTCACAGTGCTGTGCGTAACCCCTTGCGCCACCAGGGGGGACCAGCAAAGTTTTACTTTTGGTCTAAGTATCTTTGCATACCAGGAATAAGCATACACTCATGTTTACTCTGTGTCAATACATAGTTTAGGGCCTCCCTGGTGGCGCAAGGAGTTAAGACGCAACCTACGAAGCTCACCGCAGCCACTGCTGCACAAGTTCAATCCCCGGCCAGGGAGCTACCCACATGGCACATCAGACCTCCCTTATCTCACCCACTGCTCCCCTCAGCAGTGTATTTCAGTCAATATGCCTCTTCTGTTCCCCATTCTGTCTCTGGTGAATCAGCCCCCAAACTCTGGCCTGTACCCCAGTTCTTATGTCTATAAATAAATAAATCTTTTAAAAAAAGACTCTTAAAAAATACATAATTTATTTTTTTAAGATTTATTTATTTATGCATACAAGAGCTGGGGTACAGGCCAGAGGTGTGGGGGGTGAGAGGATCCACCAGAGACAGAGTGGGGAACAGAACAGGCAGATTGACCAAAGTACACTGCTGAGGGGAGCAGCGGGAGACACAGGAGAGGTCTGCCTCACCATGTGGGTTTCTCCCTGGCCGGTTGGGGATCGAACTTGTGCTGCAGAGGCTGTGGATTGCTTCATAGTGTGGTGCTTAACCCCTTGTGCCACCAGTGAGGCCCAAAAAATACATAGTTTAAAAGTAGGAGTTTCTATGGTGAATGATAATACTTTCATCTAATAACTGTAAAAGTTACACTTAGTAAAAAATAACAAGGATTTCCTTAAAGAGAAGTGACCTTCCCTGAACCTAATAAGACTGTGACTTGTACTAGAAACTCTGACATGTATGACATTGCAGTAAATGGATAACACTAGTTTAATGATGTCAGCAATAACAAGGCAATACAGTTAATAATCAAGTGTTATGTGTTGATGTATCCTATATTTTAACTGGAATAAAGGAAATTTATGTCCTCTTATAACTGCAGTATCGGTCACTTGAAACATAGCTAACCCACACTGAGCAGTTCTGTAAGTATAAAATACATATCGATTGTGGAAGTACAAAATTAAGAATACAAATTAACTCAATTTTATACTGACTGCATGCTAAAATGATATTGTAGATATATTGCATTAAATTAAACATTAAGTGCCTCCCTGGTGGTGCAAGGGGTTAAGCACTGCACTGTGAAGCAATCCGCAGCCTTTGCAGCACAGTTTCCATCCCCGACCAGCCAGGGAACAACCCACATGGCGTGGCAGACCTCTCCTGAGTCGCCCGCTGCTCCCCTCAGCAGTGTATTTCAGTCCATCTGCCTGTTCTGCTCCCCACTCTGTCTCTGGTGAGTCCTCTCACCCTCCACACATCTGGCCTGTACCCTAATTCTTGTATGTATAAATAAATAAATCTTTTTAAAAAATTAAACATTGAATTTAATTTCACCTATTTTTCCCTTTTTCAAATGTGACTACTAGAAATATTCCCTGCTTATATTCAAGGTTCACATTACATTATTTTCAACAATTATAATTTCATTTTTATTGCTTTATAACACTGTATATGATCTAGTTGTTTAGGTTCCCATTTCTTCAGATGTATGTTACTGCACTACATCCACCACAAAGACACCTATGGTCCTCCACCACAGTATATTAGGCACCCTTGCCCCCCTTTTCTCCACACCTTCCATTCCTCATCTTATAGCCTCAATTTTACAGCCACATTTCTAAGGTTTGTTTTGTTTCATTTTATCTGATCCTTTATTTTGTTTCTCTATATTCCACATATGAATGAAGCCATTGGTATTTGTTTTTCTCCTCTGGCTTATTTCTGGTAGCATAACCCTCTCTGGTTTCATCCATGTGTGTCAAATGGCAAGGTTTCATCTGGTGTAAAGCCTCATAGTATTCCATTGTGTGTATATATACCACAGCTTCTTAATGCTGTCAAGTTAGGTTGGGCATTTACACTGTTTCCATAACTTGGCCATTGTAAATAGTGCTGCAATGGACACAGGGACATTTAAAGTTAGTGCACTTAAAATCAGTGTATTTGTATTTTTTGGGTAGATACCCAGTAGTGAATTGCTGGATCATACTGTAGCTCTGTTTTTAGTATTTTGAGAAATCTCCATAACATTTTCCATAGAGGCTGTACCCTCTACATTCTTACCAAAAGTGTACAAAGTTTCCTTTTTTTCTACACCCTCACCAACATTTGTTGTTTCTGGCCTTTTAAGTTATCAGCCATTCTCACAGGTATGTGGAGGTATTGCATTTTGGTTTTAATTTTGCATTTCCCTGTTAATAAGTGATATGTTTTCTACCATTCAATAGAGTGTCTTCATTTTATGTTCTATGTCTTTGTTTTAATGATATTTTCTTTCACTGTACAGAAGATTTTTTAAATTTGATGTAATCCCATTTTTTTTTTAATTTTCCTTGCTGATGGAGTTGAATCTCCAAAGACATCACAGAAGCCAATGTTTCAGTGTTTGCCTATGTTTTCTTCTATTATTTTATGTTTTCAGATCTTACATCAAAGTCTTCAAATCCATTTTAGGTTAAGTTTTGTATATTGTACGAAATTGTGGTCTAATGTCATTCATTTGCATTTGGCTTTCCAGTTTTCCCAACACTATTTGTTGAAGAGATTTACCTTTTTCTCCAATGTATACTCTTGGGTCCTTTGTCATAAATTAACTGTCCATATAAGTGTGAATTTATTTCTGGGCTCTCAATCTATTCCATTGGTCTGTGTATCTATTTTTATTTTTTTCAGGATTGTGATAGTTTTTCTGGGACTTTAATGGTTCCACATAAATTTCAGTAATGTTTGTTTTTTTCTTTGAAAATTGTCAAACAATGATGATTTATAGAAACAAAGAAGGAAGACAAGGACAATGTCTCTTCCATTTCTCAGGAAGGAAAAAAGTCTTTCTCTGGAGTTCATTGAATTCCCCAGTGACTACAAAGACACTCTCTGAGTAGCAATATTTCAGTAAGATTTCTGGAGGCTTGCTTAGTTAAATCCTCTAGGAAATGATCTCATTTCTTTTAAAGGATTCCACCTTTATGGAAGAGAGAGATAGAGACCTAGATGTAGGCAGAGTGATAGACATGGGGATGGGGAGAGAAACTTCTGATGACTAATTGGGCTTCCTAGATCTTCCAAAATAGAAAGAAGTGTCTGGAGTGGGAGATAAATGCATTTCTAGTTATTGAAAAGAGTTTTGGTTAGTGGAAGTAAATGTGTTGATGTTGAATCAAGTATGATGTTTTTCACTGTAAATAACAGAGAAACTGATTTGAGCAATAAAGAAACAATGTCTTAACACTAACGCAGTGATAAGGTGGGTCTGGATGATTTGCTCTCTGCAGACTTCTGGGGCACTACTGTCTTTCCTAGATATGTTGGCCATATCTTCAAATTATGTTCAATAACATAATAAATTTATAGATTTATTTCTTGTTATTCTGTTTAGTTCTTACCATACTTTCCATTTATATTAAAATTTCCCAACTATGATTTCATAAATCATTTCATGGGTTTTCATTGGCATTCTTATTTATTTATTTATTGAGCACCTACAATGTCCCAGGCACACCACAGTTTTTTGCTCATTCTCTTTATAGATAAAATGGACAAATGCACACAAATCTTATCCTTGAATGTTAAAATATTGTCAAAATTGGTTCTTTGACATGTTTAAATGTACCCATGACCTAAGCATGCCTCTAAAAGCTTACATCTTTGAGAACCAACAGCCAAATTAAGTAGACGAGCCAACATCTTTGAGAACCAACAGCCAAATTAAGTAGACGAGCCAGCCTGGTCAGCCCAACTCATGCCTGACAAGAAACTTGTATCAACAGGTTTCTCTGTTCTCCAGTGATTTAGATCCTTCAGTGACTAATGCTTTTTGAACTATATGGGGTTCTTGCCAAATGTCTTTATCAAAAAAGGAAAGGCTTTAATCTTCATGAACTTCTAGGGTTTTTTTTTGTTTGTTTTTTCTTACCTGGCAGAATCACAAAGGGGCTGCTCTGGGGCATGACTCTAGGAAGAAGGTAAGGCTGGCCTGACTACCTGATTTTACTGCACTGGCACTATTTCTCAAAACATGTCTCATTGCCTCTAGGTGGTGGGGACAATAGGGAGGAACAAATTGTCCCCTCCTTTGAACTGGTGAAGCGTTCTGTCTGATGCTCTTATCTGGTGCTTTAGATTCAAATTGAACCAGACAGCCTCGTTTCAAGTTCCCTTCTTAGTGATTTGGAATGCATTCTCTCACATGTGATAATGATCAGGAGCTTTGTGAAAGTTATCTCTTTAATTCTTTGTGAAGTAGGATTGTTTTGATACTCATTTGAAACCTGAGGAAATTGAAGCTCAGAAAAGGAATGGCTCCCTAATCCCTCCAGTTACAAACACACAGTATTTAGGGAGTCTCATAGTGATAATTTTGATGTTCTCTTTCAGTGGTTCTCAAAGAGAGGGCCCTGTACCATAGCAGCAGTATCACCTGGGAACTTGTTTGAAATGTAAATTCTTGGGCTCCAAGCCAGACTTACTGAGTCAAATACCATGGGACTGGCTCATCCAGCCCTCCAGGTGATTCGAAAGCATGCCCAACTTTGAAACCACCGCTCTATTCCAGTTTACAACTGCCTGAACTATAACCTGTGGTTGAGACCCACTTCACAAGGAGGTGACCCACTATAACAGTGGCTGAATTCTTTTTGAGGCAATGTAAGATTTGAAAGACAGAAGGCTTTCTTCTTTGAATATAAATCATTTAAAGTATTGAAACTCAGCCTTTGTATGTTCTTACGCACTACTTAACTGCTAAGGATTAAAGATCAACCTGTGAATGGTGATGACAGTAGTTTCGGTAAATATTTCCCAGGCAACTTACACTAGCTTCCCATAGTTCACTGTACTTGAATAAAATTAGAACAAAATTTCCCCTGCTAACCTAATATAATACTGATCTTAAACTTAGAGTTTTGAAACATTAAAAAAAAAACCACAAGGTAAAATTTCAATAAAAGTAACTGAATTTGATGGTTACATTTTGAATGACTGATTTTGTAACAGGGTGGTCCCCAGGAAAGGGGGAGGTTCCAGGTTCCCTGCCCCACCCAAATGGAGGGTGGAGCTGAGCAGGGAGAGAAGCTGAAGAGGAGACTGAGGAAGGGAGAAAGCAGGATGGAGAGCAAGGAGACCTAAAGGAGGCGCACGGAGCCTAGAGACACGTGAAGAAACTATGCTTGCCTTTTGGTTGTGGACTGGGTGACACAGATGTGGGTGAGACCCATGGGGAGGTGACAATGGCAGCTTTTATCTTGATATTGATTTTGCTCTTTTCCTTCCAGGCTTGTGTGGTGGTTTCTGATCCTTTTCTGTGGGTCCCCACTGGGAGATGCTTTGGACTTGTGGCAGGCTTTGGGGCCTTGCTCTGGGCCAATCCCATTTGGATGGAGTTTTACCCACGAGGGGACGGGTAACTTTGGGTGCTTGATTTAGAAACTAGATTCTTTGCCTTTCCTGTATTGTTTCCTAATTGTATTAAAGTTCCTTCCCATTAAAGTCTCATATGTTTTGTGTTGATGCAGCGGATGGCAGAGCCTATTTAGAGCAGGCAAGTTTGCAGGGATCTGGGGTGCCCCCTCTCCCTGCCCTGTAACAATTTCATGGTTTACAGCTGTTTAGATTTAAGTGTTTGAATTTGGATGCTTAGTTACCTTCTCCCCTGGGAGATCTCCTTGACTACTCTATGCTTTTAGCCTTTCTTGTAGTAATGACTTCTTTAGGGGAAGTCTAATCTCTCAATGGTGGAAATAAAATGAGCAGTGAAATCTACACAATATCCATTGACTTGAGAGAAATATGTTTTAGACACAAGGTCTCTGTCAAGATGTTCAAAGTCCAGAATCCCTCTTCACAATGTAAGCTGCACCCTAGATTAAAAAAATATACTCTTGGAAATTATGTTGCACATCATTTAATGCTGATTTATCTACTTCTAAAAGCCAAGCCTTAATGTTTGTTGGTCTCTCTTTTCAAATGATTGTTTTAGCTTCTGAGAAGTTTCCTCTAGTACACTTATCTCATCTCACTTTCCCCTGAATTTGAAATACTCTTCTGAGTTTGCAAAGGAATCTTTTTTTTTTTTTTTGGGTGGGCCCCTCGCTCTTGGCGGGGGATCGAACTGGCACTTCAGAGGCTGTGGGCAGCCTTGTAGCCCTGCGCTCAACCGCTGCGCCACCAGGGGAGGCCCAAGGGAATTTTTTTTTTTTAATGCATGCACGCACTGGGGTGTAGGCCAGAGGGGTGTGTGTGTGGTGGGGGGTGGTGAAGGGTTCACCAGAGACAGAGTAGGGAGCAGAGTAGGCGGATCTACTGAAATACACTGCTGAGGGGAGTAGTGGGGAGACAGGAGAGGTCTGCTATTGCGCCAGGTGGGTTAGCTCCCTGGCCAGGGATGGAGCCGATGCTGCAGCGGCTGCTGATAGCTTGATAGCGATGAGACCTAACCCCTTGCGCCACCAGTGAGGCCCTGCAAAGAAATCTTTTACCTGAAACCCCGTTTATGGTACAGGAATGAATTTAGATTTGTGAGAGAACTAATTAGACACAAAGAGGAGAAAATGCTCTTCCTGGTCGCAGTTGCATTGTCTTTGTTGTATTTGGCTTATCATTATGCATTATCCTAACACTTTATAAAACAAATCGCTTTGTCTTAAAGGGACATCTGCTCTAATATTCCCCCAGCTGTGATTTTATGATCTATTTGAATTTGAATAGAGATAAATGTTTTAAATGTCTATAGAGAATCAAAAAGGATGTGATCTAGTAGACCTGAAAATTGTAGGGATCAGGATATTATTTCTGAACAACAACCCAGAAGTCCCAAGATCTGATAGGTCATTTGCTTATTCATTCTGGATCCTATTTTCCTCCTATGTATTATTTATATAGTGTCGCATAACTTAGTGGCATAAAACAACAGCAATCATAAATTATGATGATGATGATGATTATATATTTTTGGAGGGTAACTGGACTAAGCAAGGTTGTTGTCGAGGTGTCTCATATGGGTGCTGGTGGTGATTTCAACAGCCAGCACACCCAAGCACCTCTCACTACCATTATATGATCTCTTCAGCACAATGACACCAGGAATTAGATTTCCAACATGGGAGCTCAGAACTCCTGAGGCATGCAAAGAACTAATCAACTCTAACTCTTCATTCTTAAATATGAGCACCCTGCCCCAAATCAAGAGACATTGGAAGAAAGTGCCTAGCACAAATATAAAGAATAAAATAAAACTAAAAGGAATACAGAGGAAATGGATACAAGTACTATTTTCTAGCACTTAGGTTCCAGCACTTATATCCAGATTACTATTTTCCAGCACTTTATGTGCTTGTTACATATTAATCTTATTTGTTGCTCCCATCAGCCCTGTGCAATGCATATCATATCATTTCTATTTTACTGAGAAAATTGATAAACAGAGGTGAAATGACTTGTCTAAGGTCATTGACCATAGTCAGTGGAAGTACTGACATTTCAACTGACTGCAGAGTCCTAACCATTACACTATACAATAGAAACCATTTAATGAAGCAGCAAAAAATTTTACAGCTTTGAAGGAGGAAAATAATACTATTTAAAAAGAACATTCAGGGCCTCCCTGGTAGCACAAGGGATTAATTTGCAGCTCATCAGCCACTGCAACATGAGTTTGATCCCCAGCCAGGGAGCTGACCCACATGGTGCAGCTGTCCTGTCTCACCCACTGCTCCCCTCAGCAGTGTATTTCAGTAGATCCACCTGTTCTGCTCCCCACTCTGTCACTGGTGAATCTTCTAACCCCCGGTACCCTAGTTCTTATATATATAAATACATAAAAATAAATCTTTAAAAAAAAAGAAAAAATACTCAGAAAAGTAAGCTCTTTGAAATTAAAAAGAATACAATAGTATAAATAAAAACAGAAAGATTGAAATACAAATTATGGGGTACTCAAATAAAAAAACAATGAAATGGAAAGTATGATAGAAAATACAAAAAAAAGAGGCTTCATAGGTAATGAGTAAGAGTTCCATAGACAAGGAAGAGATAAAAAATACAAAATTATCAAAGAGGTAATAGAACAAAAATATTTGGAGTTGAATGATACACTTTCAAATTAAAGGAAACTATCACGGGTCTAGCCCAATAAATGCTGAAAGATGTATATTAAGATTCATCAACAAAAAAGTCAAAAATAAAGAAGAGAGAAGCCTTTATGAGAAGCATTAGAATCAGAAGATACTGCATTGATTTTGTTAAAAAGCAATACAACATGTTCCAGTTGGATCACTGCCTCTAAGATTCTGTGGGAAAATGATTTCCAACCTTTAATTCTGTACGATACCAAACCACAAGCAAACCTAAGATCACAATAAAGATATTTTCTGATAGGCAATTCCTCAACACATTTACCTCCTAAGAACTAAAACATTTGCTTCTTGAAAATGAAGCATTAATAAAAAAGAGGAAGGCAAAACATCCAAATTATAAGGGGAAGATTACAAGTGGGAAATGATAGAAATACTCAGGATAAATGCAGAGAAAATTCCCAGGGCTGCAGCACTGTAGGCAGGCGTGGAGTGCAGCGGGACCAACGGTCCCAGAAACACTATCTTAATGAAGAAAACAGTGCTGATGGCTCCCCTAATGTGTGTCTGATTTTATGAAGAGTTTAAAAAGCAGTATCAGAAAATTTGAGGGTATGTAAACATAGCATGTAGGGCTATCTGAAAGTTCAGGAAAGGGCCTCCCTGGTGGCACAAGGGGTTAAGCGCCACACTGTGAAGCAATCCATAGCCTCTGCAACACGAATTTGATCCCTGCCCTGCCAGGGAGCAACCCACATGGCGTAGCAGACCTCTCCTGTCTCACCCACTGCTCCCCTCAGTAGTGTATTTCAGTCAGTCTGGCTGTTCCACTCCCCACTCTGTTTCTGGTGAATCCTGTCTCTGGTGAATCCCCCACATCCCTGGCCTGTACCCCAGCTCTTGTATGCATGAATAAATAAATCTTTAAAAAAAAAGTTTAGGAAAAACAAAAATTAAGACAAAAAATGAAATGTAAATTACAAAACACAGTGTGGTTTAGCCCTGAGTGATAGGCATAGTTGTTTTTTTTAAGATTTATTTATTTATGCATACAAGATCTGTAGTACAGGCCAGAGGTGCCAGGGTGGTGGTATTCACCAGAGACAGAGTGGGAAGCAGAACAGCCAGACTGACTGAAACACACTACTGAGGGGAGCAGCGGGTGAGACAGGAGAGGTCTGCTGCCCATGTGGGTAGCTCTCTGGCCAGGGATTGAACTCATGCTGCAGTGGCTGCCAATAGCTTCACAGTGCTGTGCTTAACCCCTTGAGCTACCAGGGAGGCCCAATAGGCATAGTTGTAATAATATAAATATTAAACAGTGATTTAACCCCAAAGTGTTCTATAAATATAGTGGGAAGATGGGAAGAGAGACATGTATTTGTGGTGTGTGGTCGTGGGAGGAATGAGTCATCTCTTACTGTTACCAGCAATGGGTTTGCTACCTGACTATGCATAGATTTCGGGGCACCAGCTCTGAGCACAAAGGAATAAAAATTTGTGGACTGAAAACAAGATTATGGACAAAGTTCACTGACTATTTACAGGGCAGTTCATACATGAAGACATATGAAGAGGCTTTTTTTCAGACAATTGGAGTTTTGAGTTTCTGTTGCTGGACCCCTCACCTCTTGTCTCCCTCTTCTGCATGTCTCCAGCTCTGTTCTTGGGGTTTGTTCAAGGTTAGTCAATAAGTCTCCAGGCTCTGCTGTGTCTGTGAAAGCATGACTCAGAAAAAAGTTTCAATAAGTTTTTTTTGTTTGTTTTCTTTTATGCTCTATAATTTGAAACAAATGTAGCTATTTTACCTTGATCACATTAATATTTGTTTTTCACATAGGGAAATCAACTGGATATCTGTAGTGGCAGGATGGTCGCAGTGCAGGTTTTCTAAGAACCTATGCAGATGGGGTAAAGGAGAGCCCTGCAGGCCCTTGGTAGCTTTCTCAGGCTTTTATTGAGCTTTTACATGTAGTCCAGCAACCAGGTATAAGGCAGGCAGGGGTGTGGGGGTTGGGGGGGGGGTATGCCAGGAGGTTGGTAGGCCTCTGGCCCCCAGCAAGTCTTCACTCTGTGCTCTCTGGTGCTCTTTCTCCACTTCTTTTTCCTGTTCTTTCTCTCTCTCTCTCCTGCCTCTGCTTAATATATTGGCAATATATCAATAATGCAGCCATGGCCCACAGAAATAAACAACACAACTTCTAACAATGTAACAAAATGCAGGTGCCCTATCAGGCAGGGCAATCCTAACGGCAGGAGGGCAGAAAAGCCTGAAAATCACTTACCCTACAATATCTCAAATCGAAAAGTTACTGGAATGAACAGGTAATTGAGAAATTTGGGGATTTATATTACAAACCTAGTGTTGAAAATCCTACTTTTGAACTGGGCAATGGAGCAGGGCATGCTGTTTTTATTAAAAGTAAAGTGCTATTTTAAAAAGTATGCCTATACACTACTTTGATAAATTAAAAATTAAATAAAATTAAAACTCTGCTAAAATAATATTTATCAGTATCTCTCTACCAGGTATCTGTCATTGTGAATAGAGACATAACTATGGCCTCACTTGTTGTGGTTGCAAATTTACCTGAAAGCATCCTGTTTTCAGAAGCCTGAATTCCCTTTACATACCACATTTCTTTTCAGGGACTGTAAAGATTACTTTTAAATTACTCTCACAACCTGTTGACTGAAAAATAATAATCACCACTATAATGAAAAAAGGTAAATAAAGGAACTTTATTTTTAAAGTCAAGGATGAGAGCAGACTGACAGAAAATTTAGACCATCTGCTCCCCTCCTGCCCTAAGGTACCTTACAGTTTATAAACTGTTGTGACAGATGAGGCTTGATTAATTCATTAATGTGTTAATGTAACAAAATATTTTTTTCAAAAGCAAGAATATGGTGATCTTTTAACATCTCTATGTGAAAGGAAATATGTTGTTTATATCCAGGGGATCATTATCTCTGTGGTCAGATGCAGTCTATGTGTGAGAAATGTAAGAACTAAGTGATATATTTTCTTTTATCTTAAAGGATTGTGTATGTGTGTGTGGACATGTGGGTCTGGTTTGTTCTGGTGGCAGCAGCATGGAGGTTTAGAACCCTGGTGGGCAAAAACCACAGGGTTGCTTCACAGGTTCTATCTCTGCTTGATTATGGCTGACAACACCTGGGCAGGCTCACTCTCTGTGCCTGAAGTTGCTGTTTTCTTGTATCACAGCCTGTGATAACAGTATTGACACACTGAACTCCCATCAATCATTAGTGTTCAAAGAGTTCATCAGATAAGTGAATATTATTTTTTTTAAGATTTACTTATTTATGCATACAAGAGCTAGGGTATAGGCTAGAGACATGGGGCAGGGGCTGAGAGGATTCACCAGAGATAGAGAGGGGAACAGAACAGGTAGACTGACTGAAATACACTGCTGAGGGGAGCAGCGGGAGAGACAGGAGAGGTCTGCTGCACCATGTGGGTTAGCTCCCTGGCTGGGGATTGAACTCGTGCTGTAGTAGCTTCAGATTGCTTCATAGTGCTGACGCTTAATCCCGTGCTCTATCTGGGAGACCCTAAGTAAATATTATTTAGGAATGACCTAAATAAATGAAGTCAGACTACAGTGTTCAGTGGTTGTGGAGAGTAAGGATAGTATGATCTGTGGAGTTCCCCCTAAAAGTCCTTTCTTTATGGAACAGAGTTGGACTGGAGAAGTCTGTAAGGGGTGAAGGATCAATCAGAGAGGTTGGCACCTGAGAAAGGGTGCAGAAGATTGAAAAATAGTAACCAGAGGATATATTTCTCTCTTTCACAGCTTTGCTGACAGCTTGTTTTGCAAAACTAATAACCTCTGTGGGTTTAGCTATTTAATAAACACACCTTTATCTAAATATTTGTAGGAATAGAAGAAATACCATAATCCACTTTGGAAAATTAAACAACAGGAATTTCTGCCCTTTTCATAAAGATGGTGCTGAAAATAAAGGAGGGAACCTCTGCCCCTTCCAAAGCCAAAGCCAAGCCAAAAGCTTTGAAAACCAGGAAAGCAGTGTTGAAAGGCATCCACAGTCACAAGAAAAAGCTGATCTGCACATCATCCACTTTCTGGTGGCCTAAGACACTGTGACTCCGAAGGCAGCCTACATATCCTCAGAAGAGTGCTCCCAGGAGAGACAAGCGTGACCACTAACTACACCTTCACGTTGCCCTTACTACAGTGTCAATCATGAAGAAGGGATAAGACAACACACTGTTCCTTGTGGATGTCAAGGTCAACAAGCACTAGATCATACGGCTATGGAAGAAGCTCTGACATTGATGTGGCCAAGGTCAACACCCTCATCAGACCCAAGAGGTAAGAAGGCATATGTTCGAGTGGCTCCTGACTATAATGCTTTGGATGTTACTGACAAAATTGGGATCATCTAAACAGAGTCCAGCTGGCCAATTCTAAATATAATTTTTTTCACCATTTAAAAAAAGTAATGTCTACTTCTAAAATGAGTTGTCTCTTGGAGGATATCTGTTAGTTAGATTTAAGCCCATAGGTTCTGGCCCAAGCTAAAGATGTGTATATGTTGGGGGTGGGGAGGGTAGAAGGAAATGCATTTTTTTAGCATTAGTAGGAAAAAATCAGGGTTTGTTTTTATAGCCCATTGAACAATGGGGAGAGTTATATCTGAAAATAAATTTAGGCAAGGTCTCTTGTATCTTGTCCAATCTCCAGACAATCCAGTGAATAGCTGAAACTTTTGGGGTTTTCTCCTGTAGGCAACTCATTTATTCATAAAAGTATTTTCTCAGCAACTTCTTTGAATTAGTATCAGACTTCATGTAACACATTCCCTTTACTTAACAATTTTTAAAAAATCTCCAAATTCTACTCATTTTTCAACCTCCTTACACATGTGTTTCCCCCCTTTCTTTAAGAAACACATCTAGTATGGTCTCCATCTCCTTCTCTTCCATCCCTTCTCATGATCTCCTTTTATCCAAAGATTTTTTTTCCAAGTTTCTTTTATGTCATGTAGAAACCACCCTTTACAGCCATCAAAATCATGTCATAGGTTTTAACACTTTTGGGTGGCATGTTGAGAATATATTTCAAATATTTTAAATATTCATAGTCATATCCATAGCTAAATATCCATAATTTTAGGAATAAAATGTAGAGAGATGATCAGACAAACACATATGGATATCTGCATTCTTTAAAAATGAGTTGAAATTACCTATATGTTCATTAATAGTAGACTGGTGAACAAGTATAATAGAATCCTTGTACTCTACAACATTATAAACAAGGTGGAAATTATCCATATACCTACTTAATCCCCTAGCTATTTTTATAAGTTTTGAAGGGCTCAGGATTCATTGAAAGAGTAGTCTCTAACCCATTTTTGTCATTAAAAAGTACACATATGTACCTAATGTCTATGCATAAAAATGGAAAGATCTATATGAAAATGTTCACAGTGGTTTTCTTTGGGTGCTTAGGAATAGGAGTAAATTCCTTTTTTCTTTTTGCATTTTAATGAATTGCCTGATTTTGTTTTACCACAAATAAGCATTATACTTTAATCACAGAAAGAACAAATGATTTTCATTTAAAAATACAACTATGGGAAATTACTCTTCAATTTAAGTTCTTTGCAAATCTTTCCAAAAAAAGAGTTTACTTCATTCTCCATACATCCAAATTGATGATTAGGGAAAGTAGCTAAACAACTTTCAAACCATAAAACAATAGTTCTGGAAACAGCTCCAGAAAATTGTCCCTATCTTTGAGGAAGATAATAATTCAGTTAAATACTTATATCTGGGGCCTCCCCAGTGGTGCAAGGGGTTGAGCACCACACTATATAGCAATCTGCAGCCTCTGCCGCACGAGTTCAGTCCCCGGCTGGCCAGGAAGCAGCCCACATGGCACAGCAGACCTCTCCTGACTCGCCCTCTGCTCCCCTCGGCAGTGTATTTCAATCTGCCTATTCTGTTCCCCACTCTGTCTCTGGTCAATCTTCTCATCCCCCATCTCTGGCCGGTACCCCAGCTCTTGTATGCATAAATAAATAAATCTTTAAAAAAAAACAACTGAGTGACGATCACTGATAAAAACTTGTACTATATGTGCATAATGGAAGTAAAAATCTCATTGCTCCATTAACAAAATGGGGAATAAATTATACCACTTTGCTAGAACCCTGAAATACAGTTTTTAGCTTTAAGAGTTTTCAGAGTAAAACAAAGATCAGTGCAAAAGTTTTGATCATAGTGGCCAAATATTTCCAGCTGTTTGCATAAAGCAGAATAACTAGATTGAGGCAATTGACCACAGAGAAACTGGAGCCTCTAGAACAAAATGGATGGTTCTATTAACCTACAGACCTCAAACTCACTGAAATGGAACTGAAGCAGATCTACTCAGAACTTTCAGTACCAATGTCAGTACCAAGTTTTAGTCAAATTTCCTGTCCTGGCAGTAAATATGCATTACCTATGTGAAATTGTTTACTTTTATACTTGGGTTCATCATTATTGCTCTTATTATTGCTGAGGACAAGGAGCTTGGTTTAGATCCAGTTTAAGGTCTGTGGAAATTACTTTGGTTTTCTTCCAGACTAAGCCAATGAAAATAACTGGTTCCATTCATTTATTAGCCCAGATAAACAAAGCCAGTTTTATTCTGGGCATAATGCTTATCTGTGTGACTGACCTGCACAGAAACTGAGGGGAAGACAGAAACCATAAAAAGCAGAAACTGAAAAGTTGGCCTCTTTCCCCAAGAGCTAACTGTGTTCCAGAGCAAAAAGAAAGATTACTCAAATGAGCTGAAGTTAAAAGCAGTAGGTTCTCTAGTGAGCTTGATCTTTGAATATAGGAAAAGTAAAGCAATTTTACAATGTATTCCTCAAGAACAATGTTTCTTAGTTTGCACTCCATTCAGAGACGCACAGGAATGCAAATAGACTATTCATTTGAGCCCTGTTCCCTTTTTGAAAACAAGCTTCTCCCTCTTTCCAAAAGTATATAAAATGTTTCCTTTTAAAAACTGAAGTTAATTATAACTTATTTTTATTTTGAGGACTTTAATCTTATGCATATATAAGCTATTTGGAAATGTGCTTGTAATAAAACTAGGTCTGGGAAATACTGGCTTATTAATATGGGTATTAATGTCAATATTATATACTACTTCATCTCCAACTATAGAATTGACCAAAAATGGCTTCGTTCCACTAGTGTTCTTTCTTTGGTTAAATAATTTTTAATACAAAATACAAAATATGGTGAAAATGCAGAATGCAAAGGATAGGCAATGAAAAGTATGCCTGCTGATTAGATTCCCACCCAGAAGTAAGCATTATTTGTCCTGATGGCGCTGGAAGGGATCATGCTCAGCGAAATAAGCCAGAAAGAAAAAGAAAAATACCGCATGGTCTCACTCATAGCAGGAACCTAGAAAACTTAAATAAGGGACTAGGAAAATGAATAACTATAAGAAAGTGAAAATCAAAATCAACAAAAAACTATGAACCAGAGACACTCTATGGGGGGTAGAGGGCAGGAGGGGAGGGATTGGGGTCAAAATAAGGAGGTTGCAATTGTATGGGGAATATAAAAATAAAATTTATTATAAAAAAATTAAAAAAAAATAAATGTCCATGTCAATTAAAAAAAAAGATTTACTTATTTATGTACATAAGAACTGCAGTACAGGCCAGAGGTAGGGCGGGGAGCCGGGCGGGGAAGGCCAGGAGGCTAGGTGAGAGGATTCTCCAGACACAGAGTGGGGAACAGAACACTGCTGAGAGAAGCAGCAGGAGAGAGGCTGCTACGCCATGTGGGTTGCTTCCTGGCCAGCTGGGGATCAAACTGGCGCTGCAGAGGCTGCAGATAGCTTCACAGTGCTGTGCTTAACCCTTGTGTCACCAGGGAAGCCCTATTTGTACTTTCTTGCTTATATTTTCAGAAAATTTCTCCATATGGATGGCATTCATATGTAATAACTGAATATGTAAAACATACAGAGATTCAAAGTTATGTTTATCATAAATGGGAATTTTCTTCCTTATACTTATTCTGTAGTCTTATTATTTGGCTTATTTATTTCTTTCATATATATTTTTTAAAGATTAATTTATTCATTTATGCATGCGTGCATATAAAAACTGGAGTATAGGCCAGAGGTGTAGGGGAGGGGTGAGAAGATTCACCAGAGACAGAGTGGGGAGCAGAACAAGAGGATTTACTGAAATGCACTACTGAGGGGAGCAGCCCGCGAGACAGGAGAGGTCTGCTGCGCCATGTGGGTTAGCTCCCTGGCCAGGGATCAAACTGGTGCAGCAGTGGCTGGTGATAGCTTGATAGCGCTGACTTTAACCCCTGAGGCACCAGGGAGGCCCCTGACAAAGTCATTGTAAGGACCCAGGCGCTCGGGGAAATCAAAACCTAGGGCAGAGGCATTTCTCAGAAAAACCCCAGCAACAGACCCAAAACCTAACCACGTAAGGACATGGGACAGGAGGACCCGATACTCAGCAACGGCTGCGCAAACTCCTGGAACTGGACTCCCTGCTAAAAAAGAAAATTTTCCAGTCCCGTGGATGGCATAAAAACCACACGCGCCCTTGGCCTCCCCTGGTGGCGCAGCGGTTGAGCGCTGGGCTGCAAGGCTGCTCACAGCCTCCACAGCACCTGTTCATTCCCCAGCTGCCGGTGAGGGTCCCACACACACACAAAAAATAATAATAATAAAATAAAAAATTTTAAAAATTCCGTACTGTCCATGTCCTCCAAGGACATAACAGTGAGAGACGGCAACTCCACAAGCAAGATATTTAATGAAAGAATCCTATTTGGGTCTTCATTGGCACTTGGAAAATCTTTATCATATTATTTCCCATATGACAAATTTTGCCATGTGAGAATTTGAAGAAATTTCTGTTGTATCACTTTTCACATGACAAAACTATGTCAGAAACTATGTAAATAGGATATAGGAGAAGGCACATATCTTTTTTTTAATTTTTTTTATTTTTTATAGAGGCATTTTTTTAAATTTATTTTTATTTGTTTGTTTGTTTTTTTGTTTATACATGCACTGGGTACAGTCAGAAGCGGGAGGGTGAGAGAATTCACCAGAGCCAGAGCGGGGAGCAGAGCAGGCAGAAGGACCGAAGTACACTGCTGAGGGGAGCAGCGGGCGGCAGGAGAGGTCTGCGCGCCATGTGGGACCCTCCTCTGGTGGCCGGGGAGCAGCCGGGGATCGAACCGGCGCCGCAGAGGCCGCAAACAGCTTCACAACCCAGAGCTCAACCGCTGGGCCACCGGGAAGGCCCCCCCTTTTTTTTTTAAGATTTATTTTATTTGTACAAGAACCAGGGTACAGGCCAGACATGTGGGAGGGTGAGAGGATTCACCAGAGACAGAGCGGGAAACAGAACAGGCAGAATTACCAAAATACACTGCTGAGGGGAGCAGCCAGCGAGACAGGAGAGGTCTGCTGCGCAATGTGGATTGCTCCAAGGCCGGCAGGGATCTAACCTGCCCTGCAGAGGCTGCCGACAGCTTCACAGCGCTGCATTCAACCTGCGCCATCAGGGAGGCCCTGAGAAGGCACATTTCTCTAAAATATATTAGGTACCAGTATATATATTTTATTTTAAAGAAGAAAAACAGGGAGGATGGGAGGAAGATCAAGAGAAATGACATGAGAAACAGAAACAATCGCCAGTGTGTATCATCCAAAAACTTCTGTTTTACTCATTTTTATGCATCAGACAAGTATGGCCCTGAATTCACAGCTTATAGTCCATTTGCTTTGAACAGTTTGCTTTTCTCTACATCATCCAAAGCCCTCTTTCCTCCCTGTCATGCTTCTATGCTTTTGAACACATTGTTAGTTCTGCCAGAAAAGTCTTCCTCATATTAGTCCACCTAACAGTACTTTTCTTATTCTCACATTGTTTATTCAACTATTTTCCTCCCAACCAAGAAGATACGCCCACTCCTTTCCTCGGGCTCTTATATCATGGTTTCTCTATCTTTCTGACCTCTTGTTCTTCTGAATTGTCAGTAGATCATATCTGTTTTTTTTCTTGAAATATTTATCAAATGCTCTGCATTTATTTGTTTATTTTTATTTAAAGAAATCTTTATCTGCAAGTATATTGCTATATCTCTGGTTACTTTCTTTTTTAATTAATTTGCTTATATATATATATATATTTTATAATATTCTTCCTTTTTGTACAGTGTATGCTTTTTCTTCTCAGATGTAGTCCCCGTAAAATTTCCACCACCAATTCACCCATGTACTATCACCATAGTTCCTTGTGCTCTTTCCTCCCTTGTTTTTTTTTTTAAATTAATTAATTAATTTATTTATGCATACAAGAGCTGGGGTATAGGCCAGAGGTATGGGGGGTGAGAGGATTCACCAGAGACAGAGCGGGCAACAGAACAGGCAGATCATCGGAAGCACATTGCTGAGGGGAGCAGCGGGCCAGTCAGGAGAGGTCCACTGTGCCATGTGAGTTGTCCTCTGGAACTTGCACTGCAGAGGCTGCAGGCAGCCTCACAGGCTGTGTCTCAACCTGCTTTGCCACCAGGAAGGCCCTCCCCTGTTTTGATCCCTCTCCATCCTCCTCTCATGCAGAATGTCTCTGATTTATAGTTGTTAATTTTTAATTTTTCTTTTAATTTATTATTTTTTTCTCCTGATCCCTTATTTGGTTCCCCTATATTCCTCCTATTGGTGAAACCATCTGATATTTTTTCTTTTTCCTTCTGGCTTATTTCACTGCATCGCTCTACATTTAATTGTAAAAGAACTTACTGGATATCTGCTATCTGGGCAATACGCAAATTTATGGCTTATAGTGCATGAAACACTTGGTAATAATAGCAAACGACTAAAGGGCTTACCACATGCAGGCACTCTTCTAAGCACGTTACATAATTAATTTATTAAATTGTCACAACAACCATCAGAGATAGATTTGCTATCATTATTATTTCCATTTTAGACATGGAAACTGCAGCACCAATAGTCAATAATCTGCCCAAATTTAATTCAAAGGTTGGCACCAGAATCTCTCAGTCATTATTAAGACTGACCAGAGGCTTAGAAGATGCTTACATTAAAAATTTCAGATGGACATCACAATTCCTATTTTGGAGACCAGGCTCAGAGAGGCAAAATAACATGTTTAAGGTCACACAACTCATTGGAAAAGACAGTTTCAAAATTATGTTTATACTCCAAAATCAATATATTTCCTTCTGCCTGTGCTTCATGTCAAATAAATGTCCTATTTGTCCCTAGTGCAGAACTCAGATCTCAGTTTGTAATTTTCAACAGTCCTTTATGCCTCCCTAACATCTATTTCCCCCTTTTCTTGTATTATTCTGTTATTTCTTGAAGGGACTACCCCCGTCTCACTCTCTGTCCATGATGCAACATATGATTTGGATTGCTTTTATGTTTAAAAGTGTCTTCTCCCCAGAAGATGTGTAATTTCTTATAAGCAGGGATAGTTTTTTCTTTGTCCTCCTCCTCCTGCTTTTTATTCTTTGTCTATTCTTTTTCTTTTGCTTATAGGTTAATCTTTCATGCATGATGCATAGTAGAAGCTGAAAGTATTTACTGAATGAATGTCTTGCCTATCCTGTATTTACTTAGTCAATATTCATAGGATTGAAGTGTTGCTTGGGATAGCAGATAAAATGGATTTCACCAAACTGTTAGACTCCTAGTAAACAGGGAAATGTCAAGTATATGCCCCAGGTATGTTCTACTTCCTTGTATCATTCAAAAACAGATTATTTGAGGCATTGGAGGTTTCTGAGCAGTTTTCATGGGAATGCCATGCAGAATACCCATGCAATCTGTTTAAAGGAGTGGTGAGGCTGACAAATTCCACACTTTAGAGAGTGGAAAAGCAACACTCCCTCTAGTAGAGGAGTAAAAGGATTAGGATACTTATCTCAATGACAAAGGCATGTAATCCCATGCATATTAGCCTAATTCCATCAAAACATTTAAAGTTCCTAAACAGTAAAAAGGATTATCCTTCACCTTTCTAAAAGTATAGTTTCAAAAACCCTTGCCCTCTAAACCAAAAATAAACACAAAAAGTCTCATAAAAATTAAATTTTTTCCACTGATGATCACTATTAGACTTCATGAAAAGAATCAAATACCAAATTCCTTCCCCCAAAAATTGGAGGCATCTGCTCTGCCATGCCCCAAGCATGTCCTTAGTTTTTCTTTGAGATGCTTGTGTGCTGCCTCTAAGAAGAAAGACTAACAGAGGTGTGCTGATCCAGCCTTGAGAACTTCTTTGCTCATACCTCACTCTGCACTGTCACCCTTGAGACTTACTGGTCTACAGAGCTTCTCCTTTTCTTATTTAATAGCGTGACATTCATTTTTTCATATGCAAAACCCACTATTTATTTCCCATTACCCATGGAGGCATTACCTAGTGTATTCACTGAAGAAAATTGTTCCACTAGCTGTAATGCAAAAGTGTGCTGTGAGGCCATCCATGTAGGGGGCGCTCTATCTCAGCCACTGGGGGATTTCATGCTATCATGCTGCATATTGTCATATAAAGATCCTAGTAGGAGAAAAATATGAATATATGATAATGTTGTGGTTCTAAACAGCTGGCATTTGGATACCAAAATTACAACGGAACAAAGGAAAACTGGAGAGGAATCTACCATGCATGCAGATGCAAAGAATCAAAATTAATCTTCTTGGAACCTCAGTCTAATCCCTACTTTTGACTGACAACCTTAATATTTTAATCACTTACTCTCCAGATTGCTAAGTCTAGTTTAGAAGAGCAATATTTTTCGTTGTACACAGACATAAAATTGTGGGAATTCAGGAATTGGGTTAGTATGAAAGAGGAAGTATTTGCTAGGGGAAAATTTAGCCTAGATCACCAGTATCTCACTGCACACTCACTGATACTTCTCTTTTTCCCAGTTTTGGTCTAGATTTCCCATTTTTGGTCTCTGTTTACTGAAAGACAACACTGAGAAGCATTAGGCCTGGAGAGGAACTAGCCCAAAGGACAGATTTAATAATGGCTAAGCTTTCCTAAGTGCTTGCAATGTGCAGTCAGCTCATTAAACCCAGTGCCTTGTAATGTAAGTACTGTTGTTAATCTCAGTTTACAAATGAGGAAATAGAGGTTTAGAAAGTTAAAAACAAAAACCCACAAGGTCACATAGCTGTGCTATCATTGCATTCTAAAATAATAAATGAGCAATATAAGTGTAATAACCTGAGTTGAGGCAATGTCTGAGTGAAAAGTGTCTTACTCCAGGAATAAAAGGCCTTGGACTGTGAAGACCAGGTTTCTCTGAAATTTTCTGAGCCTTGGTGTCTCATACACCTGGTTTATGGGGTTATTGTAAAAATAAACTAAAGTAATATTTACTTTAAGGACTTTGTAAATGCAGACAAGCCACACAAACACAATGCATTGTGCTATTACACATAAAATAGAATGGGTTGTGAATTCGGAGGTTCCCATCATGGGACTGAAACCAAGGGAGACCAGGCTGAAAATTAAAAGGAAAAAGATGGACTGTTAATTGGTGAAGTAGTCTGGTATTTGGGAAGTTGGGGCAGACAGAGGATGCACCAAAGATGCCTTATGGGAGGCAAAAGGAAGTGTCAAATGGAAACGAGTAGGTGATGGCTGAGGTGAGACCAAAACCAAAGCAGAGAAAGGGAGAGAGAGGCAGAGAGAGAGAGAGAGAGAGAGAGAGAGAGGAGACAGCAGAGGAGAGAGGGGAGGAGAGAGAGTTAAGAGAGAGAGGAGAGAAAAGAGAGAGCAAAAGAGGAGAGAGAGGAGAGAAGAGAGGAGAGAGCAAGAGTGAGAGAAGAGGGAGGGGGGAGCAGAGACAGTTACAGCCCAACCTTCCAAAGAAAAGGAAACTGAACCCTTGCTCTTCTGCATATTTGTTCTGTATTCAAGGGATCTCTAGAGTACTTGTTTTCTTTCTATTTTTTCCATCGAAGGAAAGCTCAAGAAGTTGAATTGGGGCCTCCCCGGTGGCGCAGCAGTTGAGCACTGGGTTGCGAAGCTGCCTGCGGCCTCTGCAGCGCCGGTTCAATCCCCGGCTGCTCCCCGGCCACCAGAGGAGGATCCCACGTGGCGCGCAGACCTCTCCTGCCGCCCGCTGCTCCCCTCAGCAGTGTACTTCGGTCCTTCTGCCTGCTCTGCTCCCCACTCTGGCTCTGGTGAATTCTCTCGCCCTCCCGCGCTTCTGACTGTACCCAGTGCATGTATAAACAAACAAATCAAATAAATAAATAATAAATAAAACATGCCTCTATAAAAAAAAAAAAAGAAGTTGAATTGACATTTTGCCAGACCAGTGGTCCTCAAATTTAGTAAACATCAGAGCCCCTGCGATAGGTTTGTCAGATTTAGCCATAAAAATGTGGGATACCCAATTAAATTTAAATTTTAGCCATATGACAGATAATTTTTGTAAGTGTAGGTATATTCCAAATATTGCATGGGATGTATTTTTACTTAAAATTTAATTTGAATGTTGTTGATCTGAGATTCCAGTCTTTCTAGAAGTCATGTATTTTACCTGGCTACCCTACCTGAGGAGCTTAAATACAGCTTCACCAGTTCCATATTCTAATTCTGTCCGTGTGTCTGAAATAGGCCAAGTAATCCTTCAGGGGATTCTAATGCAACTTCCTCTTAGACACCCCTTGGAGAGACACTGGTTAAGACTGGATAATGCCAACTCAGGAATGAAAACTTCTGGGGCCCAGGAGCATATCCTGAGAAACGGTGGGAGGTAATCTTAACCAAAATGGGAACAGTAGAGGACCTGTGTCTTCTGTGACAATAGAGACAGGACTGAGTGATAGGACCTCAGTGTGGTAACAATAGCAGACTTTAACCAGCCCCACTGTTGTGTCATTTAGTCCTTTTAACAAAGACAAGGAGAAGATAACAGTATTATATTTCTCTCATTATATGAGGAAATAAATGCTCATGGTGAAGTAACTTGTCCAAGGTCACATAGTATTTAGTGAGTCAGGGTTTGCTCTAAGACCAGTTACTTCCAGAGTCTACAGTCTAAACCAGTTCTATGCAACAAAAGAAGATTCAGGGTAATTTTGCCATTATAACTTTTTTTTTTTCTCATTCACAGCCTTCTCCAAATTGCCAGGTGAACTGAAGTGTAAAATATGTGATACCTGCAATCTAGAAGTACTCAAGATACTGACACTCTGCAAGTCTGTGAAATGCTTAAGGGTTTAAAAGGATGAAACTATGCAGAGCCATTAGATAAGATTTTTAAAGAAGGCTTTTATTGTTTAGAACACTCAATACCAGTCCAAACCCATCATGCTGAAGGGGAGAATGTTGGGGGATACCCTCCTTTGGAGCTCAAACCAACAATTTTCTCCCCAGGTGACTGAAGACAACCGAACAGGCTCTGAAGGGGATGTTGGGTGAGACGACTAAATATAGGGAACAGGTGGATGAAGAAATTAGAGCCAATTAGGCTCGAAAGGAGACAGTTCTAGAGAAAGCATGGCTGTAGTCTTCTAACACTTGTAGAAATGGCAGAAGAAAAGGCAATAAGCAAAGACCACGGGTGAGATGTTACTTGGAACAAGATTTTGACTCAAATACATGGTTGACTGCATTATTATTGAAAATATTTGCTGCTTTTCTCTGGGATATCTGTCTGCCTGCCTTGTCTCTTCCTGGAGGAGAATTTCTCGTAACTTGTGTTGGCCTGTGAAATGTGGCAATTTAAAAAGTCAGTATGTGATTCACCATGACCCCTTCCTCTGCATGAGAACTGCATATCCCAGAGGGGGCATCTTCATCAGGACCTCTGAGGAAACCGGTATTGGGCTGAGTCAAGCTAACCTTGTTAGGGGGGATGGATGCCCTGAGCAAATTCCACACAGGTTTTGTGGACTCCACCCCCACTCCAGACCAAAGCCATCAAGACACCAGGAACTACAAATCCCATCTTCACTGAAGGGAGGGAGCCGGGACCTGAAGATGTAGTTAAGCAGCCAGGTTTGGTATAAAACCAGACGTGTGGACATTGGGGGACTCTTGGCCTCTGGCTCTTGGCTTGACTTTTGACTTTTTTTTTTAAAGATTTATTTGTTTATATGTACAAGAGCTGGGGTACAGGAGGCCAGAGGCATGGGGGGTGAGAGGATTCACCAGAGACAGAGTGGGGAACAGAACAGGCAGATTGACCAAAGGACACTTCTGAGGGGAGCAGCGGGCGAGGCAGGAGAGGTCTGCTGCGCGATGTGGGCTGCTCCATGGCTGGCCGGGAATCAAATTCATGACGCAGTGGCTGCGAATAGCTTATAGGTTGTGTCTTAACACTTGCGCCACCAGGGAGGCCTTGACTCTTGACTTTTTGCCAGCTCTCAGAGTACCATTGGGATTCCAGCTCAGCAGAACTGGTAAGCTGCATTCACTAATTTATCTCTCTCTCTTTCTCCCTGAGTTATTCATTTCTTCATTTCCCTTCTTCTATAAATAAACCTGTTATTAACCTTTCTGTGTGTCCCTACAGTTGAGTCTTATAAGGCACCGTAAGCACATGGGTGAGGACCCACAGTCAGGCAACCGTTTCATATCAGGGTTGCCTTATAACAACCTGGCTTAAGTATAAAATGTAAGCTAGAGGGGCCTCCTTGGAGGTGCAGGGGTTAAATAGTGCTATCAAGCTATCACCAGCCACTGCAGCATGAGTTTGATCCCTGGCCAGGGAGCAACCCACATGGCACAGCAGACCTCTCCTGCCTCGCCTGCTGTTCTGCTCAGCAGTGTGTTTCAGTGGATTTGCCTGTTCTGCCCCCGACTCTGTCTCTAGTGAATTCTCCACACCTCTGGCTTTCACCCCAGTTCTTGTGTGTATAAATAAATAAATCTTTAAAAAAATAAAATATAAGAAAAAAATATGCCTCTGTTGTTAGAAGTCACTGACATTTATAGGTCTTTTTGTTACTGTAGAATTGCTAGGTGATCCTGACTGACAAACAAGAACTCTCTAAAAAATCAAAGTTGTTTAAAAATGGAAAGGACAATCTACAAAGGTGCTGAGTTCTCTGGACTTGCAAGTATTCAAATATAACTAAAGATCATTTCAAATAATATTTTTTTAAAAAGCTGGGGGCGGCGTGCTGAAAAGGTGGGTTGAAATATTGGCTGGATGGTTTGGAGCTTAAGCTACTTTCCATATCTGAAATTCTGTGCTACATTAAAAGTGAGGTAGAAGTAGGTGCAAATCACAAATCAGGCAAGACCTTGTACATATCCATGTTTTAAAACTCCTTTGAAGAGGAGGAGCACAGTGACTTTAGGGTAGAGTAATCTCAGTTTGTGGTTACTGAAATTTAGAGTATTAATTTATGTTTGTTTGAGAACAGACTTCTGGAATGTAACTAAAAGGAGAGTTAAATATTTTTGTGGTTTGAGATTAACCATAAAAGACCTTCAGGGGAGATTTAGAACACAAGAATAGCTAGGGAAAGTGTAATTCAGTCACTACCATGAGCCTCTCCCAGAACCCTGCTAACTGTTAGATGTACAGTGCCAAGCCACATGCTTGGCCAGAGATCAAAGCAGCAGGGATGTGGAGTGGGATGCTGCCATTCCACCCATCCAGCTGGGAGACAGACCCAGTTAGCCTTTACTTCTTCTTCCCTCCCCCCTTTCCTGTTTGCTTCCTTCACATCCCAAAGTTTTTGTCTTTTCTTCTATCCTTTCATTCTCCTCTCACTTTTTTTTTTCAAAGATTTATTTATGTATGCATATAAGAACTGGGGTGCAGAATAGAGGTGCAGGGGTTGAGGGGCTGGGGGTGGTGAGAGGACTCACCAGAGTCAGTTGGGAGCAGAACGGGTGGATCTACTGAAATACACTGCTGAGGGGAACAGCAGGCGAGACAGGAGAGGTCTGCTGTGCCATGTGAGTTGCTCCTGGCTGGTGGGGGATCGAATTCGTGCTGCAGTGGCTGGGGATAGCTTGATAGCGCTGTCTCTAACCCCTGTGCCACCAGGGAGGCCCTCTCTTCTCACTCTTAATCTGATTTTTCATCATTTTATCCTTCCTCAATAATCTGATCTTGTTTCCGTAAGAAAGCTAGGCATGAGAAAGGGTAAAATGAAGCCTTTCTCATATGAGGGAAGATTCATTCAGAAAATAAAATCAACAGCATGTAGTGGTACTATGAGCAAGCTTGGCTTTGGAGAAAAAAGACCTAGTCCAACTTTAGCGCTATTGCTTATGACTTGGGTGATTTTGAACCAGTTACTTAAATGCTCAGTGTTCCAGTTGCCAAATCTTGGAATCAAAGACTTGGAACCAAAATCTACTCCCAGGTATATTATGTTATCTCTCTCTCTCTCTCTCTCTCTCTCTCTCTCTCTCTCTCTCTCTCTCACTCACTCATACATACACACACACCCCCCACATACCCATTTATCTCCCCACCCAATATCCATTTCCCTATCTTCTTTGTTGACAGAATTTATGGCTTTGTTTGAAATGTCAATGTACCTTATGGTCCCTAGGCAATATATTATAATGGATGGACTAAGTCAGGCATAAGATATGTTTCCTAGTTTCCCAGCCACCTTTGAAATCTCTGGTGAGCTTGAGATGTAAGAGGAAGTAGCTAAGGGGGCTTCTAGGAAAGTTCTTGCTTTTCTGTCAAAAAGAGACAAAAGTAGGATGAAAACTAGAATTCTGATGCAAATATATAGTATACACAGATATTGATTTAAAAGACAGAACACCTGAAATACACCTGAAACCTGTATCATGTTATAAACCAATATTATTTCAGAGAGAGAGAGAAGGAGCTGGCAGCCCTTATTCCGCCGATGACTGGTAGCCATTTTGTTATCCTGAAAACACACTCAAGACAGTAGAGTAAAAAATAGAAGGAAGTTATTGATGATATTGCTGAGTAACTAAGCCAAAAGCAGCAACCACCTACTTCTAGACCTGTTACATAAGAAATTTGTTAAGTCATTTTTAAATCCAATTTTTTTGGGTAAACTACAACCAAAGGCAGTCTAACTAGGTCCCAGATAAATGGATAATATAGTGTAGAATTTCTGTTGCCATGGAATTTCAAGACAAAAAAAGTGTAGAGTGAAGTATCATGGATATGGAAACAATGAAAATGGGGAGGTTTTCCTGAAGAGTTCTTTATTTAACAAGAATAAAATTTGAGCAAATAAAATCTTCATATTACTATGAAATTACAAGTAGAAAATAACTGTCAATGGTATTTTATATGAATGCAATTTGATTTTCAATATTTAAAATGTTCTTAAGCTAGATATAGTAGGGAACAGAAAAGTGTACTTTAATTCTGAAAAGAGACAGAAAATATATATACATATGAAAACAAGCAAAGAATGCTAGCTATATATAGCTCTGACAATGAACATAATTTTGGGAAAATTTTTATAGTATATATTAATTATATGATGTTAATAATTACAAATCCAGTTTTACCAGCTGTCTCCACATTTGTCAATGTGATTTGTTGAGTTGTTTAAAGGAAACTAAGCATCAGTACGTACCATTTACATGCTAAAAGTTTGGCTGCAATCTGATTTCTTATTCTTAACTAATCCTCACCACCCACCACATATCACATTGTGTTCTCATGCTAATTTGATTGTTTTGGAATGCTTACCTTACTGCTATTTTCTACTGAGACATTACCTCAGTATAAATTCAGTAATCTTTTCTCCTTTTCCAGTTTCATAAATCTCTGAGTTTTATGTTTCTATGCCTATAAAAACTTTTGATACGAGGAGGTCTTTCCCACAAAAATTATTTTCATGAAAGCGTTCGATCATAGCTAGATAGCTTATATATGTAAACTGTTTCCCATTGACCTCTTTTAAAGCTAGTTTTCCTATATTATAATAATGATTTCATCTTTACAGAAATTTCAAATTCAAGGAGCATCTTGTGATTTGGAATCAGAGGAACCAGAGTTAAATTCAGAAGCTCCAAAGAAATCCCTTCAGCATGTACATTGATTTAGTCACAGTAGTTTATATTGTGCAACTAACCAATATGCACAAAATAGTCTTAGTCCTTTTGAAATTTGTCTGGCAGAGTTTCTAACATGCAATGACAGGCCTTAAATCATCAAAATAGCAATTTCAATAGTGATTGAGATGAATTTTTTCAATCACAGTTATTACAAACTACCAAGAAAATATTTTGTCTTTGGACATACTCAGTGAAGTTCAGATTCAATATTCATGTACTTCTTTTTTTTTAATTTATTTTTTATTTATACAATAACTGGGGTACAATAGCTACTCCAGAGGTGCAGGAGAACAAGCAGACGGACCGAAAGCACTGCTGAGGGGAGCAGCAGGCACGACAGGAGAGGTCTTCCGCACCATGTGGGTATCTCCCCAGCCGGCCGGGAATCGAACCCACACTGCAGAGGCTGCAGACAGCTTCACAGTGCTGTGCTCAGCCTGCTGCGCCACGGGGGAGGCTCTCAAGTACTTCCTTTTAAATGTAAGAAGATTGTATTATAATAGTACTTTAAAATAAATTTTATTTTATTTTATTTTAAAAAACAAATTTTAAATGGTAATAGAATCTAAAGTTATTCTAAAACAAAATGTTTATTTTAGAATAAAAGCATTAGAGTAAATGTAAAAACAAAGCACCAAAGTTCTCTACTCAGAGACTTTGTCCGTATTTCTTGTAGTCATAAATTTCTCAGTGATATTGAAAATTAGTCTCTTCCCAGGCCTCCTTGGTGGTGCGGGCGGTTGAGCGCAGCACTGTGAAGCTATCCACAGCCTCTGCAGCGCACGTTCGATCCCTGCCGGCCGGCGCGAATCCCCCATGGTAAAGCAGACCTCTCCTGTCTTGCCCGCTGCTCCCCTCAGCAGTGTCTTCGGTCCGTCCGCCTGTTCTGCTCCCCACTTTCTCTCTGGTGAATCCTCTCGCCCTCCCATGCATCTGGCCTGTACCCCGGTTCTTGTATAAAAATAAATAAATCTTAAAAAAAAAAATTAGTCTCTTCCCCACCAGCCTGTAAGAGCTCTGAAGGCAAAGAATGGACTGTTCTTATTCATATGACTATTTAGCACAGTACCTGGTGCCTATTGACAACCATTAACTATCTGTTGAATGAATAATATATCACTTCCTGCTTCAAAATCTTTATTGATTCTCCATGGCTTAATGAGTTTTCACCCCCCCAACTAGGTTTTTATACATAACCTATCTAACCCAACAAGAATCGAATAGGTAAATCAACAAACACTTTAAGCTTTTGGCTAAGGACATGCTTTGTGCAAAATCTTGACTTTCCACTTCACCCTTCCTCAAAAGATTGCTATCACCTGCTTTACAAAGACTCCACTTGTCCCTCTAGTCAACAGGATTTCTTTCCTTTTTGAATTGCCGTAGTATGTCTTATATGGCATTTGCTATATTTTGATTTTATGTATTTGCGTTCATGTTTTATCCCCCTTATTATATTATGAGATTCTTGGTGAAAGGGATAATGAATGAGTCTTTGTATTAATTTCCACAATATAGTGTCCACAATAGACATTTCACACTGTCCCAATTAGATACATAGTGTTTGGGTCATCAGAGTTTTGTAAATGTGAGAAGGAAATAACGAAAGGGAAACACATCTTTTCAGAGTATTGGGTATCGCATGTGATTTTTGGAGTCTGGGTTTGGAGTGCGGGGTCCTTGGAAAATTATTCTGGGAAAGGTTTCAACAGAGCTCCCATTTCAGCTACACACAGCGAGTTTCCCAGGTGATTTTCTCCATAAGACAGAGACATCAGTTATATATATATATTTTTTTAATTTTTTAAAATATTTATTTATGTATACAAGAGCTGGGGTACAGGCCAGAGGTGTGGGAGATGAGAGGATTCACCAGAGATAGAGTGAGGAGCAGAACAGGCAGATCTACTGAGATACACTGCTGAGGGGAGCAACAGGGGAGTCAGGAGAGGTCTGCTGCGCCCTGTGGGTTGCTCCCTCGCCGGCCAGGGATCAAACTTGTGTTGCAGAGGCTGCAGATACCTTCATAGTGCTGTGCTTAACCCCTTGCACCACCAGGGAGGCCCCAAGAAATTAGTTATATTTAAAGAACAGGTGTATTTGGAAAAGGGACAGGAAAGTAAAGTACACTTGCATAGACACAAGTGGGCAGAAAGAGCTGCCCCAAAAGGGACAGGTTTGCTAAAAGAGGCCTGCATGGTTGCAAGCGCGGCCTTGAGGAGAGCTGCCTCCACTGAGGGGGGTTGGTGAAACGAAGCCCTGGAAGGTGCAGGTCAAGGACAGGCAGGAAGCTGCTGCCCTGAAGAGGGAGAGATTGGTGAAGAGGCACCTGCATAGTCACAGGCGGGCAGAGGGAGTGCTGCCCCAGTCTGTGCAGACACTGCACTGATATAATCTTCTTCTGTTTGGGAGGGGTCACTCCTTGTGAGTTGATTGTTAATTTTGGATAACTATGTAGAATTTGAAAGGGAGATTCTAAAATGGGCACAATCTCCATATCTTTACCTTTGGATGTGCCATTGGATACCTGCTTGGATGTTATGCTTTGTAATCTAGGCGTCCCTGCCTAAGGATACTAGTCTACAGCCTAAGGATACTAGTTTCCCCAACTGTGTTGTCTGTGCCTAAGGATCTTAGTTTCCATAACTGTGTTGTCTGCGCCTAAGGGTCTTGGTTTCCATAGCCGTGTCAATGGCTATGCTAATCTCTTCTACCCCTACCTCCTTGTGAGCCAGGTTTCTGATCTTGTGGCATACCTGCTTTTCAGTGTTTTTTCTATTCTTATCCTCCATCATGGCACAGTGTGGTTAAGGACACAGTTTCTGCATCATTCTGCATGGGCTGAATCCTCATGCTTCCCTCCGTAGCTTTGTAGCCTTGGGTAATTTATATAATCTTTTTATCAACTAAGCCTCACTTTTCTCATCTCTAGTATGGTAAACACTATCATCTACCTCACAGGGCTTTTGTGAAAATTAAACTAAATAAATATAAAATGCTTAGTACATAATAATTATTCATTAATATTCACCCTTTATATCATTATTGCATTAAGATGCTCAGTTTTTTCTAATGACTGATAATGCTTGCTTTGCAATATCAGACTAGAAAACATTTCTGCACTAAGTAGCCCTCCATCAATAAAGCAGTAACAATGACCAAATAATTTAAGACCCATATTTATTTTGCTTGGGACTCTCAAAAACATTCTGCATTTCTCCATTTAATTTTTAGTAGAGACTTCTAATCCTCTGATATGTTTCTTATCATAATATTTAATTCCAATACCTTCTCATTAAGTTAGTAGCAGTGATTTCTTTTTTAAAAAAAGATTTATTTATTTATGCATACAAGAGCTGGGGTACAGGCCAGAGGTGTGGGGCGGGGGTGTGTGAGAGGATTCATCAGTGACAGAGTGGGGAACAGAACAGAACAGAACAGAACAGGCAGACTGATTGAAACACACTGCTGAGGGGAGCAGCAGGCGTGACAGGGGAGGTCTGCTGCGCCATGTGGGTTGTTCCCTGGCTGGCCGGGGATTGAACTCATTCTGCAGAGACTGCAGCTTGCTTCATAGTGCTGTGCTTAACCTCTTGCATTACCAGGCAGGTCCCCAGTAGCAATGATTTCTAATAAAAACCTCTGGTTGCTCATTTATTTATAAAGCATATTAGCGAAGTCATGCCCCGTTGTGATAAATCACGAAATATCTAAACCGCTATGTCTTAACAAGGACAAGACAGGGTCTTGCTGCTTTCTGGTCCTAATGCAGGAGACCATGAGGGGCTTACACATTAATTCACTAAGCACAAGAGCTGGGAGGCACCACTCAAGGAACTTCCAAGATAATTTTACCATTTGTTTGATTCAAATTTAAATAATTTTGGACTTCTTATAAGATTGGGAAGCTTTGAAAGTAATTCTGGGTCTCCCTGGTGGCGCAAGGGGTTAAGAAGCAACCTATGAAGCTATCCACAACCATTGCAGCACGAGTTCAGTCCCCCACCAGGGAGCTACCCACGTGGTGCAGCAGACCTCTCCTGATTGGCCCACTGCTCCCCTCAGTAGTGTATTTCAATCAATCTGCCTGTTTTGTTTCCCACTCTGTCTCTGGTGAATCCTCTCACCCCCCCACACCTCTGGCCTGTACCTCAGTTCTTGTGTGCATAAATAAATAAATATTTTTTAAAAAAGAAAAGTAGGATGTTTACACCAAGGGAATAAAAAAAGAAATTTTTTTTTGGCATTTTGCAAAATGTTCCTTCTAAAGAACAACACATTTTTACAGGCTACACTGATTAAAGAAATCTTATTAGATATAAATAAGAAGCATGTGCTTCAGCTGGTGCTGTACCCAGAGGATTTTAGTTAAGTCTAGACTTTTAGAGATTTGAAATATACCCAGTTGGGCAGTTATTGAACCCTTTTCAACTTAGAGTAGAGAATTGTTACAAGAGGGGAAAAAAAGTAGCAAAAAGTTATGGAGGAGACAAAAAAGATACTGAAATCTTTTCCAGTGTTCCCATTCCAGTGAATTTTAGGAGTAATAACTAAAGAAGGGCAGCTTCTCTCCATCCCTGAAATTGTTTTCTTGCATAACACATTATTTCGAATGTCAGCAGTCAGTCTTTGTGTTACAGGGCAGGGAGAGGGGCAGCCCAAACCCCACAAACCTGCTTTCTGGGGACCACCCTGTTACACTTGGACTTCTTTAGAACGCCAAAGACCAAAACTAAGAATGTAGTGAATGCTTATTTCACTCTTAGAAATGAAGACATCAGTAGTGTAATAGGAGGCAAGTGCAAGATAAATACACTTGTTTTTCCATCTGTTAAGACATAACTAAAACATTTTTCCCATTTTTTCCTTAATATTATGTTTCCTGGCAACAAATAACAAAAATTCCCTATCAACCACATCTTTCACAATTCCTGATTTTTCGAAAAAGCAGCACTAATACTGTTGTTTAGATTTTTAGTATATAAAATTATTTTCAGAAAAGAAATGATACATAAAAGAGTGATGTATCTATATATAATATATACAGATATATAATACATATAATTTAGTAAAGGGCATACCATTGAAACCACAAGGATGAATTATATAACCACCTTGGAATACAACTGGGAATTATTTGGTAGATTTGCTATAACCCAGCAATTTCATTCCTAGGTATATATCTCCAAGAGAAGCTCTTTCACATAAACCAGAAGGCAAGCATAAAAATGTTCTTAGAAACACTGCTTGTAATCTCTTTCCCTCTCACACATGCACTTGGAGATTTTTCAAATGTTTGTCAAGAGCAGAATGTGCAAACCAATACAATGTTAAAATTAATTAATTATAGCTAATTGCAAAAACATGTATAAATTTTATGTATATATTGATCAAAAAAAGTCAAGTAGCAAAATATTGTATATACATTTTTTCCCATAATATAGAAGTTAAAAAAGAAAAGTACAGTGTTTTGTTTAGGCATACGAATACATGTGGCAAAACTCTAGAGAAAAGCTAGGGTATGATTAACATGAAATTCAAAATTTGGAAGGTGTAGGTAGATAGGTGGAACCTGAGAGAGTTCCACAAGGGATATTAGAATAATATTATTTTTCTTTAAGTAGATGGGTGGACCACAGTTGTTCAGTGCATTATGATTCTTTACATATTGCATTTTTTTCTTGTGTTATTTTGAAAGTTCAACATTGGTAAAAACAATGAAGACAATACTTGCCATTATTGTATCTAAGCAAAATGTCTTGAAAGTAATATAATCTTTCAGTCCTTTATAAATCATCTATTTCTGTGTGCTCTGAGACATTATTTGTTGATTTCCATGAAATTTATGGCCATGCTTAATCGCTATTAAAAAAGATGGCAAAGGGCCTCCCCAGTGGCACAGCGGTTGAGCGCTGGGTTGCGAAACTGCCTGCAGCCTCTGCAGCACCAGTTCGATCCCTGGCCACCAGCGAGGGTCCCACATGGTGCGCAGACCTCTCCTGCCGCCCGCTGCTACCCTCAGCAGTGTACTTCGGTCCTTCTGCCTGCTCTGCTCCCCGCTCTGGCTCTGTGAATGCTCTCACCCTCCCGCACTTCTAACTGTACCTAGTGCTTGTATAAATAAATAAATAAATCTTAAAAAAAAAAAAGATTTATTTAAAAAAAAAAAGATGGCAAAACTAGTCAGTCCAGTTTGTTATGATCTGTAATACTGCAAAAGGTCAAATTCCATTTGGCATTGGACAATTTTTATAAATGAAAAATTATTTTGAAAACTTTCTCACTTAGATATTGTAAAATATATGAAGGATCTTATTTGTATTAAACTTTTCACTGAATAGTTTTATATCATATACTTCTATAATGATTCCTTAAGATTACAAACACTGCAATTTTATATATCTAGTTTGTATTTGTTCCAGTATAATTAAATTATATTAAATTATAAAAATCACAATTCCAGTTCTGATATGAAAGAACTTTATCGTGTCTTCTCATTCATACTTTTGCTTCTGGTAGGAGATATAGTTAGTTAAGAATCATTGGTCCAAAAGTCTTTACAAGTATTTTATTTTCAACTAAATTTTATGTTCACCTGAATAGTAAGAAAGACTCATTTTTATATAAAAATATCAATTTGGAAATATTTTATTTCTATTCTTGTATTATAACTAAAATGATCAAATTATATTATTAAGTAAAAAGCATTACTCTTAGGATTTTATTTTAGTATTGTTTCATAGCATCTTACATTTATAGGATATGAAAAAAATTAACAATTTCTGTTTTTTTTTTTTTTTTTAATTTATTTATTTATTTATACAAGCACTGGGCATAGTCAGAGGGAGGGTGAGAGAATTCACCAGAGCCAGAGCAGGAAGCAGAGCAGGCAGAAGGACCGAAGTACACTGCTGAGGGGAGCAGCGGACGGCAGGAGAGGTCTGCGCACCATGTGGGACCCTCCTCTGGTGGCTGGGGAGCAGCCGGGTATCGAACTGGCGCTGCAGAGGCTGCGGGCAGCTTCGCAACCCAGTGCTCAACTGCTGCGCCACCGGGGAGGCCCAACAATTTCTGGTTTTAATGTATTTGAAAATATTGTGAAATTTGTATGTGAAAAAACACTTTTCCACATGTTATCACTATCACTATATGGATGGAATAGAAACTATCAAAATAGAAATTGCCAATGAATTCCCAAGACAAGTTAAAGATGCCAAATCATTCACCCTTGGATTCAAGACAAAATTATTTTATGATGCAATTTATAGAGCATGTGTTTGGGGATCTGATAGATTTACTTTCACATTACACTCCATTATCTGCTCATCTCTGAGCTTCTCACTGAGGTTTTCTCACCTAAAAGATTACATAGGGGTTTTGTGGAGACCAAATGAGATAGTGTAGGAATAATACCTAGCACAAGTTAGTTTTCATCAAATGCCTCCCTAACCCACATTTCAGCTCAAAGTAAAAAATAAAATTTTCTCGGGCCTCCCTGGTGGCACAAGGGGTTAAGTCACAGCACTATAAAGCTATCCACAGTCACTGCAACATGAGTTCTAGCCCTGGTCAGGGAGCTACCCACATGGAACAGCAGACCCCTTCTGTCTCGCCTGCTGCTCCCCTCAGCAGTGTATTTCAGTAGATCTGCCTATTCTCCCTACTCTGTCTCTGGTGAATCCTCTCACCCCTACACCTCTGGCCTATGTATGCATAAATAAATAAATCTTAAAAAAATAAATAATAAAATTTTCTCTGTACATACAAAGTCATTGCAATGGATTATAAACAACTTTATCATACAAAGAACTTACTAGTGTATTTTATAATGAAAGCCACAGACCTCAGGATCCTTAGCCCACTTTTTCTCCCACTCACTTCATATTTGTGTTCCTATCCACTAAATCTCTTTTACATTTGGGGTTTGGGACTAGAGGGAGATTGTCTTAGGAAATAAATGATATGTATCATCACCATCAGAAAGAGTTTCTCTAAGACATGAGTTGTGAATGACACACTTTTCCTGTGAAAAATGGCAATGCCATTGTGCAGTTTTGTGAGGTTAGAGAACGAAGAATTCACAGGTGTTGAACATTCAATATAGATTTATTTTGAAATTTTTTTGTGCTTATCACTATGGAAGGTATTATAATGGGTGCTAATTTCTGAAGACAGAATCAGATCCATAAGAAATTTATTATAAGTTTATTTTCTCT
The DNA here is from genome assembly GCF_014898055.3 of Talpa occidentalis. Taxonomy (NCBI): domain Eukaryota; kingdom Metazoa; phylum Chordata; class Mammalia; order Eulipotyphla; family Talpidae; genus Talpa; species Talpa occidentalis. Next base: position 97,614,072 of record NW_023603184.1, on the reverse strand, counting down.
ATCAATACCTAGTGTTAATTTCTCTTACAACTCCTGCTATTACCAGGTGGTAATAAGTAACCCTCAGAAAAAACTGGAACTTGGGTCTCCCCGTTGGCGCAGCGGTTGAGCTGCTGGGTTATGAAGCTGCCCGCAGTCTCTGCAGCGCCGGTTTGATCCCCAGCTGCTCCCCGGCCACCAGAGGAGGGTCCCGCATGGCGCGCAGACCTCTCCTGCCACCCGCTGCTCCCCTCAGCAGTGTACTTCGGTCCTTCTGCCTGCTCTGCTCCCCGCTCTGGCTCTGGTGAATTCTCTCACCCTCCGGCGCTTCTGACTGTACCCAGTGCTTGTATAAATAAATAAATAAATAAATAAATAAATAAATCTTAATAAATAAATAAATCTAAAAAAAAGAAAGACTGGAACTTGCCTCATTTCATGAGGGACACAGCTACATTGCAAGGGTCCTCTGTAGTTCACACTAGATAAGGGATAGGAGTGAGGGAAGGCGTTTGTGTGTGACAGTCAGAGTCAGGCCATTACAGGCATCCAGACTGCTATGTATTTATACTACATCCTGGTCCAAATGAGCCTTTTCCACGTGATCTACACTATTTTTGTTTTCTGGTATCATGTAAGGTTTAGATTTTCCTAGTTCTCAGTGCTTCATCTAAAACAAGGATTGACAGGGCCTCCCTGGTGGCGGAAGCCGTTAAGCACAGCACTATGAAGCTATCTGCATGCAGCCTCTGCAGCACGAGTTCGATCCCCTGCCAGCCAGCAAGCTACCCACATGGCGCAGCAGACCTATCCTGACTCACCTGCTGCTCCCCTCAGCAGTGTGTTTCAGTCAGTCTGCCTGTTCTGCTCTCCACTCTGTCTCTCGTGAATCCTCTCACCCCCCTGCACCTCTGGCCTATACCCCAGTTCTCATATGCATAAATAAATCTTAAAAAAATAAATAAATCAAGGATTGACAAACTTTCATTTCTATAAAGGGCCCAATGATAAATATCCTTGACTTTTCCCAGGTTGCATTCAACTGGAGGCGGGCTGGGGTCTGAGCTCAATTGGAACATCTATGTGGTCTTTTACTCCAAGCTTCTTCATGTCATTGCAGTAGCATGACAACACTCCGCATGAGTGAAAACAGAAGGTGAAAAATGTCTTACAGTCTAGACTTGGAAGTCATACAACATTATTTTCACCATATTCAATTGGTCAATGCATGTTACACAGACACTCTAGTTTTAGAGGATGAGAATAAAGATTTCACCTAATTAAACACAGGTTGTGCCCTACATAAAGCTATCTTATCAAAAGAAGGATATGGAAGGAAATGCATCCCAGTTGACTTGGATAACTGGATGCTGTGGAATGGATCTGTACTGGCTACTAGAAAGGGCTCATGCAGCTGCCATGTCCTGTGCTGGGGACTCTCTTCCTCGTGGTGACATTTCCTTATTCACACAAAGCACTGTTTGGGCTAGTGAGGCTCTGCTTGATACCATCATCCTGTGAGTCTAATATACACTGGATCAAGATGAAGGTTAAGCTCTCTACTGCAAAGTTTATAGATAGTTACTACAAACTATACAGAGTTTGTAGTAGGGGAGAAGGCTAGAGGGAAGGAAATTTTATGATGTTCTTGGTTTACCTCCTCTGGTCCCTATTTACTTCCTGCAGTAAAACCACACTACCTAGACCCTGGGGGAGGATGTGGCCCCAAAGAATCTTCTTAAGCTTTCAGAGGATGTCCCACATGAGTGATTATCCTTCTGTCCTCTACTCATCTTCTTTATCACATCCTAAACCCAGTAGCACTTCCTACAATATCATCATTTCTCCTCTCCTTTTCTCTGTTGTTCTACACTTCAAATAGAAATAAATAAATTTCCTTGTGTGTCAGTAACTTTTTTGTGCAGTCCCAAATGTCAGCTGCATGTCATAAACTCCTGTCTCTGAAGCTTTGCCAGTGGAAGGAGTGGGATGTAGTCTTAAGAGTCTGATGACCCCCTTGGGAGTAGAGAACAGGTGTGCTCTGATGCTGTGATTAGATATAGGGAAGTAGGTATAGTGATGGGATTAAATCTTGGAGGAGCAAATGACTTTTCTGTTAATTGAAAAGCAAAGATACTGATCAGGTATAATTTCCTTCAAAATTCTCCTTCTAGTATACATGAAAAAACCAATATTTCTCTTTTTAAGTTAATTGCCATGATTTTATTTCTTTTGGTCTAACACCTTGAACCTATTTATGCTAAAAGAGCATCCTTATCTTAAGGAAAACTTGAAACTCAAGTTATTTAATAAATTATCATAACATGTCTGGCAATAAATACCAGGTAGACTCTCTCCACAACTCCTTCTTCATGATGTTGGAATAGGAGGGGTCAAGCTTATTTACATGCAAGTAAGCTATATCAAGGTGATTTTGTTGATCTAGGAGGCTCCGTGGGAAATAAGGGCCTTCAGCTGGCCTGGAAGGAATTTGATTGTTGAAGAGAGGAAAGAATATCATAGCAAAAGATGCTCAGATTTTCAGAGGTAGGAAACTGAGTGTGGTATGATCAGGAGAAAAAGAAGAGTATACAGTAATATGGTATTTAACTACAATAAGCATCCTTTACATGAAAGTCTCATAACTAGAAGTAATATTCTTGCAAATAGGGAATACTAACTTGTTAATGTATTTTCCATTTTTTTTTGTGATATGATGCTTCTAATGATATCTTCATTGTTTAGGACATTGGATGACTGATACAAAGTGGCTTAATAAAAATCAGAAGGAAATTATTGTAAGTGTTTTAACAGATGAAGATAGTGACCACTAGATGATCATCACAAAACTGGTTATAGCAGCAAAATTTGGAAACAATCTTCTTTCCAATAATTAATGACCAATTTTCCATACAAAAGAAATCACACAGAATTAAAAATAATGCTGTTAAAAAATAAATGCATTGGTGGGCCTCCCTGGTGACGCAAGGGGTTAAGCACTGCACTAAGAAGCAATCCATAGCCTCCGCAGCATGAGTTCGATCCACGGCCTACCAGGGAGCGACCCACATGGTGAAGCAGATCTCTACTGTCTCACCCACTGCTCCCCTCAGCAGTGTGTTTCAGTCAGTCAGTCTGCCTGTTCTGTTCCCCACTCTGTCTCTAGTGAATCCTCTCACCCCCAACATCTCTGGCCTGTACCCCAGCTCTTGTATGCATAAAGAAATAAATCTCTAAAAAAATGCATTGGCATAGCAAGATATATTTCATAGAAAATTCATACAATTCTGATCTACTTTTTATTTCATTAAAAAATTTTTTTAAAGATTTATTTTTATTTGTTTATGCATACAAGAACTGGGGCGTGGGCCAGAGGTGTGGAGAGGTGAGAGGATTCACCAGAGACAGTGGGGAGCAGAACAGGCAGAAATACACTGCTGAGGGGAGCAGCGGGCTAGACAGGAGAGGTCTGCTGCACCATGTGGGTTAGCTCTCAGGCAGGTAATCAAATTCATGCCACAGTGACTGGTGATAGCTTGATAGTGTTGACACTTTAACCCCTGTGCCAATAGGGAGGACTACTACTTTTTATTTTAAAAAACAACTGTGTCCCTCCATATATCCCATTCCACTCCCCTAACTTTTTCAGTTAAAAAATCATCTGCAAAGATATGAAATAGAAGTCATGTAACACTGATTCATATGAGGAATTCGGGGTGTTTCAAAGCTAGTTTCTTTTATCTCTATTTCCTGATTTTTCTATAATGAAAATAAATTGTTTTATAATTAAAAATTATTTTGCAGAAAAAGAGATCAGTTTAGGAGTGAGTCAAGGATACCTGGAGTACATATCTGAACTCATGTAGGACTATCATCATATTTTCCCAGAAAATATCCTTTGGTGCTGTCAGAATTTACAGCTTGTTACGTTGAATAATAGCCTGACTCAGCATGGCATTCCTTTTGCTCTTATGCTAATGCTTGAAAGCTTAAAACTGCACTCCATTCAATTCATTTCATCAAATATTTATTGAGTACCTACTATGTACCAAGCATTATGGATACAACATTAACAAGACATAGCTCTGTAGCAATTAAGTCAATAAATGCCCTCACAGAAATCTGTACTTCTTTGAAAGTCCCACATAGTTTCTCTGATGATAATTTCCAGGGCAAAAAAAGAAAAGCAATTCTCATACAAAATGTCCCAAAGAGTTTATACTAAAATTAACCTATTTTCATTTGCACTGTTTAATTCATAATATTTTGAAAACATTGCAAAATTTAGGCTGCATCATTACAAAAAAAATCCCCACATATTTGTGGCTAAGACAGTAGCATTATTCTGTTGAATCAATAGTCTTTGAATTCTTTTTGTAGAAAGTATTTCAATCTGCTTAGCTTTTGAACCAAATCTCTGAATTTAAATTTGAGATCATGACTGGAGACTCTGGTTCCAACCTGAGACAAAATTATTTTTAAAGGTTAAAGCAGGCAGTATGTTTCAAACTAAAGTTGGTAAGTACTGGGCAACCAACAAATTACAAAATAAAGCTTTTAAAGCTGGACTTAGTGAATCAGAACAATTTTACTTGTTGCATGCAACCACAATACGGAATTGATGTTTGGCAGTGGTGTTACAGCTCTGCAAACTTTGGGACTGGTACTTAAAGGGCACTTAAGTTGAGTGTTCAAGGAGCTTGGCATGGATAGAATGCTTATGTAGGGAAAAGGGGTGGGGCTAGGCCTACTTTATGCAAATAAGTTTCAGTCAGTGTAGTTCTGATTGGTGGAAAGTTTGTCTAGTGGTGGTATGTCAAATTGCAATCCTGGCAGAGTGGCACATTAGTGTGGCTTCATTACTTCTCAGGTATGCAGACATTTGCACCTGCCCCAACTGCCAGGGTACCTAGTAGTAGCTATAACTTGAACTGCAATAGTCTCCAGTGCTGTTTGGTTGTTATCCAGACTGGGGATGACTCCTTGTTCATTTTCATTATTTTATATATCAATTAAATATTAGGATTACTTTTTATGAATTAAAATATCAATCTCAGTTAATTTCTTTTTTTTAAAGATTTATTTTATTTATGCATGCAAGAGCTGGGGTACAGGCCAGAGGTGCGGGGGGTGAGAGGTTTCACCAGAGACAGAGTGGGGAACAGAAGAGAGTGACTGAAATACACTGCTGAGGGGAGCAGTGGGTGAGACAGGAGAGGTCTGCTGTGCCCTGTGGGTTGCTCCCTGGCTGGCCAGGGGTTGAACTCGTGCTGCAGAGGCTGTGGACTGCTTCATAGTGCTGTGCTTAACCCCTTATGCCACCAGGGAGGCCCTCAATTAATGTCTTCATTTTGTTTTCTATTATCGTTTCTCTAGCCAGAAAGTGTTGTTTTGTTTTTTTTTTCTCGCATGATCATTCTCATGATGGAGTGTACATGAATCAGATGTAAAGAAACATGGAGTTCACCTTGTAGTACTATTTCATTTTGTGGAAAGAAAATTTAAGCCTGGAATTATCAGCTGCTTTGTATAGAGACTTATGAAACATAGGTTGACAGTAACTGGTAGTTACTACTATAAGACGTTTTTCCCTTAGATCCCTAGCCCATTACTCTTACTTGTCTCATATTACTCCTACATAAAGTTTGGTTAAAACAGTCATTGAATTTGTACTCTGCTCAAGACATTACGTATATTGATTTTAATATTAATTAATGAATTAATCAGTTAACAAATATTTATTATCTACTAAGTGTCAGATACAGGTCTTGGCATTAATTTAAAGGTTATAGCAATTATTAAAATCAGTGCATATTATTTCAAATTCATATTTGAGCATTTTATGGCTAGTTTTGTGTGAGTGTGTGTTTGAGAGAGACAAACATGTCTCTTCTTTCCTTGTAAATCTGCTCAACTTTCTAATTTACCATATGTCAAATACATATTATTAAGTTTTTCTTTTAATTTTTTTTTTTTTTTGCATAGAAGAACTAGGGTGTAGACTAGAGGTGTGGAGGATGAGAAGATTCACCAGAGACAGTGGGGAGCAGAACAGGCATGTTTACTGAAATACACTGCTAAGGGGAGCAGTGAGCGAAACAGGAGAGGTCTGCTGTGCTATATGTGGGTTAGCTCCTTGGCAGGGGATCGAACTTAAGCTAGAGAGGTGATGGTGCTGAGACTTAACCCCTGGACCACCAAGGTGGCCCTAAAATAAGCTTTTTCTGAAAAGCATGTTTACACTAAGGCTCCTGGGTTTTATTTTATGATAAAATGTTAATTTATCTTTATAAAACAAATTATTTCAAAATTTTGAATAGGATGATACTTTTACAAAAACCTGTCATCTAACAATATCTAGGGCATTACATATTTTATCATAATAATGTTTTTTCTGGACCTGCAGCATTTAAATTTTATTGTTAGGCAAAAAGAACTTTCATTAATTTTAAGACTTTGCTTTCAGAATGAGATGAACTAGTAAATGCAATGCTGGTAGGTATGCCAGACCCACAAATACTGCCTTCCTTATTTAAATTATCTGTCTCCATTGCAGAAAACTGACAATTTTTAGTAACTCCTGATTTATGTTTTTCATGTTCTTTTTTTCACTTCTCATGCAACATTTTGGTCCTATTTGCTTGCTCTCTCTTTTTATAGGTCTGCCCTAGCTTCTCTATTCAGCTGTTATTTGACATTACTAGTCTTGCTGTCAATGCATCTCAGCTCTTGGATTCCAAATTGCTTTTCTATATTCATCTCCACTGTACTGCTCTGTCAGTGAAAATTGCTCTGCTTTTTGCCTGGTGGGACAGCAAAACTGATGATCTTTGGCTCCTGCCTTGGTCAGGGGTAGGTGATACAAAAGATGTTTTGGTTATATATTTAGGATTTCTCCTACTTTTTCCAAAGACTTGTTCTCTAATTTCCAGTTAGAGGCTAACAGTAAAGAAAGTTGCAGAACCTCCCCAAAAAAGGAGTGAATTTGGATATTAGTGTTTTCAGTTTCTTGACCCTTGTGAAATAACCATAATATACAAAACAGGAAAGTAAGTTTTAAGATCTAGTTCATAAGTGTGACATCAAATGGCATGGTGAATGCTGAAACCTATGTCAGACTGCCAAGTTCTAAAGCTACACCTATTGATTCTGTATTAACCCGTATTTTTACACCTTATTTTTAGATCACACATCATACTAATATCCCAGGAAATAGGTGCCATAAGCATGTGTGTCACTGTACAGGAGAAAGGTCATAGTTGACTTTATAGAAAAACCTGCCACCACATAAGTAAGCATATCACTAAGTAATTTTTGGCTTTTTTATTTTTTTGGTATTATATTCCTAGGTACATTGAAGATAGAAGTCAATAAATGCATGAATTTACAGGAAGGTGTAAAGGTCATTTTAAGTCCTGTTTTGAGACGTGTCAATGTTTGTAATAATAGCAGAAGTAAAACTGATAGAGAAAGTTGTAAGTAACGTTAAAAAAATAAAAAAAAAATTTAAAAGATTTTTTTATTTATGCATACAAGAGCTGGGGTACTGGCCAGAGATGCGGGGGAGGAGGTGGTGAGAGGATTCACCAGAGACAGAGTGGGGAACAGAACAGGCAGATAGACAGAAGTATACTGCTAAGGGGAGCAGTGGGCGGGTCAGAAGAGGTCTGCTGGGCCATGTGGGTTGCTCCCTGGCCAGCCGGGGATTGAACAGAGGCTGCAGATTGCTTCGTAGTGTGGTGCTTAACCCCTTGCGCCGCCAGGGAGGCCCAAAATTAAAATTTCTGTCCTAAAAAAATTTTAAGACAAACATTTTTGTGTGTCTTTAAGGCAAAATCATTCATCTCCCTAGAGTCTGCATTCTCACCTCTGGAACAGAAGTTGGGTCTTTAAGTAAACCTACAGAAGAAACAAGCCCTCTTCAGGAAACCACAATCTTTTTCCAAACGAGGATAACGAGGTTCTCTGCCTTGTGGCTGCTTTCCTGTCATCTGGGAATTGGTTTGCCTCGAGACAGCAACCCAGGAAGGAGCGGTACGCCCCAAATTAGCGAGGCTCTGCCACATACCAGAGGCTCTTCTTTGAAAGAGGGAGGCTCCTCCTTTGGACGTGAAGCGCCCATAACAGAGCGCGCGCTTACAGAAACGGAAACCACTAGCTGTGCTGAAGTGAGTCAAGTGATGAAATCAAGACTAGAAGGGAAGGAAGCTCACCCAGTAGCTCACGAACCTAACTGGTGACAGAAGCCGCTGAACCCTGCTCGAGGAAACCATTCGAATCAACAGTTGCTACCGTGATGAGGTGGTCCTGGGAGGCCCTGGGCTCCCCAGTCTCCCGGCAGCGGACCCCTTCATTGTGGCGAACCGAAGAGGAAGGGAAGAAGTGTGTGTGGGAAATTTAGACTTTCTGGTTCTCCGAGGACCCAGACTGTTCTGGTTACAAGGTAACCGCAGTCACTAGGTCCGCGCAGGACTTCTCCAATGTAGACGCGCCGGGGCACGTCCGGCGCCGAGAGTCGACTCGCCTCGCGCGGAGAGAGAAGCCGCTCCCGGCCGCTCGGGGTCAGCGCGGCGCCCCCGCCCCGCGCGCGCGGTCCGCGGTCCTCACCTGGGGCGCACAGGTAGGGCCGGGGCGGGGCCGGGGGCTGGCGCGCAGGCGCGGGACGGGGGCCGCGCCCCTGCCGACGTCGCAGGCTGGAGCTCACCTGGGAGACTCCGAGAGGAAGCCGCGCCTGGGTTCGGCCTCTCCTGGCAACGCAGGAGGCCCAGCGGGAAGGCAGGAGGCGGCGGCGGAGGAGGAGCTGGACTGAGCGGCAACTGTAGCGACAGCAACCCGAGCCGCCGCCACCACCTGCACCTGGCGCCCGGCCCAAGTCCAGCGCCGTCCGGCCGCCGCTTCCCGCCGCCCTGTCCTGCCCACCAGCCAGGTACGCGGGCGGGCGGTCGCTCGGGCCGGGGGCGGGGTGGCGGTGGCCCCGGGCTGCGTCGGAAGGGGTGCTAGGGTGGCGCGGAGGTTCACGTGGTGGGGAGAGGGGTACGGTCCGGCTGGCCGGTTGGAACAGGTCTCGAGAGCAGGGTTTCAGTTGCCCCTCGGGAGAAGCCGAAAGGGGCGTCCCGGGCCTGGGGGAGGTGGCGTCCTGGGGTCGCCCTGTCGCCCCAGTTGCCCGAGGTGCCCCCTGCCACTGTCTTTCGGGAGGCTTCAGAACGGCTGAGCCCCAGTCGAAGTCCGGGTGCCCCGAGCTTGTCCCTGTCGCGGGGAGGGTGGGGAGTCGGGGCGACAGCTAACAGGTTGCCGGGCTCCTTCTGCCCCTGTGCCCGAGGGGGCCGTGCCCGCGGCGGGCTAGGACAAGGCTTTGCCCGGCAACTTGCCCAGGCGGACCCCAGACAGTCCTCGGCTGGAAACCACGGCTGCCCGAGCCATTTCAATGGTTTCCAAGTGGTTTGGAAAAGCGCTCTGTGGTCGGGACGCGGACATCCCTCTCTCCGTTTCATCTCCACGCTTTTCCGGGTGCGCGCCCCTAACCAGAGCTGTGCCTACTTTCCGGTTTGATGCAGAAGAGTTATTTTCTTCGTGGCAGGAGGAAATCCAACTGCCGCTCACCAACCGCACACCATCTCGTTAAAGGACCTGTTGACTTAACGACCTGAATATCGCGTCTATGGTTTTGCCTGTGGCATATGACTCAAAGGTTCAAAAAACTTTGTTTCAGGAACCTGCCACGTCTGAACCTGGGTGTGCCAGGCCTAAATTCTTTTCCTTGCCTAATTAGGCTTTTCTGAAGCCTAAGAATTGCTGGTGAAACTGGTCCATACCGTAGCCTTTTATTTCCTTCTCTCAAAAACTGATGGGGGCACTTTTCTTATAAAACTCATCAAAACACTTGAATTCATTAAGTAGTTATTTCTGGTTTTAGATCATTGACTTATCAATTTTTCTGATTTTTAAATTAGGTTATTAACATAACTTGCTACAGAAGTTATACTGTATAAGGAAGGCATTTAAACTCAATTTCTATTGTTTAAAAAAATCAAACTTTCTGCATTTAATTTGAGAATTTCTGGTTGTGGGGAAAATTATGTTATTTCTTTTTTTAATGTATAAGATTCTCTTTGAGATTGTTGGTATACATGAAGTTTAAGTCATTCTACAACTCGCTCTCTTTACATTTAACTTTTAATGTCAGAAGTCTAGTATGCATATTAATTTGAATATTCTGAATAATTTGTACCAAGCATCTTTATTTTTCATTGCTTTAAACAGCACTTTTACATAAAAATTCTAATAATGAATGGCAATTCCTCTCTAGATTTGTTATCTTTGTTAATTATAAAAATGCATTTTGTCCATTTAATGTAAAACGCATTTTTTTTAAAAGTGCAATTAGAAGCTAAAATGTCAGCCACAGCATAACAGGACATAATTATTAATGATATTTTCAGCTCTTTCTGCTTTTATCAAAGAAACTTCATCTGCCCTCTTAATCTTGTCTCTATACAAGAAATAAATTAGATGTAGGAGTTGCTCTCTGAGTTTAGAGTATTACTTTACTCTTCCTGATTATTAGACCAGGTGTTATCAAACTAAAATTACTCTTGACTCTAGGGAGAAAAGCAATATGTTTGCATTAGCTAGAGTAACAATGTGCACAGTCAAACTCTGTAAAGTAGGAAAAATAATACTTCCCTAGGTTAAGATAGTGAGGTCTTTAGACAAATGAGGAATCTCCTCTGGCCCTCAGCATTCACAGGATCTCCTTCTCTACTTTGGATACCCAAAATTCATCCAGTTGATGATAAACCGAGCTAACAGAGGTTTTCTAACTTCAGTTCGCCCAGCAAGTTAATGGGCATATTAGCGTTATTATTTCAGTGGTTTGACCCAGGCTAATGTTATCTTCACTTTTCACCACCCACATTCCCACTTATCATTAAATACTCATCTTTTTGACTTTCATATAGATTGTAAGGTCTTTATAATTACAAAATAGTCAATTGTTCCTTGCCCACCTCTGATTCTCTATAATTTCTACTGCTCCAGATGATGCCTGACTCCAGGGGGACAAAATGAGGCCATCATATTTTTCCTCTACTGTGGATCACATGTGTGTTGGAGATGCCATGTGGATTCTCGGTATTTCTGAGCCACAGTTAATTTTTTTAGTCAACATGGACAACATAATTTAGTCTTCTGATCTTTTATTGTATTGGCTTAAAATATGTTTTATGAGGCAGCAACCCAGGGTCATTCTTCCATTTGCAACACTCTAGATTTTTGGTTGGCAAGCACATTTCTTCACCAGCAGTGCTTTTTAAACTCTTTTTCTGACTGCTGTCCTCAGTAAGAAATGCATTCTGCCCCTCAAAACAGTACGCACTCTAGAGTGTGTGTGTATGAATAAAACAAGGTTCACAATAAGGTACTTAACCTTATAACATGGGTGCTCTCTATTATTTTGCTTTAAGAAATCTTGGTTTCAACACACTGAATTGAATTTATGACCACAAATGGGCTGGAACCTACAATCAAAATAGTGGAATCCTGTTAAATTTACATTTTTAAGGTTGATTTTTTTTCAATTAACTTACTGTGACACACACATGCAAGAAAACTCAAACTATTTAAAAATATATAAAATGATATTGTAATCCTTATTAGACATTTATTGGAGGGCTTGAGACTTTAGGATCTGGTGCTCGACCAAATATCTTAAATTTTAGCGACTGCATGTAACTTCCTTGTACATTATTGCATTTTAATGGGTTCTCAGTGTATTATGCTATGTTTGGGAACAGGAAAAACTGGAATTCTTTCAAGGGAATTAGAAGTTAACAATTATCAAGTGAAAATTTGGAGAGGAAGAGAATTCTATCTACCCCTATTCTAGGTGTTCTAAATTTTATGACTGATTTATAGAACTGAGGAGAAACTGAAAAAAAAATTAAATATGTCTTTTTTTATTGGTGTGTAGTTTGTTGATATTTTTATATTTTTTCCATTAATTGATTTTAGAGATAAATTGTAGGAGTTATACCTCCTCTCTCCCAAAAAGACTAGACTGACTGGGAGATTGAGAGATTAGATTTGATCCCTGAAAGTGACCTGTAGTGATATAGGCTTGAAAGCTCTGATTAGATGACTGTATGTTTTGTAGAAATTTTTAATTTTAGTCTGTCTTCATTTCCTAGTCGAAGAAATTTTCCTTGTAAAGGAAATATCACTGCACTTAATAATTTGGAAATGATCGATGCCCAAATCTTATTCAGACATAGTCAGTTGGTCTGGTCTATAAAGTTTCAAAATACATTTGGTAAGGCAGATTTTTCATGGATATAAAATCTGGTTGAGAAGGAAGTATTTTCAATCATCTAATATGAACCAGAATAATTAGCTGTTCATAATTTGGTAATTTTGACACAATTAATATACTGTCAATAGTAATACTGAATTCAAACAGTGCCAGCAATAGCAAGAGATCAAACTGCTATGGCAAAGCAATGAAAAGCAGAACTCTAAGTCGTTATATAATTGTTTCAGGTTCAGATTATCCAATCTGGTTTGCTCATCTCTCCAATTGTCTCTTGGGCATCTTTAACGTGTCATAATTACTCGGATTATACATGTGTAAACCGGAACCTTCATCCAATTTAAAAAAAAACATAAACCTGTTTCATTTCCTGTATTCTATTTATAGCATTTACCACACATTATCCATAATTCCAACCAAAAAATATTCTGAATTGTTAGCAAATCTTGAAGTTGTTGCCAAACCTGAGTGAACTGTCAGGTATCTATTTATTGTGTCTTGCTGCAGAAATAATGCAGTGTTTGATTACATGGTACTGTACCAGGTCCTGCTGGGGGATATGCTGTTATATTGGTTATTATAAATCATATCATCTTTCTAATATCCAAAATGTCCTGAATTTTGAAACCCATTTAATTTAACACCAGGAATTTTGGAGAATAAGTTCTGGATCTGTACCACTATCAGGGGGTCATTTTTAACTCTTTCTTAATCTCCATATCTATCAGATCATGGAATCTGCTTGTTTTCTACTTAATTTTTTTCCCCTAGAAATCCTTCTACCACATTGCCCTAGTTCAGAATTGTATCTGTTCTTGCCTTCACTGTCACAGCCCCCTGCTATCTGATATCTCAGAGTATGACGTTAGGCTCAAGTCCATCCTTAACCCTCTGAGTCAATAATCTCTTTAAAAACATAAATCTGAACTTCTTTCTCTCCTGCTTAAAATCTTTTAATAATTTTCTATCGCTCCAGGGATAGAAGCTTTAGCCCTTACAATGGTCCCACATGATATAACCTTTGCTAAAGTGTGGATTTATGCTCCATAAAACAAAATTTTATATTTCAACAAGAAATTTCATTGTTTATTGTTCTTTTCTTCTGTTCCCAGTGCTGAGATTACTTTCCCTTTAATCTTTACAACTCTTACGGTTCTGGTTCTTAGATTCAACTAAGGTTTTTGCCTCATTTAGGAAATTGACTTCCCTGCCCACCTCCACCCACCAAACACATTACCTCATACTGTGTGAGCTTGGTACAGTCCTTTGCATGTGTCTTTCATATGCTTTATATATGTGACATAAAGTAGTCTGCTCTTGTAACTGTATACACATAAGCATCCTTTAGATTATTTGCAAAGCATGTAAAAGTTCTCTTTCCTCTAAGCCTATTGTGGAGTAAAGGTAGCATAGGAAAGGGAGATGTATTGGGCAGGCTGTGTGTGTGTGTGTGTGTGTGTGTGTGTATATATATATATATATATATATTATGGGCAGCAACAACAGAAATTGGTAAATAGAAAATTAGTTTCACTGTACTTTATTAGTCTACTTAATTTATGTTGATGTTATTTCCATCTCATTCCTTTGAATACCATTATTTTTATGCCTCTTAGTGCTATTCTAAGATCTGCATTTAGAAATGAAAAGTTAACTTTGTGATTGAAATCTCTTGTAGCTCTTGTTTTATTAATATTCTCCAGTGGAGTGCGTTATTATGGGTGAAGAGTTTAATGGGGGCAACTTTTACTTAAATAATAGAATTTAGACTACTACTACTACAAAAAAAAAAAAAAAAAAGGAAATGTTTTCAGGAATCTTTCGTCTCCAGTTTCTGTCAGTAAATATTTCTCAAATCCTACTTTTCTCCATTCCAATCATTATCATCATCTCTCTCTGAACTTTTTAAAAAAGATTTATTTATTTATGCATACAAGAACTGGGGTACAGGCCAGAGGTGTGGGGGGGTGAGAGGATTCACCAGACACAGAGTGGGGAACAGAACAGGCAGATCCATGGAAATACACTGCTGAGGGGAGCAGCTGGCGAGGTCTGCTGTGCCATGTGGGTCACCTCCCCGGCCGGGGATTGAACTCAAGCTGCAGTGGCTGTAGATAGCTTCATAGTGCTGCGACTTAGCCCCTTGCTCCACCAGGGAGGCCCTCTCTCTGAACTTTTGAAGTGACCTCCTCATTGGTGTTTTAGAATTTTTTCTCACCTCTTCCTAGTCAGCTTCCCACATTCTACCAGTTATGTTTTAAAAACATTTGATTGTGTTATCCCCCTCCTTAGAGCACACCCTTCATTGCCATAAGGATAAACGAACTCCTTAACAGGACCTGAAGGCCTAGCATGACTTAACTGCTGCCCTGCACACAACTCTCATCATTAATCTCTGCTCTGACTTGGCTTCTTTTTGTATTGCAATATTCCTGCTGCCTCCTGAAAGTGCCTTTCTCCCTGTCTAGAACTCTCTTCCCTCTTCTTTTGGCCTATCTAGCTAAAATTCATCCCCAGATTCTAGTTTGCACTTCCCATTTTCAGCACTTGCTCTAATTTTTCACCAGTCTCACCTCCTCCCTCCAGTTAGGTGCTGGAGTAAAGAATGTAGTCAAAAGAAATAAAGCCCTACTTAATAACTGGGAGGGTTAACTTTTAAAAATTGTTTCCTCACAAAGGGAGCAGACTTTAATGTATGCCCCATGCTTTTAAATTGGATTTTAATTACTGATACCTTTTATTTTTACTGAATAAGTGGTTAATATTTATTGTCATTATAAGTATTAAGACTTATTTATTATTTTACTATTGACCACTTATGTGCCGTTCACATTTTAAGCAATTTACATGAATTGATTATTTAATTTTCAAAACAACCCTATTAAGGCATATGCTTTTCTCCCTATTTTACACATAGGAGGGGTTTAAGTTATTTGTCTCTAGCTGAAAAAGTTAAAGAAATGTAAGAGCCAAGACTCCAATCCAACCACATTGATTCTAAATCAGGTACTTCTATCCTGTTTATATGTAAATAAAATTAAATAGGATTATTATAGAGCTCACAAAAACATCAAAAATCCAGTCAGTCCTTTTCTTCCCCTGTCCTGCTGCCTGATGTCCTCTTCCATTTCCCCTTTCAGTGTTTCTTCCAGTATTTACCTTTTGAAATGTGCTTATACTGTGGTGTCTTCGTGTATTAATATTTGGCTTTATTCACTGACTTTGTTTCATGCATGATAAATATTTAGCTCTTTCAGACACATACACTTTGCTCTTCTTCCCTCAACCCCCTAATATAATTCTCACATTTCATTGTTTGTCTTTTAGTATTCATTTATTATGGTTATGTAAATATCGTTCACTAGTGAGTCATGCAAATGTATTGTATGATTCCTCGTAGAATTCTTCTTTTAATGTTGGCGTTAATAACTTGTTTAAGAAAAAAATTTCTTAATTTTTCCATATATGAATTTCTATTTCTGCGTACTCCCTTTCAGTATGAATTTTGACCTAATCAAATCTATCAGATTTATTGGTCCCTTCCTGGAGCTGTCTGTGCCTTGTTCTAGTTTATATTATTACTTTCTATATGTAATTATATATATATATATATTTATATGTGTGTTTGTGTGTGTGTGTGTATATATATATAGGCCTGTTCCATACTTGTTTTCTGGTGAGTTTTTTCCTTTCTGACATTTCTAATGCAATCCCTATTTCTGAGGTGCAATGACTTTTGTTGTTTATTTACTCCTTAATTTGGCTGGAATATATCCCCCAGTGGCCTCCTGAGGAATTATTACACTTGTTCTTAGCCAAAAGGCCAAGAAGCGATGCTTCCTGAGGAATTATTAATGGAATTTGAGCTACTGTTAGTAAATCTTCATTCTACCTTCACATTTTTCCTGATTATTATTTTTTAAAGTAATGAGTGTGTTCACATGGTCCAAATTTTTAAATAGAAAGGAGGGGTAGATGATAAATCTTTATGGCTTGCCCTCTGATATCCAGTTTTCCTCTCTGGAGGCAATCAATGCTATCTTTTTTTAAAGATAGCATTTTATTTAAAGATAGATTTAAAGATAGATTATATTTTCTGTCTTTTTGAAATGCAAATACATCTTGCTTTTTTTTTTCCATTTAACTATATTGTGGAGATGATTTTATATCAGCATTTAAAGTATCTTCTTTGCTTTTAACTCAGCATGCTAGTCCATTATATGGCTCTATCATAATTTACCTAACTAGTTCCCTGTGGGTAGAGTTGCAGATTATTTCGACCTTTTGATATTAAAACAATGCTTTAGTTTTCAAACTTACAGATTTTCATTTCACATGTGGCCTAACATATCTGTGGGATAAATTTCTAAAAGTTTTCCTCATACCTTTGATACATAGGTGGACACTGGTAGTGAGACTTGCAAGTGTGGTAATTCTGAGTCAGATGGGGTAAGTATAAAGGGGTAGAAGGTAAGGTTAAAAAAACACCTGGCAGTAAATAACCAATGGCAGAGTGGGACCATTTCTGGAGCACAATCAATTTCTCATGCACATCTTTAAAATTTGTTTTATTTGAACTTTTTGGCCATGACCTTTGTTCTTGTGCTATGACTCATCTTTTTGAAATGGGTAAGACTTGTTTATTACCTCAATCTCCTTAACTTTTACTCTCTAGCATCACCTCCTTTAGTGTATGCTGGCCCTTCTATTTTAGCTCCAGGTCTACCTCCTCAGATAATTCAGAACAGAGAACACTCTCATTAACTGGTCTTTTTCAACAGGTCAAGAACCCATCCATAACACACTTGACAATTTATATCTCTTCCCAGCCTCCCCATTGATTTATTTGCTGAATTAAGCCAACTCCACCTCCCAAATCTCTTCCTAAGCCTCCACACCCCTTCTGCTGATCTCTCATTGGATTACTTTTAATAGTCTAATAGCCTCCAACCTCCTCCCACCCCTCAAAAAATCCATATTCAGCAGAGCTTTAACAATAATGATTCTAAATTTCAGTTCTGATTAAGTCATCACCCTGCTTAATGTAATTTACCTGAAGAATTAAGTACAGATCCCATAGAGTTAGGTCCTCCTTCCTTCCCTGTATGGAGGTTGACACTCAGCATATATCTCAGAGGTCTCCTTGTGTGGTAATTGCTTATATATGATCCTGAGGAAAATTACCCTACTTGAGGTCAGTTGTTGGAAGAAGAAGAATTAATTTTTCAGCTCACACTGATTTCCCAACTGACACATATATTAAAATGGTCTTTTCATACCTTTACCATGAGGAATGGGTAATGCTGGGATGTCAGGTGATGAGTGGATAAGTGGAGGGATGTTGAGTGCTTCAAATTTGGCTCATATATATGCTAATCTCTAAGACAGATATTGTTTTTGTTTATTTTATTAAAGATTTTATTGATTTTTGTGTAGAACTGGGTGTAGGTCAGAGGGGTGTTTGTGTGTATGTGTGTATGTGTGTGTGTCTGTGTGTCTCTGTGTGTGTGTGTGTGTGTGTGTGTGAGAGAGAGAGAGAGAGAGAGAGAGAGATTGATTCACCAGAGACAGAGTAGGTAGCAGAACAGGCAGATCTAATGAAATACATTGCAAAGGGGAGCAGTGAATGATCCAAGAGAGGTCTGCTATGCCATGTGGGTTAGCTCCCTAGCTGGGGATAGAATTCAGGCTAATGAAGAGGGCCTTCAGTGATAGTGCTGAGATTTAACCTCAAAGCCACTAGAGAGGCCCCAGACATTGATGTTATGGATTTGTGAAGGATTAATTTTATTATTTTCACATTGGGGTTTATAGCTACAAATGGAGAAGGGGTAAGTATAGGAAAATATCTAGATGTTGAGATTGAATTTTTTAAAATTTCTACATGAGGACCTGATAAAGTATAGTCCTTGGGCCTAATTCAGCTCACTACCTGTTTTTGTAAAAAATTTTATCAGGTTCTCCCTGGTGGCACAGGGATTAAAGTCTCAGCTCTATCAAGCTGTCTGCCAACTACTGCAGCATGAGTTCCATCCCCAGCCAGGGAGCTACCCACATGGCACAGCAAACCTCTCCTGCCTTGCCCACTGCTCCCCTCAGCAGTGTCTTTCAATAGATCTACCTGTTCTGCTCCTCACTCTCTGGTGAATCCTCTCACCCTCTACACTTCTGGCCAGTACCATAAGTCTTCTATGCTTAAATAAATAATAGTAAATCCTCAAATTTTTTTTTTATTAGAATGCAGCTACACCCATTTATTTATGATTGTCTGCGGCTGCTTTTGCACCATAGAGATATAGTTGTATAGTTTTTAATGGAGGCCATAGAGCTTGCAAATAAAACCAAAAATTACTATTTGGCCCTTTACAGAAAGGTTGTTGACACTTTTTCTAGGCAGTAATGGAAGCTGAGAGATGGAGGATGTATATTTACTAAATGAATTGTGGGTAATCCTGCAGAATGGTGAATGCAAAGTGATGGCAATTAAGCAAGTAACCTTATTCCATTGTTCCCCCATCCCCCTCTCTCTTAAGGAAGAATGCGTGGGCTGAAATTATCTACTACTTGTGAGTTTTAGACTCCTTCAAAAAGGAATGTCTGACTAGATTTTTTTTGTGTGCAACCTGCTTGCCCATCCTCCACCTGTATTCCAAGGCAAGACCCAGCAGATACTCACTTCACTAAGGTATTAAAAAACAACAACACAATACTAGTATGTGGAGCCCTTGCACTGATTAGAGAGTCTGGAGTTGTTCTTGTTCTCCTTTGTGGGTCATTGAGATTGGCTTCCTGATTTCAGTGGAGGTGATGGGATCCCATAGTAACAGAAGCCAAGTGGCAGCACTTAACCATGAAGGACAAAGTAGGTACATAGATGATAATGGAGCAAGGACATTTGTATAATCATTGGACTAAAAATGGTTTTAGTGGCTTCCGTAGAAGCCACTTCTGTGGTAGAACTTCTAGTGACAGCTAAGAAATGAAATAATTGGTAATACTACAGTATCACTTTGTGTATGTATTGGGGAAAACTAGGTCTGGTAACAAAAAAGTTGACTTTAATTGCCACAATTGAGAGTCACAACCTCTTCTCCAGTTTCCAAATCTAAGTTAATTCACAGATCAGAGCCATTCAATTGAAGTGGAGGCTTGATCCCCTTGAGAAAGAAGTTTGCTCCGTTGAGCATATACCATAAATCTTTCTCTAAACCTTCCCCAAAGGGACCCATAACCATTTCAGAGAGACTTTCAGGACAATTTAAAAGGCTGCTTTTAAACTCAGATCTTTCACACTAAATGCTGGGGACCCAAAATACTATTGTGGGATGGAGTCTTAGCTAAATTCTGACTCTTAGTGCACCTAGGTGTTCAGCAGATCCATCATGTGCTGATTTCCCCAGCTCCTTAATGTATAATTGGGAGTAGACAACTTCTAGATAACTGACAGAATTCCAGTGTTGGCCCTCTAAATCATTAATTGATGACTGTTATGATAGTGAGCCAAGTAGAAGACTTGAACTTTTTCCTACTAAGATAGTAAACCAGAAGTAATACCATAACTGTGAGGAAATTGTTGAGATTAATGCCACTGTCAAAGATTTGAAATAAGACTTAGGATATCGATCACATTGCCATTTAATCCACCTGTTTGGCCCGTGCAGAAGTTAGGAGATGGCACTTATAGAGTGACTGAACCATTATAAACTTAATCACTGGGTGATTCCAAATGGAGTTGCTGAACTGAATATTATATCTTTACTCGAACAAATCAGCACAACCCCTGGCATTTGGTATCCAGCTGTTGACTTAAATTGCTTTTTTTCCATGCCACTTTATAATTTGTGATTATATAGCAGGACCAACTGTGTATATTCACAGTCTTGCCTCAGGACCAGATCAGTTCTCCTCTCTTAGAAATTTTAATCATATCAACATAATATAAAATATCACATTGGTCTATTCTAGTGATTATATCTGATGAGTAGAAAGTAGCAAGTACTTTTTTTTTAAGATTTATTTATTTATGCATACAAGAACTGGGGTGTAGATCAGAGGTATTGGGAGAGAGGTCTAGTGCCCCAAGTGGGCTGCTCCCTGGGGGGCCAGGAATTGAATTCATGCTGCACTGACTGGCTATAGCTTGATAGCCCTGTGTCTTTAACCCCTGCACCACCAGGGAGGCCCCAGTAGCAAGTACTTTAGATGCCTTAGTAAAGCTTATGAATACCAGGGGGCAATAAAGTTGCACAGAAATTCAGGACACTTCTGTAATATTTCTGAGCTTTCATAGGTTACTGTACTCAATATGCATTATTGGATTTTGGAAACAACATATACCCCATTTGAAGATATGCTCCTTCAGCTTATCTACAGAGTAACCTTAAGACTGCTGGTATTGAGTAATGATCAGAGCAAGAGATGCTATGCGGCAAATCCAGGACACAGTGCACACTAAACTGTATACTGCCACTTCTGCTTTGTGATCTGGCAAATCAAATGATTCTTTTAAATGTCTGTAGCAAAAGGGATGCTGTATGAAGCCCCTGGCAAGCACCAGTAGCAGAATTGCAGTGAAGATCAGTAGGATTTTGAAGTAAGTCTGTGTCGTCAGATAACTCCTTACCCTTTAAGAAGTAGCTCTTGACTTGCTATTTATTCTGAATGCATAACCATGGGGTCCTTTGTACCCATGTGGACCCAGCTCCCTATTATTAACTGAGTGTTGTCTGACCTGTCTAGCCATAAGGTTGACCATGCACAGAACAGTCTATCGTCAAGTGGAAATGGTATGTAAGAGACAGAATTTGGGCATATATGGAAAGTACCAGTACATTGCATGAATTGGCACTCCAACTTCTCTAATATCACCTCCTATTGTATTGCATCCTGTCCTTCAATCCATGCTTTGGCCTCTTGGGGGTTTCCTTAGTCTAGTTTACGGAAGAAGAAAAACCTCAAATCTGTTTTACAGATGAGTCTGTGGGAGATGCTGGTATCAGCCAGTGGACAGCTCCAACACTACATCCCAGCCATGAGTAATTGTGAAGGACAGTGGAGAAGAAAAATTCTCCCATTAGGCAGAATTCTGAATAGTAGGTATGGTTATCAACTATGTCTAGAATGAGAGATGTCTGGAAGTACAGAGCTATAATAGTCCAAGGGCAGTTGCTAATGGTTTGACTGTATGGTCAGGGAGTTGGAAGGAACAGGATTACAAGATTGGTGACCAGGAAATGAGAAAGAGGTTAAAAAAAAAAATAGACTGTTCAAAAAGGGAAACTTTGAAGAAACCCATGTCCTTCCTGTCTGTATGCCCACCATAAGCTCTTAGCTCTTAGTAAACAAAAGGACACACTCTGTGTCAATCAGCCTCTCTCCTCAGCCACCCCAGCGCTTGCTTAGTGAGCTCTTGAACAATGACTTTGGTGACAGGAATGGAGACTGTGTATGCATCGGCTAAGTAGCGTGGAATTTGTCTGTCTACAGTTGACCTGGATGGCACTACTGCTGAGTTTCTAATCTGCAGAAAGCAATATTGAGTGCCTAAGGGGCACCAGCTAGATACTCAGTGATAGGAGGATTATATTTCACTTCTTCCATCATTGAGAGAACAATGATTTGTGCTCACTCAAATGGATCAATATTCTGGATGTGTATGTGTCCTTCCTATCAGTACCAGCATATGCTGACTCACAGAATGCCTGAGAACAAGGTAAATATAGAATGAGTAGTGGAAGGAGGCTATAGGTATCAATTTTGGCTTCCTAGTCATTAGAAAATCGAGGATTGTAGTAACTTTGCACATTTTCTCTCTGCTTTTCATATGTATGTGTTTGTGTGTATATTCTAATACTTCTCTTTCCTTTCCATTTTCTTTTTTTTTAAATATTAAGTTAGAGAATAAGTTTGTGATTTAGTCTTTAGGTAACAATATTTGGTGGAACTGTGAAAATTTGAAAAGTGATTCACATAGTCGCAGCAGTGCATGCAGTGGCTGTTGGCACCCTGCATCTCCTCTTCTCACTTCTAAGAAACATGTTTGTATCTTACTAGGTGGAATGCAGGCTTGTTTTGTTAGTTGTCTAAGAGTTCAGATGTGTGGGAAAGTACACATAGGATAGTTGAGAAGTCAAAAGGGTAGCCTACTGCTTATTAATTTATTGTCTCAGTTTCAAATTCATATTATTCATTGGCTGTATAATAATGGAGTCGGATCCTCACTTGCCATGCTGGGCTGGCATAATGTAAAGCTTGTCAGAAGGTCCTGAGGGGCAAGTGAAGGTGGAAGGCATTTCACTTCCTGGTTCAGGCTAGCTCACTGGCTAGGATCTTGCTAGGCATTGTTTTTCTCCACTGTTCAACTCCCCACATGGTTTTCTCCAGTGCTAGGTAAATGCCTGGCACAACTTTCTTTTAAGAATTTGTAGCCAGTGCCCCCTGAACTGCTCAATTGGGGCGGCAATGGTATAACCTAGAACCACAGACCTCATAGATTTATTCCAGCCTGGGTCATGGCTTCCCAGCCCTTCTCTTTAGCCCCACACATGTGCACACTGGTAAGCTCACAAGATTAGGTGAGAGGAAGCCAACTGCCCAACTTTTATCCAGACATCAGTGTGGAGCCATATTGGCCCAAGCTGCCCATGAAAGACTCTGGAGTCCTGCAGTGAACAGTGTCTTAACTCTAAGTTCTGTCTACACCCAGAAAACAGCAGTTCTTAGCACCTAGACACCTAGCAAGTTCCAGGGTTCCACATCTTCTGTTGAATGGCTGGTTCTTCCCCAAACTTCCAAGGGCAGATTTCTGGAAAGAATCACCTGTGAGACACCAGTGAGGTGACTTTTCCATCATCAGAGTCAACACTGCCCTTTCTGTAGAAATTTCAGTTCTGGTGAGGGGTGGACTCTTCCTTGGCTCTTATCTCAGATAGCGCTTATCTCAGATAACCACTATCAGATAGTGGATACCTCTGATATTTACTATCCCTGTATTCTTTGAAATTCTCTTTAATTCTCACTAACTAGCTGCTCATTACTCTGATCTTCTCTTAATAATAGATTAAACTTTTTTTTGTTCAAATCACTAAATAGTTTCTGTCTCCTTAGGAATCCAAAGTTATCAACTATGTTTACTAGATGGACAAATCTCTTAAAATGCAGTATTTCTGCCAGGGAGAAATAGCAGTTAAGTGTCTAATCTGTGGAACCACTTGAATTACTCATCAAGCTCCTATTCTCTAGTATAAATAATGAATTACTATCTTTCATATGTTGTGTGAAATTTGTTCATAGGTGCAGCTGTGGCAGGAGGGAGTGTATGACCTCGCCCACCCCCAGTGGGTAGTGTAGCTCCATAATTACTTGTTTGCTCTAAACTGTAAAGATAATTGTTTGTTCACAAATCAAAATCCTGTCCACAACCCTTCACCTACACACTGTCTATGGAGATGTTTATCTGACCAGGTGTAGTTGAGAAGTTGAACATCTGACCATGCCTTTCTCCACATTACAATCTATGCCTCACAGTTGCTGGAGGTCAACTCTGCCACCAAACTTTTTGTCATAACCTGCAGATATCTTTGTTCAGAAAGTCATCCTTCTTTATGACAAAAATCATCCTAGTTTATGACAATTAATGCAGTAGTTGATTTCTGAGGTATTTTCCAGCCGCTGAGAGCAACAACCCTACTTTGCCTTAAGCTGGGTTCTTTGAGGCGCGACTGCTGTTTCCTCCTCTGAGACATCATTTAACTGTCTCAAGGCAGTTTGCTTAGTTAGCATCATTGTTTGTTTCTTGTCATATATCCACAAGTCACTTCCTGCTCAGAATTGTTAGCAAGGATGTGGGGCATGGACTTAACAATCAAAGTAACAAACCGTAGTAGCAAATGACCATGAAATTTGATTCCACCAATAAATACAAGCAGAAATGGCTTCCTGTCACTTCTCCCTTCCCTAATATTTTTACCAGCATATTAGGAGACCTTAACAAATTTTTGCCCAAGCACTTAAGTGTTCATTATCAGGGGAAGGTGTTTTGTTTTTAATTCAATAAGGACATCTAGGTAATATGGCAAGGATTCAATGAGCATTAATTTACAATAGGGTACTTTTCTTAATCTACAATCTAAACGAGGATTTGGGAATGTGATTTTGTATTTTCTTGCTTTATGTGGTTACCCTTAACTCTTCATGCCATACTTGAACTCAGTTGCAAGCTAGTTTCATACACCAATTAGGCTTTGTGCCAATTAAATTCAACTGGAAGCAGACCTTAAATCCCTGGAGCTGTTAAAGGTTTATTGTCACAAATATAGAAACAAGAAATGGAAAGAACCGTTATCCTCTTACTATATTAAATGCTACTTTCATGTGCCATAGTTACGAAGTTCTGCTTTTCACTGCTTTAGAAGATTGCTTCAGTTTGTATCTTTAAATTCAACTAACAAAAACATTCTTGCAATGAGTCTTTTCTCAACTGGAGACACAACCATGACAATAAAGGTAGATCCTATGTTAATGTTTTCCTTTCTGAATCTGCATTTAATTATCTCCAGGTAAATCACTGTCACATTCAAGTTTGAGACTGTAGATTACAAAATTATAGTTTTGTAGTTAGATTATTTTACTTTGTAATATTTCAGTTCTTTTTGTTCAGCTGGAAGCAAATTTTTACCCTGAACAATAATACATTGATTTTAACCCAGTCTCACAAACAAATAATATATATCATTTTTGCCTGTCAAAATACCCTTTTATAGATGATTTTGATTTAATTTTAACAATGTGTGTGTATATATATATATATATATATATATATATATGGACAAAATCAGTTATTTTTTTAAGACCAGGTCTCCAAAGTGTAATTTTTTTCTAAAAAAATAATAAATGAATAAAAAAAAAATAGAAATTTTTTTCTAATTTATACAAGGATTTAGAATTAAAAGTTCTCTGAATGTTAGTTTTTTTCCTAGTTTAAAAAACTATTTCAGGCCTCCCCGGTGACGCAGCGGTTGAGCGCTGGATTGCAAGCTGCCCGCAGCCTCTGCAGCGCCAGTTCGATCCTCGGCTGCTTCCCGACCACCGGAGGAGGGTCCCACATGGCGCGCAGACCTCTCCTGCCGCCCACTGCTCCTCTCAGCAGTGTGCTTCGATCCTTCTGCCTGCTCTTCTCCCCACTCTGGCTCTGGTGAATTCTCTCACCCTCCCGCGTTTCTGACTGTACCCAGTGCTTGTATAAATAAGTAAATGAATGAATGAATGAATAAATAAAAATGAATAAATAAATAAATCTTTAAAGAAAAAAAACTATTTCATGGTATTCCCCTCTTTTTTGTAAATATGATCTTTATTAATTAGCAAATAGCTATTTTGAATTTATGTGTTCAAGGTTTATAAAACAGGAAAAGAAAAACAAACCCTTTATCTGCTAATCATTTTAGATGTGCAAATATAACTTCTATCCGAATTTGCTATTGTGCTAATATTTTTTGTCCAGTGCTCAAACTTCTGAGTCCAATTCAAAATTGATTCTAGGAGAGATTTATTTTGTATAATGGGTTGTTTTTTACATAGGTCTTCACATTTGACAAGAAGCATGGTCTTGAAATGACACTATCCCCTGGAATAGGAATTAAGAATCCTGGTTTGTTTTGTGCTTTCATTTATTGTGTTTTTTTGGATTGTGTGTTTCATTGTTCAGAGTCTTAGTTTTTCCATCTTTATGATGAAAATAAAATATTAAAAACTGATTTTACAGCATCATAATTTTCACTAAAACCACAAAGCTTTTTTACATTAACTTTAATCATGATCCTTTTCAGGAGATTTCAGGTCATTCTTGCTTGTCTTTTCATGTCAAATTTTGTTCATCTTATATCAAGAATCTGTTTTGAAAAATCTACTTTGGAGTTTTAGCAATTAATAACATGACTTCATTTTGATAGGTAATAGCTCTTTCCTTATGAGATGTATTTTAATTTGTCTAAAATTTTGTGACCTAGACCAGTGATTCTTCTTTTTTTTAACAAGGGAGTCATTGTCCTTTTTTTTTCAAAGATTTATTTATTTATGCGTACAAGATCTGGGGTACAGGCCAGAGGCGTTGGGGGCAGGGGGTGAGAGGACTCACCAGAGACAGAAGGGGGAACAGAACAGGCAGATTGACTGAACTACACTGCTGAGGGGAGCAGCGGGCCAGTCAGGAGAGGTTTGCTGCGCCATGTGGGTTGCTTCCTTGCCAGAGCCGGGGATCGAACTCATGCTTCAGAGGCTGCAGACAGCTTCATAGGTTGCATCCCAACCCACTGCACCACCAGGGAGGCCCCTAGACCAATGATTCTTAAATCTTCCTAACCTTTAAATTATTTGGAGAGTTAAAAATAACAATGAAAGCAGGACCTAGGCCCTGGCAATAGAACAATTAAATAAAAATATCTAGAGGAGAAATATAAGGTAGAACCTACATCTTTAAAGCACTTTCCACTAATGTGTTTCCAAGAGTTGAGGACCATTGATGGAAATGCTTAATGTTAAGTGCAGTTTATCATTAGTGGAAGCCTAATATTGTACATTAGCAGCAAAGGACAGACTACTCATATAAAAATTCTGAGGAATCTATATTGGAATCTTCATATGATCCACAATTGATAATCTGAAAGGACAAAACTTCACCTGCTTACTTTGGTAGACTGCCACTAACGGGCGTCAACCTCTTAATCCTCCATTATCAAGACCTGTTATATCCTCCTCAATCTTTATTTCCCAAAACAGTTGCTAATTTTTTTTAAAAATCCAAAAATCCCCATTTGTCTACAAACTTACCCTTGATATGAAACAATTTGTAGTTGTTGCCCCTGGGCTGTGCCCTTATCTCCTTGCGTTAAAGGACTCAAAACCTTATTTCAGATAACTTCAGTGAAAACTCAGATTTTAAATCAGACCTGAGTTTGAACAGAGGCAGGGAAATTCTGCTCTTCCACTTAAAGTGAATGACATTGATCAAGCTACTTCATCTATTTGACTCTTATTGTTTGTCAGTAAAATGGGAACATAAACTTTACAAGATTGTTGAAAGACTGTTAAGTGTTAAAGTAACATGAACCTAATTAATACTTAACAAAATTTAATTCTTATTTTTATTATTTCTAATAATAAATGAAATTTTGGTCTTCCTTCTCCCTTTCCCAGTCAACAGGTATCTATAGGGTGGCCACCAAGTCCCAAACTTTGTGGTTAGTGCCAGGTAAACTACCACAAATAAGGAGATACTATGTGTCCTTCATGAGCTTCCCTTGACCCCCCCTTAAACAAATATACACATGTTATGATAGGATTATTACCCTCTTACTCCTGTAGTTTATAATTTATTCCTTATGATTCCTACCCTTCTTTGTAACCCACTGCCCTCCCTCAAATGTGTTTATTGGCATAAAATATTTTGGGAACACTGTCACTACTGTTATTTCCTACTCTCTGCTTTCTATGGTCTTTTTCTTGTTCTACATTGATGGTCTCACAAGGAGGCCTGCTCATTCCTTCTAAAATTCCTAAAGTGGCCTACTTCTTGCTATTGAAGAAATCTAAAATCACTAAATAGCACTAGAAAAGGGAATTATTGGTGGTTCTCTATATCTTAGGGACAGAAAGGAGGGTGATATATTAATAGGTTGATTTATATCTATTGTCAAGGTGTAGTTAAGGAAACGTGATCATGTTGTATTTCATGGGATATTAATAATAATGATTATTGATAATATCCTGTGAAACCCTAGCATTTTGTCCATTCTTACCTTGTTGAACATCTCAGTATAGGTTAAAAACTGCCTCAGATCTGTTAAGTTCTTAGATCTGGGGCATGACTACACCTAGTCTTGGATTCTCTGCCACTGATCATATCTGGTTTTGCTCTAAAGCTAATTGGACCAAGTCTAGTGAAGTTTACTTTTAAATAGCATCCAAATGTGAAATAAGTAACATTTCTTAAGGGTAAGATGCAGACTGTAAAATATACATCCACTTGACGTGGCCACTTTGTCCGTCTATTCTCTTGTCTCTCCTTTGTCTTATTTCCTTATTCTCCCCGGTCTTTTCAGTTTCTCGTTTTTCCCCTTCTACCTCTTTTTTTTTTTTTTTTTTTAAGATCTATTTATTTATTTATACAAGCACTGGGTACAGTCAGAAGCGCAGGAGGGTGAGGGAACAGAACAGAACAGACAGACAGACGGAGGACACTGCTGAGGGAAGCAGCGGGCCCGGCAGGAGAGGTCTGTGCTCAATGTGGGACTCTTGCCGGGGGCCGGGGATTAAACTGGCGCTGCAGAGGCTTTGGGCAGCTTCGCAACCCAGTGCTCAACCACTGTGCCACCGGGGAGGCCCTCCTTCTACCTCTTAAAAGTAGCTATTATTTTGGCATTTATATACTCTGTAGGTGAACTCTTTCATACTTCAAAACTGACTCTCAGATTATTATCTCTCACACAGAGCCTTTCCCTGATTTTTAGTCTCACATACCTTTTTGCTCATGGGAGCTCACGTTGAAAGTCCCACTGACGTCTCAAGGTGTGTCATGTCTAAAATTGAACAATCATCTCCCTAATTCCCACTCCAAATCCGTCTTTCTATATTCACTGTATTTGTTAACTTCATCACTTTACTCATCCACTTCCTATTTTTCCCTTTCTCTCACCATGTTCTATTTGATTCCACTCCCTGGACTGTCTTGAATCAATCCTTTCCATCCTTTCTGCTTTCCTCGTCTCTTTGGTATTCATCACTTTTATTGTGAACCTGTGATTTTTTTCTAAAACATACAAATGTTTGTGTTGCTTCCTTAAAGTCATTCAGTTCTTTCCATTCCATCCATTCAGGACAAAATTGCTAATTTCCAAATTCACTTTGTAGAACTGGTCATCAGCTGATCTTCCAGCCTCATTTCCTTCCATTCTCTTCCTGTGCCTTTCACTTCTGCTGTACTTAACTTTCACTTTCTGTGCTTATGTTTCACATGCCGTACTTATGTCTTTTCGGCTTTTATGCTTTTGCACCCACCATTCCCTTTCCTCTGGTGTCCACTTGCCTAAAAGTTGATTACCTTTCAAGATTTTGCTCAGTAGTGTCATCTCTGGGAAAATTTCCCTAATATTTCTCCTTCCCCTCATGTTGCTTTGCTTTCACATTTCATCATACCACTTATATAACGCAGTTCTTTGTGGTTGCCTACTGACATGGCAAATATACTCTGCTCCTTGAAGGTAAGAGGTACCACTTTAATTTTGTAACTGTAGCCTTCCACAACACATGTAAATTATGCAACCACAAATGTGTGATACTGAAACTCCTTGTATTATGTCTTTGAACAGTGTAAAAGCTTAAGAGGCCCCTTTGATCTTTGTGTGAGGCTCTTGTAACATCAAAAGCCGAGAAATATTGGAATCTAATTTTTATGGGCAAAATATGTCATAACTGAGATATCCTTTTTAAGCTCAAAACATTTATAAAAATAAGTTCATGCAATCACACAGTAGATTCTAGTTTGAGTTAGCGAAGAATATATATATTTTTTTAATAGAGGCATGTTTTATTTATTTATTTGTTTGTTTGTTTGTTTGTTTGGTTTATACATGCACTGGGTACAGTCAGAAGCGCGGGAGGGTGAGAGAATTCACCAGAGCCAGAGCGGGGAGCAAAGCAGGCAGAATGACCGAAGTACACTGCTGAGGGGAGCAGCGGGCGGCAGGAGAGGGCTGCGCGCCATGTGCTGCGCGCCATGTGGGACCCTCCTCCGGTGGCCGGGGAGCAGCCGGGGATCGAACCGGCGCCGCAGAGGCCGCGGGCAGGCGAAGAATATATTTTTTAACAGGTGAAAAATGCCTAATATTGTGTAGCTCTGTTGTATTGCAATTATAGCAAAATTGTGTTTTTCTGAAAGGGTAATTTTCTTTATACAAAGATAACTTTGTATTCTTATTAACCACAAGAGTACTTTATTGTAGCTTATGTTCAGTTGTTGGTTGAATGAATGAGTTGAACTGTGCCTATAGAAATGATAGCTACTAATGCCATATTTCATTTCCATTTGTAGGTATTGCCATTTAAAGAAACCTGCTTGCCAGCAAATCTATGATAAAAAATATAAGTAACAGAGGAAACTATAACTGTTATTTGTCAAGTGACGAACTTTTAATGTCAGAATGGCTCACCTAAGGCGACTAGTAAAATTACCTCTTAAAAGATATTACCATAAAAAGTTCTGGAAACTTGGTGCAATAATATTTTTCTTCATACTATTTTTGATTTTAATGCAAAGAGAAGTAAGTATTCAACATTCCAAAGAGGAAACAAGTATGGAAAAAAACATGAAAAACAAAAACAAGATGTTTGACTTAATGCTGGAAGCTGTCAACAATATTAAAGATGCAATGCCAAAAATGCAAATAAGAGCACCTGTCAGGGAAAATATTGATGCTGGTGAAAGACCCTGTTTGCAAGGATATTATACAGCAGCAGAACTAAAACCCGTTCTTGACCGCGCACCTCAGGATTCTAATGCACCTGGTGCTTCGGGTAAAGCATTCAAGACAACCAATTTAAGTATTGAAGAGCAGAAGGAAAAAGAACGTGGAGAAGCAAAACACTGTTTTAATGCTTTTGCAAGTGACAGGATTTCTTTACACCGAGACCTTGGACCAGATACTCGACCTCCTGAGTATGTTGAAAAATATTCGTTGCTTACAATATATGACCAGGGTTTGCTGGGTTGGGCATGAGCTGAGGGGAAGTTGCTTTGTTCTTCAGCCACCCTGAGGCTAAAAATCAGCAAATGTAATTGAATTATAAAACATTTAATAATGTTTGAATTACTCTTTGCCTACCATTATTGGAACTTGATATCTGTATCTATGCTTGGCATTGCAGATGTGAAAAATTACATCTTAGAAATTAGAAAAATGAATTCTATAGACAACAATGAAATCCTTTAGACAACAATGAAATCCTTTATTCTCAAATGCTTTAGTTTTCTCATTTATTGAGGAGATATTGGACCCTTTTTTTTTTTTTTAAAGATTTGTTTATTTATGCATGCAAGAGCTCTGGGGTGTAGGCCAGAGGTGAGGGGATGTGTGTGTGTGTGTGTGTGTGTGTGCGCGCGTGCGCGCGTACGGGTGGGTGGATTCACCAGAGACAGAGTAGGGAGCACAACGGGCAGATCTACTGAAATACACTGCTGAGGGGGGCAGCAGTGGGTAAGACAGGAGAGGTCTGCTGTGCCAAGTGGGTTAGCTCCCTGGCTGGGGATTGAACTCATGACGCAGTGGCTGCGAATAGCTTCATAGTGCTGAGATTTAATCCCTTGCGCCACCAGGGAGGCCCCAGTATTGGACAGTTATTATGGGAAATGTGGGAGGTCGGAGTTTTTTCAGTTCCTCTATGTATTACTATAGAATTTTAAAAATGTGTCAAGATTTTGAGCAGTTGGATAACTGCTAAGTCACAGGCTTTGTGGTTATTTCAATGCTTTAATTATATTTCAGAATGCCTGCTTTTGTAACCTTTCTTTTTAAGTGGCAATATTGCTACAATTACTAATTTAACTAGTACTCTTTCTCTAAAGTTGGTAAGTTCTCATACTTACATTGTCTCCCTTTAGCTTCGGAAAGTTCAGCATACCTTTTTACTGAGTCACTTTGTTTACATATTTATCTCAAGTATAAAATATTTCTTTTTTTAAAAGATTTATGTATTTATGCATACAAGAACTAGTATACAATATTTCATATATTTTCCCTTAGATTCACTAAGCTGTCTTTTAGTCCTTAGTTAACCATGTTGTCATCTTTGGGATAGTGTTCAAATGCTCTTTTTCAACTGGAACAACTGAAATGAATTCCCAGCATTTTACAAAACCCCTGTAGATTAGGTAGAAGTTAAAGGTAGACAAATTAAAAGCAAATAATGCTTACATATTTTGCCTTCTAGTTATAACAATTATATTTGGAAGTGAACCTGGGGAAAAGAACTTTTGTAGACTTACTTTTGTTTCATTATTATTTTTCTAGCTTTGTGATCATGAATACCTACATCAATTTTAATCTCTCAGTGTGGAATTTGTGTAGATTAGATTACCGTAGGTCTATTCTAAGCAGCGTGATTCAAGATTGCATTGCACATCGTTCTTTAAATGAATGTGTGAAAAAAAAATAAAATGAATGTGTGATGAAATAATTGAATGTCCATAAAATATTCTGGCTTTTGTAACAGAAACAAGCATATAATTCCTTTTTTAAATTAAATAGGTTAAAATGAAATATCTCACTTTACTGATTTGGGAACTGTCTTTACCGACAAATAATTTACATTATAAATCAAGAAGCATGATTTTTATTCTTTAACATGATGATCAATGTCAACTAAAGATAAGCTTTTTCCCCTCCTAATATAGCATTTAGAAGATTCAATTGTTAATATTTTTAATGATTAAGTAAATGAAAAGCTAAGCACATAAAGCACTTTTTTTTTTTTTTTGGCATAGGAATGGATACCTAGGAAGTGTTGGTGAAGAATTAATACTTTTTTTAACTTTAAATTTAAAACTACATCAATAAGGAATACATTTTCTGAATAATTATAATTTTCCATTTTCATTAGAAATAAAAATTGTTTCTCCCAAAGCCAGATGGCCATATGACTGATAATTTAAATACATTTCAACATGCCAGATTTTTCAAATGATTTGACTATGATAATGCAGTCACTTTGACAAGTTATTTTAATTTCACTGCATTACATGACCTGTGAAACAGTTTTAAAGCCCAAGTTTAACATAATAATTGTTATAAAATAAATGAAGTTTATGAAATCATTGTGAAATTTTATTATCATTTGCAGCAATGATATGACACTTATATTAGTAGTTAACAGTTAAGCAAGTGAATCTTAAACTGAGGTAAAACCTTGCAAAAATAAGTGTTAACATTTTATTAGTATGTATTTCTGTGAAGTTTATATGTTAAATCTTTAAAATCTTGATTAATATTAATGACATGGAAAGTAAAAGTAGGAAAAAACAATCTTAGCCCCCATACCCCTCTCCTTAATGCTTATAAGACAGCCAGTGATGGGACTTCTCTTTTCTTAAAAAAGAAAATACTATAGTGTGGGGTTATTTATAATTTTTAGTATAGCTTATGTTGCCTTATACACCTTAATTTCTTAAAAATATAAGCTTATATTTAGTCATTTGTTTCTGTGTAATTGTGAGTCAAAAATACATGTAAATAGGTAGTTGGTGTTTTGCCTTTATTTTTAATGAGTTTATCCAAAATTCAGTTTTAATAAATCACAAATCACCTGCTTTCATCTACCAGTGAAGGGGACTGGCATTATTTGCTTCTTAGTATGCATGTATATTACACTTCGAAATGATGAAGACACTAGAGAACAAAATCACTTCCACTGAGAAGTTCCTCCTAATAATAATATCTTTATCCTATCACCAGTCTAATTCATCTTTATCCATATCACCAGCCTAATTCTTTTTTCATCACTGCAAATATTCCACCCTAATGACCTCCTCTCAGGACCGGATCTGAAATATTTGTATTGAGATATGGTGATAAATGTAACTAATGAGAGTTTATAGAATACCTTTTTTTGGGGTGGCATCTCCAGGCCTCTAGTACCTTACTGGTAAGTGGATTCCCCACTGGCTCTGGCAAGGCACCTGAAACATTATAGGCTCTTATCTCCATGAGTGAATGATTAACTTCCTTATCTTTGAATTTGGACAGCACTGTTTGATTCTTACATACTCTACTTCTAGAGCCTTTTGACTCTGTGTGAGGATTTCATCGTCTGTTTTCAAAAATCATACAACTATTTATGGTTTTTAAGTGAACTTAAAGATAGTTATTTTGCTTATTTGCCTTCACCATAGAACACACATGTTTTATGTCCCAGGCTAGTTCTGTTTGGTCTTGCAGTGTTCTGAAGCCCTCTCTACATGTTATTTCATTTGATCCTTGTCTCATCTCATCAGGTGAAGGACTATAGTCATCTCTAGTCCCAAAGGCTTGAGACTATAGAGATCCATCCAAACAGTGTCATAGGCATTTCCACTGGGGATGACATTGTTATAAAAATGAATTCAATTTCAACTTACTGATATAGTTTTTAGTGGATGGGTATTACTACAAATCAGTCAAAAACTACTTAAGGTAGGATCTCTCTCCTTGTGCCTATCAATGTCTCAGATGGTGATAGGATTCCAGAGTTTTCAACATGGATTTAGGACTTTTATTTTAAATTTCTACTTAGGATTTTTTTAAAGAAAAAAATTAAATTCTAGGTCTTATTAAACTGTTCATTGAATATTGGAGCAAAATTTTAAGACAGTATGGCCTGTATCATATGGTAGGTATTTAATAATTTTTTGTGAATGATGAATGTCATAATAGGTTTTATAGTAGCTATTTCCCTCCTTTTGGTTTACATATAGATTAAGTAAGTTGATTTAAAAAGCTTGAGAAATGCTACCTACTCAGGAATCTATGATACTATCTACAAAGATAAATATTTGTTAAATAAAGTTGCACTCTTTTTAAAATTGCAAATAAGAAAAATGATCTCAATTTATTGGAGCAATTACAATCCCTTCAATAGCTCAGCTAGTAGAATGAAGCACTGTAGTTTACTTTCTATGCCAGCAATTACAAGTATTTGCCATTTTTCAGTTGTCTCATTTGTAGGTTATTTTCCTTATTTAAAATGTTGTTTGTATTAAATATTACATTGTTGAGAAAGCTTACACTGTGTTTTAATCCTTGACATATAATCCATTATCAGTGGACATGATCTTTGGGTGTTGGTCTGCATGTAAAAAATTTTGTTTTGATTTATTTAAGTTTACATAACATTAAGATAATTTTATACAGAAACTAGCTACTATCATTCCTGTAAAGATAACCATTGATGATTTTAGTAATGGCATAGCTGTGAAATGAAGTGATGAAGTTTATAATTGTTCTACTTCTTTACTTCTTCTAGATGTATTGAACAAAAATTTAAGCGCTGTCCTCCCCTGCCTACCACCAGTGTCATAATAGTTTTTCATAATGAAGCGTGGTCCACACTGCTTAGAACTGTCCACAGTGTGCTCTATTCTTCACCTGCCATACTGCTGAAGGAAATCATTTTGGTGGATGATGCTAGTGTAGATGGTAAGAAAGCACATGCAAATTAGATTGTTTACCCAGTATTTTCATGTGACATTGTCCAGTCTATTTGGTTATATTGTTTACTGTATGCCATCTTAGAGCTTGAATATAATAGCTTGAATGGTAGGTATGATAGATGAAAGTAGAATCCAGGGGGTTTATATTCAATTTTTGAGTTCAAAAGTGTGTGAAGCACCAGACTTTTATTATAAGGCATAATGATTGAGCAGAGACTTAAGCATTGAGTCAGGCTGCCTTTGAATACTAGCTCTGGTCCTACCCAAGTATGTAACTAAGGCAAGTTACTTACCCCCATATACCTCAGTTTTTTAATCTGTAAAATGGAGGAAACACAGTATATTATTAAATTTATTATATTACCTTTTTTAATACCACTAGAATTAAAATCCCTTGTAGACAAATGAGCATATTACTGATTATGAGCATCATATAATTGTACAACCTAGCATTGAAAAAATGCATAGGTAGTATACACTTCCTAGGGTTTTTTTTTTTTTTTTAAGATTGGGTGATTTAATATAAATGAATAGGTTAAGAAGTCACTGAAGAATTACCATATCCTCTTTTATTTTGACTCTTTTAAATAACCCAATATTTACAAAAGCAGCCAAATTCTTTAATACATTTCCACTTAAAATTCTGAGTCAATAGTTACACATTTTAAATTGGAATTGTGGGGTTAATCTGACAAACACTCTATTTTGCTAAATTTTCAAATATTGAAAGTATTTTAAATACCAAGCAGATACAGATTACTTCAGTGATTACAAACTTTGTTCCTGAAATAGCACAATTTGTAGCCATATTCCTTAATGTCACATTCCACCTCTTGCACTAGCTAGTTGTTTCCTCAGCTATAAAATGAGATCACTCATGAAATTCAAACCACCTTCTATTGTAAGATAAACCAATATTTATGTGCCACAAGGAAACAAAAAAGAAAAAAAGAGAAAGAAAAGAGAACATTGCCTACTGTTGACATGTCATCAATTAAAAGATGTATCCAAACTTCAAAATGGTAATAAGTTAAATAAAGCTTAAAATAAGTAACCTGGTTTACTGAATTATGTTTACATACAATTCCAAACAATCTTATTATTTTGGATTTCAAAATAAAATATCCTGAGTGAGTTGAGGTTATATTCTCTAGTTAAATTAATATATAGGTGGTAGAAGATTGCATATCTGATGGGGGCGTAGAAGGGAGAGTTCATAGGCTATGGAGGACTATGGTGGCCACACCTGAGGGGAGAAATCCTATACTGTCAAAATATTAACAAGGATATAAATTAATGGTGCGTCATTAAAATTAATTATTTAAAAAAAGGATTACTTATCTCTAGAGATTTTGACCTGGATGTGAACCTTATCTACTAAATGGAGTTGAATAATTCAGGTACCCTGGAATCAGGTTACATACTACATACAAATGTCTGATTTGAATCTCCAATCCTTTTACCCAGGTAGCTTCGTCTTACAATTATAATCAACAAATATATTTACTGCTTCATCTGTTTTGAATTTTTTCTTATTCTTTCTGCCTAGTTGGACTGCAGTCCATAGTTTTAAGTGACATTTGATTAAGTTCTACAGACTGCTCATGTTTTATCTTAAAAAGCCAGAACCTTATCTTAAAATCTTTTTCTTTGAACTTTACTCATATTATTTCTATTTTGTTTGATTTTCCAAGTATTGAGGCACCAGGGATACCATAGGGTTACTTCTAATAAGCCTTCAATTGAAGGTAACTGCTATTATTTGTGCAAATAAGATTAATAGAATTAAAGGGAATAAGAGTGAAAGGGATATTCATTCAATCTTCCTGTTTTAATTGTTTTCATCTTTTCTTTTTCTCTCTTAATCACTGTCTAAATAAAATGTAATGTTGATCTAATTATATCCATGTTAGACATCCCATTTTGAAATCTGACACTTCCACATAACATTTTTATTAGTCCATTTTTTTTACCTTCAAAACTTGAATGACAAAGTTGCACCAGATGTATTTTACTTAGTCATTAATTCTCTTAGGGAATTAGTTCTGAGGTACTCAGAAGGTATGTTTAGATAGATTTATTTTTCTATAAAATTTGTTCCTGGACTCTCTCTTCCTTAATGAATGCTTAAGCTTTAAATAAGCAATGTTCTTTTCTGCACCACTGGAGAACTGAAAAAATGTCACACAAATGAAGGCAAAATTATCTGTATTTGCTTCTAAATTCTAGCAAAAGCAAACATCTACTTCAGGACATTTATTGACATTCTCAGCATTATATACTCAACAAGGAGTCAAGAATTTAATGATAAAAAAGCAGACTCAAGTTGTTAAAAATTTGAATAACCCTTGAATGACTTGATTGTGTTTTTCTTTTACTTACTGTCTTAATTTGTGCTTTTAAAAAGCTCATCCTAATTGGAATATTGCATACCTTAAATTAATCAGTCCTTACTAAAATTTTGTCTGTGCTTCATTTCTGTTTACATGGTCCTTTTGTATTTTTACTGGAAAAAATTCTGTCAGGAGACTCAAAAGCTTTCAAAAATTTTCTGATGGCTCTATAAAACTATTCCCAAACTGCCATACCCTGGGACATTCTTATTCATCTTTTTCTCAACATTTTGGTTTTATTTTTTTTTAAAGATGTATTTATTTATTTATTTACATCACAACTGTGATACAGGCCAAAGGTTGGCGGGGGGCAGAAGGAGGGCGGGGGGAGGATTCACCAGAGACAGAGTGAGGAGCAGAACAGGCGGATTGACTAAAATACATTGCTGAGGGGAGCAGCGGAAGAGACAGGAGAGGTCTAGCTGAGCCATGTGGGTTGCTCCCTGGCTGGGGATCAAACTCATGCCACAGTGGCTGACGGTAGCTTCATAGTGCTACATCTTAACAACCCTTATGCCACCATGGAGGCCCCTCAACAGTTTGGTTTTAGATTATTTTCATCACTGCTAAACATTAGGGAATCCTTTTGCTTCTTGGCATTTTTCTTTAAATTTCCAAGTTTAAAATTACAAAGTAATTTAAATTTTTCAAAAGCCAATTTAAAAAGTATCAAATATATTTTTGGCCAAATTCAACTTGTTTTACCCTGTTATTTAATTTTTTCAGACTCCTTGGTCTACTCTATTTGAAGTCTCCCACTTCCCCCCCATAAACACTGTATTTATTGAGATGACATGTACAGGATAAGTATTCATTGAATGTTTTGTGTGATAGAAATACAGAAGCTAAGAATGTGTATTTTAATGGAAAAATGTGTACAACTGTTAAGATTAAAAATGTGGAGGGATCCTGACCCTGTGATTTCTTTATTGACTTTCATATTTCACTTTTGAAAACAAACTTAAGAAGAATTAATCCTGATATTTTTTCTTACAGAGTACTTACATGGTAAACTAGAGGAATATATAAAACAATTTTCTATAGTAAAAATAGTCAGACAAAGAGAAAGAAAAGGTCTGATTACTGCACGGTTGCTAGGAGCAACAGTAGCAACAGCTGAAACGCTCACATTTTTAGATGCTCACTGTAAGTATTTATATATAGACACCGTTGTAACATTTTCCCCTCCCCTCCCCTCTCCTCTAATTTAAAAGGTAAGGAAGTCTGTTCTTTAAATGCCTAATTGTATTTTCTTTAATATCATTTTCAACTGGTGATTATAGCAATGACAGCCCAAGCAGATAACAGCTCTGCATAAAAACTTACTTTCATTTATAGAGTTCTTACTTCCTTGATTAAAATAATCAAGGAATGTTTAAGGTTCTGCAACTTTAATGTCTGCCAGTGACCAGCTTCCCCAGCAAGTTATCCTTACCTAGGATATTCTTCAGATGTTCATTCTATCAAAAAAAATGTCCTTATTGTTCTTAATTCTTATACTTTAAAATGAGTGAAAGTTCTGTTTGTTCTCAATCTTATCTTTAAATTTTGTCCCGGTACTGACACTCAATGTCATATTTTTCCTATTTGAGGATTTTTTTCCCCCCAGTCCCCCAAATCTTCACATGCTACTTCTTATGCTATGTTATAGATATCTTCTCCCATTATACTTTACTCTGGGAAAAGATGTTTAAGTAAATCAGAACACTTTGGGACCAGGTGGTATGGACCAACAAAACAATTGTCTTTGATCCATGTTCCATGCTAAATCTTATTTTATTTTTTTCATCCTACCTTTATCTCATCACAGGACACCTCCCTCCATAAATGGCCAAAACACAAATAACTCTATTATTCTCATTTCTCTATAAACCCTTTTCCAAAAAAATACAAGGTAAAAAACCCCTCAGTGTTTTCACTGAATTGAGTAATATTGTGTTCCTTCCAGGTGAATGTTTTTATGGTTGGTTAGAACCTTTATTGGCCAGAATAGCTGAGAACTACACAGCTGTTGTGAGTCCAGATATTGCATCCATAGATATGAACACTTTTGAATTCAACAAACCTTCTCCTTATGGAAGTAACCATAACCGTGGAAATTTTGACTGGAGCCTTTCATTTGGCTGGGAATCACTTCCTGATCATGAGAAGCAAAGAAGGAAAGATGAAACTTACCCAATTAAGTAAGTTGATTGCTCTCAAGTTTTGTGTTTTTGACTACGTATGTACTTTTGCTTTTTACAGTATTTGCATGCAAGGTAATTCACACTAGCAAAGTAAAGGACACATACACTCTTTTTGTAGGGAAAGAAAAGTCATTTATTTATATATTTACACATGATGTTACCAAGTAGGAAATAGAATTAAGTCTATTATTTTTTCCTCATAATCATTACTAGAGAAATTTTAAGCTGGTTAGAAGACGTGCATTAATTTTTCTCTGAGAAAAGACACTTAAAGTACTGTTTCCCTCAAGAAAAAACTTTGAAGATAACATTTTTAATTTTTATTTATTTATGTGAAAACTTAGAAACTGTGGTATCTGCAAATTTTATTCAGTTGCTCTTAAAATATGCTATTTTTTCTTTTTTTCTTAGTTGGTTTTTATAACAGAATTTGACAACAAATTATTTTTCAGAACACCTACTTTTGCAGGAGGCCTTTTTTCCATATCAAAAGACTATTTTGAATATATTGGAACTTACGATGAAGAAATGGAAATCTGGGGAGGTGAAAATATAGAAATGTCTTTCAGAGTAAGTTTATGAAGATTGACCAAATATGTTATGTTCCATTTGGCTGATACATATTATCATGGATGTGTGCAGTCTTCACTTTTGGTATTCTAAAATTTAATTGTTAGAACATTTGGTAGAAGGACATTTGCTTTTAAAATGTAGCTTAATACACTTACTTGTTGCTGTCAGTATAACCAGAAGAATCAGTCAAATGCCTGTGTCCAGGCAGTAACACCAATTAATACACTTGTAGCAACTGAATTTCAGCCAAGATAAATATAATTAAATCTAGTGCTTCAGGAAATGAGTTGATTATCAAGGGATTCAGAATGGAAAAACATTTTATATATGATTTTAAAGAACATTGGACTTAACTCTTTGGATTAAATGAGCCTTCCCCCCAATACATATTAAAACTTTATATGAAAAATAAAAAACAAAGGCTTACGATGGATTCCACATGTACCTATTTGATTTCATGAGTTCATTTTTTACAGTGATTTTGTCATTTTTCATTCATTAGGCTGAAGTGTAGTGGAAAAATAACTGAACTAGAGGTTAGAAGACTTAAGTTTTGGCTCTGACTCCATTACATAATGGCAGTGGTGATCTTAGCCAGATTTGAACTGCTTCAAGGGTCTTGTTTTATTCATTTCAGTGTTCCCAATCCTAGTTCATGCTAGATCTCAAACACAGTTTGTTGAATTGAACATATTCCTGAATTTTCTCATTTGTTAAAAAAAAAGAGAATATGAGATTACTTTCTCTTATATTAGCACATACTATTAAACATGATTTCATTTAGATTTTCTGCTTAGTAGTTATGGCAGAATTGATTATCAAGATATTTAAGAGAATAGATATTTAATGATGTGCCATTTTGTTTAGAAATTAATTTAAATAAGTTTTTCATTGTGTTATAACTGATGTATTACATTAATATCGGGTATATAGCATAATGATTTGATATTTATATGTATTATGAAATGGTCACCATAATAAATGTAGTTGACATACATATACACAAAATTTTTTGTGTGTGATAAGAGCACATAAGTTTCAAATAGGTGTGAATTTTTTTGTAATGACAGACTGCTTCACAAGCTTAATAGATTGGTAATAGTGACTATTTGGAATTGTTTTATTGGTTAAAAATTGAATTTGCATGGGGTAAATAGAGTGTAACACTGTTAATTCAGTCTATGGACAAGACACCCTGTTGTTCAAGTGAAGTGACCATTCAAGTTGTGTAAGGTGGAAGTGGAAGGCAAAAGAACCTTTGTTCTTTGATGCATATTAGAGAGCTTACACACTTGTTTGCAAAAGAAAATAAATTTTTGAATTCCTTTTTCTGAAAGATCTGGAATCACTATTTTGTTAAATTGCTTTCTGAAAATACGCTTTTGTTGTCCTTAATGGTTGTACCAATTAGTAAAACCATTCTATATTTAAGAATTTAAGTTGAATTGGCAGGTGACAGAAACTCATTGTGAAGTTGTAATAAATCTTTTCTGTGTTTATTTTTTATTGTTATCTTAAAGGTGAACTTAAAAAGAGCACTTTGATTTTCCTAAAATACTGTAAATTTAAACAAATATCATTAATTATCAGGTATGGCAATGTGGTGGGCAGTTGGAGATTATGCCTTGCTCTGTTGTTGGACATGTTTTTCGCAGCAAAAGCCCTCATACCTTTCCAAAAGGCACTCAGGTGATTGCTCGAAACCAAGTTCGCCTTGCAGAAGTCTGGATGGATGACTATAAGAAAATATTTTATAGGAGAAACACAGATGCAGCAAAAATTGTTAAACAAGTAAGTTAAAGCTAGGTGATTAATAAAAGTCAACACTAATTTCGCATATCTTTTTACTTATTTGAGTTAACCAAAGTACAAAGCATTGAAAGAAGTTATATTAGGGCCTCTTTGGTAGCCTAGGGTGTTAAGTCTGAGCACTAACAAGCTGTTGTCAGCCACTATGGCCTGAGTTTGATCCCCAGTTTGATCCCTGGGCAGGGAGCTACCCACATGGCACAGCAGATCCCTCCTGTCTCACCCACTGCTCCCCTCAGCAGTGTATATAAGTGGATCTGCCTATTCTGCTCCATCCTCTGTCTCTGGTGAATCCTCTCACACCCTGCCCACCCCCCCACCTCTGGCCTACACCCCAGT
The DNA here is from genome assembly GCF_014898055.3 of Talpa occidentalis. Taxonomy (NCBI): domain Eukaryota; kingdom Metazoa; phylum Chordata; class Mammalia; order Eulipotyphla; family Talpidae; genus Talpa; species Talpa occidentalis. The sequence goes on along the minus strand of NW_023603184.1, from coordinate 97,571,256 downwards.
TCTTGTATGCGTAAATTTAAAAAAACTATATTTGAAGCTTTTTTTTTTTACTTTTAAAATAGATAACTTAATAATGTCAGCTTATTCTTTTCTTAGGAAAAATTCAGTAAACATCTTTTTAAAAATTTAGGCATTCTGTATCTTTTTTAATATGAAAGATACCTAGTTTTTGTTACTGCCTTGATTCAATATGGTACTCAAGAAAAATAAGATTAAGTGGAACTTTTGGTTTTAGGTGATGTAATAACACCTAAATCAAAGTACTAATTGGCTTTTTGAGCTGGAGAGAAAAGCAATGTCAGAATGTGGCAGAAGAATGAACCAAGATATCAAGGCCCTTCTTTTCCCCCTTGAGTTCTGGTTCTACTACTCATAGGAATCAGTACTACTCACTGAACTTTGCAACCTGTTCAGTGAATGGCACCCAATGCTTTGTAAGAAATATTGCTGAGTCTCAAGGAGGTGTATAATGGCATTAAAGGGCATCAACATTTTTTTAAAGATTTATGAACTTTGGTACAGGCTAGAGGTATGTGGGGGGGTGGGGCGGTGAGAGGATTCACCAGAAAGAGTGGGGAACAGAACAGGCAGGTTGACTGAAATACACTGCTGAGGGGAGCAGTGGGCAAGACAGGAGAGGTCTGCTGCGCCATGTGAGTAGCTCCTTGGCCAGGGATAGAACTCGTGCTGCAGAGGCTGTGGATAGCTTCATAGGTTGCGTCTTAACCCCTTGCGCCACCAGGGAGGCCCCGGCATCAACATTTGGACTGTCATAAACGAAGATCTGGTTACCTCTTTCCACCACCTTTTCTTTGATCTCTGCTGTCTCACTAAAACTTGTCAGTAAGATACAAAGGCAGAGAAATACTAAGTTAGATCACTCTTATTTTACCCCTGGCCACCAAGACAAATTGGGCATATCGTGTACTATCCAAGGTACTTGGAGAAGCAGGAAAGTGGCACTAAATACAGCTTATACTTTTTTTCACCCTCAGAGGGTAAAAGGATGAGTGAGCCAGTAAACCCCTGTTTTTTACCACAGGGAAAATAGATCTATGTGGTAAAATGCATAAGCTGGCCAAAAGTCCTCTAAAGTTTCATACTTTTGCTAAACACCTGGGTTCAAGGCATTAAAGTTGGCATAAGAAAATATTTTCCTTAGTTGAAATGATAAGCTTGAGTATTTACCTTCCATATACTTTGGTATCACATAGCATATATTTCTTTGAAGTGTTGCCTTTAGATCAAGTATATTTTAAGGTTAATAGTGCCTTTTAAAATTAGTTCCTTAAATAAAGGAAAATTGAATGCATTGAATCAAAAATTGCCCTTTTCTACTAATACATTGTTATTGTTAGGATACTCTTTGGGGTAAGTACACTTTAAGTATATTTATTTTACTTAAGTAAAATAAAATACATATTTAAATTAAGTAAGTATACTAAACGAAAAAAAATTATTCCCAACTATGTTGTAATTTTGTGGTTTTGAGTAGAGAAGAGAGAGAAATTGCATGATGTGTTGGCACTGTTTCTCTGTACCTGATTTCTCACACCTTGCTTTACAGATCTCTTTGAGGTATAAAATTGGGGTCAATTTTGGATGCTCTCATTATCATTTCTTTCTTCTATGGGGGAGTCTTGTGTAGAAAGGAAGAGTGAAATAGCCCTATGTCAGCACTCCAGTGGTACTTGGTTTGCTTTGAAGCCAGAAATGAACAGGCAGGCATACTTTTTGCCTGAAAGGGTGGTAATGCAGTTAAATTGCATCTTGCACTTTGGTCCTGAATTTTTTTTAATGCTATAATAAATACAAATAGCATTTGAAGTACTTTATAAGTGCTTTTTTGATTAAGCATTCCCCTTACTTCTCATCCTTCTCCAGAAATCATTTGGTGATCTCTCAAAAAGATTTGAAATAAAACACCGCCTTCAATGTAAAAATTTTACATGGTATCTGAACAATATTTATCCAGAAGTGTATGTGCCAGACCTTAATCCTGTTATATCTGGATATGTGAGTATTTTCCTGCTCCTTTTTACTTGGTATACTTGCCACCAACATTTATGTGGTTCATGAAAAATTGTTGAAATACTTTCTGGTTTATTGCTTTTGAGAGTTTACATTATTATTAATACTGCTTCCTGAAATAAAAAATATATGAACCACGTAGATTAAAAGTTTTTTTCTTATAACTTGAAAATTTTCCTTTAGATTAAAAGCATTGGTCAACCTCTATGTCTGGATGTTGGAGAAAATAATCAAGGAGGCAGGCCGTTAATTTTATACACATGTCACGGACTCGGAGGAAACCAGGTGAGCAGAGCATTAAAAATCCTGACTTCTCATTAGCACTTACAAACACACATAAGTTGTTGCATATTTTAGAAAAGTCCTAAAACAGTTTTTTAATTCCGGTAAACTGGTGTGTGGAATGTGTTCAGATTGGTTGGCAATTAATATCAAAGTTGTAACTCTGATTTTTTACTCTGATTCTAAAAACAATTTGAAGTTGCTTACCTATTAAGTAGAAGCAAATGAAAAAAAAAAAAAACAGTAGAAGAATGACATTTGGAATTGAAAAAAATAGGATCTTCTATGAGGATCTTTGAAGTTGCATGACTATTGGCATGACAGTTTTAAAACATTATAAGAAAGGCTATATTTAACAGGATTCAGTAGCAATTGCATTAAGTGTCAATACCAAAAAAGCATCATACATTATTTTTGCTATTGTGGGCCAATAGTATTATTTCAGTATGTTCTTAAAAGCTATGTGCTGTCCTTGATTCTCCTTGATCAATCGCATCTCTACATTTTACCACTCTTTTACAAATTGACTCCATATCAAATGTCACTATTTAGCCTACTAAATAGAAGCTGAAAGGATACATTTCTCTATGGTTAAGTTATAAGGTATAATTTTTAAATTGGGTGGACACACATGTATCCCACACATACATACACATATACCTATATGTAGGGTCAGGAATACCACAGTGCAGGTTTTCTGATCCAACAGACCGGTAAAGGAGGAGTCAGAGTCCTCAGTGGCTTTTGCAGGCTTTTATTGGGATTTACCAGGTACACGGCAGGTAAGGGGGCCGGGGGGCTGGGAGGCTTGCCAGCCGGCAAGCCTTCACTTTTTCTGGGCTCTCTGGCCTTCTCTTGCATTCTCTCTGATTTCCTGCTTCTTCTCTCTCTGCTTCTGTTTGTTCTTCGCTTCTGCTGGCGTCCCCACGACGCCGCCCCTATAAACTCAGTCTCTCAGCCCAGGTGTACCCACTTCAGGTGCCCACCATCAGCCATGCATTCAGGACCACAGGGTTCCCTCATCTATCCTAATGGCGGGAGGGCTGAAAAGCTTGATACTTTTTCCTTACCCTACACTATAGCTACATACTATATAACTGTGTAGCTATGAATATGTATACATACATATATGCATGCACATGTTTGCATATATATGCATAATTAAATTTTTTCCTTTCTCTTTATATATTAAGAAAATTATATATTTCCATTCTTTTAGAAATAACACTAGACAGGCTGCCATACTTCCCGGAGCACCTGTACCCGGGGGCTTGAGCCGGCCAGCGGTTGCCGCACGGGTTTCTGGTGGGGACGTGGGGCTGGTGGCCACGGCCTCTGGTCTGGGATGAGCCACGCGCTCAGTGGAGGCAGGAGAGCTGAGCCGGAGCCATGGCCAGTACAATGGTAGCAGCTGGACTGACCATTGCTGCTGCAGGATTTGTAGGCCGTTATGTTTTGCAAGCCATGAAGCATATGGAGCCTCAAGTAAAACAAGTTTTTCAAAGCCTACCAAAATCTGCTTTCAGTGGTGGCTATTACAGAGGTGGATTTGAACCAAAAATGACAAAACGGGAAGCAGCATTAATATTAGGTGTAAGCCCTACTGACAATAAAGGAAAAATAAGAGATGCTCATCGACAAATTATGCTTTTAAATCACTCAGACAAGGGAGGATCTCCTTATATAGCAGCCAAAATCAATGAAGCTAAAGATTTACTAGAAGGTCAAGCCAAAAAAATGAAGTAAATGTTATGATGAATTTTAAGTTCTTAGCAGTTTATGTATAAATGCCAACTTTTTAATAAAATGCTTCAAAACTATAAATCTTAAAAATGATTTAGCATAAACTAAAAGCCTTTGGATAAGATTTTTTTTGTTTAAATTGAGCCCTACATGAGGGCTTTAGATCATTGTAAGTAGCTGATGCAAATATAAATCAGACTATTTGTAAATCATAAAATTTGTAAATCATAAAATTTGGAGATTAATATTCAGTTATTGATAAACAAATGCGATTTGAATAACAATACTGTTCACTACTCATTAAATTTTGTACCTACTACTCATTAAATTTTGTACCTACTTGAAGGCAAAAAAAAAAAGAAATAACACTAGACAGTGGTAGGGAAACATTACCTCACTCATAAAACTCATCATTAAAGGAAAATATTAATACATTTCTCTCAGATTCCCTCTAACATTATTGTACAAGTTGCTATATTTTATACATTATTTTGTTCTGTTTTTCCTCCGTCATAAATAGACTATAGCTTGTAAGGGCAGGAATGGGCACACACGCATCCACACACGCATCCACACACGCATCCACACACGCATCCACACACGCATCCACACACGCATCCACACACGCATCCACACACGCATCCACACACGCATCACACACGCATCCACACACGCATCACACACGCATCCACACACGCATCCACACACGCATCCACACACGCATCCACACACGCATCACACACGCATCCACACACGCATCCACACACGCATCCACACACGCATCCACACACGCATCCACACACGCATCCACACACGCATCCACACACGCATCCACACACGCATCCACACACGCATCCACACACGCATCCACACACGCATCCACACACGCATCCACACACGCATCCACACACGCATCCACACACGCATCCACACACACGCATCCACACACGCATCCACACACGCATCCACACACGCATCCACACACGCATCCACACACGCATCCACACACGCATCCACACACGCATCCACACACGCATCCACACACGCATCCACACACGCATCCACACACGCATCCACACACGCATCCACACACGCATCCACACACGCATCCACACACGCATCCACACACGCATCCACACACGCATCCACACACGCATCCACACACGCATCCACACACGCATCCACACACGCATCCACACACGCATCCACACACGCATCCACACACGCATCCACACACGCATCCACACACGCATCCACACACGCATCCACACACGCATCCACACACGCATCCACACACGCATCCACACACGCATCCACACACGCATCCACACACGCATCCACACACGCATCCACACACGCATCCACACACGCATCCACACACGCATCCACACACGCATCCACACACGCATCCACACACGCATCCACACACGCATCCACACACGCATCCACACACGCATCCACACACGCATCCACACACGCGCGAAAGAAGGGCCGAAGTACACTGCTGAGGGGAGCAGCGGGCCACAGGCGAGGTCTGTGCGCCTGGTGGCCGGGGAGCAGCCGGGATCGAACCAGCGCTGCGGAGGCTGCGGGCAGCTTCGCAACCAGTGCTCAACTGCTGCACCACCGGGGAGGCCCTCCTTCCCTCAGCTTCTATTCCGCTTCTATTCTGCTTCTCTGCTTCTGCAGGCGTCCCCCTGACACCACCCTTATAAGCCCAGTCTTAGCCCAGGTGAATCCCATCTCCCTATGCCCACACCCTACTCCAGGTGCCCGCCATCAGGCATGCATTCAGGACCGCAGGGTTCCGTCATCTATCCTAATGGCGAGAGGGCAGAAAAGCCTGATACTTTTACCTTACCCTACATAGCTGCTTTCAGAAATTTTGTGGAGAAATGATTCAAATATTTTTTCAAGTATTTGTGCAGTGTAACTTATGCTGTTACAGCATTGAAAAAGACAAAGTTTTTGATCCTGGTAGATCTTTTACTTGTAGAAGGAAAGGAAAATATACATATGTAATTTAGGGTATGAATATAAATTAAGCAGGATAGGGGATAATGTGTCTGTGGGAGGTAGTTATTTTTCGGAGTTTAAAAGGACCTCTCTGAGTAGGTGCTGTTAGAGTAGAGGCTTGAAGGAGTTGGCAGGAGGACCATGTGCCAAGAGGAAAGCATCCAGGCAGAGGAGTGGCAAGCCAGAGCCCGGGGGCAGGACCTTGGAGCAAGCAGAGAGCCAGTGTGACTGGAACAGAGTGGTCCAAGAAAAAAGGGATAGGGAATGAGCACAAACCTGGCCATGGAAGGCTTTTCAGGCTTCATTAATGAACTTGCACTGAATTTTGAGAATGACAGAAGCCATTAGAGGGTTTTGAGAAGAATCGTGTTTTCAGAAGATAACTGCCTTCTCTCTTCCAGCACACAGCTCTTGGTTTTATTTTGGTTTATTTCCTTTAAATTTTATTTCAGTCAAGCATTGAATTTAAACTAGTTTGCAAAGATTATTTCCTTGAGTGCTCAATATTTCTGATATATCATATAACTTGATCTTTTTCCCATGCTTCTTTCTATTATTTTGACTACATAATGAAACTCTTATAACATGAAACTCCATTGTCACAGGATTTGTATATGCCATGTAAAAAAAAGTATTTTGATGATGTGACTAAATTGACTAAGGAACTACTGGTACAGTGTATTTTAAGGCACTATCACTTTATAACTCTTAACTGCTTTGCTTCTTTTACTTTCTCTTCGAGGGCATTTGTCCTAGTTCTAAATTATATATCTCCAATGTTCTCAGCTAACTAATATTCTTCTTTGTCAACTAAGTACCTTCAACTATTTTCTGTACTTTATAACTTCCCTTTTAATCATTTTTTAAAAAATGGAGATGAAGTAAAATTCTAGATACCCTTTCTTACCATATTCAAAGGTTCACTTTTCTTAGAGATGTATAGCTTGAGAGAAGTTTTCACGATCTAAACCCGTTTTCTTCCAGTGTCTCCCTCTGAAGGACTGTCAGTTATAAAAATGGCAGGTATTTTATTTGTTGAAGGAAATAAATGAAGGGTGAGACTAAAACCAGAGGTCATAATACATGATTCTGTTAATTGAATTGTTTGTGACGTGCCTACTTTTATACTCATAAAGGCTTAGAACAGTTCCTGCCTAGCATATTAACAAGGACTCACTAAATATCTTTGAAACATCAACACCGTGAAGTATTTTATTTGTAATGGATGTTATTACTAGATACTTTACCCAATTGTGGTCTGTGGGGAAGACAGCTAGCTACATACACAATTCCAGCAGGATGCTAGAAAAGGCAGAGAAGGATCAGGATATTCTCAACAGAGCACAGTGACTCAAAGTCTTAGAGTAATGAATATGCTTGTTCTACCTTGGTAGAATTGTATGAAAGGAGGAAAGTAAATAATTGAGGCAATGGTTAATGTGAAATTGAATATGGAAGATTTCACGCACCAATTAGGAGGGTGGACTTCATCTTAGCAAAAATCATGACTCACTTAGGCAGGGGAGGTAGAGGAATCAAATCAGTGTTATGAAAGTCTGTCAGCAGAATGGATTGGATTATAAAAACAGAAACTGGAGGTTACTGGAGTTGTTACAGTAGAGATTCTGAGGCCTGAGCATGAGGAGTTCTGAGAACACAAAAGTCAGGGTGAGTGGGATGGTAGCATTTGAGAGGAAAATCCAGTAGTACTAAAGGACTAAAAAAAATGGATGCAGGAGGAGGAAGTAGTGTCAATAATAGCAACAATGGCCAAAATATATTGAATGCTTCCAATGTCAGTTATTGTTCTAAGTATTTTACTCATATCAACCCATTTGTAGTCATAACCCTATGGGGTAGGAGACACTAAATTACCCATTTTATAGGTGAACAGACTGAGGCATGAAGAGTACCCCATTTAAATGTTCCTGGTTTAAAAGAAACTATGAGATGAATAAGAGAGAAAGAATACTTGTAGAGAGGAAGAGGGAATTAAGGTGCTTACTAGAAGTTTCCAATACTGGAGTAGATGTCATAGTCTCCATCTACCTGATAACTTACAATTTCTGATATGGGGAGAAAGACAATACGTTCTTAATTAACTACCTGCCTGTTGGTGAATAGCTGGAGAGGTATTTCTATGGTACAAATTCAGTTTATGATTCTGGTACCTATTTTTAAAATATATCATTTTGTTGAAATAGGCCTGACATATCATTCAGTAAGTTGCTGCTTTTTTTTTTTTTAAGATTTATTTATGCATACAAGAACTGGGGTACAGGCCAGAGGTGTGGGGGGGTGGGAGGATCCACCAGAGACAGAGTGGGGAACAGAACAGGCAGATTGACTGAAGTACACTGCTGAGGGGAGCAGTGGGCAAGTTAGGAGAGGTCTGCTGCGCCATGTGGGTTGCTCCCTGGCTGGGGATCGAACTCGTGCTGCAGTGGCTGCGGATTGCTTCATAGGTTGCATCTTTTTTTTTTTTTTTTTTTTAAATTTTTTTTTTTTTTTTATAGAGGCATGTTTTTATTTATTTATTTATTTTATTTGTTTGTTTATTTTGTTTATACATGCACTGGGTACAGTCAGAAGCGCGGGAGGGTGAGAGAATTCACCAGAGCCAGAGCGGGGAGCAGAGCAGGCAGAAGGACTGAAGTACACTGCTGAGGGGAGCAGGGCGGCAGGAGAGGTCTGCGTGCCATGTGGGACCCTCTGGTGGCCGGGGAGCAGCCGGGGATCAAACCGGTGCCGCAGAGGCTGTGGGCAGCTTCGCAACCCAGCGCTCAACCGCTGCGCCACCGGGGAGGCCCTTCATAGGTTGCATCTTAACACCTTGTGCCACCAGGGAGGCCCAAGTTGCTGCTTTTTTTTTTTAAATTTATTTTTATTTATGCATACAAGAGCTGGGGTACAGGCCAGAGGTGCGGGGGCAGGGGTGGTGTGTGTGTGAGAGGATTCACCAGAGACAGAGTGGGGAGCAGAACAGGCAGATGGACTGAAATACACTGCCGAGGAAAAGTAGCTTGCGAGATAGGAGAGGTCTGCTGCACCATGTGGGTCAGCTCCCTGGCAGCTCCCTGAACTCAGGCTGCAGTGGCTGGCAATAGCTGGATAGCGTTGTGACTTTAACTCCTGTGCCACCAGGGAGGCTGGAGTTGCTGCTTTTAAAAAGAATTGTACCGCTGTCAGCCAATGTTGTCTCAATTTAAAAAATATAAAGATTGATTTGTCAGAAAACAAATAATTTATCAATAAATATGTAAGAAATAAAAATAAAAAATAAAAGAATTGTACGATTATATTACAACCAAGCATAGGCGGTGCTTCTGTCAGTAATCACATTCTTCCTTTTGTAGTACTTTGAATATTCTGTTCAACGTGAAATTCGGCATAACATCCAGAAGGAACTATGTCTTCATGCTGTTCAGGGTCCCGTTCAGCTGAAGACATGTTCCTACAAAGGTCACAAGACAGTTGCCACTGGAGAACAGATATGGGAGATCCAGAAGGTACCTAGTATAGTTAATTCATGCCTTTATGTAATTATTTTGATTAGCTCTAAATCCTTACTGCGGAAAATGTATGAAACAATATAGTAATGTTAGAATTTCTTTTTTTTTTAACTTTGTATGTCTCCCAAGTGATAAAAAAGAATACATTATGAATTAAATACTCTTAAGAGCAAAATCATTATAAAGTTGCTTAAAGCATGGGTTTATGCAGATCATCACATCTATGAATTATTAATAACAGTTGCCCATATTTGTCTTTTTAGAAGTTTCTTGTAATGCTTCTTGTCACAGCCACATATATATTTTTTCCTGTCAGAAAGAAAAAATCATTTTTTTCTCACGTTAAGTGACTAATTCTTCTGCTGTTTTAGTAATTTTTCTTGAAACTTAGAGTAAGAAAATACACGAAAGGTCCTTTCTGTTTTTAAACATATGTTTTAAGGATTAGTTTGAACATAGCATTTCTTACCTAAAAATGTTTTTTATAATACCATAAGCCTTACTTTTATGATTTATGATTTTTTAAGAGTTTGTCACTTACGGGTGTATGAGTTGAAGATTTCTAGTCTGAAAGAACCAGATCTTGTCTGAAAGATTCAGACCTCATTCTACATACCTCATTCATTTATGTAACACTATCTACAAATTGAACAGTATAGGTATAACTGGTGCTGTTTACACCAAAAACCCATAAGATTTAATGACATATAATTGATCTTTGAAAGATTAAAGGTTAAAAATTGTGTCTCTATAGTATGCAAGTCTCTCTTTAGCTTCACTGAGACCACGAAGTTTTTTTTGTGTTTGAGTTAATTGTGAGTCTTGAAACTTAATGTCTGTTTTGTTTTCTTTTATTCTAGGACAAACTTCTATACAATCCATTCCTTAAAATGTGCCTTTCAGCAAATGGAGAGCATCCAAGTTTAGTGTCATGCAATCCATCAGATCCACTTCAAAAATGGGTTTTTAGCCAAAATGATTAAGTGTTCCTTAAAATTAAGGAGTTGAAAGAGGAGATATTCTTTCTCATAAAACTGTGACTAGGCATATACACTGTAGTTTTTGAAATTATGCAAAAGCAGCTAATTGTAACTTATTCCAAGTGCATTTTTTCTTATTTATATCTTTAAATGCCTACATAGCACTACTATAGAAATCCTTTAAGGTTCCGTTTCAAAGCACAATGACTAGTAATACCAAAGACTATTTTGAAATGTCCAGATGTAGGGAAAGAGATGTTTACAATATGATGAAAATAACTTTCCAAGTAAAGTGAAGTGTGTGTGTTTTGTACACTTGAGATATGCATAGCTATATTCACATACAATTGAAAATATTTCTAGTTTTGTGAGGGGAGGGAAAAATATTTGATACTGTATTTTTTTAACTACATTGAAATAGATCAATGAAAGTCAAACATTGGTCTTTGTGTACAAACCAGGAATTTTTTATAGCTCTAGAATTTATTATATAAAAATGCAGGTAAACATTTTTTGCCTTTTGTTTACTTATCTGTTAAATGTTTTCTTAAACATGAAATAAAATGAATAAGAATATTTTTAACCACTTCAATATTTTCAATATCTTGGCAAATTTTTAGATGTTTTTTAATCTGAAGCCCACTTGAATTGAAGCACTTGTCTTCCTTAAATTACCTTCCCTAAATAACTATATTGTGTATTCCCAAAGCAATTAAAAAAAAAAACCTATCAATTACTATCTGTTGAAAAGGTGTCTTTCCTTTATGCTAGTCTTTTTTTCATATCAAAGTTCACTAATCTTGAATGTTTATAAAATTGAATTTCAGATGTAGAATACTTGACTTATTTAAAGCTACATTTGTTACTGATTCAATTATAGATTGTTTTGTAATGATTTTTTTTCTCATCAGAAAACCCCATTTCTATCTATGTGGATACCACAATAAAAATCTTATCACTATTGTAATTATTTGGCTTAGTTTTTTCTCTTTTGTATAAAATATATAATTAATAGTGGGTGAAGGCAGCATGAATATTGTATACTGAATTTCTAAGCACCAATTGTAGAGCCACTGGATACTTCTTTAAAAAAACCCTCAAATATTTGATAGTAATTATATCATAAAAAATTGGAAATGGAGAAGATTCTGTGTTATATATTTAGAAAATTTTATACTAATTTCTGATAACTTTCCTCAACCATCTCATAAACTAATTTTTAAATGTAGTCTTCCTTAGATTTAATAGTTTTTGTTTCCTTTTAATCATTTTATATATAGATCTCTTATATCCTTATTTAATGATATTAGCTTCATATTTTAAACATGGCAGAATTTCAATTGTTTAAAAGAATGTGTTGGGGGGACATCATCTAATTGTTTGTAACATTGAACTTGCTTTTAAAACCTGCATTTAAAAATGTCTATGCCAACTTTTATTTCAATTCAGCCAGCATATATTGTGTGTCTTACTTTGTGCCAGCAGTTAAGGTACTAAGAGTGACATTTAAAGTGCCTTTGACCTCCCCGTGGCACAGCGGTTGAGTGCTGGGTTGCGAAGCTGCCCGCGCCTCTGCGGCGCTGGTTCGATCCCCGGCTGCTCCCCGGCCACTAGAGGAGGGTCCCACATGGCGTGCAGACCTCTTCTGCCGCTCGCTGCTCCCCTCAGCAGTGTACTTTGGTCCTTCTGCCTGCTCTGCTCCCCGCTCTGGCTCTGGTGAATTCTCTCACCCTCCCGCGCTTCTGACTGTACCCAGTGCATGTATAAACAAAACAAACAAACAAACAAACAAATAAATAAATAAAACATGCCTCTATTAAAAAAAAATAATAAAATGTCTTTGAGCAGAAAGACAGACAAATGCTTTGGAGAAAGCATAGTTAATGATGGCCTGATATTATATTTTATGATGCAGATTACAATTCACTCTTTACATTATTTAATATGTGAAGACATGTATTATTATAGCTAATACTAATATGTATTGTGAAATGTATACCAATGCTCACTTACATGTACAAATTCAGGTTTTTTTCCAAAGATTTATTTATTTATACATACAAGAACTGGGGTACAGGCCAGAGTTATGGGGGTGAGAGTATTCACCAGGGACAAAGTAGGGAACAGAACAGACTGAAACGCACTGCTGAGGGGAGCAGTAGACGAAGCAGGAGAGGTCTGCTGCACCATGTGGACAGCAGACCTGGCCAGAGACCAAACACGTGCTGCAGTGGCTGCCTTGAGCTTCATAGCGTGCATCTTAACCCCTTGTACCACCAGGGAGGCCCACAATTTCAGTTTTTCAATTTGTTACTCTAGAGTGAATATCCAGGAGCAAATATTCCTGTTAGAACTTGTTATATCTTAAACAATTCTAAAATCCTCAAGCATATTTTATAAATGAACTTGACATAAAACATATCTAAAACAAACAAATCTGAGTGACCTCCTTGTATTAGTCACATGTTGCCTTGTCAAGATCCATCCAAAATCTATTATTGTGATTAAATTAAATGTATTCAAAAGGGCTGTCCCTTTTATCTGATTTGGGACCTCAGGCTGTTGCTCAAGTGTCATATTGGTCATTTAATTTGGGATTTGCCTTTTGGGGTGGGTTGTGTCTTTTAAAAGTCTGAGTTTTGCAACAATGCTAGCAGAAAGTTATTTTTAGAGCCTGACTGCTATCACCCTGAGTGATTTTGAATGCATTCAAGTGGGAAAATGTGGAACTCTTGTTCAAGTTGAAGCTACAGTGACAAGGGATCTAGTTGTTACAGAAGATCTGCCACGTTGCCTTCATTCCAAAGCACTAAGTGACAAGAACTCTAGAGGGTAAACTCACTGTCAAACGTGCTAGTGTCAAAATGGTGGGTGGACTCACTGAAAACAGGGACCACTCAATTTACAACAGTTAAAAATAAGCAGCCTACTGAAATTGCCTGTTACTACAATGATGATGATGAACTGTTAAGTCCCTTTATCACCAGAGGATTTGCCTTACTGTTTTTGTTTTTTATTTTAAAGATTTATTTATTTATGCATGTAAGAGCTGGGGTGCAGGCCAGAGATGTGGGGGGGTGAGAGGATTCACCAGAGACAGAGTAGGGAGCAGAACAAGCAGATCAACTGAAATGCACTGCTGAGGGGAGGAGTGGGCGAGACAGGAGAGGTCTGTTGGGTCAGCCATGTGGGTCAGCTCCCTGGCCAGGGATCCAGCTCATGCTGCAGTGTCTGTGGATAGCTTCATAGTGCTGACACTTAACCCTTTGCACCACCAGGGAGGCCCCTGCCTTACTGTTTTTAGACAATTCAATTAAATACTATGTAAACTACCAAAATGTAAGTGCAAAAAGGTGGGGAACTAGCATTTCTGAGTGAGTTTGATTGAATGCTTTGGGAAAACTAGAAAAAAGGTCAAGTAACTTGCATATGCTGAGAATATTTTACATTTTCCTTTCATAATCTATTTTTTTAAATATTTATTTTTGCATAGAACTGGGGTATAGGCCAGACATGAGGGGGGTAGGTAAGAGGATTCACCAGAGACAGTGGGGAGCAGAACAGGCAGACTGACTGAAATACACTGCTGAGGGGGGAGCAGTAGGTGAGACAGGAGAGGTCTGCTGCACCATATATGGGCTAGCTACCTGGCAGGGGGTTGAACTTAGGCCCTACTGGTGACAGTGCTGAGACTTAACCCGTAGGCCAACAGGTAGGCCTTCATAATCTATTTTTATAAGATTCCTTAAAGCATCTTAAATCTGTTTACTTTGGAGATAATAGTTAAGAATAGATAAATAACAGATAAGAATATCTTGTGTTGGGCCTCCCTGGTGGTGCAAGGGGTTGACGCAACCTTTAAAGCTATCTGCAGCCACTGCAGCGCGAGTTTGATCCCTGGCCAGGGAGCTACCCACATGGCGCAGCAGACCTCTCCTAACTTGCCTGCTGCTCCCCTCAGCAGTATATTTCAGTACATCTGCCTGTTCTGTTCCCACTCTGTCTCTGGTGAATGCTCTCATCCCCCTACACCTCTGGTCTGTACCCCAGATCTTGTATGCATAAATAATCTTTAAAAAATAATAATTAAAAAAATAATGTCTTGTGTTAGTGCTTATTTCATGAGTTGTAATTTTTCTTATATACTTCTATGCTTAACCTACTTTTGACTAGTAACCCACTATTGTGGAAAAGCATTATGTCTGGGAGGATACATAAGGCAATGTAACTTGGTTAATTCTGGATGGTCTGATAGTCTTGATATCTTGTATTAACTTTATAGCTTCGATTAAAAAGCAATGGTGTTTATCATCAAAGAAAGCTAGACTTAGATTATTAATACATTAAAGGCACTAGCATTCTGTCAGTTTGAAAATACTGGATCTGACTTGAATTCTGTCTACATCCCCATGTCCTTGCCAGCAGCAAATCCTGTCAAACTTAGTTGCAAAGTACATTTGAAATCTGACCATTTGTCACCCAGTTTCTACTCTGATCCAAACCACCAACAAAAAAGCAACAAAAACAAAATGTAAGAGCATTTTGAATACTTTGTCCACTTGCTCTTCACCTCCTAATTATAAAAATTTGAAAAAGTCTAGATGCATTCTAAAAGGTAGAAGGAGATGACTATTTTTATTTACTATGATGCATTCATTTGGTTTCTGGCACAAAAAAAGGTGAAGAATATTTTTTGTAACACTGTTAGCTCATGCACATCACTGTTGAAAGGTCTCCTTTCCTGTACAAATGACAAGTAACTGAAATATCTGCAGGAGATGTGACTCACTAGAAGACAAGAAGAGATACCCAAAATTCCTCATGAACTCAGGGTGAGCAAGACTACATTTTCTGCCTTATGCTTTTTAAATCTTGGTATTTAAATTCAATGATGATTGTACACATAAGTTAAGCAATCATCAGGAGAGGTTATTAAAATGAGCAGGATGCCATCTATTCCCTCAGGGGCTTCCAGTTGAATGAGGAAGTGAGACAATGAACAGACGTTTGAAGTTGGGATTAGAGTTGGGGATAGAGGTTAACACCAAGTGCATAGGGAATTATAGGGATGACCCTGCCCACAGTGGTTGTGTGGGTGTCTGGAAAGTTTTACTGGAATACAGGAATGTGTCTAAGAAAAGTTAGAGCTAGCCGGGTTGCCCGCCCTTCAGTTTCCCATCAGTAATCTGATGTTTATTCTCTGCATATGGTAAAAGAGGGTAATCTTTCATCTGGTTTTGAGGGCAGGAAGTGGGCCATGGTGCACTTAGAAGCAGAGAATGCAGTCTCCTGATTCCATTGCTACCAGACTCCAGCTCCCACTCATACCTAGCAACCCTACACATGGCAGTCCTACTCCCGGGTCTAGTTCCCTCTGCCTCCCTATTAATGCTTTATGTCAACTCCCAGGGCAACTGAAGTCATACTATGGTGAATAGCCTCTGTCAGCTTACTATCTTCTAGGAAATTTCCTCTATCCGTGACAATAATGAATGGTTTTTTTTTCTTACACAGATTTGTGATAGCTGCTGAGTTTTTGAAAACTAAATGTTACTTTAGCAAAGATAAATCATAGACTCTAAAACAGTGATTACAGGAAAGAAAACGGCTAGGGGAGGATGGGTAAATCTGATAAAGGGGGTTAATTGTATGGTGGTGCATGGAAACTGACTTTGACTGTGAACACAATGTAGTATATAAAGATGTTGACTTATAAGACTGTACACCTGAAACCTATGTTATAACCAATAGTCAAAAAATTGGAATACTAAAAATTAGCAAAATTTTAAATTAACACAAGTCTGATTAACACAAAAGTTGGGACTGTAGTTACCTCATAATATGGAGGGTCAGGAATGTGATTGGGAGGGGGCACACAAGAACTGCCTAAGGTATATTCTACTACTTAAGGTGTGTATAAGGTGTTTATTATTCTTGAAGAGTTATACTCTATGCAGTCTTCTCTATAAATAAATCACTTCATAATTACATCTGAAGAGGCGTGAACCTGTTCTCCTACATCACATCATTATAAATGATGTTACATTCACAACAACAACAATAACAACAAGAAGTTAGGTGAAATAGAGTAAGGATGATAAAAAAGGAACAGGTGGTAGCAAAAGTGGGCAAAGGCTTTACAAAGATGTTTGCTTTCCTTAACATATTTTCTCAAATGGCCCCGTTGTCAATAATTTGTCACAAAACATTAACGATAAATAATTATTTGTGTAAGAGGCTTTGTTAAGAAAATGCTTTATGAATTAGATGTGGAACTTACAATACTTCACAAGAACCTACCGGATGTGAAGGCTGCATAGCACCGAGCAAATGCAGCATAAAAGGACTTGCGTTATGGGCCAACCAGAGAGCAGGTGCATTTAATGGAGTTGTAAGGGAGCCGTGGGAATTGTGTGTTTTACAAAATAAAATCAAGGAAATTGCCGCTGTTTCAGTTAGGAAAGCCTTTGTGGAAGCAGGATTGCTTGGAACATTTTGATAAAAGCAGGGGAGTTTGAAGTAGAGGGAGGAAAATATTTCAGGCTTTGAATTATTTGTGGTCCTGTTGCTATTTTGACTATTACAGAGCAGAAGCGAGCTGCATGGTGCTCTCCCAGGCCTGCGGTCGGTTGTCCAGGAATGCTCCACTGTGGCTTCCACCTCCTTTCTGGTAGTTCTTCCCTCAAACCACAAAATCCAAATAAATGTGCTTTTCTTGTAAATGGGCATGACTTTGAATATGAAACCAAAATTTTTGGTTTGAGAAGAGTCAACATTTTGATGGCATTTATATTTCTGGCCTTTCTTTCAAATCTAGCAATCCTCCTTCGACTGTGCTGACATCTTCCTGTAGTTAGCCAAAACATGTGCAGCCTGGTGCACATCATGTTTCTCACCCATCTTTGTCTGCTTGTCACTGACTTTCAGATCTGTTTCTCTCAACAATGGAAGTGTACCGGCCCCTTCGCATTCAAATTGACTTTGCAACAGGAGAAAAAAATTTACCATAGGCTTGATGAGTCGGTGTTCAGGAAGTATGATTTCAGCATCCTCTCTTGCTTCCTGCTGCCTTTTTTTAATGTTCTTGTTCCCTTTCTTTGGTTTTTCTCCTCCCCCCACACCTAAAGTTCCTCTAGTTTTTTACCCTCACTCTAGCAAAAGCCTCCATATTTGGAAAGGCAATAACAAGTTCCTCCTAGAGAAGATGTGAAAAGATAGAGAGCTCTCCTGCCCTATTGTCATAAGAGGAAAATTTTTGCCTGCACCTTCTAGAGGATGAGGACATATTTATGAAGTTTAGAGCATTGCTTAAAAATTGGCCTAATGGGGCCTCCCTGGTGGCGCAAGGGGTTAAGACACAAACTATGAAGCTCACAGCAGCCACTGCAGAATGAGTTCAATTCTCAGGCAGGGAGCTAACCCACATGGCGTGGCAGAGCTCTCCTGACTCACCCGCTGCTCCCCTCAGCAGTGTATTTCAGTCGATTTGCCTATTCTGTTCCCTGCTCTGTCTCTGGTGAATCCTCTCACCCCCCCACCACTCTGGTCTGTACCCAGTTCTTGTATGTATAAATAAATCTTTTTTAAAAATTGGCCTAATGAGTCTATTTTTTTTAAAAATAAAAGTAAATAGTATTCATAAAAGTAAATAGTATACATCACAATATAACAAAATACAATAGAACACAAATAAGTCCAGGCAGGGCACCAACCTAGTGGCAAAAGACAAGATTACTGGGCCTCCCCTGGTGGCGCAGCGGTTGAGCACTGGGCTGCAAAGCTGCCTGCAGCCTCTGCAGCAGACCCACATGACACGCAGACCTCTCCTGCCACACTTGCTGCTCCCCTCAGCAGTATATTTCATCAGTCTGCCTGTTCTGTTCTCCGCTCTGGCTCTGGTGAATTCTCTCACTCTCCCGTGCTTCTGACTGTACTCAGTGCTTATATAAATAAATAAATAAATCTTTAAAAAAGAAAAAAAAAGACAAGATTATTGGCACCAGCAGATGATCCACCACTTCTGCTGCCGAAGGCACTGCTCATACAAGGGAGGGGAACCACTCAGGCATCTGCCTTCACATGCCAGGAGCCGTCAGGCTTCTTGGCCTTATCCTGCTATGGCCTCAGCCACAAGCCACACACAGCATCCACCCCCAGGATGCACTCAATCTTAGACTGGCGATTCTGTACTCTTTGGGGTAATCGCCCACTCCTCAGGGTTCTGTCTGTGGTCACTCCAACACTCGCTTTCACAGCCACCAATGCGGCAGGCAGACCCCTGCGCTCAGGCCAACCCCTTGCACAAGCACATGGGTCGGGGATCCGTGGACACAAGATCCACATGTGGCCTCTCTTGGGTCCCCTCTTCGGCTGTGGACTCCACCACCAGCCACGTTCCCCATCTGTCCCCCAAGGACGGGTTCCTCAACTCCTCACTCTCACTCAACTGTGAGCAGGGCATCACCCACAGGTGATTTTAAGAGACTCACTGGCCTTCTTTAGCTTACTTAGTGCTTAACGGCCACTCAGGGCTTCCCAATCTCAGCACCAGGTTTTGCCTTTCTAAGTTGGCTTTTCCTCGGCCTGGCTGCAGAGAACTTGGCGAGGGCTTCCTCCCTCAGCCAGTCGTGGTTTCTTCTACCAAGGCTCACAAGCCATGCCTTGATTTTTATCTCCTGGGGTTTACAAATGATACCAGGGTCCCAAAAACATAACATTAACTTACCAAAGTGCCTCTGCTTTCTGGCGGGATTGTCAGTCCAGGTCCATTGGTCCAAGTCCATTGTTTCCTTTTGTCAGCTCTGGGCGCGCTCCAAATCATGGTCCTTCCTTCCCCAATGATTCTGCTGCCTCAGGGGTCATTGACTGGTCCTCCCAGGCTGTTTCCTCCTCCGGGCGAAGTCTCGTCCCGCACCTCCCAGACCTTGCCCACCTCCTGTGCCTCCATGACGCCTCCAGCGTTGTCACAGGCTCAGTCTGCTACTCCTCAGTCCCTCCTGAGGTCGGCTTCAAATCATTCTACCAATTTATGCCAATTGTATGGGCAGGAAGGGACAATGCAGGATCACTATGATCCGAGCAGACGGGTAAGGGAGGCGTCCTAGAGCCTTCGGTGGATTTTGCAGGCTTCTATTGGGATTTACCAGGTACATGGCAGGCAGGGGTACCAGGGGGCCGGGAGGTCGGCAGGCCTCCCAGCCCCCAGCAAGTCTTCACTCTTTCTGGGCTCTCCGGCCTTCTCTTGTGGCCTCTGCTTCTCTTTCGCTCTGCTGTTCCTCTAGCGTCCCCGTGATGCTGCCCATATAAGCCCAATCTCTCAGGCCAGATGTACCCACTTACGCATGCCCACAGCCTACTCCAGGTGTCCGCCATCAGGCATGCATTCAGGACTGCAGTATTCATCATCTATCCTAATGGTGTGAGGGCAGAAAAGCCTGATACTTTTTACCTTACCCTACACCATGCTGCAGTGGTTGGCGATAGTTTGATGTGCTGAGACTTTAATCTCTGCGTCACTAAGGAGGCCCAGAGTCTGGGTATTTTTAATAGAAATTGTATCCTGTCATAGCAGAGGTGAAAAGAAATCATTTTAACAATCTGTATGTAGAAAATAACATGAAATGAGCGTGCAGCAAAAAAAAAAAAAAAAATTCAAGAAAAACTATTATAGAGCCATGTTAACTTAAAAATGATTGCAATTTTGGGCCTCTCTGGTGGCACAGGGGTTCAGCAAAGCACTAAAGCTATCCACAGCTTCTGCAGCACGAATTCAATCCCCCAGCCAGTCAGGGAGCTACCCACATGGCACAGCAGACCTCTCCTGACTCCCCTGCTGCTCCTTTCTGCGATGTATTTCAGTCAATCTGCCTGTTCTGCTCTCCACTCTGTCTCTGGTGAATCCTCTCACCACCTGCAGCTCTGGCCTATACCCCAGTTCTTGTATGCATAAATAAATCTTTCAAAAAGATTGCAATTTTTACTGATTTTGTGACATTTGTCAACTTTTCAAATTTTGAGATTTAAATTTTCATTAATGGTATTTGCCTTTGTAGTTGACGTTCAGTTTTATTTAGATAACAAGAAATCCCCAAATTATAAAAGCTTCAGCCTCTAAAATACTTGGATCTGCCCTTGTTGCTGAAGAAAATGAATGATCATAAATGTGAAAGATGAACAATAAGTGAAGAAATCTTATTTGCATGTCTACCTAGGCAGTAACTATGTCTACATAGTTACTCTTGTGCTGTATTTGTAATGTCTGGTTCTTCTTTTTAATCCATCTTTTCATACTTTCTACTATTACATAGAACCATTTTTACCTCAAATGATCAAATTCATGTTACACTTAGTCTTTTCAGAGCATCAACCACCTTTCTAATTCACACTGTGCTTCTTGGTTTACTGGAAAACTGCCCAGTGGGCACCGCCCTGTGTACCCATTTGCTCTAAGTGCTTCCATGAGCCAACATTTAATATTTAACAGGGTACATTCAGCTAAATTATGTCAGCAGCCAAGGAGGAGGGGGACTGGTTTTTGTTTGTTTCTAATTTTTTGTTGTTATTGTTTTTGTTTACTTCTTAGAGCAGCTTTAGATGTAGAAAAGCATTAAAAAGCAAATGCACTGACAAGTTAGACAATAGTCACTGCCCTCTTTTTTTTTTTCAGGGGACTATAGAAGCTGCTCTAATTTCCCAATGAGATGTTCTAGTCTGTAGAATCATTGAGCTTAATGCTGATCTAAAAGACCAGGGAGCAAGGTTTTATGACCCTCCAGGCTGTGGGCTTGAGAGGATTTGTATCCAAATCACTGTGGAACATTGAAGGATTTGGTTAGTGGCAAAGTGATGTCATTTCTGCAGCTTGCGCTCAAATGATTCAGGGGAAAATGTTTTAGAGATTGAGCCAAGATGGCAAAATTTATTATTTAGGGAATCTGGCTGAAAGGGATATAGAAATTTTTGGTGCCACTCTTGAAACTACCATAAATCTGAAATTATAAAAAATCAAAGTTAAAACAACTACAACAAACTAAAAACAGAACAAAACAATAGCAAAATAAAATCTTCATTTTAACCCTACTTTTTTCTTGAATATAATGCAAACCCCATTACACACACTTTAAATAAAGGGTTAGGGCCCATCTCCCTTTATCTGCAAAAGTCGTGAAAACTAGGCATTGTTTTCAGTAACAAAATTTTTTAAATGATGCCGATGTCCTTTCTTTTTAAAAGACTTATTTTTATTTATTCGTGATACAAGAACTGGGGTCTAGGCCAGAGGTGGGGGGTAGGAGCCGGGAGGAGGTGTGTGAAGGATTCACCAGAGTGGGGAGCAGAACAGGCAGATCCACTGAAATACACTGCTAGGGTGGGCAGTGGGCGAGACAGGAGAGGTCTGCTGCGCCGTATGTGGGTTAGCGCCCAGGCCTGGGTAGTGAAAAAAAATATTTAAGGAGCAGAAAAACAACTAATATTTATTAATCACCTATGTAGGACGTGTGGTGCTAGATACAGAATTTCTTTTCATTATTGAACACTTCTATAAGCTCTGTGTCACCATCTCCACTTTCCCAGCAATGGGAGAGGGGCTCCGATAAGTTCAATGTCCCAGCCAAGGTTCTGATAATAGATAGCAGGGGTAGCATTTGAATTTAGATATGTGTGCTTACTAGATAAGTGCTGCTAAAATGCTGTTTTCTGGGGAGTGGTGTAGATTTCCATCCTAAGTTTTCTATTTGTTTTAACAATGAAACTGTTTTAAAACGGATAAACTTGGGACTTCCCTGGTGGCGCAAGGGGTTAAGATGCAGCACTATGAAGTTAACTCCAGCCACTGCAGCACGAGTTTGATCCTGGGCCAGGGAGGTGGCCCACATGGTGCAGCAGACCTCTCCTGACTTGCCCGCTGCTCCCCTCAGCAGCGTATTTCAGTTAATGTGCCTGTTCTGTTTTCCCCACTTTGTCTCTGGTGGATCCTCTCACCCTCCATACCTATGGCCTGTACCCCAGTTCTTAAATGTATAAACAAATAAATCTCTTTTAAAAATTCATAAAAACAGGACCTCCCTGGAGGTGCAAGTGGTTGAGATGCAACCTATGAAGCAGTCCGCGGCCTCTGCAGCACGAGTTCGAGTTCGATCCCCCCAGCTGGCCAGGGAGTAACCCACATGGCTCAGCAGACCTCTCCTGGCTCACCCACTGCTCCCCTCAGCAGTGTACTTTGGCCAATCTGCCTGTTCTGTTCCCCACTCTGTCTCTGATGAATCCTCTCACCCCCGACACCTCTGGTCTGTACCCCAGCTCTTGTATGCATAAATAAATCGTGGGGAAAAAATTTTTAAAAATAAACTTGAGACTGCAAAAACTGAGCATGAAACGTTCACTATGATTTACTTTCCATGGCAGGAAGAAAAAAGACATCTGCGTTTCTTGTTTCTTGGTTTTGCTGATTAACCTAAAACCAGTTAACCACGTTCATTGAACTAAGTTATTTTCTAGATTCTAGAATTACTTTTGATAATTACTGTTGTGTATAAGTATGCTCACAATTCGTCAGATTTTCTGAAAGACACAAAATATAATAAAGAAACCACCCAGGGAATCTGATTCTAGACGCTCTAGAAAGTTCTTACCTATTTCACACGTCTTTCTTTAACCTGTGCCACTTCCTGAGAAGCAGAAAGTCTGGAAATTAAGCCTCAGCTTCCTTCCACTATGTGACAGCGTAGGATAAGGTAAAAAGTATCAGGCTTTTCTGCCCTCCCGCCATTAGGATAGATGACAGAACCCTGTGGTCCCGAATGCATGGCTGATGGCGGGCACCTGGAATAGCGTGTGGGCATATGTAGATGGGATTCACCTGGGCTAAGACTGGGCTTTTTAAGGGTGGCGTCACGGGGATGCCGGGAGAAGCCAAGAGAGCAGAAGCAGCGAAGCAGCTGAGAAGCAGAGAATGAATGGAAGAGCAGAGAAGCAGAGAGAACGCGAGAGAATGCTGGAGATCCCAGAAAGAGTGAAGACTTGCTGGGAGCTGGGAGGCCTTCCAGCCTCCCGGCCCCCCAGCACCCCTGCCTGCCATGTACCTGGTAAATCCCAATAAAAGCCTGCAAAAGCCACTGAGGGCTCCAGGACTCTCTCCTCCTTTGCCCCAGTCTGCTGGATCAGAAAACCTGCACTGTGCCCATTCCTGCCCATTACAGACAGGCACTGTCTCAGCATTTGCCATTGCTGTTGATGTCTAAAGTCAAGATGTTGGTAGATGGGCCTCCCTGGTGGCGCAGGGATTAAAGTCAGTGCTATCAAACTATTGCCAGCCACTGTGGCATGAGTTTGATCCTCGGCCAGGAGCTAACCCACATAGCACACCAGACCTCTCCTGTCTTGCCCACTGCTCCCCTCAGCAGTGTATTTTAGTGGATATTCCTGTTCTGCTCCCCACTCTGTATCTGGTGAATCCTCTTACACTCAACCTCCCCCCACCCAAATGGCCTACACCCCAGTTCTTGTATGCATAAATAAAAATAAATCCTTAAAAATAAGATGTTGGTAGAGCAGCATTTCTTCTGGAAAATTCAGGAGTCAATCCATGAATCTATTTCCTTTTCCAGCTTCTAGAAGCCTTCACTCATGGCTCCTTCCTCTATCATTGCAAACTCTGGTCCCATGTTCACGACTCTCCTTTCTGACTTTGACCTTCTTGCCTTTCTCTTAGAAGGGCCTTTGTGATTATATTGGGTCCACCTGGATAACTAAGATAATCCTCACAGCTCCATATTCTTAATTAATCACACCTGCAAGTCCCTTTGTCGAAAAACTAACATATTCATAGGTGCTGGGGATTACAAAGTGGGCATTATTCAGCCTACCATAGTTACCTGTAACAGGTTTATTGAAATCCTTTTAAAATATACAGATATACAGATGGGTCCTATTCTAGACCTCCAAGAGTCAGGTTCAGGAATATGTATTTTTAAGAAGTTGTTCCAAGTTTTGATAATCACTGCTATGAGAAAAGGAACGACACTTAAGTTTTGGGGATTACTAGAGAAATGAAATGAGTAAAACAGTATTTTAAAAAACTTGGGGCCTCCCCGGTGGCGCAGCGGTTGAGCGCTGGGTTGCGAAGCTCCCCGTGGCCTCTGCGGCGCCGGTTCAATCCCTGGCTGCTCCCCGGCCACAGGAGGAGGGTCCCACACGGTGCGCAGACCTCTCCTGCCGCCCGCTGCTCCCCTCAGCAGTGTACTTTGGTCCTTCTGCCTGCTCTGCTCCCCGCTCTGGCTCTGGTGAATTCTCTCACCCTCCCGTGCTTCTGACTGTACCCAGTGCATGTATAAACAAACAAATAAATAAAATACGTGCCTCTTTAAAAAAAAAAAAAAAAAAAAACTTGGAGTTCTTTCAATTCTTGTGCGTGTTAAGCTGTGTTGAGGGCTTCTGAATATTTGCTCTACAGTTGCTCTTTTTTTTCCTAAGGGAAGATTCTACATAGGATTTGGATCAAAATAAGAAAACCAAGTCAGTTGGTTTTGTGAGAATGTAGGCAAGCCTGCTTTTCCAGTCTATGAATCACCCAGTTATTAAACTTTTTTTTTTTCTCCTGGGGAAATCCTACATCAGAATACATGCTTTTTTTTTTTTAATAGCATTCCCCAGGAAAGCCTTTTAAACCCTGCTGCAACCTGAACATGATCATGTATCTTATAGTACCAATGCACATGGAAAGGAATTCAGGACTAAGTTTGCAAGTCCTTCTCCCATCAGGCAATCGTTTTGTACTACTTTCCGTTCAGTTTAGCATGTGACTGAGACTTCTGAACCCTAAACTTGAGAATGAAAAATTCCTCTTGCATCACGTCTAGCTAGTCTTCAAGGAGGAGGGGCTTGGTTATGTGAGGTTTCCTTTTCTCAGCTTCGCAATTTCCCCCAGCACAAGTCCATAAAATGAAACACATTAGCCAAGATGCAGAGAGGCTTTTCCCCGGAGGCAGGTTCATAATGTTGTAGCAGGTGTCTCAGTAGAGCCAGTTTTCTGCAGGTCCCGAGCAGTACATCATTTTTCAGCCCTACCTCCTCTACATTGGAATCAATTGAGGGTCTTAAAAAAACTGTCTTTTGACTTCACTTCTACTAATTTTGATTTAATTGGTTTAAGAAGGATCCTCAGCATCATTGTTTTTAAAAATTCCCCAAATTATTTTAACGTAAAGTCGGGTTTGAGTCACTGTATTATGGCTCCTTAGATAGGTCTGGGTTAAAAAGGGTGTAATAAAAGTCAGTATCATCTTTTAAAAACTGGAGTACAGTTAAGAATTCTATTTTGGGACTCATTTAATATGTTTAAATACTTGGCACTCACTTCAGTGATAACAGAGTTCGAAAGGATTTTAGAAACATTCTGAGATTTGGTAGAAAGAATCTGGACTTTGAAGACAAACTTGGATTTAAAGGATTCTTAGTTCTTCCAATTACTAGCTGGTAAATCTTAACCACCTAACTCTCCTAAACTTCAGTTTCCTCATTTGATTAACATACATAATGATTCCTCATTTACAGATGTGTTAAGAGGAATAAACGAGCCTTACATAAAGTCCCTGTCATGTTAGTAAACACTCAGTAAATATTAATGTCCCCTTTTTCATACAGAGGAGGAATTTTAGACATGTTTCCTTGTGTGTCTTCCCTAAGTAACACAGCCAACTTGCATGGTAATAGGATCGATGACTTGAAGCCTCTGCTTCTTTTGCAGAATCACAGTATTGTGGCCAACATTTTATTTAGAAACAGTAGCATCTTTTCCTTTTAAGGTTTGCTTCTATGTGAATATTAACTATAACAGTCTAAATCATCATGCCTCTTTTTCCTCCTTTTTTTCTTTTTTTTTAAGATTTATTTATTTATGCATACAAGAATTGGGGTACAGGCCAGAGGTGTGGGGGTGAGAGGATTCATTAGAGACAGAGGGGAACAGAACAGGCAGATTGACTGAAATACACTGTTGAGGGGAGCAGCGGGTGAGTCAGGAGAGGTCTGCTGCACCATGTGGGTAGCTCCCTGGCAGGGGATGGAACTCGTGCTGCGGTGGCTGCAGTTAGCTTCATAGGTTGCGTCTTAACCTCTTGCGCCACCAGGGAGGCCCTCCTCCTTTTTCTTTAACTGCATAAGTGAATTTTTAAGAGGAGTAGTGCAGCTCAAGGTATACTTTATGCTGCAATAATAATAATGTGCTTCAGAGCAGATAACAAACATGCTACTTCAAATGAGAGGATGCTACCCAGGGTGGTAGTGGTAGGAGGTATAACTCCCTAGCCTTAAATACTGTTCTAGAATTGTGCTTTTCTTTTCTTTTTTTTAAAGATTTATTTATAATAGAGCTGGTATTCATGCCAGAGGTGCGAGAGGGTGAGAGGATTCACCAGAGACAGAGCGGGGAGCAGAACAGGCAGAGGAACTGAAAGCACTGCGGCAGGGAGCAGCAGGCAAGACAGGAGAGGTCTGCAGGGCCAGGTGGCTATCTCCCTGGCCAGCTGGGATCCAACCCACATAGCAGAGGCTACAGACAGCTTCATAGCGCTGTGCTCAACCCACTGTGCCACTGGGGAGGCCCTAGAATTGTGCTTTTCAATCAATAGACCTAACCATGAATCCGTTCAAGTTAAAATGTAAATGACTGAAGTTAAATTTAAAATTTTAGTTATTCAGGGCTTCCCCTGGTGGCGCAGGCAGTTGAGCTTAGTGCTGTGAAGCTGTCCACAGCCTCTGCAGCACAGGTTCGATTCAGCCGGATGGCGAGAATCCCACATGGCCTGGCAGACCTCTCCTGTCTTGCCCGCTGCTCTCCTCAGCAGTGTATTTCATCAGTCTGCCTGTTCTGCTCCCCACTCTGTCTCTGGTGAATCCTCTCACCCTCCCGCGCATCTGGCCTGTGTACCCCGGTTCTTACATGCATGAATAAATAAATCTTAAAAAAAGAAACTTAAAAAAAAATTTAGTATTCAAGTTGTACCAACCACACTTCAAGTGCTGAGTTAGCCACAAAGAACTAGTGGCTACTGTAATGAACAACACACACGGAACATTTCCATTATCGAGAAACGTCCCATTTTGAGTTAAAGAACCTATTTGTTTGCTTGGATTTTCCATTATATCTAAATTCTTGAATTGGGGTTGTTCTCTCAGTAACTATTGATTCTATGACTATAAAATCGGGGCAATAGATGAGGTATAATACAAAAAATAATCTGAAGGGAAGAGTAGAGGAAGAAAGAGAAAATAGTTTGTCTTTGAATTGACATCTGGCAATTGACAGTTCAAGCAGGAATAAACTGTCCCTTGGGTTAGGAGGCAGAAACACCACGGCGACAGAGTTCATTACGCTGATATCTGAGAGACTGGGGGCGTAAGCTGCTGATACAAAGGTCTGGCAGCCAGCTAGCCCACTGGGCTCCAGTAGGTTCCCACCGGCCGCAGTCACCATGGCAACCTTTAAGGCTGAGGTTGGAGCCCTGAAAGCTGCTGCTCTCCCGCCATTGCCCCACCACGCACAGCCAGCCTGAGTAGCTCTAACCACCAGCTAATCAATCAATCACTGTGAAATCCCCAGAGAACTCAATTTAAGCACAATTTATTTCAGTAAAATGTGAGACTTGAAAAGAAGTTCGGACATTAAACCTAATCAGCAAAGATAATGTTAGGCTTCTTTCTCTCAAAAAAAAAAAAAAATCAAAATACAAGTTTTATGGTATCCTGCTTTTGTATTTGGTTCTCAACTAAGAAACACTGTCCTATTTTCTGCATTAAGATAAGGATTCTCTTTAGATTGTGTGGTACTTATTGGTGCCTTTTACCCATGTTTTTGTTGTCCCCATTTTTTAAAATGAAAGATCAAGTTATCTTTGTTAAAGAGTCAATTAAAATAGTAGGAAGTAAAATGTGATTCTATTTTTGTCCATATGATTTATTTTGCCCAAAGCAACGGGAGTGGAAGTGACATGTGTTAAGTCTCCCGCTAGTAACTTTTTTTCCTTTTTCATAGAAGAACTGGGGTGCAGGCCAGAGGTGGGGGATGGGGTGAGGATTCAACAGAGACAGAGTGGGGAGCAGAACAGGTGAATTTACTGTGCATATGTGGGTTAGCTCCCTTACTGGGGATAGAACTGAGGCCGCAGTGGTGACAGAGCTGAGGCTTAACTCTTAGGCCACCAGGGAGGCCCCTTCACCCCAGTACCTTTAAGAACTTTTAAGAAGTCACAGTTATCTACATTCCTTCCTCCCGACTGTGATGCTGTAGATAGTGGAGACTCTGTCAGTCTCAATATCTGAGTTAGGATAACACAGAGAATGTTTCATCCTTTTAAGATAGACTTAAAGTTAGACTTTGCTTTAAGCCATTCAGCTTGACTATTGAGCAATTAAAAAA
Source organism: Talpa occidentalis (assembly GCF_014898055.3). Taxonomy (NCBI): domain Eukaryota; kingdom Metazoa; phylum Chordata; class Mammalia; order Eulipotyphla; family Talpidae; genus Talpa; species Talpa occidentalis. Next base: position 97,542,277 of record NW_023603184.1, on the reverse strand, counting down.
TATATAGAAATGCCATTTGTGGCAACATGGATGGAACTGGGCTATGCTAAGCAAAACACATCAGAAGAAAAAAGATAAATATCAGATGGTTTCACTTATATGTGGTATATAGAGAAATAAGCAAAGGGTTGGAAAAAGACAAAACTTACAAGCTGACCATAGATCTGAGGCATACAGCCGGGGAGAGGAGCATCAAAACAGGGCAGGGAAGAGCACAAGAGACTGTGGTGATGGAACATGGGTGCCATGGTGGTGGGAGAACTACGGGTACTACACCTGAGGGGAGAAATCAAATACTGTCTAAAAATTAACAATGATGTTAGAAAATAAATAAATTTTAAATAAAACCATTGCAATTTTTAAAAAAGATTTATTTATGCACACAAGAGTTGGGGTGCAGGCCAGAGGTGTGGGGGTGGGGCAGTGAGAGGATTCACCAGAGACAGAGTGGGGATCTGAACAGGCAGAACTTGGGCCTCTCTGGTGGCGCAAGAGTTTAAGCACTGCACTATGAAGCAATCCGCAGCCTCTGCAGCACGAGTTCGATCCCTGGCCAGCCAGCCAGGTTGCAAACCGCATGGCAAAGCAGACTTCTCCTGTCTTGCCTGCTGCTCCCCTCAGCAGTGTATTTCTTTTCTTTTTTTTTTTTTAATTTTTTTTAGAGGCATGTTTTTATTTATTTGTTTGTTTGTTTTGTTTATACATGCACTGGGTACAGTCAGAAGCGCGGGAGGGTGAGAGAATTCACCAGATCCAGAGCGGGGATCAGAGCAGGCAGAAGGACCGAAGTACACTGCTGAGCCCTCAGCAGTGTATTTCAGTCAGTCTGCCTGTTCTGTTGACTCTGTCTCTGATGAATCCTCTCCCCTCCCCCTCATCACTGGCCTGTACCCCAGCTCTTGTATGCATAAACAAATAAATCTTTAAAAAAAAAAAAAGAACAGGCAGATCTACTGAAATACACTGCTGAGGGGAGCAACGGGTGAGTCAGGAGAGGTCTTATGTGCCATGTGGGGCGCTCCCTGGCTGGCCGGGCATCGAACTCGTGCTGCAGTGGCTGTGGACAGCTTCATAGGTTGCTTCTTAACCCTTGGGCCACCAGGGAGGCCCCTCAAATCTTATTTTTAAAGTATCAATATTTGCCACCCACAATTACAGCATATTCCCAACACTAAAACAAAGTTCAAGGTTGCTTTGAAAAACGGCTGACTCCTATTAAGTGTATAGTGTCCCCAAAATGCAGTTCAGTTAGATGTATCAATCCTGATGTGTATATCTATGACCTCAAATTGTTTTTGAAATTAGATGTGCTATAAAAGTAAAATATTTTTAAAAAGTTTAAAGTGTCATTTTGTAATTACAAATTCTAACATGGGACATTCACTGGGGATAAATAATTGCAAAAATTTTAAAAATAAAAATATTCTGATGGATTTTATAAATGCCATGGCTGAGATTTACTTTCTTTTATTTTAATATTCAGAAAATAAAATCTGGGCCTCCCCAGTGGCGCAGAGGGTTGAGCGCCGCGCTGTGAAGCTATCCACAGCCTCTGCAGCGCAGGTTCCATTCCTGGCTGCCCAGGCAGAAACCCACATGGCGTAGCAGCCCTTTCCTGTCTTTCCTGCTGCTCGGCTCAGCAGTGTACTTCGTCAGTCTGCCTGTTCTGCTCCACGATCTGGCTCTGGTGGATAATCTCACTCTCCCGAAATTCTGACTGTTCCCAGTGCTTGTATAAATGAATGAATGAATGAGTGAATGAATGAATGAATGGATAAATAAATCTTAAAAAAGAAAAAAGAAAATAAAATCTACTGTAGTAACGTTCTTTTTTTGCTGTAGGAAACTTAGAAGGAGGATATCTCAGAGCACTTTAGAATCTAAGACATTCTGCTCTGCTAGTTGGCCAGCAGGGGGAGCCATCACAAAGTAATTACACAGACACATTTACATGCACCCTTTTCTCAAATAATTAAAGTTTGTGAGCGTTTTCCTAATGCACATCTTGCTCTTCATTGAATTTTCTGGATCATCATTGACCATGCTTTGTCTGTATGCTCCCCAACTGCTGTAACAGGTCACCAGATAGTAAGTGCTGTGGAAAAGCTTAAATGCTGTGCTGTTTCTTTGGAATTCTTTTTTCTCCATGTGCCATGTTTTCAGTAAAAGCTTCTGTTACATAAGGATCCAGGCCAAAGGCTCTGATCTGAGTCCTGCTGCTGCTTTAATGTCTGCCCCTACTTGGGTCTTTTTATTAAAGCCTCTCACCCCTCAATAATAAATGTAAATTACATGTTTCCTACAAGTCCACCTACCCACTTCTTTCAGGGAAAGCTATTTGTTTCCATGCACCTGGAGCTAAATCTCACTTCTTGCATCTTATCCTTTGAGCCAAACTCCTGCCCTGCCACCTCCTCCCAGACGCCCCTAGATGCCATTTTACCAACTCTGGAGGCCTGAGTTGATGTGTTTTCAGGCTGACCCCAAATGAAAGAATTCAAGCCTTGAGTCTTCCCAGGTATGAGATTCTCCGCGTTGCCTCTGACACCTAAAGCAAGGAAGACAAGCATTTGAGTGTGGCACCTAGCCAAGCATAGTTGTTTCAAGAAAAGTCAATAATGCATATTACAAACATGTTTTGGTGACCAAACACAGCCTCCCAGCTACAGGTCTCCTCTAGAAAAGTGAGGCAATTATCTCAATCAGTCAAGTGAAAAGGTCCATTTATGCTTCAATTCTCTGGCTAATTCAGGCAAAAGTAAAATTTTCATCTGAATGATCTCAGTAATTGGCTTGCTGCTTTGCTTTACCAGTGAAAACTCAACAAAGAAGCTGAGGCTGCTCCTTACTAGCAGGGTGGTGGTAATCATAGGGAATTTTGCATCACAAACATCTATGAGAAAGCACATTAGCAGAGACTTTGTTGAGAAATTTCACAAACATAGCTCCTAATCATAGATTAGCTGAAACTTAGAATTCAGTCTTTCTTTTCCCTGCATTTACCTGCTCACCAATTACTGCTCCTTCAGTTTTTCTAGTTGAGAACAAGCGCAATACTAGGTACAAAGAAGACATGGATTTTTCTCCACTCCTTCCTCTCCCCTAATCTTCATACAGCTCTTTACCCATATTTTGAACATGTGATCCCTTTTATGTTCCCAGTCATTGTCTTAGTTCATGGCATCTGGGGTACTTCTCTTGAGCATCCACTCATCCGATGTAGCTACTTACTGAGGCTCTTCCACGTGCAGACGCAATGGTAAGTACTGGAAATAGAGTGACAAGCAAGATGGACATGGTCCTGCTCTTAATTGGTCCTTCTGCCTTTTGTCTTGTACCGTCCTCTAATCCATTCTAACTTGCTGTCAAACTTACTCTGAAAAAAGTCTAGGCTGCTGACTAGCCAAAGCCCTAAGATGACATAAAAAGACCTTGACGATCAGCTATTAAATTTGTGTTCATTCTCCCTTTTTACCACTCTTTCATGGCCTGAAATTTGGTGAATCTGAACCTTAAACAGTGGATCAGAAATGCCTATTCCCCCTTCAGCTGGCTTACTTAACTATGTGCTATTTTTTTAAAGTTGGTTTTATATATTAAAATTATCCTCTCTCTATTATGACATTTACCTATCTAGACTCTTAGCTATTGATACCACAGGGAATAATTTTAAGCCTCTTTAAGTATCTGAGGAAAACTTCCACTGTGTAAACATCAGTTCTATTAACTGGTTCGCTTTTGTTTTTAATTCCAATTGTTCTCTGAACTTATTTCACTACTTGTATATTCCTCATTTTGTTAGCTGGTTTAATAACAATGTTCATCATGGTTCACCTCCACTTTCTGATCTTGTGAAGACTTTATCCTAAATTTTCTACATAAGCTCCATTATTTTATATGACAGACAAGAAAGGGTGACCTCCTCTTTACTCCAAGATGAAAGATGAGATTTTTAGATAGAGGGGACATGCTCGCTTATAAACCTAGAACTCCTTGACCCCGTGACCCCGCCAGGCACCTCCAGTTACATTCTTCTAGTAGATAAAAGATTGTTTGTCTGACTAGGAAAAGTGCAGACATTAGGATGTAAAAATCTTTCTTTTGCTTAGGAGAAGGTGAAGAACTTAGGCAAAGACAGAAGCTTCTCTTTGCCTCAAATAATTTTATCGCTTTTAGCTCAAAACACTCTGAATGCCAAAACTGGGCATTTGGAGGAAGCCAATTCTGAAAATCTTGGGGTGGTCTCACTGGGACACTATTACTCAAAAGTGTGACCTACCTGGGGTATTTGTGTCCAGTGACTGATTGTGGTGGGGCTATAAAGAGCTGACACTATGGACTCCTTAGGGGGCAACTCCAAGGGCCACCCTAGAAGATCTGGAGTGCCCTGTGGATTGGACTCAGGTTTTGTCAGAAATGTGTCACAGTTCAACCTATCCCTCTGTTCAATTGCTTCCTCTTCCTTGCATCTACAGATACTGATACCTAATAAAAACAACTCCTGGGCATCCCTGGTGGCGCAAGGGGTTAAGCACAGCACTATGAAGCTGTCCACAGCCTCTGCAGCACAAGTTCGATCCCCGGCTGGCCAGGGAGATACCCACATGGTGCAGCAGACCTCTCCTGCCTTGCCTGCTACTCTCCTCAGCAGTGTTTTCAGTCAGTCTGCCTGTTCTGCTCCCCATTCTGTTTCTGGTGAATCCGCTCACCCTCCCTCACCTCTGGCCTGTACTCCAGTTCTTACATGCATAAATAAATAAATCTTTATTTAAAAAAAAAAACACTCCTGATATATTACTGAGGTTTCATAGGGATGAAATGCTGCCTAGGAATCTGGAACTGTTTCATGAGTTGGGTTCACCACTCTGTCTGGTGAATCCTCTTACCCCTACTGCACCTTTGGCCTCTACCCCAGTTCTTGTATGCATAAATAAAATAAATCTTAAAAAAAAAAAAACCTAAAAAACTATAAAGTAAAATGAGCAGAGCATTTGTGGTATAGCTGGTCTTTTGTTTTGTGTGGTAGGAGAAGTAACTCTGTTTGAATACACAGGTACCCCTGGGGAGAGGTGAAGAGCTGGTGAGGGGCTTGAAAGGAGAGACATTTTGAAATTGGGGAAAGGTGGTCTGCGTGGGGTCATGTAGATGGACAAGTGGGAGGAGGCACCAAGTAAGAAGATCTTAGTATCATGGGTGACACCTACCAGAGAGCACCCACCACAGAAGAGCCACAAAACAGCAGTACAGACCTGTGCTGTCCATCACAGCACCCACTAGCTATGTGGGACTAGCTCAGGGGAAATGTGCTGCCAGCATAGAATATACTCTGGATTTCAGTTGTGGTTCTAAGATCAATTGGAGTGGCAGGAGGTGTAGGTTATTCTACTAACTGAACTTTCTAAGTTTTCCCCAGGAAGAACAGTCTACTCAAATCCTGGCAGCTGCTTCCTGACTTTTTTTTTTTTTTAAGATTTGTTTGTTTGTTTGTTTGTTTATACAAGCACCGTGTACAGTGAGAAGCACAGGAGGGTGAGAGGATTCACCAGAGACAGAGCGGGGAACAGAACAGGCAGACTGACAAAATACACTGCTGAGCGAAGCAGTGGGTGAGACAGGAGAGGTCTGCCACGCCATGTGGGACCCTCGCCAGAGGCCAGGAATTGAGCCGGCGCTGCAGAGGCTGTGGGCAGCCTCGCAGCCCAGCACTCAACTGCTGTGCCACCGGGGAGGCCCTGCTTCCTGAATTTTAAATGAAGTAGATCTGAAGAATGAACCAGGGAAGACACAGAGCTGGCCACCTCTGAGAATTCTGTTTGAGGGAAGGACCTTCCTAGCTCCTGAGAGTACTGTCAGCAAACAGCCTCCCACTGTCAGCTCTTATTGGGCACTTCCTCCACTACAGAGCACCCACTCACCTTGGGGGGCCTGCATCCAGTGACGGATTGTCGGGTGGCTATCAAGCCCCCGTTATTTTCAGCGTACCAGGCTCAGAGGGATCCTTTAGGCTCCAATGCTCCCCAGTGGGGCTGACCCAGCTGAGGCTGAGGCTCCGTTCCTAATCTGCTTCTTCTCCCTAGCTCCCACAGATACTGGTCTCTATTGAAAATCCTACCTGCTAAGCTCCATCATAACATTCACTTCTGGAGAACACAACTTGCAACAGCAGCGTCTACAAGATTCAGTCTTGGCAGCTCTCATGCCGGCCTGTGACTATGCAGGTGTTTCTTTTTACAAACCTTTTCTCTTTGGAAAACAGGAGCGGCAGCTCTCCTGCCCACCTGTGACTAGTCAGGTGCCTCTTTTTCTCCTTTTCCTAATAAACTTGTCCTTTTAGAATGTAAAAAAAAAATTAAATGAAAGATTCAGTCGTCTTTGTTGTGTTCCTTTCTCTCTCTCTCTCTCTCTCTCTCTCTCTCTTTGTCTCTCTCTCTCTTTCTCTGTTTAGATAATATATAATATATATATTTGCCCCTGAAAACACTCACTCAAATCTTACATCTTTGTCTAAGCTTGTTACTTCATTACGCAACGTCCAAAATCAGCACATCTATTCATCCCCAATAACATTCTTATTTCTGTTAATGGCGTATCTATCCTCGAGTCCTTCCCAAGTTACACTTACCATAGCTGAGTTTACAGTCTTATTACTTTTAATCTCTTGCACCTAAGTAGGCCTCCAAATAACTGACCTTGTCTTATCACCTAGATCCCTCTCCTGGCTTGTCTGGTAGGATTCTGCCTGTCTTGTTCACCATAGTCCCTTCCTGCTCCAGCACAGTTTTCTAAACAGAGTAGGTTCTCGGGCCTCCCTGGTGGCGCAGCGGTTGAGCGCTGGGTTGTGAAGCTGCCCGCAGCCTCCGTGGCGCCGGTTCGATCCCCGGCTGCTCCCTGGCCACCGGAGGAGGGTCCCACATGGCGCGCAGACCTCTCCTGCCGCCCGCTGCTCCCCTCAGCAGTGTACTTCGGTCCTTCTGCCTGCTCTGCTCCTTGCTCTGGCTCTGGTGAATTCTCTCACCCTCCTGCGCTTCTGACTGTACCCAGTGCTTGTATAAACAAAGCAAACAAATAAATAAATAAATAACATGCCTCTATAAAAAAAATAAAAAAATAAAATAAAAAAATAAACAGAGTAGGTTCTCAACAATTATTTTTTGAATGAATAATGATTGCAATGGGTATGAGGACAATTTTTTGCTGGAATTTCCATCTTCCCAGACCCCCTCTGTGCTGCAATCACACTGATATCTCAATCTACCAAACATTACTGTTACTTCAACTAGCTCTTCTAATACCTTTAGTATTTCCCTTTCCCCCCTAAAGATATGTCAGTCTCCCTGGACTGACCTTCAAAGCTTTGCAATATCTGAATCCTCATCTGATTACTCATTTGTTCCTAAGGCGAGTCATCTGCTCTTAGCAACATTCTTCTTTGACCCTGCACAGATCAGGTGGTGTGATCCTGACTCAGCCTCTCCCCAAGCTGCTCCATGATGTGGAATATGGAATCCTCCCTACTAGCTGAAATTCTCTCCCCCCTGAATCTGACACCTCCTCTACCATTTCTGCCAGACATCTTTCCTTTATCTGAACTCCTACACATGCACCACTCATTTTTGCTTTGCACATGGATCAGTAGACTTATTTTCAGCATCTACTAAGCTCCAGGCACTAAGCTGGATGCCCAGGACTTGGATGGTAACAAGACTTATTTTTCTGTTCTCAGTGAGACCTGTAGAGGGAGTATATAGATTACTGAGTGTGATGAGACTTGAAGGGGGCTCTAATAAATGTCAGCATTGGGCATAAGAGAGCAAGTAATTGATTTTCAGGAACAATCTAAATGGAGGGGTATTTGAATTTTCTCTTGAAAAATAAGTAGCTGCTCATTTGAATTACACTGTGAGGATGGGGTTATGGGGTGTATATTCTAGACAAAAGGGAAACTAGAATAACAGGCAAAGACTACATGGTCTGGGCCTCCCAGGTGGCACAGTAGTTAAAGACAGCACTGTTGGGCCTCCCTGGTGGTACAAGGGGTTAGGATGCAACTGATGAAGCTATTCGCAGCCATTGCAGTATGAGTTCGCTCCCCAGCCAGGGAGTTCCCCTCATGGCGCAGCAGACCTCTCCTGACTCACCTGATTCTCCCCTCAGCAGTGTATTTCAGTCAATTTTCTTGTTCTGCTCCCCACTTTCTCTGGTGAATCCTCTCACCCCCTGCAACTCTGGCCTGTACCCCAGTTCTTGTATGCATAAATAAATAAATCTTTAAAAAAAAAAGACTAAGTGGTCTGACTTGTGGGGATGGGAGGATAAAAGAGGCAAGCAAGTTTTGATGAATAAAAAGGCTGGAGAAGTTCTTTTCACCTATATCTTAAGCAGCCTGTGGGCCATTCTGAAAAGTTTGGTTTTACTTTCTTTCTTTCTTTCTTTCTTTTTTTTTTTTTTAAACTACAGCATGTGGGTAGCTCCCTGGCCAGCCGGGATGGAACTCGTGCTGCAGAGGTTGCAGGACAGCTTCACAGTGCTGTGCTTAACATTTGAGCCACCAGGGAGGCCTGAGGCCCTTGGTTTGTACCTAAATGGCAAAAGGAAGAAACAGCACAAGTTTTGTTTTTTTTTTTTTAAATGAGCCACATGTTTAAATTTGAGTTTAAAGATAATCACATAATCATATTATTATTTAACTTGCAAATCTGGAGCCAGTGTCCTGATGTAAGAAAACTAGTTTTGAGAACAGTGATTTGCATATAATAGGTGATTAGCAAGGATACAATTTCTATTCATTCTACCGCCAATAAACATGGGTTTGGTAACCTTCAGTCAGCGACACGAAACAGAGAGGTATATGTATGTACTTATGTGTACACATATACTAAACACCAAACCACACGGAGTAGCTTTAAGCAAACCAAGCAAAAACACTAAGTGGGTGAATCACAGGCTATTACTTATAAGAGACTGAGCCTGCTTTGTAAAATTATTCCCCTAAATTCCATTTGAATAGGGAGTTCTGCTCTGCTCCTGATATTTGTTTACATATCATTACCTGATGAAGAGGTTGAATAGTTAAGGATGGAAAAATTTTATAATTGTCTCCAGCTAGGGATCAATCATAATAAAGTTAACACCTTTGAGATGAAAATGAAATGAGCAATTTCACAGGAGCTGACTTCAGGCAGGACTTTTCAAGAATGTATCCGTTATGGGAGTGTATTCTGCATAACAGAAGGAAGTTGTGATAACTCAATGTAAGAAAGGATTTATACAAAATGTAACAAAAATGCAACAATATATACAACTTAGAAACCGGTTTTACTCTGCTGCAAACAAATGGACAAGATATTGTACAATATTTGATAAAAAGTACAGCATAATACAAGTGCCACTAATAAAAGAAACTTAAAGATAAGACTTAAAAATGCTTATTTGTAATATATATGTACACACTGCAATAAAAAGCCACAATAAATACACGAATTTCCATGTCATCCATAATAAATACTGAAAATATAAATACAGAAGACTACAGCTATTATGAATAAATTATTACAACATAAGGTCCAGGTTAAGTTCTGTTGACTATTATTGTAGCTTATTTTATATACCCTTTGGCATCTTTGATGTTATAACTTACACATAAGAGAGTTCAATCTAGAAACTGACATACAACATGGCGTCTCAGTGAGTGGAGAGTGATTGTGTGTATGAATTGTAGTCTGATATTCTTCCCTTTCATCCTTTCTAAGTGATTAGATTGAACTTAACAGAAATAAAATATCTATTGAAACACTGTTGAGATTGTGTAAAAGTCATACCAAAAATCAAATAAAAGGAACTTATCACAATGTCAAAAAAAATTTACAGTGAGTTTCTCTCACCGTGTATTTGAATTACCTTTTATTTTACCAGCCTAAAATAAAGAAAAAACATAACCAAGCATCAAATGCTCTCGAATGACTTCCCTTGTGTAACGACCATTCCCAATGTCCGAAATGGCTCAACAAAGACTAAAGAATAACACCCAAGTCCTTTGGATCATTTGATCCACCATTACATTCAGTTCATAAGATTTCACCAGAATTTGCAAATATACCAAATTTCTATTGCAACTGGAAAGTGGAGACAGAGTTGATGTCTAAGACTATGATTGAGATACATATACTGCAAAAGGCGACATTTGTTTATGTAACCAATTATACAGATACATTTTAAATGGGGGAAATGTATTTTGATCAATGTCAAATGACCTTTTCCTATCAAATTTATATACCCTGTGACATTGAGGGAAACACATTGAAATAACAAAGTGCCATTTTCTGCATTAACAGGCATTAACCAGTACATATGTATTAATAGTTCTATCTTCAGAGGCTATTACACCAGAAATGCAATAAACTAAAATGAAAGCAGATCAACTTTACTAAGACACAATAAAGGCTGAGGTTCTTAAGAAGAGTTGTAATCTACAGGTTTTTAATTTTTAAAAACTATTTCTGTACTGTAAATGTCTAGCATTTATTTTACATCAAACACTTTTGAAACATGTTTCACAAACTACCCTCCATAAAGGTGCCTAGAATCAATTAAAACATGGGCCAAATTATTCAACACCCTTTATAAAAGCATTCAAAATCATTTTTTGAAAACAAAAAGGGTTCTTTCCCCTAGTGTTGTTTATGGGGAGCAACCACACTGGTGGGGCTGTCATTTCATAAGAGCATGTGGTTTGAGGAGAGAAACAGCTGTACTGTACGTAGATTGAAAAAAATCCCATGGAGGAAGGAAAGATTGATTTTGGGGGTGCTGCTCATCTTCCAGTTAGTTCTGATTTTAAGTTGGAAACAACACTGAATGAACAGAAATTGCTTGCAAAGTTGTGGGGCGTGGGGGAGTGGGGCAGGGAGGGGGTGCTTGGGTCAAGTGATGTGATCAGGAAAAAAAATCACCATCCTCCCTGTTTCCTCCCTTCATATTCAGGCCTTGTCAGGATGACAAATCTTTAAATCATTTTGCTGATCCCTGAGAAGGCAAGCAGCCATTGTTTAAATAAGATGGGGACAAAAGCTTGGATAAATGGTGGCTGAGTAATTCTCTAGAGTCATTTTATTCCACTTCAGACTCTCCACAACTAGTCATATCTTTTCCAGAAGGAGTGGAAAATTTGAAATTCTTATCTGTCACTTTAAGGTAAAGAAAGATTAATGAGAAGATACTTATTTAGAAGCAAGATAGAAAGACTCACTTTATGTAATTGTAACTTCTCAGAAAATTTGAGCAGTTTGAAAATCCATTTACTTGATCCTATCTCTGATGTTTGTCACTGAGGATCTGAAACGGTCATTTTTCCTGACATTGCCTTCTGACGGCACAGCAATCAGAAAATAAGAAATTAAAAGAAAAAAACTACAGCTGTATTTGTCAAAATATGTCACTGTACTGAGTATTGCCTCAGTACCCATATCTTTATTTTAAATAATCTAATTTCTTAGGAGACTTATGGAATCATCAAATGTATTAAGCATCAAAGGTAGGGGAAGCCCAACTTCCTCTGAGTCTCCCAGAACAATAGCCCAAATCACCACAACTGTTGCCAGGTGCCTTGTCCACAAAGACTGGCCAAGATATTTTCTTATGGTGAGAAAAACCTAAGAGAACTGGATTGTGTTGCCAAGGAAACTGCCTTCCCTAGAGATGTTCGGAATAGATGGGTGTCTATCCTGTCGGGCATGCTTGAATGACAGTCCTCCCTGGAGGTAGACGGATGAGCCACATGACCTCTGGAGATCACTTTTAGTCTCAGGACCATAAAATTTGAAGAATACAGAAGATTCTCAAACTTTCCATTATTCACACACAGTTGGGCCATTGTAAGTATCTTTGAAAAGATTAAACTATTCTGAGATACCCATTTGGCCTGACTAGTGCCTAATAAATCAAGATTCAGACAGCAATCTTTGGCAGTAGACACATTTGATTTTGGTACCAAAAAATGACTTTACCAACAATTAATATTTAAAATCAATCAAGATCAGATATCCTGTGATTATCATTAAACCATCCAAGGATCAAAACTAACTTAAAAAAAAAAAGAAAACTAACCTCAGGCAAATTATTTACTAAATCTAGATAGTTTTTTCTCTTTAGTGGAATTCAGATTTGGATTTTATTTCATTTTCTTCTTTTTTTTATATATAAATAAAAGCTCAAAACAGCATAGACTGCAGAAGTTTTAAAAATGATTGGTTTTCTTTATGGCCAGTGCAAAAGTTTGGTGGCCAATAAAGGAAGGAGAAGCAAACAAAATTGAGTAAATTATGCTACAAAGCTAGAAATTTCAATCTCATTTTCAATAGATTCCCTTTGTAGAGACAATAGCGAAAGACTATTAGGTCACACTCCTAACAGGAGAATTTCTGGTCTTCCCCAGCAAGGCAGCAGGACATGGTAAAGATTTCTGGTGATAGAAACTTCTAGATAATTTTTAAAGAGAGATTTTCTAAATCAATTTCCTTTCAGTAACTCATTAATAGGTAACCATTAAAACACTTCCAAGCCAGATAAAAATATTAGGAAGAAGCCAAAAGATAAAAGAAAGGGATACCTAACAATGAAGCTATTCCAAAATTATAACTAAAATGAATTAGGTAACATAAATTAACTTAGACAAAGGCAAGGCTAATTTATACCATAATATTTTCCTATTCTAAATCCTTCTAATCTATATACATTATCTTAAAAATAGTTAAATGACCTCACATGTTACTAAAATGAGTTATTGAACTGACTGGACCATCACCATGGAATTGAATACCACAAAGAAAGGAATGACATCATTAACATGTTGAATACAAATACTGTGCAAAAGAAATTCTATCATATTCCTTTGAAACTTTAATCCTGCCAAAAACTTCCATCGGATGAAATAAAATGACACTAAAGTTGGCTTTTCTTGAATTAAAAAAGCAAGTGTAAATTATCAAATAAAAATCAATTACCTTGTAGTGATGTATTTATCATAAATGAAAGTAGTTAACAATGTGACCTAAATCTTTGAATTTACTTCATTTTTCCATGAATGGAACAATTACTTGTATTTACTAAAATTCTGGGCTATATATTTAGATTACAAAAATTGCATATAAAAAATGAACTGGTTTAGGCTTTGAATCTGCTTTTATACACCTTTCTGTTTCCTATCAGGTCATTCTGTCTAAATCACTAGTCAGGATACGAAACCAAAGACATACCATCTACTATCCAGACAACACGTAGTTAGACTAACTGCAGAACTGGTCACCAGATAAAATACAGGTCATATCTGGCTTTTGGGCTAGGAGGGGATCTCACGGTCTAGCTTGACTGCCATGAGAAGAATTGATGTAAAATTTAGAAGATATAAAACTTAGAAGTGACTTTTAAAGCATCACACTGATTACAGATTTGGCAAGTAAAACAGTAAAGAACCCTTTTATTCCCATATTCATTACTCTTGACAATAATCAGTCCTGTTAATATAAAATGTATTTAAAACTTAGTTTCTTTAGTATGTTGTAACTCTGTTTTTCCTTTTTAAAGCATCAAATTATTTTTAGACAGTAAATTGTAATTGATGTGGATGGTGGACAGCAGATGTGAGAACCAACTAGGCCCGAATGTCATCATAACATCCACACTGTAACCTTCAAGTTTTGGAATATTTGTGACTTATTTCTGCAGTATAATAAAATTTTAGTTTTTCAGCTCTGTTGAAATATTAGGGCTCTTAGGAGACACGACTATGTATTAAGCTTATATTCCATGCTCACCCCACCCTGACTCTTCCGTAATTCTACTGAGTTTCTGAATTGCTGTTATTCAGTTAAATTAAGTCAATTACATTCTTTAGTGCTACAGAAAAACATTTGATGAGCTGTGCTATTTGTGCAAAGCTGTGTGTGGCATTTGGCTTAGGCATTCAAGTTACTGGAGCACACGCTAGCAGACCATAGAAAGAGTAATGTGATCAATAGTCTCAAATCTGTTAAAACCAAGAATAATTAAGGCTTTAAATTTTTGGTGTTGGTCATGGTAAGGATACAACAGATAATTTGTTTCAAATTATGGTCAAGTCTGGCCTTTGAAAGCATGAAGGGGCTTCCATTTAAGGTTAGCATTTTAAAGAATCACTTTAACCATGGCACCCTAAATTCTCTGAGAGAAAGAGGAGCAGAGGCCATTTTAAAGAGAAAGATTAAGTCATATTTGAAGAAATGGAAGACCGTGGCATATTTTAATAAGGCAGTCTCGGATTGACTTCTGAGGATGTTCATTTTCTACCTGCTAATTTGATGGTTTGTAACCCCAGTTAAAAGTTTGGGTGTGGGGAGGTGATGGATGTACTTTTTTCTCCCTGTTGCAAGGTGAAGCCTTTGGAACTTGGAAGTAGGGTTTTGCTATCTGATAGGCTGTGTATAAATAGAAGAGTGATTGTGTTTCACATTGTTGTTTCAAAGGTTTCCTGAACAATTTCCCAAGTTATGTGTGAGTCAAACCCGCCTTTGAAACTGTCTGGTAGGAGTTTGCTGGTATAAATTTAGCATCATTTGTATAGGTCTAACACGGAAGGAGCAATTAGCGGAAACTATTTTATTTGATAAATTCTAGCTGAGTCCAGATTTAAGCTATAAATTTTAGTTAAGGGGAAAGGGAAGAAGGAAGACACAGTGAATTCCATTAATTTAGGAAAAATTATCCTTTTAGACGCAGTTTACATATATAATTAGATGATAATTGATGTCACTTTTTCTAATATCTCTTTATAAAATCACATATTAAAATGGTGGTTTGATTATTTCATGCCACTTCATCACCATCCCTTATAATTTGTAGTTTCCCCTCTTTTTACCAACTACAATGATTCCTTTAATCTAATAGGTGTTCAATAAATATTTCTTGAAAGAATTAATAGTTGATGAATTTTAACTAGTAACACCAAAGGGTTATAAACTTGCACCACAATATCAGAAGCTTAAAGTACAAGTGATATATCAATTTATAGGAAATGAATGATATATTTTTCTGCTTAATGGTAACAAAACCAGAATTTTGTCTACAAGTCATGTGAATATTGAATATAGAATTTTCAAGGACATAATCACTTAATATCATCTCTCTTGCTTTCTTGATTAATTTGTGACCAGTGTATCTGTAATTTATTGTTTTATTTTGGGAGGGGGTATTGTTGGTTCATGTAAGATTATTAAGATTTTATCACTCTGATAAATATTAACTTCATGTTTTGTCTGACACACTGCGAAAAATAGTTTCATCACGATTAAAGATTGGCTTTCAAAAGTATAATATTCAATTAACCAAAAGACATGAGACAATTGAATTTTACTTATGTCTTAATAATCAATGATCAAGAGATGGAGGAAAACAACTTAAGTAAATCTCTTTCATTGACTTCTTTCTCCCAAAGGAAACTAGAATACAAAGGAGATGCAAGCTGCTTTAGTCACTTGACTTGCAAATCAATTTGGCCTGGATTATAACTGGGAATTAAGCCCCAATAAAAGGTATTGGGCCAGTGCTAAAACAACAGGGACCAGAGCATGAAACTTTGCCATTGACAGTGAATGACTAAAAGGCTGTGTGTCAAGAAAGACTAATTTGGTCAGATATACTATGGGGGCAATACAACAGCTGCAGGTCAGGTTATTGTGTCTTGGCATAAAGACCTTAAGTATCCCAACTGGCTGCATCGAGATTGATCCCCATTTTTAAGAAGCTTAGAAAAACTGTAATGCTTTCCTGGCATGTGGGCAGATTTTGTTGAATAGAAAGGGCTATTAATGGGGAAAAAGTCAGATGGAACACTATGCTCGCTTTCTGGGAAAGAAAGTAACAGTGAAATGATCCCATCAGTATTATTTGCAAATTTAACCCAATATAGCTTTAAAAATGATCCTGTTTTCTAGACCACATTTTTAGACTATAAAACCCAACCAGATTCTTGTGTAAGGAAAATTCAGTATTCCTTACTGGCCATTGCCTAAAATCTGTCACTGTCCAGTGTATGGTATACATCTTTCTAATGTATGGTTACATGGGAGTGTCTTAATAGGTAGTGTCTTCATGCAATTTGTGGGAGATGTTTAGGGGTTAGGTTATGTATATGAAAATTTGGAAAGGAAGCTGTCATTGTTGGAAGGTTAATTATTCTGTGCCTCAGTGACCTTCAACTCCATTTGGATAGGGAACAAAAAGCTCTGTTTTCTTGTTTGCCTATATCTAAGTTAAGCATCTTTTGGAAATGAAACTACAAAACGGACCAGCCAAATGTAAACAAGTGTCAAACCTTCTTACGAAAATAAAGCTGAACTAAATTAAATACCTATCTTTTCTGAAACTGACCACCATTCTAGCCTTCAACTCTGTCCCAGCCAAAATCTTCTCTTTCCCACTCTGCCAAACTCTGTGTTCCAAGAATAAATTCCAAGTGCTTTATACATAGATATTTCAAGGTTTGTAATGGACCAGTTAATACGGAACACACGATTCTTTCACATGCTTGAATAAAAGAACAACAGCCTCTTTGTCATTTTTCTCTTTGGGCTGGTGCTCTATAGATTGTATTGGTGGGGGAAAAAATCAGAGATCAAGCACTAAAAACTGTAACTTTGGAGACAGCATGGCATATACTACTGAGATTTGAGTAAAACTCCAGTCTGATCACCCCAAAGGGGTTAACCTTCAAAAGGGATACTCCTATCCCCATTACTGTGACCTCCATAAGGATAAACCCAAAATTTCCTTCACATTAATGGTTATAAATTTGGCCCATTTTTAGGGTAGAGAACAGGCAGGAACCAACTGCATGGTGGAAGATCTGCCAGGTAAACATGTTTTCCTCACATCAAGTTTTAGTAGAAACTTTTCCATTGGAGGACTCCCTCTAAACATTTTAAAGTTCAATTAAAAAAATAGTACTTTTTAAAGAATTGAGATCTACAATGTATTTATAGCTGTACTTCTAAACATCCAAGTCTAAAAGACATTGAAAATTAAGCAATGGGGCCTCTCTGGTGGAGCAGGGGGTTGAGACACACAGCACTATGAGGCTATCTGAAGCCACTGAGGCATGAGTTCGATCCCTGGCCAGGGAGGTGACCCACATGGTGCAGCAGACTTCTGCCTCGCCTGTTGCTCTGCTCCGCAGTGTAATCAGTAGATCTGCCTGTTCTGCTGTCTCTGGTGAATCCTCTCACCCCCTGCATCTCTGGCCTGTACCCCAGCTCTTGTATGCATAAATAAATAAATCTTAAAAAAAAAAGTTAAGCAGTGATGCAGTCGTTGACTAGCAAGGCATGTCCACATTTCAAAGAGGCATAAAATGTGAAGTGACATAACAATAGAAAGTTAAAAATGTGAAACTGATTTAGCATAGTCATATTGCATTAAAAAAAAGGTAGAACACACTAGTTACCTAAATTAATTTACAAGAAAACCTAAATTTTAGAAGTCCTCCGATGAACCAAGTGCAGATAATCTAAAGGGGGGGAGTGCATGGTTTATTTCTATCTGTTCCCTTTCACTAAGAGAACGTGAGGTAATTAGAAAGTGTTCAATGCATTCTGGACTGTTCTGCTAATTGTCTGAGGCAAGAGAAATCAAAATGCTTCAGAAAAGTAAGGCCTTAGTTGAGTATTTGGGTAGAGGCCCCCCCCCCCTTCAATCAGTTAGTCACTACCTGGAAATCTCATTATCACTCATTTTGAAGAGATGGATTGATTACGCTGTAGAAAAGGCTGGTTGCTGAGGATGTGTCTTTTCCATGTTTCCTCAGCCTCCTCTGCTTTTACCGAGTTAGGTCTTCAGAGTGGTGAAGGAAAAGAGGTCACTTTTCCTTCATAAAGTATCATTGGATGATTCCTCTATATTAATTATGTGAACCTTATAATAGTTACAGATTTTAAAAAATTTTATTTTCATCTCAAAGAGTTCTCAGTCCCCAACCCTCACAAGGTACCATGAAGGGGCACTAAAGTGCATTTTGATATAGGGGAGTAGAGTTTAAAGGTGCTGTCCAAGCTAAGAACCAAGATGATGCTGTTTAAAAAAGAAAGGCAATTCCTTCTACCTCCATCTCTGGAGTCAACTGAGGGAGGGCAATGAACTAACCCCTCACCGGAGGATTGTCCTAACTCTTCACTTTAGAGAAAACTGTGGAAGGACCTGCACATAGAGACTCATTTATTTGTCCAAAATAGCAAAAATAGGCCTATTTCATCCTTAAGAAAGTATTTGCAAATCTCATCAGTCATGATCATAAAAATGTGAATGGATTCCAGATGCAATCCGTGTGGGCATGCTCGGTGGTACTAACTATGCATCTTCAGCTTAAAAGAACATGCTGCTGTTCATTTTCATCAAAACATGACTTCTAACTACCATAAATAAAATACACATGGAACGATTAAATCTTTTTCTTACAATAATTACTTTTACATTAAAAAGTCACCATCATCTTCAGATATATCGAAAATTAGGACTCTAAATCTTAGTATTTCCCAGTTTTAGATAACAATCTTGCACAGGCCCGAAAATCCAAAACTTGGAGCTCTGATTTACACAGCTTGGCAGGTTTCACACAGTTTCACAGGTAGGCAACTGTGAGATATGCTTTTTTAAAATTAGCATTTTCTATCAAAACAGTCTGAAATCTTTTAAAATCCTCATGGAGACTGTATTTGTGCAATGCCACAGTCACATAGTTAGAAAGGAGAAAACAAAATACAGTCTGGAAGATTCACCACAGTCGAAGTTTTCTTGGTCCTCAGTTTAAACAATGATGGGCCCAGGAAAAGCAATTAAATACAGTGCTTTAAATAGGAGGAGATCTGGTCTGAGAATAACTTAAGCTATTAAACAGGCACAGTCTCAACCACGGGCGACTTGATGCACTCCTCGTGCAATCTGCTCTTTTCTGCAAGACTCAAAGAATTTTCAGGAGGATGCTCTGAGATGCGACTGTCACCATTCAATGTAGAGACAAACCCATCCTGGGAGGGACCTTTCAAGTAGGAATGAAATTCCACTTGAGGATGACTGGACCTATGTTCCGCATATAAACTATTGCAGGGCACACCGCTGTCATTTTCGGAGGAGGAGCAGCAAACGATGACGGAGGGGTTGGCAGTGGGGTAGTGGGACGCGCTGTAGGCCTCCTCTGCTTGTCGGGCGTAGTCCACGAATTGTTCTGGGGTCATGGTGTAAGGCACCAGCGAGAGGGTACCATTTTTGACAGTATCTCTTTCAGAATAGTTCTCTGAGATCTGATTAGGAGTTCCTGGAATGTGGCTATCTATTTGGTAATACAGAGTTGAAGTGTTGGCATAAAAAGAAGCATTTTTTGCGTGGCTTTCATGAACAGCGCTGCCATCAGAATAACACAGGACAGAGGGAAGAGGGACAACTTCGGCATGGGTGCCCAAACCTTCCACGAAGCTGTCCCCTTTCTCTTCTTCCTCTTCTTCCTCCTCCTCCTCCTCTTCCTCCTCCTCCTCCTCCTCTGACTCACTAGGCGCCAAGCTTTGCGTGCTAGAATCAGTGACTCCGCTGCAGAAGCTGCTCCCGTCCTCCTCTTCCTCCTCCTCCTCCTCCTCCCCTTGACAATCTAAGTCCTCGGCGGACTGCAGGTGCAGCACTGCAGCCTGCGGTTCAGTTTCAATCTCAAAATTGTCTGCAATGGAATATTCGACAGAGTGAGCAACAGGGCCCATAGAACTACTGTGAGCACTTATCTCACTGTGGCAGCCGTTCAGAGTGGGGATTTGCTGCTCTCGATTTTTCTCCAGTTCAAGTTTCATTATTGTGTGCAAAAAGTGAGTCCGGACACGGATAGGATTAAATTCAATTCTACCTGCTGTGTTACTACAGCCTTCTTTAGTGCAGCCACATGGGAAAGACATTCGATCCACCTTGGAAGGAAGAACACAGATTAGCCCCATAGAACTCTTACAAACGAAATAAAAACCCAATACCTTTTGGCAACCCCTTTGACTCCGGATTACTTAATTCTACTTATTCCAGAACAAAACTACAAATAGCAATGATAAAAGGGAAATAAAGGCTGAAAAATGAGTTAATCTAGTTTTAAAACCGATATTCAGTGAAAAAAGTTATTGTTATAGGTGTGTATTTTCATCTCATTTCTATTGTGCTTTACTCTTCTCCATTCTTCCTTCCCAGCTTCTCTCCACCCCGTGATTTTTGCTCCCATTTTTTTCAATGCTTCTATGTTTTCCCTAAATGACTTATTCTTCTGCTATATACCAGTTCACGAGCCCAATTTTAAACAAACTTACTGCCCTTATCCCCATCTGCTCTTTTTAATCTAAATTATAGGACATTCTCCATGCCAGACATGCCTCTTTTCTTTGCTATTATAAACTGAACTTCTCTGCCTTAGGCGTCTAGACTGACACCCTATATTAGTATGCAGTCTGATAACTCACTCCATTGGTTTGAGTCCTCATTTTTTTTGATCCACGGCACCTGCGTATGTGTGAGCTGTTGCAATGGGTATGTACATTCATGACTGATGGTGGACTTGTGGATTTAGACCCGAGCTTCCCTGCACCTTCCCCACTCCATTAGACTAGAAGTTTCTTCAGGGAAGGGAATGTTCATTTACTCAATATCCCAGAACTATTTGAGTGATTGGAATCTGCATAAAGTAATTGGGTTCAGTGAGTATTACTGGACTGGGCTCTTTACTTAGGTGTTAGGTGGAATTTCTCAAAGATATTTGCTAATTGTCTCAAATCTGACAATTAACCTTTATGCTGACCAGAGAATAGGCAGCCAGAAAAACTTTGCCTAGCTTGCCACCTGATCCAAGCTCAGAGAATTCCTTGTGGCTATTAAGGAGACAGACTTTAGCACTGTCATCATGGCCCCAATAAAAAGTAGTAGCACATGCGGGAGCCATGTTAGTCATGAATTCTTTTTCTGGGAATCTACTTTATGCAACTGATCAGCTAATGAGAACTGATCTTTCCTTTTTCCTGCCCAAATGACTGTTGTGCTCATTGAAAAAGCCACATTTGCTCATAAAACAAAGACACCTAACTAATTATGGGACAGTGAAGATATTACAGACAAATAGGGAACTGAGAACCATCTAGTCTAGGAGTTGGCAAACTTATTTTTGTAAAGGGCCAAAGAGTAAATATTTTAGGCTATGTAGGTCATCAGTCACTGTGGCAACTATTCAGTTCTACTGTAGAAGCATGAAAAGCAATCACAGACAATATGAGAGCAAACAACAAGCAAACAAACATGACTGTGAGTCAATGAAACTTTATTTACAAAAACAGGTGACAGGCTGGAGTGACCTGTAAAGTATAGTTTGCCAACTACTCATCTAGTCCAGTTCCTTCATTTTAGAGATAGAGAAACTTTGAGTACAGAAAGTTTATATGCTTTGCCAAATTTACAAAGATGATAAAAAGCAGAACCAGGAGTTAAGTCCTGTCTAGCAATTTTCCACCAGTCCAGGACACCTCATCCTTTCGTACTCCATGGATGGATGGATGGATGGATGGATGGATGGATGGGAAGATACACACTCAAATGTTAGGGATGTCATGATCTTGAATGCTTATAAAGAAGTCAAAATAAGCAAATATAATGAATGAATCCAAGAGGAAATGATTTTGGAAGACTCAATTTTAAGTTGGGTTACCTTTCACATTATATTTATATGTATAAATATATCATGGATACCTATAAGCGTTCTTTAATTAGTATCTCTCTTTTCTTGAATCTTGTGTCTTACCTAGCTCCAGCGATTTCCTTGACACATGGGAAAACATTCCTATATGTGATGTCACTATCTCTGTGGGAAATGGTGTATGTCTTGCTTCTGGAGTCCCTAAAATCCAAATCCTTACCTGACATTTAATGCCTGCCAGGCTGCAGGTACACGTTTCTGGATCACAGAACACTCGGCAGTCACAGCCACAGTCCTCTCGAGACAGGCGGATGGCTCGCAGTTCATGCTTTTCCTCTACATCAATCTTTTTCACACCCGAAGCCCGCAGCAATGCTCTCCGTTTTTTTGTGGGCAGGGGTTGTAGAAAGAAGTACTCATCTACCTCTGTGTTGTCTAAGTCAATATCATCATCAGAGATGTCATCTACTGTAAGAGTGCTAGCTTCTTCAGATTCCACAGTGCCATTTTTAGTCATCTAAAAATACAAAGCAGAAGACTCAGGAGGGCAGGGTCTAAAATCTCTACTTTTACACTTGGTAAGAATGAAGTCATTGTATAATAACAGTTCATATAATCAATAGGTGTTTGTGAGTTAAATCATTTCCTTTTATTTTTCTCCTTAAGAAGTCATGGGGAGGAAAATGAAGCCAATAGAAATGATAGGCTTTTAAATGTACTGGTTACAGAAGACTATTAATTGAAACTCTTAACCTCCTAATGTTTGGAGCTACAGTTAGAGCTTTTAGCCTGTGTAATGTGGAAAAGATCAAAGATTATATATGCCCATCAATGAGATCTATTTTTAGACTTGGTTTGTGTTGGCCAGCTCTGATGATGGAATAAATGCGTCCTTGTTCAGGGGTGACAGTACCCCAGTGGAAATCACTGCCACCTAAATCAGCAAATGCCTTGTCCTAGAAATAATGACTCTGTCTTTTGGGCTCTAGCAAAACTCTGCACTAGGAAATAAAGTTGTGCTGCACTGGGCTATTGGGATTACATACACATGGTCACCCCACAGAATACTTAAGAGTAAGAGCTTGATATGAAGTAATCAGTCAGGTCAGTGTGCTCTCTTAAGACAGGAGCAGAGGGTGGTGCAGGCAGTTCTCACCCAAAGGCAACTCAACAATAAACACAACACTCAAAGGAGTCCACAGGAATCTTGCCCAAGGCAATACCTTCTGATTGTGCCTCATATACCCACAACTACTTTGCTACCATTTATATTTCTTTCCTAAATTAATTTCATTTGTCAGTAAACCCTGAAACTTTATTTCACTTTTTATTGTATCACCACATATTATGGTTCCTTTACTGAAAAAGTATTAGAGACATTTTCTCCTTATATAAGCCAGAATTATATACTGAGAAGGAATAAATGCAGAAACTGTGCAGTACTCAAGGAAATCCTAAATAGAAAAGAAATTAATAAGAACAAAATGTCTTTATTTATTTAATTTTAAAATTTGTTACTTAAGAACCTCATTAATTGTAATTATTGCCATGCTTTCTAATCTTAACAATAATTCCATCATTACAGAGTTAAAATACTCTGGTGACATTAGACACCATTCTCTCGTGCTTATTGGAAAAAGTTCAACACTTAGATAAGAATATTTATTATTGGCCAAAAATCCCAAACTAGACATTGCTGAACATAGTGAAAAACAAACCGAAGCCCAGTCTTAACTTCAGGAAGAAACAACACATTAGCAATTGTCTATTAAAATATGTTACCAGGCTTCCTGAGAAGTGTTTTCAAAATCTACTACCTTATTTATTTTAGATATTTTCAGAGCTTGAATCTGTGATTTTACAAAGATAAACATTCCCCTTACAGAGTTTTGTTTCTTGGTGTGATCTGCATTTTTTTTCCTTCCTTAGCATTTCCTCACATATATATTGGTTAAGATGTTTTTATTTTTCTGTGATGTCCACTATTAGAATGCTAATTTGTTTGGTTGCTGTTTTCATTTTTGTTGACTCATTTACTTAACAGAACCATCTTTCTAACTAAAAAGATCTGATTTTCTAAAGGATTCAAGTATATAATTGCCAAAAACGTACTCAATCCTCTGTGACAGATAAAGCTGCATTAGCTGTCGGAGAGTTACCTCTTATTTTGTCACCTTTGTGGCATTTAGATTTGTCTTCAGAAATTCTTGCTTTGCCTGTGTGAGTCTTATCAAGCTTCTGACTACACAGCACACGTGAAATGCCTTGGATTTGGCTAGTGCCACTCATTTCAATACTTCCTTCTACTTATTCTTCATGTTCTTTATTTTTTTTCTTCATGTTCTTTAATATTTACACTCCTTTGTGTTTACTGATAACATAAGAATGACAATAAATTCCCTTTTATTTCAACAGGCTTTGATTTTAAAAAAGAGTTGCTACCATAACAATATATTTAATCTAAAGGTTAACAAAAAATAAGATTTGAACAAATATTTAAAAACAAGAATTTTTTAAGGACAGCACAAGTAACCAAATGACACCTAAGAACCAGTAAAACAAACAAACCTGGAACTCAAAACACTATAGAGGATGCCTGTTACAAATATAAGTGACCTTAGATATAAAATCTGCATATCGTTTACATGCTTTAATTGTAATGAAAATTTTATTTCAAAATAAAAACTCAATAAAAATCTAAAATTCCTTCACACAGAGCTATACACTATTTTCACATTTGTTCAAGAACCCACAGGAACCCTAAACTTGATTTTAAAAAAATCTCACTTTGACATTGAAACCATCTGGCAAGGTTTTCTCCTCATTACTCTTAAGTCATTTCTGCCATTTCTAATGAAGATAGGAAATATTTTAGTTTCTGGCTTACCTTCCCCTCCTCACAGATTATGGTTTGGTATATTGCCATTGAGAGAGATTATTCTCTGCTCTCCACCTCAGAGGCCAGTCTACGCCCACCTGTTCTCTAAACGTGCTGAGTTTAATGTTCTTTAAGTTCAGAGTATTACATAGTTTAGCTTCAAATGCATTTTGTCATATTAGCACAATAGGGTGGAGAGTCAAAGAGTTTCTGACTTCTGTCTGCAACGCACATCCCTCATACACCCAAAGTGCAAAGAAACCCAGGAGTCTTGCGAGATTGCCTCAACTACTTTTGCAAACTCATATACTCCATAACCCACTTCTCACAAGAGAATTCATTTTGTACAACACTTTTTTCTCTTGACATGAATGTTACCTTTAAATGTCCTTTCCCCATCTCCCCATCTCAAAATAGAATCACTGAATTTTCAGACTTTAGTTCATCAGATGCTCCCTCCTTACACAAAGCTTCAGTGAGGCTCAGATTAGTTGTGACCTTTCCAAGATAAGCTTATAAACCTAAATTCTCTTCCCCCTATTTTATTTTATTTATTTCATTTTTTTAAAGATTGATTGACTGACTGATTGATTGATTGATTTATACATACAAGCACTGGGTACAGTCAGAAGCGCAGGAGGGTGAGAGAATTCACCAGAGCCAGAGCAGGGAGCAGAGCAGGCAGAAGGACCGAAGTACACTGCTGAGGGGAGCAGCGGGTGGCAGGAGAGGTCTGCGCGCCATGTGGGACCCTCCTCCGGTGGCCGGGGAGCCGCCGGGGATCGAACCGGCATTGCAGAGGCTGCGGGCAGCTTCGCAACCCAGTGCTCAACCGCTGCGCCACTGGGGAGGCCCTCTCTTCCCCCTATTTTAATATGCTTTTCTGTATCTCACAGATAGATTCCAAGGTTCTGATGATACCTAATGCAAGTGCTGGGAATTAATGCTATTAACATGGAATTAAATTCAATGTATCTCAAAAACTATTCTGTTTATAAATTAAATAACCAGCACATTGAAAGGGATACTGTCTTTGCACTGGTATACTCTCAGTGTTGTGAGAGGGTCAGGAGACAAAAGAGCAGTACGAGCTTCCTTGAGTCAGCTTATTCTGAAATGAAAACTATTACTCAGACACAAAGAACAGGAACTCAGAAAAGAAAAGAACAGGAAGCAAACTGAAGACACAATATCCTTGCCAGTCAATTTCTTATAGACACCTATTTCGTGGGCATGTGGAGGTGGCCTTTATAATGGAGATACCAGTAGAAGAAGATAGTTCAAATGATTGCTTTCACAGTTGAGCCAATGTGCTACTCTTGATTTCCTCAGCCAACTTTTAACTCTGACCTTGGCCTGCATTTAGTTTGCTAATTTTATAATAACATATTAGTTTTGGTGATGGGTTTCATGTATCTCTGTCATCATAATATGAACACAATGAGAGCAGAACTACCTTGCTCACCATTGTATCCCTAGCATTATGTTAAATGCAGTCCCATAGTAACTGATTAATTAATCTTTCTTCAGTGAATGAATATTCTTAATCATTATGCTATACTGCCAACCCCTATACTGACACCTGCATTTTTTTGCAGGTTGTAAAGAGGTATGATAGCCTGACATCCAAGGAACTTTTAATTCTCTGGAGAGATGACTATATAATAAATATGTAGTGTGATTAGTGTAACATAATATATGTGCAAATTACAGAAGTAGCATGAAGAAAATGATAGACAATTAAAATGGAAGGTTAGACATAAAAATACAAAGGAGAATTGTTTAGTTTCTATTCAGACTCTGTAGTCTATCTACAATTCACACATTTTATGCATTCCTTATTCTCCCAACATTGTTTCTTTAAGTAGTAGTAAGTAAGCCAAATGAATGAATGCATAAGCCAAGTGAACCCAGAGGTGTGCTGGGAAGTATTTAACCACTGACTTTCTGGGGAAAAAAAAAAAGTTCAAATTTGGGATGTTCGTCAAGTCAAGTGCGGTATATACTTTCATTGTGGATAATTTCATTAAGTAGAAATGTACATAATCTATTTCAGTGACCAACCATAGTGAGTTGGATCTAGCAGATCACTGGGTACACACCAAATTTTAATCAGGAGTATCAGTACAGCTGTCTTCTCCTTAACTAGAAGGCCAGTATTAATTGCACAGGAAGAATGTAAAGATTTGATTACATATGCTTTATTGCTCCACTTAAGTGAAAATACTGGCAATATTTTAAAAGACCATATTCTTAAATGTATTGCATTTGCCAGATGCTAAAACCAAGTCTCAGTTTCTATCATTTTATTAGGTGTATTTTTTTTGTACTTGTTAAAATATGTTTTATGGTAAGTATTTGGATATTAAGGTTTTCCATTTGGTGTTGCAGCATGTTTGCATTTAGGGATGTATTCTGGAAGCAAAGGCAATAGTATGCTCTTAAATAATTGATACAGTCTCTAACAGAGGTAAGGGGTAAGCAGAGTTTAGAAATTTTTCTTAAAGATTGATCATTAAAGTAAGACCCACCATCAGGCAACTCTTTTTTATGAAGAAAGAGCAAACAACCAAGCATTAGTTCATGAATACATGACTGGGAAATTGAAAAAAGGTTATAGCCCTGAAAAGTCATTGAAAATGGTACTAGAGAGGAGGTAGCCTTGATTTTGGAAAGAGGAAGAAGATGGTTGAAGAAGTATGGTTAGGCCTCCCCGGTGGTGCAAGGGGTTGTCTCCTTACTATGAAACTATTGGCAGTCACTGCAGCATGAGTTCGATCTCTGGCAATGAAACTAACCACAAGGTGCAGGAGACCTCCCCTGTCTCACCTACTGCTCCCTTCAGCAGCGTATTTCAATAATCTGTTCTGTTTCCCGCTCTGTCTCTGGTGAATTCTCTATCCACCGCCCACCCCAAAGTCTGGCTTACACCCCACCTCTTGTATTCATAAATAAAAAAAAAATCTTTAAAAAACAAAAAAGAAGTACAGTTGATAAAACATTGAGGAAGAGAGGCCAGACAAAGCTAAATTAAGTTGGTAGAATCCATTAAGATAAAACCCAGAGGCGAATGGAATGCCAGGGCTCTTTGAAACATACAAATGGCTGCCTCATGCGTTTTACAGATACATATGAAATGGGAATAGAGGCTAATATAATTGTTCAACAATGTGCTACAGATGATGAAATCCAGCACTTAATTTGGAAAAATGTATAGTATTAAGATGACTGCATTGATTACAGCTAAGAGTATGACATATTTGAACGGATTTGACAGAGGAAAAGACTGTGCTCTGTGATTTAGAAATCTAAAGCTGGTTGTTTCTTGTAGGAACATGCATTTAATTCTATCAGTTTTCTCTTCTAATTGTTTTAAAACACTATTTGGAATAACAAAATCATCAATAAAAAAGACACGCTTGAATGCCCCAGACAGCATTGGATTTGTTCTACAATTTAATTGTATATATTTCTCAATATATCTAATTCATAACTTCTTTGAAAATAATTACTAAAGAAGAAGTAATTTTATCATGAAAAAGTAAATTTCTATTCTTATTTTGATTCCAAAATATTTGTTATAAGGAAATGTCAAGAAGAGTATATATTTCTTTTTATAATACTTCATTAGTAAGGCCTCATTGGAGGAGGTGCCATGGTATAAATGGGTTCTCTTTGAAACCCAGAGAAACATACTGGAAAGACATGGAGGCACACTGAAAAGAGAAACTTCTCCATACTGTTCTGGGCCTCTTGGTTTTCAAAGAAGTAGTACAGAAACTACCAGCTCCAAGTCCAATGAATTTCTGGTGTTTTATCTGGTCTCCATTATAAGGATCTGGGAGGTGTTTGATGATGAAGTATTTGGAAACAGTTTTGTCAAACATTGCTTTTTCTCTACTTACTTAATAAGCAGTTAACTGGTACTCACAGAGAACCAGCTCCAGGAAAAACCAAAGTGGGCACCCTCACTAGCAATCCTTGCTTTTCTCTTTGGACCCCTAGTTGTGCCAGTGTCCTTACTGCCCCCCAGCAAAAATAACAGATTTAATTTACCTACATTTATCTTGTTACTTACCTCAGACGTATTTGTATTTCAAAACAATTGTTATATTAAAAGTAAAATTTCAAGTATCAGAATGAAATTTTTTGATAATACTTTTAGCTAGCTAATTTTGGATTTTATTTAGCTAAATCTTAGACAAATATCACCAATGATATTTTTTTAAAAATCAAAAAGAATTACAATTACAGTATACAAGTTTCCCTCCATTAGTTCACACCATATTTTTAGCAAACTGGTCCACAGTGCTGTGGTCTTTCATTATTATCATGTGACTCATGCTTCTGAGTTTCTGAACACTTCCAGTACAGTGCAGTGAAGATCAGTCAACCTTAGTTAGAAGCCCATTATCATTTTGCTTGGTATTCATTCGTAAGGAGCAATGCCCTTTATTTATATCTTCACCGAAAGGGAAAGCTGCATGTTTTCACATATCAATGATAAACCAAGACATGTCACCCCCTCAGATGATTGCCTGGCCCACTCCCAACACTAGACACAATGGGAAAAAATGAATCAATAATGGAGTACTCATTTTGCTGCTTCTTGTTGTCTTCAGCTTAGTTTTAAAAAGCATAGAAGTAGCTGAATACAAATTATAATATCAGAATTTATCATCGCCTGACATGGAGGAAGGTTCCTGCAGATGTGTGGCTTCCCCTAACATTCACTAGGTGCACAATGTGCCTCAAAGTTCACCACCATAAATCTCCTAGTTTTCAGAATTATCATCTCCCAGCTGTTAAAAACTGCCACACAATATCAACCCACACCCTATAGGTACTGAGATTGTCTTTCCCAGGCCTATTGGGGGTAATCCATTAACTTAAGAATAGGAAGTAACAAGATAATATAACCAGTTTTCTTTTGATGAGCCAGTTATTTAACATCTCAGTGATTCTTTGCTTTCAGTTGTACACATGGCCTCATAATTTACCTATCCCACTGGGTTTTTGTGAAGATTAAATAATGTTTATAAAATGCCTAGCAAATTAGAGTCACTTAATGAATGGCAGCTATTATTATTATTCTACCAATGTTTGAGTTTGGAAATGACCTCACTCTTTGGTTAGGGGGTAAAGTTGGTTTGCAGTGGGTTAGAAAGGCAAAGAGGAGGTTTCAGCACCAAAACTGAGAATTATTATCAAATTAAGCTATATGGATAACGATCATGAAAAGCAAAAACAATACTAGTGGATTGCTACCAAAATTTCATGGTACTTTCTTGAAATTTGTCAAAAAATATTCCAACGAAATTAAGAGACATGTTGTAGGCTATGTTGTCTCTAGCTTAATTTAAGCAAAATATTGTTGTGCACTTGGAAACCAGGCATATACATGAATTGCAAAGTACATAAAAAGGTATTTTAACACATACAACACACCTCTGCTGGTTGACTTTATACTGGGAACTAGGTGTACTTTCAGCACTTCAGCTGTTTAATGAGTGTTTGCTTAAGTACCTTGGATTACCTAAAATAGAGTTCCTTTGTCATTACATAAAGATGAGAGAGCATTTCCTATGTATCAATAGGTTAACTGAGCAATACAAATGTAAAAAATGTTTCTAGTGGATGAAAGAAGTTGAGCTGTGTTTCTCTGTTTAATTTTCATGTGGCATATCAACAGGTAATTCCACCTGGGCACCCATTAATATCTCTTTAATTTCAAAACCTCTCAAAATCAGTGAGTTCAAAAATGATCCTATTATCTACTTTCCTCTCCCCCCATCCCTGTTCCTGGATTTCTTATCAGAGATACAATCACTCTCAACCCATTCAGTTTTGCAAGTTAGAAACTTAGAAGTCATTCTTGATAATTCCTCTCTTTTCCTTCCAAATACAACTTATCATAAAGGTCTATTGATTTTACTTCCTAAATTTCTCCCTCTGTCCATCTGCCTTCTTCTCTCTTGTGTCTTATCTGGCTGAATTCTATAGCCACTTCCATACCCTTCAGCATGGCAGCCCCTACCCCAAAACTATTCACATGAGAGCACGAACCCGGTAATATTATCCCACAAGTCCAGGCTCATGTTTAAAACTTTTGGATGGCTTCTATGGCATTAGAATGAAGAGGGGCAAAAAGCCTTAATATAATTGATAAAACTTTGCCTTCTTCCTTCACGCTACTCTACTCTTATCTTTGCTGCAGTCACATCAGCCTTTGTGTGTTTATTGTTCTTCCTCCTGCCATAAGGTACCACCAGTTCCTTCTGCTGTCTGAACCACTCTTGCCAACACTTTTTCTTAGTTACCTGTTCAGATTCCAGTTCAATGGTTATTTCCATGTGGAAAGCTTCCTTGACTTCCTGGACCACATCAATTCCTTGTTACACATTTTCATAGTACCTTGCAACTCTCCTTCATAGCACTTAATGAAACTGTGATTCATTATTTTGTTTGACTTCATGATTAATATTTTTCTTTCCTACTAATACATAAGTTCTAGGAAAGAAAGGGCCACATTTAATTTTGATACCAGTTAGTCCCATATAAGCACAGGGTCTGCAAACTAGCAATAATCAATAACAAATATTTACAGAGTGAATGAATAAACAATGTCAGTAAGTTTTTCACATCTCTTGTAGTGCAAGACAATACTGTTTACTTAAAAAAAATAAAAGTCTCGGCAGGCAATCTAGTATGTAAAATGTGCAGATTAGTCTGTGACTATAAATACAAAATATGGTTGACTCAACCAAATGGAAGTAAGGATATGGTGTTTTGCAAAAATTGAGTTTCTAATGTTTTTTACCTTCAGTTTTAAAGAATTCAGTTTTTCCTCCCTGAGGTGTTCTCTCAACATCTCCCGGTGGAGCCTCTCCTGCTCTCTGGCAAATTCGCCCAGGGTATACTGGCGCACGCTGTTGTGTCGGCTGGACATGCCCAGGGTGCTGCCCCCTTGACTGGGCACACTCGTGAAGCCTTGCCGCCTGGTGAAGTAGTACACGGTGACACAACTAAAATGCACATTCTTTGTCCTCAGTCTCTTCTCCCGTTTGAGAATGGAGGAAGCTGAAAGAAAGAAAGACAATTCACTGAACATCTAGAACAGCAGGTTTCAAATGAGGTGAAGAATTAGAAAATGGAGCTTGATGATACTGAATCTATGGTCAACCCCTTTCTGGTTAGGAGATACTAAAATGTTACTGCCCGGAGTTGACACCAATTGTTATTTTCTTTCTTACATTTCCTTCTAGTTATGGTGGAGTAGGCATTTAGAACTCCATAATGGTAATCTTAAACAAACTTCAGGAAAGTTGCCAATAGTCTATGAATCATTGACAGACCGTATTTCAACGTACCCCTTAAATCTTGGTTGTATGATTTTCACATGGGTCGTATTATATCATCATCAGAAAAGACACAATATAAAACACCACACTTTGGATCTTATTTCAATATGTAGGATGTCTGGCATGAAAAAAAGTCTATTTTTAAACTTTAGAAAATTCTGAAAGGCAATTAAAATCACACAGAAATGAGCACCTGCACTAAATCTAATAGAGCCCTTTTTGGGGTAAAAACTCCATTAAATGGCTTTAATGACAGTGGGATTTTAATCCAAGTGAACATGGAACAATTGAAAATATCATGAAATATATCAGAACTGTTATTATCAGTTACAGGGACAAAGATGCACAGAGCATCATGGAGGGGTGAGAAAAAGTGTAGTTGAGAGAGATACATTATAATCATGATCTTTTGGAGTTGGGAAACATGCTAGACATCATCTAGCCAAGTCCCTTTATTTTATACTGAAATAACCCAGGCTTGGAAAATTTGAGTGACTTTTTAAAGCAGTCAGTTAGTGGCAGACCTAAACTTAAATCCAAAAGCTGCCAGTCTGCTGCATCTTCCTTTGGGAAGCAAAGTTACAATGGATTAAAGAAAAAGATACAGAATCAAGCTGTTATGGATTGATTGTGTCTTTCTCAAAATATGTTTAAATCCTAATCTTCAATACTCCAGAATGTAACCTTACTAGGGAATTGGGTCTTTACAGAGGCCATCAAGTTAAGATGAAGTCATTAGGGTGGGTCCTAATCCAATATGATTGGTATTTATATAAAAAGAGAAAATTTAGATACAGACATAGATAATGTAGAGACACAGGGAGAGGAGTGTGATGATGAATAGAGATTGTGATTTTGCTGCCCAAAGCCAAAGGACTACCAGAAGAAGGCAAATAGAGGAAAAGACCTATTCCCTAGGAGGTGTTCTCAGCCAACACCTTGATTTCCATCTTCTAGTCTCCAGAACTGTGAGACAAGAACATTTCGTTGTTGTAAGCTGCTGAGCTGGCTGCTTTGTTACAGCAATACTAGAAACTATAATACACATGCTTAAGTAGAAAAACAGAAGAAACCCTTGGATGGCAAGAAAATAATAAAAGCTAACATATATGGAGAGCTTTCCAAGTTCTGTAGTATGCAAAGAACTAAACATGATTTATCTCCTTTTATCTTCACAATTCCTTGGGTTAATATTACTCGTCTCCATTTGGAGGAAACCAAAGTCAACCAAAGGATAAATAGCATATCTGAAGTTATGTAATTATTGGTGAAACTGAGATTCATTATTCCTGAGCTCAGAATAATCATGTCACAACAGAGAGCTAAGGCCACTCTGAGGGAATTGAACAAGACTAAGATTTGGTATCATACTTCTGGAAGATGTTAACTGCTGCAAAGTCAGTTTTGATTTAGAAGGCTGTATAAGGAATGAAAGAAAAGTGACTGCAATAAATATCACCTTGGATTTGCTTAAGACTCTTCTTCCAAGAGGGTTCAAGTTCCTTTGTCTCACTTTCCTTCCATAAAACATTCAAGCCAAATGCTGAGAGGCTGCTATGATTAATCTCATTTCTTAGATTTATTTATTTAATAAATATGAACTGAAGGCCTACTATATGCCAGGGACTTACATGGTGACTGGATAGGATATATTGGTTTGATGATGATCCCTGCCCTGGTGAAACTCACATTTCCAGTGATTAGAAACTCATAATGAACAAACTCAGAATACCACGCAGTAAGAAAAGAAAGACTTATGGGCAAGAATTTCTCTTTCCCAACTTTTCTTCTCCACTGTTTCACTTCTCCAGAAGAGATTGCCAGAAAGCAAATGATTTCAAGCGTGTACATAATTTTCCCATTTATTTATGTATACATTCATGGCAACATACTTGTACTCCTGGCAGCAGAGATGATTTTGAATTTGGATTTAAAGCTCTGATCTACTTTATAACCATATGCTTAAGTCATCTCCAAACAGAGAAGAATTTGTCAAAATGTAGAAGACCACCACAGAAAAGCAAAATGCAGCAATCCGCCTAGTGATGTGCTAGCCTGACAATCTCATCCATTACCACATTATGAGCCTTTGATTTTGGGGTGATAACCTCCAATTATTTTCACACCTGATACCATTAAAATGACAGTTTTAATACATTATCTTTCAAGACCAATTTACAGATAAGAAAAAAATATTTTAATATACCCATTTAAAATAATTATTATAAATACCTTGCACGAGTATTTCTTTTAAAGATTTATTTGTTTACGCGTACAAGAGCTGGGGTGTAGGCCAGAGTTGCAGTTGGGCTGAGAGGATTCATCAGAGACAAAGGGGGGAGCAGAACAGGTAGACTGACTGAAATAAACTGCTGAGGGGAGCAACGGGTGAGACAGGAGAGGTCTGCTGTGCCATGTGGGTTGCTCCCTGGCTGGGGATCGAACTCATGCTGCAGTGACTGTTGATAGATTCATACTGCTGAGACTTAACCCCCTGTGCCATCAGGGAGGCCCCTATTAAGTATTTTTTAGACAATTCATGGTATTCTAGAAAAGTTGATTTTTTAAAATTTTGTTTAGAACTTGATTTTGTATTTATAATTATAATAATTCTCCAACCTCCTGGACACATCCACACTTTCCCCAAAAGACAAAATTTAGAGATGGTTTTCTAAGGTTTTGAGGATGACAAGAGAAAGAGCAGAGGCCTTTCACCTAAATTCTAGGCATTGCTAATGTTGTTGAAGTTTTTCTCCTATCCAGTAGGGCTTATAGTCCAAATATGTGCTTATGCTTGTTTTAACACCTGCATATTATAAACAGATTGTAAAAACAATGTTCAAAAAGCCTATGGAATATAAAAAGGAAGGCTTTGAAATACTCAAAGATCAGCTTTATGAAGGATATTTTAAATGCATCTTTCCCCACTTAGGAGCACTCCATGCCTTTCTGCTCATGACTACACTGGAGCACTAGCATGGGCTTTTATGGGTCTCTCCTCCAGGCCCAATCTGACTAACATCACAAAATGAAGTCATTAAAAAAAAGTTTGTGGTGCAATTTGCAGCAACATGGATGGCGCTGGAAGGGGTCATGCTCAGCGAAATAAGCCAGAAAGAAAAAGAAAAATACCAGATGGTCTCATTCATAGCAGGAATCTAGAAAACTTAAATAAGGGACCAGGAAAATGAATAACTATAAGAAAGTGAAAATCAAAGTCAACAAAAAACTATGAACCAGAGACACTCTTTGGGAGGTGGGGGGCAGGAGGGGAGGGATTGGGATCAGAATGGGGGTTTGCAATTGTATGGGGAATATGAAAATAAAATTTATTATTAAAAAAAAAAAAAAGAACAGGAGGAGAGTAGAGTACAGTGGACTTTGTTGGACTATGATTGCTTTGGTGATGGGAAAATTGGTGCCCACACCGAAGGGGAGAAATCCTATACTGTGACTAAATAAACATGATGTTTAATAAAAAAAAATGAGGGGCCACCCTGGTGGCGCAAGGAGTTAAGATGCAACCTATGAAGCAATCCGCAGCCACTGCAGCATGAGTTCGATTCCCGGCCAGGGAGCTACCCACATGGCACAGCAGACCTCTCCTGTCTCACCCGCTGCTCCCCTCAGCAGTGTATTTCAGTAGATCTGCCTGTTCTGTTCCCCACTCTGTCTCTGGCCTGTACCCCAGGTTCTTGTATTAAAAAAAAAAAAGTTTGTGGGCCTCCCTGGTGGCGCAGTGGTTGAGCGCTGGGTTGCGAAGCTGCCTGCAGCCTCGGCAGCACCGGTTCGATCCCTGGCCACTGGGCGACGGTCCCACATGGCACGCAGATCTCTCCTGCCGTGCCAGCTGCTCCCCTCAGCAGTGTGCTTCGTCAGTCTGCCTGTTCTGATCTCTGCTCTGGCTCTGGTGAATTCTCTCACCCTCCCCCGCTTCTGACTGTACCCAGTGCTTGTATAAATAAATAAATAAATCTTTAAAAAAAAAAAAAAAAAAAAAGTTTGTGCTCCTCAAGCCTGGGAGAAACAGGCTAAATTCATTTGCACACCTGCCTTAGGGAATAGAAAACCTCCCTGACATACCCACCCATAATCTGTGTCCTTTGCAGAATTATTGAACTCTACATTGTTCAGCATGTCTCTACAGAGTTCAGCATTCACTTTACTGCCATAAAGTCAAGGGTAAGAAAAAAAGAGGGAAGTGACGGTGGCTTTCACTACTGCCTTGAAAAATAAAAGTTTGCTATTTTCACATGACACTAATTTTTTAGTGTCTTTCAGCTCCTTTTTTTTTATAGAGGCTTGTTTTTATTTATTGATTTGTTTGTTTGTTTGTTTTGTTTTGTTTATACAAGCACTGGGTACAGTCAGAAGCGCGGGAGGGTGAGAGAATTCACCAGAGCCAGAGCAGGGAGCAGAGCAGGCAGAAGGACCGAAGTACACTGCTGAGGGGAGCAGCGGGCAGCAGGAGAGGTCTGCGCGCCATGTGGGACCCTCCTCTGGTGGCCGGGGAGCAGCTGGGGATCGAACTGGCGCCGCATCGGCTGCGGGCAGCTTCGCAACCCAGCGCTCAACCGCTGTGCCACCGGGGAGGCCCTTTCAGCTCCTTTTCTTTTTAGTCCACTCAAGTTTAAAATCTTGAACAAAAGTGTTTAAAATCAACAGTACCATATACACCAACCAGATGCAGCTGTGGGGAACACTGTTACGATTAGCATATCAGGGCATTTTACTGTGACCAATACATGATCACATATTATGAAGATGATATTTGTAAATTAAAGGAATAAAAACCATATAGATTTGGGCTATATGCAGAAGCTGCCCATTCTCAAAAATGTTTTAAAATATGAATGGAGAAACAATTGGCAAATTGACTAACATATAATGCCAAGGAAAGAATGCAAGTAGACAAAATAAAATAATCTGTACCTTAAATTATACAAAGATTTCATAAACAGGATAGATTAAAAAATGGATTAAAAATTTGTAACTGAAAATTGGACAGTGTATTTTCATTCAGGGGAGCCAGTGTTCTGAGGAGACAAATCTAAATATTCTGATCCCATGCAAGAGTTGAGTACATTAAGGTGTCAAAGTTCACTTATATATCAGGTGCTAAGAAAATTTAACTAACTTGGTGCCATTTCTGCATTTCTGCTTTCACAAGCCAAACTGTTTGTACAGATTGGGGTACACCCTTAAGTCAACAGACTATTGAGTTGATTCACAATTTTATTTCTTATTGAAAATAATTATATTTGCTCCTTGTTTATAGTTCAGACATTGTGGATGTGGTTGATGTGTGTCATTCCATCTGAGATTTCCTTTCTGCATGCAGAGGTCAGCCTGTATCTGGACCTATAAAACTGACGATTACATTCTGTGCCATGTGTATCAGCTCCTTGGCCGGGGATCAAACTTGTCCTGCAGTGGCTGCAGATAGCTTTGTAGTGCTGAGACTTAACCCCTTGTGCCACCAGGAAGGCCATTAAGAAACTACTCTTTTAGGGCCCCTGTGATAGCACAAGGGTTAAAGTCTCAGCTCTATCAAGCTATCGCCAGCCACTGTGGCAGGAGTTTGATCCCTGGCCAGGGAGCTGACCCACATGGCAAAGCAGACCTCTCCTGTCTCACCTGCTGCTCCCCTCAGCAGTGTATTTCAGTCAATCTGCTTGTTCTGTTCCCCACTCTGTCTCTGGTGAATCCTCACCCCCTGCACCTCTGGCCTGTACCCCAGTTCTTATATGCATAAATAAATCTTTAAAAAAAAAAAGTAGACTTGAAAAAACTTCCATTATAAAGAAAAAATGCAAATCTCCATGGTGGTGATGGATGTTAACTAGACTTATCACAGTGATCACTTTGCAAGATATACAAATATTGAATCATATTATATGCTTAAAACTAATATAACATTATATAATAATATATCAATAAAAATAAGTAAATTTATGGGAAAGAATAAAAATAACATAAAAACGATGGCCCTTGACTAAATATTTTATTAATTCTATGATACCATTCTAAAGCCAATAGTCCACTTTTCTCTCCCATGCACTATGCTGAAAAGGAAAATAACAGATGATTTTTAAGTCTATATTTTGAGTTCATTTTTCTTTTATTTTGGTAAAATTTGGTAGAAGCAAAGTGAGATTGCTGAATTTAACTTGCTTTTTTTGGTGAATCCTATGCAATAAAACTCGGGGTTTAAATTCATACAGACTGAATGAATCAGGAGTGTGCATGTTATTTCTTCCCTTTTGAAGAGCAAATCAAGAACAGTTCTGAAGTAATGAAACTCAGCTTACAAACAGAGAATCCAGTTTATTGAATAGAAGTAGCATAGCAGCTTAATTTCCAACAGTTAAAGTTATTTAGATTTTATGTGTGTGTGTGTATCCTTAATCTTTACTAGTGACTTCTGCAAATTTCCTGTGATTATAGTCTTTCATCTCGAATTTGACATGACTGTCAGGGTTGGTAGGTCTTGATTAGTGTGTCACCCACATGGTCTCAAATTTTAACCACAAGGAGTGAAAATGGTTCTAGCAACCAGGGAAAAAAGAGCTACCCCTTTGAAAATGAAGTTTAGTTGGTTATCAAAACAATCCTTCCTTATTCTAATTGTCCCCCATTACTCCTTTAAGTCACATTCTCAAGTTTCCTGAATATACTTGCTGCAGTCATGTCTTTCATTAGAGTGCTTAAAGAATTTGTGGCCATAGTAAATCATTCAAGAGGGAGAAACTCCAAAAGAATGACAACAAAAAATATCTTGGGACATGGGTGAATGAGAGGCAAAATGAAAATAAACACTAATTTGGGAATATTTTCTTTCCAACCATAAATAAAATCCAATTACCTTAAGTATTACATAGTGTAAAGTGATCTATTGTCTATTACCAATGGTCAACTTAATGTTACATAATTGCATCCTTAGTATGTTGTTTTATACTCAGTTATGAAGAATAAATGCATGAGTGTGTGTATACACACACACACACACACACACAAAAAAAAAAAAAAAAAGGGGGGGGGAAAGTATCCTAAACACTGAACACATT
Source organism: Talpa occidentalis (assembly GCF_014898055.3). Classification (NCBI taxonomy): domain Eukaryota; kingdom Metazoa; phylum Chordata; class Mammalia; order Eulipotyphla; family Talpidae; genus Talpa; species Talpa occidentalis. Next base: position 97,503,250 of record NW_023603184.1, on the reverse strand, counting down.
CTAGGCAATACTGGGATATACCCAACACTTTGGAATTGAAGTGCTTTGTCTTTTCAGAATGATTAGAGGAACATAGACTGAGTTAATAATTTATATAGGAAAATGTCAGAAGCTACAGTGAGTCCAGTGAGTCGGGGACCTTTTGTTCTTTTACCACTGCCCTTATTACTATGAAAATAGCTTTTGAAAGCTAAACTCAAGGAAAATAACTCCCACCACTATGATGTTGGTGATGGCAGATCCAAGTTTATATTTGGTTCCTTATAGTGTGAATGACACTGCTAAATGCTTTTTAAATTGTAGTATATCTCTCTAGCTCCTAAATGCCACTCATCCTTATCTCAAATAAACTAATCAACAAATGTACTAGTAATACAGCAAGTAGACTAGACCATAAAAAATATAATAAACACACACAAAAAATATGATAAACACAAGAACCATTCACTATTGTGATTTCAGTTCATCAGTAGAAGAGGAATGGGTTTATAATACATAGACAATGCATAGACAAGATTAGGTAATTTAACCATTTAGCCAAGTATTTCCCACCTAATTCTAAGTTGAAATCCAACTTAATCCAAAATGGATTGCCCTGGATTCTAATAACATCTTTTGTGCATTGTAGCTACTGAAGGAAATAATTCAAGATGCAACCCTTTTGTTTAAATCACTAGTTTACAAAAACAAAACAAAAAATTCCTCCATAGATGACTACATGAAATTATAAGGATTCTATCAATATATGTCTAAATACTCTATGTGCATTTAAACAAAATAATTAGCAAGTATAAATATAATATAAAGAGATGATCCTTGAGGTCGGATGACTAAAGCTTTGTTTTGGATCATGAACATGCATGTCACGTTGTCCTCCATTCAGTCTGTCGGCTACAGCCACACAAGCAAGCGAGAGCTCTGCATGGAGGGAGCAGGCTTTCTCCCGAGTCTCTCCTGACAGTTTCAGCCCAGGCTGCTCAGCATACTGCAAGCTCAATTTGACATTATAGGGGTGGGTTCATGGTGTAATCATCTATTTGCAATTCTCAGCCTTGAAAAAATAAGGTTTAGTGCCCAAGATTTTGAAGTAAATTCAGAAAGCTGCATATAAAGATTAAGTGTCAACTCTGACCTTCCTGCTTTGATGTCATAAATAATTAAAATGATTAACTCACAGTGATCATTTTTCAGAACTACCTATTTTTTATCCACACCTTGCTATTTATTGAAGATGCCTGCTGCCCTCATCCCTTACTTCTTATGCACAATCAAAAAAAAAAATAAAAGGAGGCAGAGGAGGGTCTTTTTTGTCCTTATACTTGATAGGATAAGAGAAATAAATACTGTATTTTAAAGTTATAAATTCAAGAGAAATTGAAAGAGCAAAATTTAAGAAACCATATTCTCCTTCATATATAGTAATACGTGACTGATTTAGCACTGACCTTCCCTTCTCCCCCTTGTCCCACTGAAAATGTGGTATGGTTGCAAAATATCCAAGCCAGCAACAAGAACATTAATATTGGGGATGGTGAATTGTTAAACTGAACAAGTTTAGATTAAACTATAGATTAAAATTGCACTATTAACAAAGTGATCCACTGATTTTCATTTAATTTTCCTCTTTCACAGCATTTCATCCATCAAATTTATAGTACTAGTATCATGAATTTTGGCATTCCAATTCTATGTCTGACACAAAGTCTTACTTGTGGTCTTTACATGACACATCACTTGAGTAAAGTTTATACTTTAAAATCCTTGAGCAAAATATATGAAACACAAGGTAATATTAAAGTGTTTTACTAAATCTATCCCTTGCAATTTGCTCAGCAGACTGGAAATTGGGATTTTTTTTTCTGTTCCAAATATACTCAGCTAGCCATCTGACATTACAGAAAGAACCATTTTACAGAATTTTGATCAACGTTACCAGCTCTTTTTTCTTTTCACACTATACATATTTCCTTAGCTACACAAAAATTTTCCAAGTTTAAAAAAAATTTCCACAAAGCCAATGTTAACGTTAATACATGAAACATATTGAGATATTCATTGTCTTCTCAATTTTAAAAGATGCTTCTCTGTTGTAAGCATATTATATTTACAATACATTAGAGAAACTATTATCCTATCCTGATAGTTGGAAAGCAAAAAAAAAAAAAAAAAGTCAAATAATGCAATCAATTGAAAATCTGCATTCTAATAGTGCTAAGATCCATTATACAGATTACATAAATGGGGATCTTCTATTCTCAGCTCCTCTATTAATAGCATCCGAATGATGTTTATCTACCTCACAGGAATATTACCAGAAAAAATTAACCTTCATAAAAAGCCTTAAAATCCACCAATGGAAAACATTATGTACACAGAATACTGTCTTGGTGATGCTGTTAAGCCAAATAAAAAGCATGCTCCTTTATTATCAGTGAGAAAATAAGTACCACCTACTTCCCAGCTTGCTTCCTTCATCTCTCATATGTGCAATTAAACCCTAAAAATTCATGCTTAAGAAACAAATTTCACTGCTACTAAATATATAAACCTTTATTCTCATTTTATTAAAATCTCAATGTAGATACCATCTTAAGATCCTACTGCTTTTTATTGGGAAAAAAGGTGGTCGTTGCTAAACATAAATAATCGCAGTTCTGGCTGCAGTCCAAGGTGTAAGCATGTTCCTTTGCTGTCTCAGCAATTCTCCTGATGTCAAAGACACATTAAAATAAATGGGAACCATATGGCTCCACAGCAGAATACCCGCACTCTTACAACTGAGAGGGCAATGCAATTCATTACCACCATTGGAGAGATATTTTGGGGACATGGAATATCTCAATGCAAAATAAAACTGCATAAGGCAGATCATTTGATCAAAAATTCTCACACAATGACAGGGAACATTTGTTACTCTTTCGCTCTTCTAACCTGTTTTGCAGCTTTTTATATTTTCTCAATAGCGTTAAGAGCCTCTCCTGTTAGAAGGATTAAACAGTACTTTCCACCTGCCAGTGACTTTCCCACACAATATTTCCTCTGGCCCAACAATATTAGGTCCCATCAAGCATAATATATCATGCTAATCCTGGCCAGGACATCACTTAACAATAACAAAAACCAAAACAAAACAGTATCTTCAACAAGAGCAATAAAACTCTTCATTTTCTCTCTTTCTGGAGAGCAACACTGGATCCTTGAACTTTGAACTTGGCCAGGGAGGAGAAAACCTGAAAACATGATTTTTTTGAATATTTAAGCCTGAAAAAACCTTTGCTGTATTTATCCCCAAACCCAAAATTCAAATCATTAAAAAACATAAAAGAAATTAATCAATGCTGCCTCATTGGCTCCATAGGACAGAAATACTAAATTTAAAAATGAGATCCAGGGTTGCAAGTTGGAATGAAGGGTGAGGCTAAGAAGGTAGTTGGGAGACAATGGTACCTTCTGTTTCCTCACTGACAATGAGTAATGTGGGAGGGAGGGTTGTAAATACAAAGAGAAAAACAAAAAAACTTACTATTTCTTCTATAAACATACAAAATTTTTTGGCGGAGCATATGCTTCAAATTCTCGCAACCTCTTCATTGGCTATTTTAACACTTTGGAAAACTATGAATAAAGAATTGTAAAGCACAATATCTGGCATAGAATCATCACCTGATATTTACTAGAAAAATTAAACTGAGACTCAATTCCAATGTCAACTCTAAGGAGCTTTTCCTTGAACCCCTGGGATGAGGTGAGTGCAATTTCTGTACATTTCCAGAACAACAGGGTCTTGATACTGATAAGGTAGATGTGTATGTCTCCCCATTACTGGTCAGGATGTAGGGGATGAGGGGATGACACAGGGGATGACTCTTACTTCCTGCGGGGAGAACACACATATCAACCCTATCACTTAGTAAGTGAAAGCACATTGCTCGGTCCCTAGGATACACTTGGTGTTTGTTTCACTAAATTAGATAAGTGAATAACAGAACTATGGGCTAAATAAACATTGATATTTCCTAACATTTAAGTGATAAGATGACATTTGACAGTTTCCCCTGAAGATTCACTGTCAACATGTCTTTCTTCTTCACTAATGTCTAGTTATTTTATTTTCCTGGGGTACTTTTTAATGAAAATTTTTATATTTTGAAAGGACACATCACTCTCATGGCTTGAGGGTAAACACTCTTTTGTATTAGAAACCATTTGAGGGCCTCCCTGGTGGCACAGGGTGTTAAAGACAGTGCTATCAAGCTATCACCAGCCACTGCAGCACGATCCTCAGCCAGGAAGCAACGCCCGCAGCACAACAGACCTCTTCTGCCTCACCTGCTGCTCCCTTCAGCAGTGTATTTCAGTAGGTCCACCTGTTCTGCTCTCCACTCTATCTCTGGTGAATCCTCTTACCTCCCACACGTTGGCTTACACCCCAGTTCTTGTACACATAAACAAATAAATCTTTAAAAAAAGAAACCATTTGAAATATGCTTCATTTCACATATTAGAAGGTCTAATATAGCAAACCAACCCCAACACCATAATAAACCTTAAACAATATAATAATAATGAGCTTATAAACCCATCTCTAAAAAGCAAGTGCTTGGAAAGGAGAAGAATTTCTTGAATATTATAAAGTAATTTTGAAAGAGAAATCCTGTTGATAAATTTCACTAATTGGTATTAACTTTCAGCAAAAACATGACTGAAGCCCCTACTTTTGGCTCTCTATTGGTGATAGAGCTACAGAATGATTCGGCCTCTTAGCATTTAAATTGTCATCCCTCTGCCTAGAAGCAGTTACTTTCCTGCAAAAATAAAAATCGTGTTGCTCATGATTTATTAATTCCCTACAAAATTTTACAACACATACACACTCTAAGTTATTCACCTGTTTCTCTTGTAGGTGGTACTGCTGATGAGTCATAAATAAAAGACCCTAATTGGTAAGATCCTGACAAAAGGGACAGAAATAAGCAAAAAGGATTAAAAATTTTTGTTCATATGAAAGCAATTATCAAGGCATTCAGACAACTGAAACAACATGAGCTAGAATATAAGCTGAATGAGGGCAGAGATTTTTCATGTTTGGCACTGATTTTACCCTAAAACTAAAAAGTTAGGGGCCTCCCTGGTGCCTCAAGGGGTTAAGTCTCAGCACTATGAAGCTATCTGCAGCATCTGCAGCATGAGTTCGAGCCCCAGCAAGGGAGGTGACTCACGTGGCGCAGCAGACCTCTCCTGTCTCGCCCACTGCTCCCCTCAGCAATGTATTTCAGTAGATCTGTCTGTTCTGCTCCTCACTCTGTCTCTCACCCCCTGTACCTCTGGCCTATACCCCAGCTCCTGTATGCATAAATAAATAAATCTTTAAAAAAAAATCTAAAAAATTATCCTGTTAATATTTCATGGATGGAGGCAAAAGACATGATACTCATGGGTCAGAAACAAACAAATTTATTATTCACAGCACAACAAGCAAAATTAATATCATATTTCTGTTGGTACTCTTTGTCCCCCAAATTCCACAGGGGCAAAGTGGAGGGGCCAAATAGATGTTAGCTACATGGTAGGTTTACAGTGTACCAAAAGCATAATGAGCTTCAGAATACACAGTTTTTCAGCAAGCAGTAAGCAAGCCTTTTCTTCATAGTAGGAGATTCAGTCTCATCCCTTAAGTTTGCATTTCATGAATACAACAATGAGAAATGACCCATGGGATGAGGGCAGTGCATTCTTGGCATCCTTGAAAAGGTATGTGGGAATGTAAGGAATCTGTGGAGGAGTATGTCCACACAGGATTCTTATTTACTTGGTTCATTTATATATATCAAGTTCCTAGTACCTGGCTACTCTAGATATACAATATTTCGCTGTTTAATGAATGAGTGGGGTTTACTGACAGGTTGCTACTCTTACTAAACTCTGTAATTCATGTAAAATGATCATTTTGCAAACATGTATATCAGAACCCTCTTTCACTTAGTATGTGAAAACAATATTCAAAACATGTAATGGTACAATCTTTCCCTGCAAATAGTCTATAAAATAAAAAGTTTTCTAAAAAAGCTTAATGTAGTATTTTTATGACCACGAAATATAGCACTTTTCCTCTAGTCTCTTCATAGCTCACAGATATTTCTCTTTACAAACATCTTGCCAAAGGAAAGAATCAATCCAAAGATTTTATCAGCTACAACTTTGTGATCACATTTATGGGGAATGTAAGGGAATAATATATATATTCTCAAGTACCTCTGGAAGCACAGAAACAGTCCCAAAGGATCTATGCTTTCCCTTTTATACTCTTATAATATATGGGTTATTCATTACAAGAAATATTTTTTCCAAAACTAAGTGTAACCTCTGGTTTGGACTGTACAAGAAAGAAGGAAAGGCATAGAGGTTTCTATTCTTTCACATCTTAGGAGTTTGTATTCCTTGAGATGAATGAAAAGAAACTGATCCGATTAATGAATGTTTGCATTTATAAAAACAGGATTAACCTCTTCTGTTTCTGATAACTGTTTCTGTTTCTCAATGACTTTTATGTTTCTTTCATCATCTGCAGCAATCTAATTCTGAATCATGGTTCTCAGAATTCTCCATTAACCAGTTCCTTCTGACCTTCTCATATACATACCTCTTCAATGTCTCTAACTCTAAATTTTAACTGACTTACACAAGCAAAATATTAATCTCTGACACGTGCCAGAGACCAACTGATTCACCAAAGGAACTCTTAGACTTTAGAGTTGGAAAAAGGGGGAAAAAGGGTCTCCCTGGTGGCGCAAGGGGTTAAGCACAGCACTATGAAGCAATCCGCAGCCTCTGCGGCAGATGGCAGGCCAGCCAGGGAGCTACCCACATGGTGCAGCAGACCTCTCCTATCTTGCCTGCTGCTCCCTCAGCAGTGTATTTCAGTCAGTCTGCTGTTCTGCTCCTCACTGTCTCTGGTGAATCCTCTCACCCCCTGCACCTCTGGCCTGTACACCAGTTCTTGTATGCATAAATAAATAAATCTTAAAAAAGGCGGGGAAGGGAGAAGTAGAATCAATACAAGGTAGATCCTAACTTGGCCCTTAAGACTTTTGGCCTTTGATGAAAGATTCAGTAAGGATAACACAGGATGCTTTTTGTATTTGTGAGTAATCTTGGGAGAGTTAAAAGACCATTATTGTTCCCAGATGGTCAAGGATATAATTAATTTCATTCAACAGAAGTTACTCCTTTTTCTTTAGTAAGTCACTGGTATTAAGAACAACCAGAGAAGGCAGGCCATAGCTAGTTTTGAACAAAGAACTCTTTGGGAAAGGGAGGTCTGGATGCAACCATGCAGGGGTTCCTCAGTGCAGATCATGTGTTACTGGGAAAAATAAGCCAAGATTTGGTGAACCATTATTGTAATATGATTTAAAACTATACAATCCATTTCCATAATAGAGACATAAAATAAGAATAATAGTATGCATGCCAATTTTAATGATAGAAATATATGATCACCAAATTTGGTAATAAGAAGTGAAGTTATATAAAAGACCAATGTGTATACTTTTAAAATATTGCTTCTATTACCAATTTTTTTATTTGTATGTTTACCAGGCATCAAGAAACTTTCTTAGTGTTTTCTAGGCATTAATTAATTGAATCCTTTCTTAGTTCTAAAATGGCAAATACTCCTTCTTTTTTATGTTCTAAAGATACCTACAGCCAGGACCCAGAAAAAATCTAGAATATGAAAATGAAAATGTAACTACATTATTAGGAAAACAGAGAGAAAGCAAGTTGCCTGCATGTTAGAAGCAGCATAAGTTGTAAACCATTGCAGGCTCTGTTGTTTTATTATCAGACCACTAGAGATCTGGAACTATATATCCTAATGACATAAGTTTGGGAGTCGAACAAACACATTCTTTGACATCCTGTATCAATTACTCAACCCCTATTCACTTATACAGAATCTTCTAGGCCTATTGTGAAGAACTAATCATTAATCAACAAAAACTTTGGAGCCAAAGCATTTAGTTTAAATCCTGAATTTGCCATGTAGCTGCTGTGTGACCTTGGATGAGTTAATTATGCACTCTGTGAAAATGTTTAAAATAGTTTTATTAACACCTACTGTAGTATTGTTACAAGGATCAAATAAATTAATATTAGTAAAGCATTAAAAAATGCTTGGTGCATATTAAGTGCCATATGCATTTACTAAATAAAAATATCAATAAATCACTTATATAATTTGAATTCATTTAAACCATTTACATAAAGCAGAGAAATGCGTGAAATAGTGATAAATATGTGTTAACAATTTATTGGCAGTGACCAGTCCCATATGACAAAGAGTTTACAATTAAAATGCTTTCTTTTGTACCTTACATATACAGCATTCTGGACTTTAATTACATTTTTTTTTTATTCTTGCAATCATTTTTGGTACAGAAGGGTAATGCGCATTGAGTAGCTGATGGATAATTGTCATATATATGGGAATTATGCAAAGTCCTAGGGTTATTATTGGAAATAAGGGGCAAAATGTACCTGTAATAGACATTTAGTCTAAAAGGATACTTGATTTGATTTGATTTTATAGAGGAGAGAAAATGGAGGCTCAGAGTGCTTTTCATCCTAGATCACAAGCTGGTAAACAAGATTTACATTGGACTCTGGCTTTGCATTAGTTTCCTTTCCATTTGCCTGTCTGCTATTTCTCCTCAGGTATCATAATACTGGCATCGTCATTCTCAATTTTGTTCTTTCCTTTTTGTGGGCAAGGCAAATCCTGACTACATTTCAAATTTAAAGGACTTAAAGATGGGTTTTCTTTTTACTTGTTCCCTTTAAGATGAACTGATTTATATTTATTGACACATTCATTCATTTCTTTACTCACCCATTTTTGGCACCATTTCTTTGTGGCCAGATCACTAAAACAGGTGGATACAATTCACCCTCATTATTCATAGATTTCATATTTGTGAACTTATCAACAGCTAAAACTTATTTGTAATCCTCAAATCAAAACATGCTACATTTTCATGGTCATTTGTGGATATGTGCAAAGCAGTAAAAAATCTGAGTTGCCTCACGTTCCCAGCTGAGGCAGAACACCGTGACTGCCCACTCTCCTGTTTTAGCTCTCTAAGCAAACATCTTTTATGTGGTATGTTCAATGTCACATTTATTTGCACTTTTGTGCTTTTTGTTGGTCATTTTGCTATTGAAAATGGCTCCCAGAGCCTTCCTGGTGGCGCAAGGGGTTAAGACACAACCTATGGAGCCGTCTGCAGCCACTGCAGCACAAGTACGATCCCCTGGGCTGCCAGGGAGCCACCCACATGGCGCAGCAGACCTCTCCTGTCTTGCCCACTATTCCCTTCAGCAGTGTATTTCAGTCAATCTGCCAGTTCTGTTCCCCACTCTGTCTCTGGCGAATCCTCTCACCATCCACACACCTCTGGCCTGTACCCCAGTTCTTGTATGCATAAATAAATCTTTAAAAAAAATGAAAATAGCTCCCAAACATAGTACTAACATGCTGACTGTAGGTGCTCAGCACAAGAAGGTGTAATATGTCTTACAGAGAAAATACACTTGCGGCAACTCAGATTATATAAGTTTTGTTCATACTGTTGGCATGAGCTTAATGTTAATCAATCAACAACCTATATTAAAGTGTCTTTCAACTGAAACACACTAAGCAAGGGTATATATTGATTGGTGAATGAAAATGTCATGACCGACCAGAAGCTTGCAAGAGCCTAAGCCTGTGTTTCTCCTATGAGCAATGATTCATTATTTTTGCTCTTCAGTGTTTGTTCAGACCTTATAGAACATAACTATCATGAATATGAAAAGTGGCTGAAATTGCATTTGTTCATGGACCATTTTCCTAATAATTAATGAATAAAGTTCATAAGTAAAAAATTAACCAAAATGATATTCAAATATTCAAATATATAAAATATATAGTTATCAAAGAAATAAAATTCAGAACACTAACAAATTTAATATTTCCTACCTAATTAGCAAATGATATAAAATTATAATAACTTTAGTCATGCTAATAAGACAATGGAATGAGTACTTTTCTCTATTACTGATTGGTATATAAATTATATAATATTATTATAGAGCAATTCCTTAGTGTATACCAAAAATAAAAATAGTTCTGAATCTAAAAATCCATTTTAAGAATATAATTAGAAATTTAGAAATTTATTTATGTCTAAACATGTTAAACACTAAGCTATACATAATAACAACAAACTGAAAAATCACTTAAATGCTTAACACTACAGAAATGGCTGAGTAAAATGAAGCTCTGTCTATAAGAGTGGTGTTTCCAAAGCCAATAAAATTAATAAGCTTTTGCAGATGTTTACCAATACAAGAAAAGACCTGCTATAATGTTCAGTAAAAAAAAAGAGAAGATTTGAAAACAGTGCTTAACAACTATGTAACAAGTATATTTAACAATTATATAATAACACACATAAGAAATGCTGGGACAAAATGCCATAATGCTAACACTGGTTGTTCAAGGAGAGAGAACTATAGCTTAAAAATATCTGCTTCTTGCACTGTTTACAATAGCTAAGCTTTGGAAACAACCCAAATGCCCAAAAATAGATGACTGGATCAAGAAGATGTGGTACATATATACCATGGAATATTACTCAGCATTCAAAAAAGATAAACACATGCAATTTGCTGCAACATGGATGGCGCTGGAAGGGATCATGCTCAGCGAAATAAGCCAAAAAGAAAAAGAAAAATACCGGATGGTCTCACTCATAGCAGGAATCTAGAAAACTTAAATAATGGACCAGGAAAATGAAAAACTATAAGAAAGTGAAAATCAAAATCAACAAAAAACTATGAACCAGAGACACTTTTAGGGGGCGGGGGCGGGAGGGGAGGGATTGGGGTCAGAATGGGGGGCGGCAATTGTATGGGGAATATAACAATAAAATTTATAAAAAAAAAAAAAAAAAAAAGAAATGCTAATATGATTTTTGTAACAGATTGACAATAGAAATTATAGTTAACCATAAAAAAAAAAAAAAAATATCTGCTTCTTTACATTGTTTTGAACTTTTAACTTTTATGTAATGAACATCACAAAAAAGCATAAAATTTAGGCTAGAGTATTTTTTATACTAAGAAACAATTCTATGGTTTTCTGAACATAATACAATAAAATCATTTAATATATTCATGAAATGGCATTGTTATAAATGAGTTATCTTGTACCCCTGCACTTCATATTTTAAAAATTTCATTAAAAATAAGCTCAAGGACATACTTATTCATAGAATTTCATAAAGGATGTTTAAGACATAAACCACACCATAGTGGTTATGAATGTGTTATTCTTGCCAATCTCCCTTCATGACCAGTTATAAATACTTATCCAACTTAATTCTATTTTTTTTAAAGATTTATTTATTTATTGATTGATTGATTGATTGATACATGCATATATACAAGCACTGGGTACAGTCAGAAGCGCGGGAGGGTGAGAGAATTCACCAGAGCCAGAGCGGGAAACAGAATAGGCAGACTGATGAAGTACACTGCTGAGGGGAGCAGCGGGCAGCAGGAGAGGTCTGCGCGCCATATGGGACCCTCCTCCGGTGGCCTGGGAGCAGCCGGGGATCGAACCGGCACAGCAGAGGTTGCTGGCAGCTTCGCAACCCAGCGCTCAACCGCTGCGCCACCGGGGAGGCCCCTCCAACTTAATTCTAAACCAATGGTAATGAACCTGGAAAAAAAGCAATCATTCCATCTCCATTAGCATGCCAGATCTACAGTGAGCCTGTTCTTCCTCTCAGGGCAAGCTCCATCCAATGGATGGTCAGTCTTTTAGCCATATTTCTCTATAAAGACCCAGAAAGTTTGACTGGGCTTCATTCGTGGTTCTGGATACTCATTCCTTTTCCCTGTTAGAACTTCTATTTTATCCCAAGTTTCTTATTGAATCAACTTATAATCATGGCTTTATGACCTGTTTCCTTGATTCAGCAAAACTTTCTTCTGTATTTCTTTTCACTATACCAAACATTATAACTAAAACCAAAAAACTGGACTAGATCAGAGCTGAATATTCCATTGTATCTGTGGTACTGTTACTAGGACTGCTGGTTGTCTTACACAGGGGTCAGTCCTACTGCTAAGTGACTTTTCTCAGTCCCATTCCACCGACCAGTCATAAACCAAGTCTCTGAGAATGTATTTGGCCCCCGCACTGGTAAAAACCAAGTGGATGTTTAGTTAGCGATCTGATAAATGCTTAATAGTCTAATTCTTTAAAGAATAATAAAAGTGGGGGGAGAGGAGAAGGAATTAGGGTCAAAAAAGGGGGGTGGGAATTGTATGGGGGATATAACCAAGATGAAAATGCATACATTGTGCAAAAATGAAAAATGATGTAAAAATATATAAAATAAAATTAAATTTAAAAGAGAATAATAAAAATGTAGCAGCATTAGTATGATGGAATTTTAGAATATGTGGGAAAAATTATCCAGCATCTAAGTTTTGCTAGAATTTAAATATGCACATGACTTGCATATAGACATATCATATGCATATATAATTTTTAAAAAAGATTTATTTATTTATACAAGAACTGGGGTATAGGTTAGAGGTGCAGGAGGGTGAGAGAATTCACCAGAGATAGTGGGGAGCAGAACAGGCAGATGGACCAAAGACACTGCTGAGGTGAGCAGCGGGCGTGACAGGAGAGGTCTGTCTCCCATGTGGGAATCTCCCTGGCTGGCCGGGAACTGAACCGGCCAGGAATCGATACCGTGCTGCAGAGGCTGCGGACAGCTTAACAGCGCAGCGCTCAACCCACTGTGCCACCGAGGAGGCCCACATATGCATATGTTTTTTGCAGCCTAGGTACACTTTTATAATAAGTGCATCTGGTTGATTTACTAATTTGGGTCTACGGATAATAGCAAATAGTAATCTTCTGTCCTGTCTTGTACATTCATGCGGTTAATTATGAGAAGTATTGAAAGATGGATTCAAATAACACAAAAACATTACTGGGGAACATCTCAATATATATATTATCAATGGAATTAGAAGAGTTATCATCATAAGGAGCTCTAAAAATCACACAGATCCTCTTCCCGTTATTCACTCCTTCATGTGTACCTGGACACTCCTAATTTAGCCATTCATTCATGCCTCCAATTATGCATGCATGCACTCATATTTATTCATTCGTTGAATAAATATATTAAATACCTATAATCCAGGCAAGTTCTAGGTGACTTCTGCATACATTGCCAATTTGCCTACATGTGAGTTTATCCCTGGCCAAAGGTGATGAGAATAAGGAAGTTCACGTAACTCAATGGAAGGCATAGTTTTTTAATGTTAATAAGAATACTCTGAAAATAGTGTCATGAATCTACATAGATTCAGGAAACTGGATTACAAAAATAACTAGACTTCTTTATATGGGTCTGTTACTCCCCATGGCATATTTGGATATGTAAGTTTGGGAGCAGAAGCCCGAGGGAGCTCAAGGGCTTTGTGCAATCAAAGGTGGTGATTTAGAGCTCCTCAGGGATCAATTGAAGAAGAAATGAGAGAATGCATATAAAACGAGGAAGAGGAGAGCCAGGGATTGGACTTTGCACATTTTGTGGTGCCATGACTACCTATGATTTTGAAATAGCTTTCAGTAGTACAGAATCATGTAATCCTGGTCTGGACTCTGGTAAGTGACCCTGGACTATGACAAAAATGACATCTAACACAAATGCTAGACCTGTCCAAACTAGTCTTACCAATAGGTACAGTACTACATGTAAACAACATTATCCTTTATACAAAGGATAATGTAAATAATATGATGCATAAGATTAGAGATTCAGCATAAGAGGTATTTGTTTTGCGTGTGCGAACATTCTGCGATACCTGAGGTATGATACCTCATCTTCCTATCTGAGCACAAATTACCCTGTTTCTTTCTTACTGCTCTTTCTTTCTGCCTCACCAAATACAACCTTCCTTAACTAAAACAGCTAATTATCCCAGAGAGTATAGTCTCAAATGTGCCTCTGAGAATAAGGGTAAAGTTTTCTGAAGACTTTGGAATTTGAAGTTCCCATTTAAAATTCCTTATTTTTTCTGGGAGAAAAGCCCCATGTAGCGTGGGGATATATTTTTGACAGATAAGGAGAGAAAAGAATTAAGAGTTTCTCCAGGATCTGCCCACTCATGCCCAGTATGATCCCAATAAGTTTTTCAAACAGAAAGGAAGAGAATGATCTCACAGGCACCCCAGGGACTCAGCCTGGTTTGACTGCATTGGCAGCTCTCCCACTCAGATGTGCTGCCCCAGGGTTCTCAGTGTGTACATAATTCACAGGGGAGAGCAATCAGCTCCCTCTGCTGAGAACACCGAGACAGGAGCTCCAGGAAGTTCCTCCCCCGCTTCCAGATTAAGAGCTGGGATACATCTCCTCAAAGCTGCCTCGGCTGAATCCCACAGCCTGCCAGGTTGTATGTACATGTACACATGTACTCTGAGGGATACCAAGACCAAAACACCTGTCTTTCATGGACAAGATCACAATCCAGTAAAAAACACAGACACACATGAAAGAGCAAAGAAACCATACCAGAGTTAAATAGGCTTCCTCCAGAGGGTACATCAGCCTACTTTCCAGAAATTAAAGTTCAATTATTGTCACCTAACAAGTAGGTTTGTTGGAGGCAATGGAAATCATCCTGTTCTATTTTTTTGGGTTGGATGAATGATGTTACATGGCTGGAATAACAAAGGAAAAACAACCAATTTAATAACATAAGTATGGAGAATTTACATGGCTCCAAATAATAATGGAATGGCCCAAGGACATTTATTCTGTATTGAGACCAGGGCATCAAGGAAAGCGAGGCAACTTCACATTACAGACAAGGAAAAAGGTTGACCTTACCCAGCGAATAAGGATGAGATTCTTAGAGTAGACACATTCACAGGTAAACCCTCCAAACTATATTCTTCTAGGTCATAAGAGGGGAACACTGATGGCTTTTCTGATTAGGAAAAGGGCAGAAGCTTAGGACACGAAGATCTCTTCTTTGATTAGGGAAGAGTGAAGACTTAGGCAAGGACAGCAGTCTCTCTGTTTTCAGGGCCCTCATTGCTCTCCACCAGAACAATCTACATTCTTAAATAATAATGATCTCCTGAGGTTCCTGGGCCTTGTTTGACCTCCAGTTCCCATACTAACAAGACAAGAACTCTGGCCATATTGAGAAAAGCCTATCTACCTTTTAGGGACACTGACCCCACAGTCTTCTTGATGTTGTGAGCAACACAAAGACAAGCACACTTTCTGGTGTAATCCATGTGCCTACTCACATGCCTCTTCTGAGAGGTGTTCTCTAGCTTCCCTGTCCAGAACAGTCACCCAAAGATAGCTCTCCATTTTCTTTTGCTCCTTTATTTCTTGTCATAGTTCATTACACCATCTGATGTTATGTATCTATCTGCTTTTATTACCCATCTTGGCCATCAGAATATAAGCTTTGTAAGAAGGGGACCTTTGTCTATCTGAAACCGGACCCCAGCAGCACAAGCCCTGCGGCAAAACAGATTCTTTCCCTCCACCAGAGCAGCAGAGGTGTGCCAGCTTTGTTGGTGCCTCCTCCCCTTCTGTCCTACTCCCACCCAAGAGGACAGCTGGAGGGCTGGTCAGCACAGGCTGCTGAAAGTGGCTGACAGCAGCAGCTGGGATTTTCTGCCCTGCTGTTCTAGTGTAGACTGCTTATGCCCCTGCCCCTGGGGCAAGCTGGGTTGCAGTGCCAGAGCCCCTAAGCATCCGGAGGGAGCAGCAGCAGTAGGAGTTGACTGCAGGCCACCCAGAAGTGCTGCCTCTGGGCAGCACCTAGGTCAACCTACAGAGAGAGGCTGTAGGACAGCTACAAGGAGAACCACCTTACTGGCTGGCCCAGTGCTAGCCAGGTTTGGGCACTAGTCCCCAACCTTCCCTCCTCACATTCGGCCCCCAGAAGTGGGCTGCTCTAGGCAGCTCAAGTGGCACTAGGCAGCAATGGGTGTCGGCCATTTTACCACATACCACCAGTTGAACCCTAGGGTCCCAGGCTGCGAGCAGGCAGCCAGTGATGGGAGGCAGCCCCACTGGAGCTGCAGCGGCAAGGCTGCCCTCAAGCTCCAATAGAGGAGGCAATAGAGGAGGCAACAGCAAGCCCCATGGACCTGGTTCAGGGATGCAGGGAGGAGCATGGGGCCCCAGGGACAATATGGAAGGTTCCCAGAGGAGCCCACCCTTCAGTGCTACTGCAGGTCTCCCCCCTTTATGTTGTTACACCCAGCTCTGCTGAAGGGGCACCGGGTGTAGAGATCAGTTCCAACCCATGAGCCTGTCCTGAGGTCAGGACAGGTTGGGTCTCTTCAGGCACCAAATTTTCCCTTTTATATTTGCCTCCTCTATTGGAACTTGAGAGCAGCCTTGCCACTGCAGCTCCAGTGGGGCTGCCTCCCATCACTGGCTGCCTGCTCGCAGCCTGGGATGTCTGGATCATAGAATGAACCAATCAAGTGTGAACTAAATGAACCAATCCGTTTCAAGCCCAGCTCATCAATTCTTCAGGTTGAAAAATAAGAATGAGCTGATTGGTGCTAAATGTTCAAATGAGTCTTGTAGGGTTAGGGGCCCTGAAAGAGAATGGAAGGCAGGGCGGGAACCAGTTTAATGATTCTGTTCCTGCCCTCTGAAGAAAGAATAAAGGATCAGCATCCACCTCTGAAGAAAGAAGCAGCATCTAGCAGATGACCTCCAATGAAAGAAGAGAAGACCTTTGCAGAGACCTGGCCGCTGTACCTGCCTTTGGCTTTGCCTGACATTGCCTGAAAGGAGCACCACAGGCCTCAGCCTGGTATATCAAAGGGCTAGTTGTGGTTGGTGTAGGGCAACAACTCACAAAGAGCTATTAACACTGGTATTTCTGACATAGCTTCATGGTGACTGGAGGTGATCAGCACAACTGGCCAGAGCTGCCCAGCACTGTTGACAGGTGACTGACACTCTGTATCTGGTCACCTCTGAGAGTTGCCCACTGCTTTTGATCACCTGGCACTGCCTCCCAGTGCTGATGCCTTGTTGCTATCGGATCCAGCACTATTCAGCCCAGCTTTCAGACTGTTGCTGCTGTGGTATCTTCACAGTGGCCCCACCTCTGAGCACCTGCAGTTGTCATAGTGAATAGGATCCTGGGCCACTACCTGCTGGTGTGCCATGAGCTCCAGGCACGCATTGATGAGATAGTCTCATCTTGAATGAGCCATCTTTTGTTTGGGACTTCTAGACACTGTGGACACTATCTGGGGTGACCTTAGAAAATCTTTGTGACCTTAGAAAATCTTTGTTTTCCATTGTTAAATAAACCCCATTGTTGTTGTTCCCTGTGCTTGAGTGGTGTTGCAATTCAGTGCACAGGTGAGAACACAGAGCTAGTGACTGTCCTCTACCTGGGCATCGCACTTTACTGTCTGTATAACACTCCTTTAGTACTGTTTCAAATTTTACTTACCAAGGTATCCTCAATGCCTAGAACACAGTAGAATGGGTGCTCTAAATGTTGTACAAATCATATTTTATAGCAAATACATATTTGTAGAATGGATTGCTTTAATAATGTAACAGATGAAGGAAGTGCTATGAAAACTCAATGAAAGAATTAATTGTGGTTACCAGAAGGAGCAGGAAAGGTTTCCTGGAGCAGGGCCTTGAAAGTGTGGGTAGCATTTCATTAGTTCTTAAAAGTATCCCAAGGTTGTAAGGGGCAGAACATATTCAGGGAGCCATGAATAATGGGTGGTTGCAGAGGAGGTTCTGTTTATACTTCAGTTACTAGTTATATTTAACAGATATTTGTTGATCACCTACTATATGACAGGTACTATTCTCAGCACTGAGGAATGAACAAAGGAATAAGGCACAAGATATATTTAACATGAAATATGTGAATAGGCCAGCGTGGTTTTAAGCTTAAATCTTGTGATCAGGAGACTGGATTTCATTCTCTACTCAATGGGGAGTCTTAGAAAGCTCCTCAGCTGGGGGACTGAAGTTATTATGTGGAAAACAAAGAAAGGCATTCAAATGTTGAATAAAGCAAGGCTAAAGAGACTGCAATTCTCAGAAGAGATTGCTTTCTTTTTGTAATTAAAAAGTAAATATTTCTCATCCTGGTTCATAAGAAATTCTAGAAAAACAAGATGAAAATATTATTGGTGCAGAATGTAAGGCCTCTTTCTTAAAGACAGAGACTTAAAACTTGCCTGAATCCAGAGATTAATGATCCATATTCCAACATAGTTACTGGTGAGTAAAATGATAGAAACAAAGGGAAAAAAAAAAAAAAGAAACAAAGGCAGTCTTGGCTACCTTCTTTTTTAACAATATTATTGCATTATCGATTCTTTGGAGCAGGGCATCCCTGGGTTTAAATCTCTTGAATGTTATGCCTGTTTCTGACTGGGGTGAATGCTTTAAGAGACATTAAATAAGCTTAAATACACAATCAGTATCTGGTTCACTCGGTTCTTTTGCTAAGTTTAAGGAAACAGCAATATTTGCATTAAGTATGACATGAAGAAGTATTCAAATATTACAGAATGTATCAAGAAAGGGAAAGAAAACAACATCTTTTCCATGCTAAGTTTTTTCAGGTTTCACCTCATTAATTCTTGGCTCAGCCCTACAAATGAGATACAGGGTTTCAGTTTTGCAGATAGGAAATGGAAATTGACAGTTTACAGTCATTTAATCCAATTGTTTCAATTAAATGTGAGAGTGCAAAGTTCTGATTAAAAAATAAGTAGCAAAATAAAAGATGTAGGTGAATCATGGGTATGCAATAATTATACTTATTGTAAATATCCCATGAATAAATATTCACTTAATCCAGGTTTTTAAAAAAAATTAATCAAATGGAAGTATTTTGATGGAGAACTTATTAAAAGATAAATGGTTTACATTTGTTGATTTCTAGATTTAGATTTTTTAAATGTAAATACAAGGTTATTAAGTTTCATTGCATGTATTGTTAATGAAGAGAGACCAACATTTGATTTCTCTTATTACACTTTTTCTGTTTTTACTAGGATGGCAGACTTGTAACACTGATAGGGAAAATAGAAAGAACATTATCTCACTAAATTCAGAATTAATAGTTAGGCTATATTCTAAGCACTCATAAAATGCTTAACAGTTTTCTATTAGTGTGATGATGGTGTTATTTCATTATTATTTCTAGGTCTGGTCAGGTAGCATGGGAATCATGAATATACTACTAGCATGTCTTGAGTGGATGCTTTAAGTGCCAATGTTATTTGAACCATTCCTTTCAAACAAGTCAAAGCATACTTTATTATAGAGATCATTTCTACAAAGGGCCAGGTAGTAAACATTTTGTTTCTGTGGACCATTCGGTCTTTGCAACTATTCAGCTCTGTTATTTTAGTGCAAAAACATCCACTAACAATATGCAAATGAATGTGTTCCAATAAAGCTTTACTTATGAACACTGGTGACAGACACGCATCAGAGGAGGTGTGATCATATGCCTTTGAATCACATATAGTGTTGTAAACCAATGTTATCTCAATTAAAAAACAAAAAAAGAACAAAACTGGTGACAGGCTGGGATTGACCAGCAGTGGTTATTATTTGCTAAACTGATTTGTAAGACAGATTATTGCTATAAAAATACCACTTAAGCATGACATATTTGAGTTTATAATTACTGAATTGTATAATTTATGTTTCCACTTCTGTCTCTCCCACAGGACTGAGGCCTTTGGGACATGAAGCGCACTTTATTTTTCCTTAATATACCTAACACGCTAGGGGAAGATAGTTGGGCAGTTGCCAAGGGCTCCTATGAGGGTATCCATAAATTTCAAAATATAGCTGGAATAAATAAAAAACCGGTACTAGTAAAGTTGGACTTCCTCAGGGGATTGGCATCTTGTAAAATGGGCTTATTCCCACCAAAGTAAATAATTTCTACAAGTGCGAAGATAAAAAAAGCCTCCACTGGCACCCCTCATCTGCTGAGGATACGCATGTCTTTCACACAGAGCTGCTTCTTACCACAAGCAGAACCACATCTTTGCACACACGCTGCCCTAGTACCGACTCAGCGTCTGAAGTCATGGTCACAGAGAGCTGAAATTCTGAAAGTGCATGATGCATGGCGTAACTGCTGTTTACCAGGAACATGTGATTTATTTTATCATTTAAATTTAAAACCCTCTTACATGCCTCCTCGGAAGTTATCTGGTTCAGAAAATTGCAATAGCAAGGCAATTATGATTAAGTTATAACATTACATAATGTTTAGTGCAGGTAATAAATCTCTCATTTTGAACATAATGAAAAAGATACACAAATAATTGAAAACTCTGATCCTAATGAGAAAATGCGAACAAATAATTAGCATCCCTGTGGCATCTACATGTCCCTATGTGTCCCTAGGTAGGCTTTTAATAAATGTTTGTTGAATGAATGAGAGGCCTTTGCGTGACTGTCTCTGAAGAATTTAAGAGTTGACTTTGAACATGTTGAATATTAGCAATTTTACAATATGAGAAAAATAAAAATTTCTGATAAATTCCCACTGGATGATAAATATACAAAGTCAATGTTTCCTAAAATGGTAATGAAATTCACGATGAGTGACAGATAAATTCATGTACAGAGTAAACAGAATGTCTACTTTGTCTTTCATCTGGTATTATTTAAAAAAAATGAGTTGAAAAAGTTAAGAGAAGTTTTGGAGAGGATCTTGAGACCCAGGCTGAGAAGCTATTGATGTCTAGTTGAAGGGCTGAAGCCCCATGACAGGTTCTTCGGGGTGCTCAAATTTGTCCACCACTCACTGTAGCTGATACCATAGGGGGAGGTTCAGGTGCTAAAAAGGAAAACATTATGGCTTTCAAAATGATGGAAGGGAAAGTATTACTAATGAGTAATGTCACAAGGTAAAGAGGGAAAGCCTGTGAAAGGCTGGGGAGGGGGTGCTCTGGGAGGAGGAATAGTCACTTGGAAAGAGAGTCAGAAATAAAAATCGTAATTCTAAATGCTGTCTCAGTAGAAAATGAAAAAAGCAATTCAAAATACATAGGCATGGTTTTAAGATTAATAGTTTCACAAAGAACACTAGAATTTAATTTTTCAGGTTGAAAAGGAGACAAAAAGCTTTTTTCCTTCTTCAAAAATCAAAGAACAGGCACCCTCAAGTGGTGTACCCCAGGTCATATTTCAGTCTACATATAGACACGATGATTAAGCTTCTGTATAGTCTGTTGAGATTCTTTGAAAGCAAGCTTGTTTTAAACAATCAAATGCACCCGACTACAAAAGAAAAGGCTGCAACCATTCTTCTAAGTGGCTTAGGACTGAACCACAGGAAATCAGCTTGGTCTTCTAGATCTGAGAGAAGGAACGATTTGCTGAATGTAGCAGGCAAAGCATTTGGGAATAAAAAAAGGAATCAATGAAAGGTAGAGTGCAAAATGGAAATAAATATGAAGACATTTAAAGGGAAGAAAAGAGGGTTATGAAATAGTATTAATGCTAGACTTCAGGCTTTCATAGACCTAGTAAATTGGTGGTTCTGGAGTTTAATATTTACTAACTTGATTTCTGACTCAAATATGCCTAGAGATACCTTCATCTCTCACTTGATAGAATATTTAATGAGCAATCGTGGATGGAGATTACACTCTGCTTCTGATTTTGTCTTTCTTCTAACTTATCAAGTAACTAAATGACCTTGGACAAGTCACATACCTGCAATACCACTTTACAGAGAATGGGAGATCACATGTCCATTCCT
Source organism: Talpa occidentalis (assembly GCF_014898055.3). NCBI lineage: Eukaryota > Metazoa > Chordata > Mammalia > Eulipotyphla > Talpidae > Talpa > Talpa occidentalis. The sequence goes on along the minus strand of NW_023603184.1, from coordinate 97,481,353 downwards.
GAATTCAAAGATTTTGGAAAAAAAAATCATAGGAGCCTTACCTGTGAGAATGAAATGCATGGACAAGGCAATGAGAGAGCATAGCTGCAAGTGAAATAAATGTAGGAGAGTTCCAGGGTTGTCATTACATTTATTTCATAAGGCAGGAAGGGCAAATAGTAAGCACACACAGTCCTCTCTCTGTCCCTAGAATATAAAGCTGGAAGGAGGGTGGAGTCTTGGGAGAACAACAGAGAACAAAGAATCAGAGCACAGGCTATACCTTCTGAGCAGGGTTGTGGGAGATATGATCTATGAAAAAGTTCCCAAACTTCAGAGTGGGTCTGAATCACCTAGAGATGGTAGAGAGCTGAGAGATGTTTAACAAATGGCTGTTAAGAGAAAAAGATTTGATTTTTATTTTGCCAATTCCCATGGTGTAAATATTCCCACCATGGCCAATTTCAAGCCACCAATATAGCATCCCTGAACACAGATTTGAAGAAGAGATGCTAAGGCACCAGCTGGCTCCAATATGCTACCACCTGGAAGGCTTACAAAAGCACAGATTGCTGGGCCTCATCCCCAGTGTTTCAGAATTTGTAGTTGCCACATGATGCTGGTGCTTCTATTCTGGGGGCTGCACTTTGAGAACCACTGGTCTACCAAAAGAAACTTTGGAGATGTAAGTATAGAAAGAAACTGAGAAGGGATAGTATACTGGTAAGCAAAAGGGACAAGAGAAGTAGAAAAATCAGGGAGAGGGTGTAAAATGATGTATCAAGAATACAGTAGAGGGACTCCCTGGTGGTGCAGGGGTTTAAGACGCAACCTACGAAGCTGTTTGAAGCCTCTGCAGCACAAGTTCTATCCCCCGGCCAGTCAGGGAGCAACCCAAATGGTGCAGCAGACCTCTCCTGACTCGCCTGCTGCTCCCCTCAGCAGTGTATTTCTGTTGATTTGCCTGTTCTGTTCCCCACTCTGTCTCTGGTGAATCCTTTTACCCCCCCCCACACCTCTGGCCTGTACCCCAGCTCTTTCATGCATAAATAAATAAATCTTTAAAAAAAAGAAAGAATATAGTAGATCTGAAAGTGTATGTTTGTGATTATGGGTGGGGAAATATCTGGAGCATATCCCAGGGCTTATTTGTAATGCCAATTTACTGAACACCCAGATCCAGTGTATGGCTTATTTGTAACACTATTCCAGAGTATAGTTACTCAAATCATTTTGAGCAATTCCACTAAGAAGGTTGGGGCTCCAAAACTACCTATTTTCTTCAGGAATTTAGCAATGGATCTAAGGGTCAGTTTGCTAGAAAGGCATTCACATTTCTAGTACAATTAGCTGGGCTACCTACAATATGACACTGGAGAAAGAACAGGTCTCGAGAAGGACCATGTGCCAGTTCCCTGTGTACTGACTGTGACCGGGGGAGAAAGGGAGTCACACAACATCTCTGATCATCGTTTCATACCCATGAAAGAACAAAAATAATACCCTGACCATACCTCTGGGTAAGGAGGATCAAATATGGGCACCTGTTCAATAGCATTTACATTGACTATTAGGTGAAGCAGTAATTTGTAAAATATAAGGTATAAGGTTGGTAGCAAATGAAAATGTTACTTACTGGACAGAATTTTCTTTTAGGATGAACATGGTTATAACTAACTGAGGAGGGTATGTGGTTCATCATTTGTATGTGGTTCCAGCAGGCAATACAATTTTAAAGGAGAAGTGGGTTTCAAAGGATAGCAGTGCATTCTTTTAAAAGAGTTAGAAAAGACTATTTCTAGCAGGCCGATCCACATTATCCACAGTATTTCTCAGTAAGGGAGGTTATGCCTACTTTAACAACTTAGAATGAAGGAAAAGAACTTGGAAAAGCTACCTGTGGCTATAATAGAACGAACAGCTAGTGCCAAAGAGTCTCCAGGGGAAATGGCAAAGTATTCAAGGTGATAGAAAGAAAAACAAGGAAAGAAAAGCAAACTTGTCCAACATGGACAACAGAGAATTTTTTTTAAAAAGGCTAGAAAATCATTGCACTTACTGAAGAGAAGAGACGAGTGAGTTCTGCTTTTGGAGCTTCTTTTAGGCCAAGAGGAAGAGACTATCAGGTGCAAATCAAGCCCAGGCAAAATATCAAGAAAAAAATCAAGATCTCCTTATAATCAAATCCAGGGCAAGAAGAATTAACTGAGATATCTCAATGAACTGAGACAACCAGCAGGGACTACAAGAGAATTGAGATATAGTAGGTAAAAGGGAGCAGAGGGACCCATGAAGAGCTAACCTCCTCCAATGTACGTAAAAGCGTAAAGCCAGAACAAGCAACATGTATCATATCACATAAGAAAGGAGCTAGTGGAACTCCCTGGTGGTGCAAGGGGTTAAGACGCAACCTATGAAGCTGTCCGCAGCCTCTGCAGCATGAGTTCGATTCCCGGCCAGGGAGCTACCCACATGGCGCAGCAGACCTCTCCTAACTTGCCCGCTGCTCCCCTCAGCAGTGTATTTCTGTTGATCTGCCTGTTCTGTTCCCTACTCTGTCTCTGGTGAATCCTCTCACCCCCACATCTCTGGCCTATACCCCAGTTCTTATATGTATAAAATAAATAAATCTTTAAAAAAAGAGAAAGGAGCTCAGATATACAGTGGCGATAAAAGTGCAAACAGAAAAAGGGGGATAAGAAAAAGGGGGATAAGGTTGGGGGATAAATATAAGTAACTTTATCAATATGTAAAAAAACATAGAAGAAAAGAGTTTTCACGTATGAGAAAGACTGGTCTCCACCGGGGTGAAGCCACTCAACTACTGAATGCCAAGAGGAGAGAGAGTGGTAGCAGTGTTGAAGGTAGCAGCAGGGCTGCTGTTTGTCTGGTGGTGAAAGAAGTTGTATGTTATGCAATAAGGCAAAGGGTACGTTTTAGATATGGCCAGTTTCAAATACATTTTGAATAAGGAAATACGAAGAAAGAAATGCATGAAAACATTGAAAGGGTAAACATTTTAGGTACCTGAAATATATACCAATCCATAAATGGATCTTGCTCAACTTACAGTGGGGTTATGTCTGTCTGTCCATCCATCCATCCATCCATCCATTCATCCATCCATCCATCCATCCATCCATCCATCCATCCTATGTCTCCCCACTCAAATGCTGACTTGTTGAGAGCAGGTTAGAGTCTGTTTTATTCAGGGCCTCAATGCCTAGAACATTGGTTGGCACATAAGAGGTGCTCAGTAAATATTTATTTAATGAAAGAATGGATTCCTTTTACAGGTGGGAGAATGAACATAAGTTTAGTGGTTCGCTAAGGACATAAAATGATGGTGTCAGGATTTGCAACGGGATGTTTTGACTATCACAGTGTTTCAATTACTCTTCAAGATTTCTCTAAAAACATAATGTGACAAATGTGTCTGTAGGGCAGTGTGACATAGTGTTGGCTTCAGAGTCAGACTGGGATTTTCATCCTGGCTAAACCACTATTTAATTTCCCGCCTTCTTCAGGCTTTATAAGGTCTCTATGCTTTTTGCATAGAGACTTTTTGCAATGAGACTTTCTACCTCACTGGGTTGTAGAGATTAACAAGTATAACATCTGGCACCAAAGCAAATCCTAGTGAATGGAGGTGAGGCTTCTGCAGTGGACAGAATGAAGGAATGAGGTGTTAGGAAGGAGGAGGAAATAAAGAGAAGCAGGGGAAGGAAAGGTGAGAACCTCAGTGCATTTGGTTTTCCTGAGGGCTGCAGGATGAAAAAAAGGCTTCTTAGTTAAGAGAAGAAAACCTAGGAAGTTTTTGTGAAGGGGGAGGATCTCTCAGGAAAATTTATGAGGCACCAGTATAACAGCGGATGACAACAGCTGGCTGGTCAGGGACTCTGTGGTACCTGTGGGATTCCCGGCTCTCTTTGTGATGGGGCTGTTGTCTCCGTGCTGAGAGTTCCTGCTGGTCAAGCTAAAATGTAGAGTCAGGCAGGGGCCTCGCACCAAGGGCAAAAGTCCTGGTATGAGGAACATATTGGGAAACGAGTATCTGCCGAAAACAGCAGGCAGACATGATGGCCAGATTAGCAAGATCAGCTAAAATCCCTTACTTGAAAAGATTAGCAGAAAGTTAGGTAAGGATAGGATTAGAGATAGTATGTTTTGATTAGTGGGAATATGGAGCCCCCAAGCAACAGCGCCTCATCACTCCACTCTCGCTTGCACCAGACAATAACACATCCCTTATAATGCACCCCCATGCATTTGTATTCCTCCTCATACTTGACCATCTTCTCTGAACCTGGTTTTAAATAAATAGGAAACTGCTCATAGATGGGGGTGTACTTTTTTTAGGTGTAAGCCCCTCCTGGCCTCTCTCTCACTTGGACTTTGAGCTGTCTTTCCTTTGTCTCACGCCACTCCCAGCGCTGCTACCCTGTGAGGAGACAGGTACCATGGTACCCCCAAATGGATGAACCCCTACACAGTGGCAGTTATGTAGGGTAAGTAAGTCTAGATATATAATGTACAGCATGATGACTCTCATTGATAATACCGTACTGCAGACTGGAAATTTGTTAAAAGAGTACAATTTAGGTGCTCTCATCCACCTCTCACCTCACACAAATATTAACTATGAGATGAATGTGTTAATTGGCTTGACTGCAATAACCATTTTACTTTGTATATTTATATCATATTGTAATATCAATGTAGCATACCTTAAATATATATAATTTTTGTTTAAAAAAGAAAAATGAAGGCCTCCCTGGTGGCGCAGGGGTTAAAGTCTCGGCGCTATCAAGCTATAGCCAACCACTGCAGCCTGACTTCGATCCCCATGCAGGGAGCTAACCCACATGGCGCAGCAGACCTCTCCTGTCCTGTCTGCTGCTCCCCTCAGCAGTGAAACCTCAGTAGATCTGCCTGCTCTACTCCCCATGCTGTCTCTGGTGAATCCTCTTACCTCTCCCCACACCTCTGGCTTATACCCCCATACTTGAATGCATAAATAAATAAAAAATAAATCTTAAAAAGAGAAAAATGATGTATATTTGATCCTTCATGGTAAATAAAGAAAATCAAAGTTACATTTTAAAAGTATATTTTACATTAAATTGTACACTTAAAAAAAAATGTTGCCTGTACTTTATGTGAAGTTCATCTCAATAAAAAAAATACATATAAGTAGGAAAAAAGTGGATGCACCCACAGAACAGCTGAAGTAATTTAAATCCCTGAAAGTGAGGAAATTGTGAGCTTACATCAAAAGGAAAAGAAAAAAACTGACTTTGGAGGACAGTTCAGAAGAAGAAAGGACAGGACTGATGGAAGCCCTCAGTGGTGATTCTGTGGAAAAGGCACTGAAGCCTTTGTTCATTCCCTCAGGAGGCCTCGTGGAACCAGGGTGGGCCACATATATTCAGGATTTAAAAGCTGGACCTGATTCTGGGTAAGATTACTTTTACCCTTTAGCTTCTGAATATATACAGAAAAACTTAAATAACAAAAACTCCTTTATTAGAGGCCAAATTATATAAAATAATAACTATTTTCCTTCTTTCCTCCTAAATCTTTTTTAGGCCCAGGATGAGGTAAGACATAAGTGAAATGAAGTAATATGCGGGAAGCTGGGACTCTTGTTATTGTTGGTGTAGCGGTTGGGATTAGTAAAATACTTTAGGAAAGAATGGAGAAATAAAACTGATAGACTTCCTGTGTTGCTACTACAAAAAAACCCAGGGATATAGTCAGACAAAGAAATAGCAATTGTGGTAAGAAAGAGGCAGCAAAGAGTCACTCACTCGAGGTTGTGAAAGGGAAGGGAAGAGTTAGAAAAAGTCATGGTAGGAGGCAAACAGCTTAGTCAACAGCTGCCTATTGGAGGAATTCAAGTGTCAGAAGTGGGAATTCAGGAGGGCGGGGGACAATCTGGTTGTATATTATCAAGATAGCAGATGACTGAAGCCACTGCATAGGGACATCAAAGAATCAATAACTGTAAACATCTTATAAGAGCCTGACTACATCAAAAGACTTGAGTATAGAGATTCTTCAAAAAGGTCAAGTACAAATGGATTAAACGACAGGAGATCTGGGTTAGAGGACAAGAAAGTGAGAGGCATGGTTGTAGACTGTTAAAGAGACTGATAATTCTTTCTCCAATATTTTTCCTTTTTCTCCAGTAATAGTATTTTAAAGGTAACCACCCAGCCCCCTTGATAGTTAAATGGGGTCATGAGAAGGCTAGGTTCAAACCACTAGGTGTGAGGAAACATGGGATATGCAACTTTGGGGGCTTATTTTAAAAAGATATATCTTCTCCCCTATCTCCATTGCCCCTCTTGTTTCTTTCTTACTCCCTACCCACTGGCAGGAATGTGAGCATAGTGGCAGGAGTCCAAGATGAAACCTGTGTTAAGGTTAGTAATTCTTCTTCTTCTTCTTTTTTTTTTAATTTTTTGTGGGACTCTCGCCGGCGGCCGGGGAACAAACCGGCGCTGCGGAGGCTGCAGGCAGCCTCGCAGCCCAGCGCTCAACCACTGTGCCACCGGGGAGGCCCAAGTTTAGTAATTCAATAAGATAGAAGTAACCTGAGTTCTAGAAGTAAGGCATTGCCAGATTAGGGGGCCACTTATGATTAGACCTTCATGTTTGCAGAGAAATGAATTTGTTTTGTTTATGCTAAGGAGCTTGAGCATAAACTATAGTCTATAATGTTTTATTGTATTCTATATTGTTATAGCAGCTAAACTGATAAATATTTATCAAAGAAAAAGCTAAATATATCCTTCTTGTAAAGAAGGGAAATAGAATGCTAGAATTAAAAATATGTACTTGCGGGCCTTCCTGGTGGCCCAGGCAGTTGAGCGCAGTTCTGTGAAGCTGTCTGCAGAGTGTAGTGCGGGTTCGATCCTGGCCCACTGGGGAGATACCCACATGGTGCGGCAGACCTCTCCTATCTTGCCTGCTGCTCCCCTCAGCAGTGTATTTCAGTCAGTCTGCCTGTCCTGTTCTGTTCCCTGCTCTGTCTCTGGTGAATCCTCTCACCCTCCTGCACATCTGGCTTGTACCCTGGTTCTTGCATGCATAAATAAAATCTTTAAAAAATATATGTACTTGTAAGGAACACCTTTTTTAATTCAAATTGACACTTACCCTCTTTTCTTACTGCCATAGTAACTGCAGAAATTATTTTTTAATTTGAAAACTACAGTAGAAATACAGTAAGATGTCTTCAAAACAGAAGGAAATGTTTCAAAAATAAAATGGAAAGACCAGAACAAGAAAGGAAGTTCTGCCTGCCTTTCAAGATTTATAAGAGTAGGGGAATGGTGTTAAATGATCTGAAGAAAATTCTCTAAGTGGTAAAGCTGAAGGCTCTGAAGAGCAAAATAAACATTGTCATCTGTAGAAACATTCAATGGCACACATAAGTAGAAATTTCAAGTGGGAAGACAAAATAACAGAGGCAAGAAGTAAATGAGACCTAGGAAAGGGAAGCAGAATAAACCATGTCTGTGAGGTGTTTGTGTGTGCGCACACAAATGCGTATGTAATGTGTGTGCACATGCATGAAGACTAACATGTGGTAAGATTGTTTCAATTACTTTTTTTCAGTGGCACAAACTGTATCAAGAAGAAGAAGATTGAGAATGTGAAGTACTAAATGATCTTTAATAAAGAAATTGCAATTAAATAAAGACAGAACAGCTCAAACACCCCTATATCTGTTAGACCTTTTTGGTCCCTAGCCCTTGTAAACAGTAATATTCTGCCTTTGTGCTGCTTCACATATTTCCCCCTCTTTCAATGGTATCATTTTATGCTCTACTGAAAATTATTTGCATCTTCTTTTTCCATCAGTAAAACTAGTTGTTCCTTGAGGGCCAGGGCATGTTTTATTTTTTTGTATCTTCCAATCTTAGCATATCAAATGGAAGAATACTTGAGGAAAATTGTACCTGCTGGGAGCAAAGAGAGATGAAAAGCCAGAAAAGAAAACCAGAGTTGACATCAATGATGTTTAAAAAAAAAAAAAAAGGATTCAGGGGAGTGAGCAGAACACAAATAATAATATTTTGGTAGGATGCCTGCAGTAAAAGATGCAAGAGCAGCTGGGATCAGACCAGACTCAGCGTGAACACCCAAGACTGCAATAATCCAAGACTGCTTACAAAGAATTGGAATTTGTTTAGTTTGGCTTCAGTTTGATTTCAGTTTAAGGTGTATCAGATGTATCATAAAGGATCACACCCTTATGCTCTTTTACAATGGGAAACAAAATTAAAATAAGGTTAAGAGAAGTAAAGTTACTGGCTTTAAAGACCTAATATTATTAGCCATCCCAAACAAAGAATAAGAAGTGTGGCTATAACTCAAACTCACAACACATAAATAATAACACTCATCAGGATAATTCAGCATAACCTGTTACATACCTCTTTTACAAACTCTAATGCAGTACTAAATTATTCTGTAAACCCAAGTCAAAATTTGATTCTCCAAGTAAACCCTTTATAGTTAACCTCAGAGCATTTTCCATTCTTGTGAAGGTTGTTATTTCTAGGACTCGATTATACTTTCACACATGAAATCTGTTCCCTGTGAGTAATAGATAAGCGACAGAGGTGAATGCATAACAAAGATTTCCTAAAGCTGGCTACACAGTTACACGAAATGGAATAAACTGTGTAAATATCAATTTGTTTAGTTCTTGCTCATACTGTGTTCCTGCTGCTATTGGTCCTCAATAGCGAGAGTACCTAACTTGGTACATTTCACTGAATCCAATTAAATGACATTCTGTTTGGGTATTATTAAGTATCAGTTAATGTTTATGACAATGAGAGTTATATTAATTAGGTAATACAATTCAATTTCCAAGAGGGGGAAGAAAAGACTGTCCTAGTTCTTCAAGAAACTACTTAAAGACAGCAATTTGAAGGTTATAGACATGGTTATAAACAGTTAAAAAGACCTGACAGCCCTGCTTTGAAAAGTCATTGATGGTATATCGTATGTGACTATGATATGTGTACAAAGATCATCAAAGCACTGCACTCTTCAATTGTATTTTTCTATAATTGTGATATGCTTTAATTAGCTTATGTATCATCTAGCCAGTTTCTACAGTATTGAAAAATAGACATTTCAGTATTTGAGAATAATTAGGGCTAGCCCATGGCAATGAAAGAAAATGAAGCATATCCAGTGGTCACCCTGGGATTGAGCCTGATTTTTATACACAAATTCTAGCTAAGTGAGCTCACCACAAATCAGACAAAAGCTCTCAACAAAATGAGACTGGAGATAGTAGATAAATAAGAGGAAAAAGCTGGATTATTTTTTAAAAGACACAAACAAAAAAAATCTGTATATTACCATCCAAAAACTTTTTTTCCCTCTTCATTGTAATGAATGGCATAAACTATTTTTTTCTCTAAATTCTTATGGTTTTAAGAATTTTAATGAGTTAATGGGAAATTAACAAAATGTCAAAAGGACTAAAATTTTGTATCTAGAGTATTCAAAAGAATAATAGTGCAGAAAATTTTAAAAACACAAAATACTGGTGGTTTTACATAAAATAACAGAGCTAACCCAGTGGTATTCTGGTAAATGCTTAACAACTGGTATCCCACTAGAATGCATATATCATATGATTTATAAATAATAAAATACTTCTTATTGTAATTCCTTATAATCAATTGATTTTCACAGAACCAATTGCTGATTTCTGTCTAATTTTTTAATCATCAATTTCTGGTTGCAATTCACAGGGGAGTCCAGTTTATATATGAATATTGGTTAACATTTTGATGTAAATAATGAGTAAAAGGAAAATGAAAAAGAAAATACATGTCATCAATGATATGAATGAGTTTTTTACTAGGTAGCATAATAATTTTGAGCACTACAAAAGTATTTAGCTTTTTGTGCTATTTACATTATAACACTACAGAAATGACAATAAAAATTAGTTTGCATTCATATTTTTCACCATTTCCTACAAAACAATAAATCAGTAGCCCTGATCTGTGGTGCTTGCCAATTTTTGTAACAAAAGTACATTCTCTGTGACTGATAAATTGTGTTAATTGTTCATGGAATGGCTCAAACTACAAAACAATCATACAAGCAAAACCAAGAGTTATTTATATGTGTAGAATATTTTTTTTTTAATTCATTGGATGGTTATAACTGATATAGTCATGCAAATGTCCCTACCACTTTGGAAATTTTGCTACTCTAAACATAACACAATTTTGAAAGTTGGGGAACTAACTGGTTAGCAAGAAAACAAAAATAATTTTAAAAACCTTTACATATAGCAAATGGCACTTAATAATTTGACAAGCATCATTAAGATTTATAAATGTCACCTAGGCAATACAAAGCCACTCTTTTTTAAAAAGTTACAGGCAAGAGCAAATATGTTAATTTATAAAGGTTTTCACTTTTTAGGCAATATAAATACAAGTTGTATAATCAAGACTTTAAATAATTTGATAATAATTTTATTTTCTACTTAGAAAATTAAATTACACCCACATAGAATTTGCAAGTTTTAAAACTAAGCCTGGAGTAAGAACCACACATCAGAGATAAAAAAGAAGGTTTAATTGATGAGATTCTAGGAGGCTTCAAGGCAAAGAGTTTAGACAATGGAGAGGGGCTGATCAGGGTTTGAAACTGTCTCTAGTACTTAACTTAGCAGTAGGGCCCTGGGAAATTCACCAAACTTCTTACAACTCCAGTTTCATCATGTGAAAAATTAGGACTAAAAATAATGCCCATTTTTTAGGATTGCTGGGATGATTACATGTGCTAATACATGTAAAGTGTAGCAGCAGGCATCGTTTTTAGAACCTCACATTTCTTTTACCACTTGAAAAGAAACCCACCTTTCTTATGAGGTTGGAATAGATTCAGTCTCTAACTGGAAAGCTTAAGAGATGTTAACAGGAACAGCAGCAATTAGTTTTATAATGTAACTCTCTTTTATCACCCAGTTTCTTGCTGTCTGTGCTGTGTACCAGAGCCAAGCACACGATTCCATTCTGCAGTGCTTTGCGGCCCTTTTTCCTTTCTTAATTCCATATTCTGAGTATCTAAGTACACATTTTCACTCCAATGAACTGCACGATCTTTTCTCTCCCTCCCCTTCATCCTCTCTCCTACTCCCTCCCTTATTTGACTTTTAAGCCTCACATTATCACCCATTTCTTCTAGTAAATTGTCCTTGATAAATGTTATAGAAAAATTATCAGAAATACCTGTGCCAACATTTAATTCTCTGCCCTGCTATTTACACAAAAGTGATGCTTTATTGCTGTTTTGATGGTGCCTAGAGTTCAGGAGTATGAGTCAAAAGACATCAAACACTTGCTCTGACGATTTCCCATTAATCATACCTTGAAGCACACTCTTAAAAGCATGGACATGCTTCCATTAAGATGGTCTGCAAGAGAGCTCTGCAAATGGCTGATGTTAATGAACCCAGAGATATTTTTAAGGCCTGATGTGGTCAATCAAAGAGGAGGCAGCTGCCAAGATATCCTCTTCTCTGTAGCTCTGAAATACTTCCTGCAGGAAAGTGGGCCTGGCCAGGAGGTGCCACAGTGTCCAGCTCTACCTCCCCAGTCATAACAATGTCAGCAATGTCTTTTTCCCTGCACTTTTTACTCTGATGAAATGAAAAGTAATGCCACTCAAAAAAGACCAGATTGTTCAGCTTTAAGAGAACCTAAGAGAAAGCAATTGTGACTAATAGTTACTGTATTTCAGTGTAAAGGTTTATGATACCAATGAAAATGCTGTATGCATGAAAAGATTGAGTATGCAAATACCGTGTATTCTATTGCAACCCAACCCACTTCATATTTATTGAGTTTCTCTTATTTAAATTGTAATGTATTAGCTATTTTAATAATTAGCAGTAAACTTCACTATATTTTCTGAATGGGATGCAAAGTCTGAAATATTTCCAGAAATCCAAATAGTGATGCTAGAATGAGAAAGCTCGAGCACGTAGTTTTATGGGAAATTATGAAAAACAATGTAATACAATGGTTAAAAAAAATGCATAGGATCCAATATCAGACTGATTTATGATCAAAAAACGGCCCCACTACTTACTAGCTCTGTGATTCAGGACAGTTATTTAAAATTATCATCAGATGCTTCATCATTAGTACTAATTAATTAAGATTATGCATGTAAAACATAAGTATACTCTCTAGCACTGAATATTTAATGGAGGTTCCATAAATGCCAGTTATTACTGTTATTATTCTGAGCCCTTATAATTTTGTAGGATTAATGCCAGCAAGAATGGAAATTGTATGCTTTGGAAATTCTTAATTCCATTTCTGCTGTGAATGTCCTCTAGATAATGTTCTACTATCTAGACTAGGAGTAGCAAACAGTAGCACTTGGTAAACTGACTATAGTTTCAAGAAGAATTTTATTTGATTAGATAGGTTTGTTATCATTGTTGTTAATCACACTATTAAATATAATGCCTTTTGGAAAAGCATGCTCTAATTCCAACAATGCCCTCTTGCCATGTACCTGGATGCTTTCTCAATTATAAGACTTGCTTGGATCTGAAAACATCTGGATATGCATCCCTAACATAGACCCCTCCCACACTTCTCTCCTACCTAAAAAATAACTGTCATGTATCTCTTATCTCTGGACACCTACTCTCTGTGTAGGTAGTTCTCCTGAATAACTATTAATAAATGCATTGTCCCATGTTGGAATCATCACCATCTTTATAATCATCATCATCACAGCTAATGTGTTTTTTACACTTACTAAGCATCAAGTACAATGTAAATCATTTTGCCTGTGTTTGCTCATTTAAGTCGCAAGCTTATAATGCAGGCACTATTTTAAATCAGTATTTACAGATGAGGAAACCGACATCAGAAATATTTACATTACTTGCCTCTAAGTAAACAATCTTTGATGAGAATCTACGAAATTTGTGTCCAGACATTCCATTTTTAAATATGATAGACTACTGTATTTAGTCTATCATATTCCATACTTCATGTCATGCTGTCCTGTTCTACATTATCTCATACTTCAACCATCATCACTCATTTTTGTTCAGTCCTATATTATTAAGCTGTCTTTTTTAAAGTTCTAATGCAGGATTTTTTGGGGTGCATTATCTATATAATTAAGACACCCCAAAAGCAAAATCTATTAAAATAAATCACATGATTTTCATTTTTTGTGTGAAATCTACAAGCTAAAGGCACCAAATAGAATATACAGACTTTTATCTATCCATGTGTAAGGCTATTTGACCTATATATAGACCACTACTAATACATAAGAATAAACATTGAAAACCCAAGGACGTCCTCAAATATGATAGTCTGAATATTCAAATACTCTGAATAACTCAAACCAAAAAGACTATAAGAGGCATCTTATAGGGAATGGTTATTTAGATTTCATTTAAATTATAATACTTTGAAAATCAACATATTCTATTTTACAAATGAAGAAACAAAGGGGTTAAATAATCTAACCTTGTCTAACAACTAGACAAGGCTACTTGTACCAGAGATAAAACTCAAGCAAGTATCTTCTGGCTTCTCAGTTGTGGCTTTTTCAATTATAACAAACTGAACCAATCTGTAGTGGAGTTCTGCTCTCGCAAATTCAACTGACACAGTAGGAAAAGAAAAATCAAAACAAACCTAATGTTTTTTTTCTTTCACAATGGCTCCCAAACATAAGCAACTCCTTCCCTGATCATCAAACAGAGAAACAATATTCTGTTTTAACACTATGGCAGGAGGAGGGGGACAGAGTGGAGGGAATGTTATTGTAGGACTCACTATATGTGTGTGTGTATCTATTTGCTTACATATTTTTATATGGGTACATATGTACATTTATGTGTGTGTATGTATGTATATATATATATACATACATAGTATATATATATATATATATACACATACATACATACATACATATGTATAGTGGAATAGTGAATCACTAATAGTGAATTTTATAAGAATAAGGAGCATTTTCCAAGGGCTGATGTTTCTAAATATCAGGGAGCAACCTAGGGAAGCTATAGTACCCCACATTTTGAGCCATAGATAATGAATGTGTTTGAAAGGATTTCAGGAAAACATTTGGTGACATCACTTGGTTAACACTGTGGACAAGATGAAGGCTCTGAATGAATATATTAAATATAGTTCTACCTAATAACCAAATGTTGTCTGGAAATTTCTAATGTGCTGCAAAGGCTCTTCTGCCTTTCCCATCAGGAAAACAATGATAAACAAAACAGATGAAAGTAAGCAAATGTACTGTAAAGTAAGTGCAAATCTGTACTATGATCTGTACTATGAAAGGAGGAAAAGGAGATAAAATAATGGGGATGGGATGGTGAGGTGATCCATAGATTTTTATCTCAAGTGAAATCTATACAAATACTTAAAACATATTTCATACTTTTAGAAAATAACATATACATGCTACACATATTTAATGGATGTTAATAGCTTGCTATATTGACTTCAGGCTGTTTGTTTCAAAATAAATAAAAGAAAAAAGTAGAGCTAAAGCACCCCTCACCTGTTCTTATATCTTTCATTTCTAGAAGTATCAATCTTCATTGTAACACATCATCCCTTTTTATGTATATTTCTACTTCCAGAGAATGTACTATGTGTTTTAATACCAGTGCTATAATAGTGTAGTTTTTAATTTGCATGTCTTGTTCAACAGTATATATATGTAGACCTGGTTATTCAATGGAATCTGTTATCCTATTTATCATTCTATGAACATACTAATAGCTTATCCAATCCTATACTGGTGGAGAGTTAAATTAGCTTTTCCTTTAATTCTTCAACTACTGGTTTTTTAGGCAATTAAACCATCTTACAGTTCAATGCCATGCCAGCAATCTGACAGGTTTTGTTTCCTCTCATGCTTGTTAATATATGGTACTGACAGACATTTAAATTTTCCCAACCTGCTAATATATTTGTGAAATGGTATCTCCTTTCAATTTTAATTTCCCTAATTCCTCACAGATATCTATTCATAACTATATGAGCCTTTTTAATTCTGTTTATTATCTGTTCCTATTCTATGGCTTTATTATATTAGTTCTGTCCTATTTTTGTAGCTCTTTTTATACCCAAATACAAATTCTTTATCATTTCGTGAACTGAAAATAAGTTCTTTCCGTATAGTCCATTTCTTCACTTTCTTGATGGAATATTTGGTCATATAAACAAATTTCACTTAATTGGGCCTCCCTGGTGGTGCAAGGGGTTAAGTCTCAGCACTATGCTATGTTCAGCCACTGCAGCATGAGTTCGATTCCCGGCCAGGGAGGAGACCCACATGGCATAGCAGACCTCTCCTGTCTCACCCTCTGCTCCCCTTGGCAGTGTATTTCAGTTCTGCGCCTGTTCTGCTCCCCACTCTGTCTCTGGGGAATCCTCTCAGAACCCCACACCTCTGGCCTGTACCCCAGTCTTGTATGCATAAATAAATAAATCTTTTTAAAAAATTTCACTTAATGTATCCAAATATAGCATATTTTCTTATGCTTTCTGCACCATACTAGGAAATAAAAATATTTCCCTTTATTTTTCTGTGATTTCAGTTTGTGTTTTCTTTTTTTACATTTAGGTATTCATTGAGAATTTATTTTCCTGTATGATATGAGGTAGGGGTCTAATTTTATCTTTTTCAATGTGGTTGGCCAATTGTTAAAAAGATGTTTTATAATTTCTGGTATGTACCAAGTTTCCACCCAAATGTGAATCTGTTTCTAAACTCCCTATTCACTTCATTAGTAACCCCTCTGGGATAATTTCATGTATTTTAACTACTATAGCATTTTAAGTATTGAGGAATGTTAATGTAAGCACACCCTCCCCTTTCTCTTATTCTTTCCAAAATTGTACTTGATCATTTCTTTTAGCTCTTTAACCTTTCACAGAAATTTTGGTATAAGTTGAACCTAGACATATATTATTATTATGAAAAACCTTCATTATGTAATAATGAGGGAGTATTACAGTCAACCCCCATTTCAATGGTTTTTCAATCTCATTTAACGTATTTCTTTTTTGCTGAGTTTATTTGAAAACTAAATTCCAAGCTATCTTTAATTATTGTTGGAAAAGCTTCACACATAGCTCTAAAAGATAAGGACTTTGGATGGGGTGATCAGGGACAGTTATACTAAGAGCTGATATTTAATTTGAAACCTAAAGTATACAGAGTAAATCATGGGAAGACCGTTCCAGGCAGGAATTTAGGGCAATAAAGTTTTGTTATGTTGAAAGAAACAAGTACAAATCATTGTGGCTGATTGGAGATGTTGGAAAGACAGAAGAGGAGGCTGGGAGGAGAACACAATCATACGGAGCAGTAGATTGTTTTGCATGTTTTGATAATGCGTATAGCTGAAAGCAACTTAAGGTTTTAAGTAGGAAAGTGATGTGATACATTATAGTACTGCATAGAAAAGAGGCTGAGGCTTGGACAAAAGAGGAAGCATGAGAGTGGTTGGAAGAATCCTTTAAGAGTCCAGGAAAGAGATGAAAGTCAGATGTACTTGGGTGACACAACACAATTGGAGATGAGTGGACAGGTTTGAGACATATTTATATAATACATGATTTGGGAGAAGCAAATAAATGAGAAAACAAAATGAGAATTTAAAAAAATCTCAGCAGGGTAAAATGAAGAGCGAAATAAATCTAATAAGCTACCAAATGTGAGGTCCTGATCCTGAATTTCAACCAAACCATTAACAACTAAGTGGACTGTACATATACAATGTTAGTGATCTGACTTGCTAATGCCTTTTTTCCTAGTTGAGTCAGAGGATCGTGAAGGTGAAAGCAACTTAGATTCCCTCAAGTGGGTTATATAGCTACTGCATAAATAGCTGTACAACATCCAATTAAGGTGATGTTTCTGCCTGGGAAAGCTATATATAAGCAAATGAAGCCAGAAAGATATGTGTTAGCAATACATAATTACAGTGGGGTCTTGTTTTAAACACAGCTCACTGTTATATGTACTTGGAAAAAGTAACTAATAAATCAGAATCTCACATATTACAATGACATCCATCAAAATCCTAAACTGTAGAGTTAGTTTGCAAATTGTTATTTATTTCCACTAATGTCCCTGCCATTATGAAACCCTACAATAAATGCATGTTTTTTAAAAAACCTTATATAGTTTAGTTGTACTAAAAAAAGAAAAAACTCTTTCCAAAGCTAAGTGTTATTCTTCAAGGGTTTAACAGTAATGAACAGACACCAGTCTAAGTACTGAGAAGAATACATGCTTCAGCCCTTCAAATCTCCAGAAAAGATAAGGCATGTGCTCTATATACAAATAACTGCCAATACAGAATTCAGTAAGTGTTGGAAAAATGCTAAAATATTATTAGACTGAGTTTCACAGAAACTGGATTATGTCTCCTTGACTTTCATATTTTCAGCTAGTACAGTGAATAGCAAGCAGTAAATGCTTAATAAAAAGTGTTCCTTTATTCATTCATTTACACAATGTTTATTAAGTACTTACTGGATGCTAGACACAAAAAGACCTACCCCCTGCCTTTGATGTTGGAAAGAGTCTATGCTCATTACTTCAAAACTCATGAGTGTCCTGCTTACAGGTAGAAAGTAAGGACATATAAATCAGGACAAGTCTGAAAGCAGAATTCATGATGTTGAAAAGGTGTATATGAGCCTGGAGGAATTTTTTGAAAAACCATAGCTTTGAGAGGGAAGAGAATATGAATGGTGGGTACTTGTCATTGTCTCCAAAACCTCTTACAAGTTTTCAGATGTTTGGGATAAAAAGAGTATAAACTGAAGGGTATGGAATAAAAATGGTTAGCAACCTCAACCTCCAAAAAAAAAAAAAAAGAGAGAGAGAGAGAGACACTAAAATAATAGAGTAAATGGGGAAGGGTGGGGAAAAAATGTAAAGACAAATGGTGGGTATTGCATTAAGGGAAACAAGAGAATGAGGTAAAAAGGAAAAAGTGGAGAGGGAGAAGAAGAAAGTGGGAGGAAGGGGATTTTGGTTTTAGTTGAGGATAGTGAAATTTGTTATTTTGAAGATAAAAATGATCTAATCTAGTTTGGAAAAACATTTTGGTTGCAGCTGTGGACATAGTCAAATGGAGTGGAGGTAAAAGACATGAATAGGTCAAAGAAAAGACAATAGGATAGAGATGGTCAAGGAAATATGGGGCTAATTGTTCAATGAGCTACTGACATTGCAGTTTGTTAGAAAATACTGTAATGGAAAGAAGATAGAAAATCACTGTCAAATTTTTTAATGTTGGTGAAATATCAGGGGATTCTGAGGAGCTGGAGTAGAATGAGACTTGATAAAATTTTCATTGAGAAGGAAATATTTGATATGAAATTTTAGCAAGGGGATAGAGGAGAAGATATAGAAGGGGGATAGAGGAGAAGATATTTTAGCCTGAAGGATGGTCTGAAAAAGGTTGGAGAAGTCGTCCCTGGCTAACTATTTCTAATTCATTGTTGCATCTCTCAAATGAAATGACCTGAAAACAATTTCATTGTGCCAGTCATAGGGATTTACAGTACATTCAAGTGAATATTTTCAAAAGGATCACATTATCTTTCTCAACTCATAATTATCCCAACTTCCATAACTCCATTATCTCCAACAAGACACCTAATCATTCAACAGACTGATGGTTGGTCAGATACAGACAGGACTTGGTATAGTAAATCTGCAGCAGGTGCCAGGTCTGATCCCACAAACCCAAGCTAACTGAATCTTTGCAATAAAAGAGGATGCAGAAAGTCTGGGGATCTCAATTTATTTAATAGTAGCTTTATAGAGCTGTCTGCTTATCATTTCCTAGTTGATCTTGGCTCGAGCCTAAGGCCCTATTTTGGATTCTTGTTTTGACAATCCTATTATCAGATAGGAGAAAGGACCTTTTGAGGGTCATGTGGTACCATCTCCTGCTCAATTAAAAACTTCCCCTACAAATTCTATTTCAGTTTCTGCCTGAACACTACTCCTTTGTTTGAAAAATCACTGATTCAGAGGCAGACTGCTACATCTGTCTTCACTATAGTAAGTTCTCAAATTAATACCACAATGCTGGATAGACATGATCTGTCACTGCATCTCCAAGTTGTATTTACTATTTGTCTTCTACCATTTTGACATGTCTGAAAGCACTTAGTATACATAACCTGTAACATAAGACACACTGTATTTGTTGAAAAGGAATCAAAATCTTCAACGCATTTTAACTACTTGGTAAAGAGAATAGATATGTTTTAGTCACCCTACCAGTGAAAAGTTTCGGTTAAAATCTGTCTTCTATTGATTCTTTACTCTCATGAAGAAATTGGTAGGCAGTGGAAGGGGAATGACCCTAGTAAAATACTCCAACTTAGTAGTCCACAGTAGTATATTTATACTGTGTGTATTCAGAGAAAAAAGGGAAGGAAGTAAGAAAGGAAAGATGGAGGGAAGGAAACAAATTATAATCTCAACTTTTCCTGAATATCTTATTCTTACGTCAGATATCTACTACATGCCTTTATGTGCAATTTAAAATATCTATCCCTTGACCTCTTTATATTTTCACTTCCTAAATACTGAACATTTATCTGTAGAAATACTCTGTTAGAGAAAATAATGTGTTCCTTTTAGGAGGACGTTTCATCACACAGCTTCTCATTACTCATGTGAAGTGCCAAGAACCTTGAGAGAACAGAAAGAAATCATTCCTCTCTAGTTTCTCTGTAGCTCTCCTTTTGACAGCACTCAAGTACAGGCAGATTGGCTATAGAGCCACAGGGATTTGATGAAACAAAGCTTTCCACAGCAATGCAGAATCCAGCTGCTTCTATCGCAAGGGAAGTACAAGATATGACCTTGGTTGATTATTGGTAAGTGTGCTAGTAGCTGAGCCAAACTCAAAAGCCCAAGGAAAAAGGCATAATGCTCTTACTGATTTAATTTTGAAACTTTTCTTTCACAATGTGATGTGCTGCAAATGGAATATTTTTACAGAGGGCTCAGAATAGCATGGTATTTTGTATTGCTACAGCTGCTGATATGCACCAAATAATCCTATCAATTCCTATATTTGTAATGATAACAAAATGCTGTTACACAATATGTTAGTGCTTATAAAGCACTGAGTACATGTGATATTTTAAATTTGAAAGATGAGCTCATGATGAGTGAGATTTAAATAACCGTATTTTAAAAAACTCTCAATGTGAAACTAAATTTGGTTTCCAAATGCTACGCACATTTGATAGTCATCAAAAATCCCTCTTTACTCTAACACAGGTAATCTTTGTTATTTTTCAAAAGTAAAAAAATGATAAAGAAATCAAAATTATCAACAATAACAGTTCCAAATGTTTCTAACCACAGATTCACATGCACACAAAACCACTGCAGATAAGACCAAGCTTTCCTCTAGAGGAATTAACAACAAAAAAAATTTCTTAAACATTTGTATATCAATTTTTGGGCTACCAAATCATTTGCATACGTTTCTAGAAACAAGAAACCCTATGAACTACATTGGTCAAATGCACAGATCTTTTATACAGTTAAGTATTCTAGGTAGAAGTTTTGTTTGTTGATTTTTTTCCCTTCCAATTTTTCTCCCTCACCAAAATATGAATATGGTAAACTTAACAGACCATTAAACAAAAACTGCATATTTTCTTAAGTCACTCATGTGATTATCTTTTAAAATCATGAAAAAAACCTCTGCCAGAATTCATTTAAAACAAAATTAAATCATCAATTTAGTAAACTAACCATTGCCAACTACCATATTAAATAATGAGCTGAGACATTTCAATAATTTCTTGGACATCATTAGTTATATCTGTTTTCTTCAATGGGAAAACTGATTCCTTGCACATAACTAAAAAAATTTTTACCACTTGGCAGAAGTGTAGCATGATTTAGCTGATCATGGCATTTCAATATGCTGTCTTCAGACCAAAACAGTCTGAACTAGTTATCATTTTAGTTTAAATTTAAAAACTTATTTTGTGATACATAAATTAACAGAAATAAAAATTAATACATATGAAAATTAATCTATCATTCTAGCAATTCAACAAATCACATTGTTTTCAATTTTTAGGACACCTGAGTATTTTTTTTTCCTTCTTAATATACCAAGACTTTCCTGACTAGTAAAGTTTTGTATTGTGCTTTTCCTAACATTATCTCATAAGCATTTTACATATTGCCATAAAGTCTACATAACTATCATAAAACAAATTAATTGTGTAAGTTACCATAACTTAATGCATCATTTCTTCACTCTTAGACATGTTACCGTCCTCTGACATCTTTTGGTACTACCACTAACCACCAACCTTTACATTTACGCAGTTTTCTTTTATTTTTGAATACTCCCCCTTCATATAAATTCTCTGAAGTAGAAACATACAGATGTGAATATTAATGACTCTTAATTAATTAATGGCTCATAATTAATATTATGACTCTTATATTTCCAATGTGCTTTTACAATTTCTCTGTTATTAACAGCCACATATATACCTATGTTTTGTGCTGTGACATTCACCAACACTCAGGTATTGGTATTTTCTTATTAGAGAGAGGATTACCAATTTTATCAAGCAGAAATTTCTGATGTCATACAAATGAAACCTCATTAGTATTGTTTTAATCTGTGTTGTTATCACTATCATTAGATGATTTAAAATATTTTCTGATCATATTTCCTAATTATGTGGATTATCCTAGAGGAGGGTGTTTATCTCAAAAATTTGCATGTGTTTTTATGCTATTTCGAAAATAAACTGGTGCCATACTAACTGCAACTATTTTTTTTCCAATATACATTGTTTTACTTTTATTTTTTAATTTTTTTGGTAGCAGTTCATCTTTTTACATTGTTAAATATGTTTTTCAATGTGATTTTTTTCTGTTACTTTAAAGCTTAGGTAATATTCCTACTAATGTCTGACAAATAGGCAACTCCCCCTTCAATTTGAATTTTTTTAAATCAATCTATTTAATCCATGTTGAATGTATTTTGCATATATTATGAGAAGTGGATCTAAATTACTTCTTTTTCAAAGTTGCTAATACCACAACCTTTTAGTGAACATTCCTTCCCTTTCAAATTATTTTATAATGTTTTATTCTTATTTATTTTAAATTCATGTGTACAGCATGTTGTGATTTTTTTTTTTTTTTATTTTCCAAGACCTACCACCTAACCAGTTTAAATTATGTAATTTGCTACTATGACTTGGTGTCTGGAATGGCTTTGTCAGTATTTATAATTTCTTTTAAAAATATCTCTTTTTTGGGTCTCCCTGGTGGCGCAAGGGGTTAAGCACCTCACTATGAAGCAATCCACAGCCTCTGCAGCATGATTTCAATCCCCGGCCGGCCAGGGAGAAACCCACATGGCAAGGGAGACCTCTCCTGTCTTGCCCGCTGCTCCCCTCAGCAGTGTATTTCAGTCCATCTGCCTTTTCTGTTCCCTACTCTGTCTCTGGTGGATCCTCTTACCCCCAGCTTCTCTGGCCAGTGCCCCAGCTCTTGTATGTATAAATAAATAAATCTTTAAAAAAAATCCCTTTTTTCATATTAGCTTATTTATCTAAATACATCTTTATCATTTTATATTTTATTGAGCTTATACCTTTATTATGTACAAACTAAATGTAGAATGTTTTAAGAGCTTTATCTTTATATTCAGAAACATCACCTGTTATTCACTAGTTCAAGTTTTCTTTTATTAACATTTTAAAGATATGCCCTGTGTTACATACTAAACAAAGAAAATGACAGAACCAAAAGGTGAGGACTAAGGAGTAGCAGACACGTGTTCATAGCTAGACTCAAATTCTATATGGGCTTGAGCAAGATACTGACCTCCAGAAGCCTCAATTACTCCCTCTATAAATTGAAGGTGGTGGTATTTCAGATTTACGTGAAGAATAGAAATGATAGAAATGTTTTTGAAACTATTCAAGTATAGCATGCATATTTTTAATATAGCATGTGCTTAGTGCTTGACATCTGACAGTGTTCTTTCATGTGTACTATCTTACTTGCACTGTTTATCTTCAATGATAATGTTTATGTTCAATGATAATGGTGTTTTTGCTGCAATCACTATTAACATTAAGTCCAAATAGGTAAACACTTAATATCAAGGCAGAAGTCTTATTTCCTATCGTTATATTTATAAATGCATTTATAGATCACCTCCATTACAATAACATCATCCCTGAATAGATTATGATTTTTTTCTGCTATAATAATTATAAGTACCCTTCCATTATATATTTTATTAGTTTTGTTGTTGATTGTAGTACATTTGTTTCAGGTTGAACAGTTTTATTTAGTTTCTTATTACTCTGGTTACTAATTTTCGCTTTCTAAATTATCACAATTCCAGAATAAATTCTATGTTTAAGAGTCATATATTAATAAAATTAGTTACTTAATTAAAAATGGAAACCAACCAAGACTAGTTATCCATCATGATGTGATATATTAAAATATTCCTATTGGAAACATAAACTCAACATATACTTATTACTACTCAGTTTCTTTTAACTTTCAGATTTTATTACCTTAAGAATTTTTCTCATTACTTCTTCAGACCTCATAATACCTTGCCTGATAGGAAGGGCTGATGTTATGGTGTGGCAGAAAAAAGAATCAAAGAGAAAGAAAAAATCTTTTTTTCTTTGTGGGCTTTAAATGTTATCCTTGGGGATGAGATAATAAAAGAACAGAATGAACAGAAAATAGGTGTAACCTGCACACACTTGTACATGGGAGAGAGTTTCGTTGCTTTTCATCTCTTAAGCATGGTCTACTAAGCTCTTTTTCATCATAACCTTCATAACTTAGACCTTCCACTTTCAAATACACTCCTCTTTTTTTCCTTCCCAGAATATCATTTCAGTTATGAGAGAATAATTTTTTTTTGGCCTGACCTTAATCCCTGTCCTTCTCCATCTACTCTCAGAGAAAGTTGATTCCTTAGAAAAGTAATAATAATAAAATGTCCTTTTTTTTTTTTTTCTGGAATCATTTGGTTAACAAGATCAAAAAATTTACTGACAGAAGCAAATTAAAGAATTCAATCAATTGCCTAAAATATATTTCATTTTTACTTATGTTTTGCTTTTAGTTCAGTTTAAACACACACAGATACACCCACCCACACACAAACACACCATTAGTAATAAATGTTAAAGGCATTGTCCAAGATGATACAACTACTTTCTCTGTAGAACCACACAATCAGCTTTAGATATGGTTTCCATACTCACGGGGAAAATGATTAGAAGTGGATGGATTGACACTGTCCCCACTGTCAGCACTTTCACTGCTGGAAACTTCATCATCTGATTCCCGCACTGAGGAGCAGGGTGAAGAGCCGTCAACTTCTTCAAACTTCCTCTTTAAAATTCCACTCATAGCTGCAGTGCTGTCACATGTACCTGTAACAGGAACGGGAGCAATGAAGCATTGAAATATTTGACCGCTGAATGTGTAGCCAAGGTCTCCAGAGTCATTTTTATGTATTTTTTTAAAATACATGAGCTGAGCTTTCCCTTGAAAGTATCACTACACAGCTTTATTTTCATATTAACAAAATTAAATATGAGCATTTGACCATTTGGTATCAAAATGTATCCATTTTTTCAGACAGTTCATTTCCATGTAATAATTTTATCTCTTTTTGTTAGTAAATTGAAAAAAAAAAGTATCTGAGTTCATGAAATTAAAACAAAAATTAATGCCAATAACACCCATAGTCCTAAATGATGACTGCCTTGTGTAACACTCATCTGTAAGGAACATAGATAAGCATACAAAAACTTTATATTCGATTTAAAATGCAAGAAATCTAATTAACTGAGCACAACAAAGCACATAAAATCAGCTCCAAATTTTAGGTAGTGTCCATTTCAAAACTGCCAAAAGCTGGAATGTGCATCCAAGTAATGTGGGTGCTGAAGCTATGGTCACAATTTCAAAAACTTCCGAAGCCTATTTACCTAGGAGATTCCACTGATTGAGTGGGAAGGCTGAGGAGCAGGCATGCTTTCTCTCTACGATTAATGGGCTATTTCCTCTCTTGTAGCTGTCCTTTCTTCACCTTCTTCACTTATCCTGACATATGAACAGTCAGCTAAACTTTCTTTGCAGTGTAAGGATATTTTCAGAAATAAACTTTATATAAATTAACATACACACACACACACATGCACACACACACGGTCTTACACTGCTATGTTAGGTTAACTTAATGAAGTAGTAAGTCAATTCCATGTACTCCACTTTCCATCTTATTTATGTCAGTTCATCTTAACCCTCACTTGAGCTCTCGAAGCTCTTTTCTCCTATTCTGGCCAGTCTAGTCATCCAGAAGAAGCAAGACTGATAAACTATTGTGATGTCTATTTGGTTACATTATGGAAGTACTGTTCCCCCAAATCTCTGAAGTCATAGCTTCTCTGTGCTGATCACAAAGCAAGCAGCCTGTATAGTCCCCCTTAGCTAAATCAGCTCTCCAAACTCTAATTAATATTTTTCAAAGTGGAATACTTGGATTGCCACCATTAACATCACTTGGGAGGGAAATGCAAATTCTCAGTTCCCACCCCAGATCTACAGAAACAGAATCCTCCATGGGGGAGGGCCCTGCACCCTGCTTTATGAAGACTCCCAGGTGATTTTGATGTATCTCAAATTAGAGGCCATTTTTCTAATTTCTTGTCTGCTCTCTTTCCTTACTCCCTCTCCTTTCTACCATATTCCTTTCTAGGGTGTATCTATCTACATACTAGGCCTGGAGACTCACCTACATAAAATTAAGTATAGTATTAGATGTCTCATAAATATTATTAATTTCAATTTACTCCACTCATCTAAGCACTTTTTGAGTACTGTTACACAGATGTTTGACACCCTGAGTGGAGTAGGAAGTACCTGCCTTCAAGGAGCAAGCATCCACTATTCTGGGCTCTATCAAATTGAAAAGGCTATCAAATTCATGTTCTACTGCATCATTTTATTTACATATATCTGTCACTTCATTTACATTAGTAATATGAATTATAGCAATATGAAACTAAAGCATTATTTACCCTTTGAGAACAAAAAATCTATCTCTATTCTAACTTTGACTTTACCACTAGTCAGATTAGCATATTACTTTCTTCATCTTAGAGTGTGAAATGCATAAAATGTTCATGCATATCTGAGTAGGGTGAAGAGGAAAAAAGATATTTTAAGTAAAGTTCTTGAAATAAAAGTAGGACACAATATAAATTTTAAAATGGTTCACTTCAAACAAGATGCAAAGTAATTCATGAGGGAGAGACTCCAAGATACAAAGTAATATAAGATGGAAACCCATGTATAAAAAGTACATTTTAATAATAAGATATTGTAATGGGAACAATTAAAAACCTTATCCTTCTTAAGCTCCACTTCTCTTATGCCTTCTTCTCTAGTTTCCTTAGGAAAGGCAGATTTTTCAGGAATCATGGGCCACAGAGATCCATTTCTCAGCATGGCAAAATATGGGATTTGACATGCTTCTCTTTCTTACTTCCTTGGAAACAAGAATGGAAATTTTGGAGGAATGATAAGGAAATGAAAGGTCTCTTTTCCCCCTTAATTATTACATTTGGAACTGGTAAGACTTGAAGCAATGGAGCTGAAGTTGGATGTATTGATAATTTGTACCTAGATCTTGGAACAGCAGAAGCCTGAGCTAGACCCAGGCTTCTACTGGGTCTAGCTTAGAGCAGAATTAATATGTAAACTGTAAATCAAAAATTCAAATAATTACTGAGTGAGGGGTGGGCAGAGCATAACCTTACCTATACTTATGAAACTCGTTAAGTACTAACTTTATTGTTCATTGACAAAGCATGACACCTGCCTAGTTTCACTGCACTAAAAAAAATATTATGTGAGGAGCCTCTCTGGTGGCGCAGGGGTTAAAGACTAGTACTATCTGCGGTATGAGTTTGACTCCCACATGAGTTCAATCCCTGGCCCGGGGGCTAACCCACATGGCACAGCAGACCTCTACTGTCTCGCCCACGGCTCCCCTCAGCAGTGTATTTGAGTAGATCTGCCTGTTCTACTCCCCACTCTGTCTCTGCCAAATCCTCTCACACCCTGGGCACCTCTGGTTTACACCCCAGTTCTTGTATACATAAATAAAATAAATCTTTAAAAAATATATTTTGCGAGCATAACAAAATGTCATAACAATTTATGAGGACTAAATGACCCAGTATATAATCCTTGATCTACACTTAACAGTTGAATGTTAAAGGGAGCATGTACTTTTCTTCCATGTCATCTACACTATCTCACTAGGAAAGAAAAGAATATAATAATTTAGGGAAAAGATACTGTTAATAAATGAGTTGTATATAATTTTGGTTTGCTTGTAGCAAGTTTGGCTCTTTCAGAATTTGAGAAAGCTAATATGTGGCTGGCTAGATACAGATCAAAGTGAGCAGAATAAATTCTTGTCCCATGGCTGCCATTGCTTCTTAAATACCCACATACTCTAGTCTCGTTCCTACAGATATGGCATAATAAATTTGGAAAATACAAAACCAATGAAAAGTGCTGCAAATTTTAATTAACTTTATATAGCATCAAAGTCCAAAGAACAGAACATAAAGAGGGACAGGTATTAATTTATTCTAAATATCAAAAGCTGAAAGTCTAAACTCTGTAACAGCCAATTTAATACAGCTACATTTTACAATTCCTGAAACACTAGTCAAGGGCATCACCATTTCTTACTTGGACTGGAATAAAACCTCCTAATTATTTTCTTCCATCCACAACAATGTGTTTTTCAAGTTGCAGGAAGAAGGATAAATTTAAAATGCAAATCGAATCATGTTAGTCTATAGCTTAAAATTCCCAAATGGGGCCTCCCCGGTGGCGCAGCGGTTGAGTGCTGGGTTGCGAAGCTGCCTGAAGCCTCTGCAGCGCCGGTTCGATCCCCAGCTGCTCCCCGGCCACCGGAGGAGGGTCCCACATGACGCGCAGACCTCTCCTGCTGCCCGCTGCTCCCCTCAGCAGTGTACTTCGGTCCTTCTGCCTGCTCTGCTCCCTGCTCTGGCTCTGGTGGATTCTCTCACCCTCCCGCGCTTCTGACTGTACCCAGTGCTTGTATAAATAATAAATAAATAAATCTTTAAAAAAAAAAATAAAAAAAAATAAAATTCCCAAGTGGCTTTGAATTGCCTTACGATAAAGTTCAAAATCTTCAAAATTGCCTATAAAGTCCTTAACAATCTATTTTGGCTAATTTCTTCATCTTCATTTTGAGCCACTGACTTTGTTGTCAATATTTCAGCTTTAAATACCTTGCAGTTTCTCCAATTTATTATTTCTCTCTAACCTCCAGGCCTTTTGATATACTATTTCATTAAATTAATGTTTATTATTTTTCCCCAAAGCACTTATCACCTTCTAGATCCACAGTGCTTACGTGTTTCATGTTTATAACATATTGTTTTAGCCCTGGCTAAAAAAGTACAAGGATAGAGATCTTCATTTTACTGAATATTACAAAGGCCTAGAACAGTCTTCTTGTGTTATATATGCTCAAAAAATATTTGATAAACAGATGAAACCCTCCCATTTCCATACATTAATTACTTTATCAGTATCTCATTTCTTTGCTAGACTGAAAGCTCCATGAAACAGAAATCATGTTCATCTCATTCACCACTGCAACTTGTCTACAAAATATGACACATTTGATTGAGAATCAAAATGAGAGATGAAATTGACCTCAAAATGTCATATAATTTTTTTGCTTGCAAGCAACCCAAAAGCCAATTCCAGCTAACTTAAGCACAAGACATCTGTTGGAAAAATACATGGGTTCATGCAATCTAAAATAGAGCTGAAATCCAAAACTGAAGAAATGACAGTTTCTGGGATTACTATAGAAACTCCTTAATGTTTTCTCTGGGCTCTACTGCTAGCAGATTTAAGTCCAGATCTTTTCTCTGTATCTCCCAGTTTAAGTTTAATGTTCCAAATTGTGAACAACTTTTAAATGCACCTTACGTCAGGTATCTGTCCCTTGATCATTTGAATAGATGGTCAGAAGGCAAGGAAACACCCAAGCAGGCACTACTCCAGAGAATTTTACCTGTAGACTTCAATGTTCAATTGCATTTTATTTTTTAAAATTTAATTTTATATATTTTTTACATCATCCTTCATTTTTATAAAATGTATGCTTTATCATCTTGGGTATAGCCCCCATGGAATTCCCACCACCAATTCACCCGTGTACCATCACTATAGTCCCTTGTGCTCTTCCCACCCGTTTTGATCCAACTCCCTCCTCCCCCGCTGCAGAATGTCTGGTTTATAGCTGCCTGTTGATTTTGATTTTTACTTTATTATAATTACTTTTTCCCTGATCCCTTATTTGGATCCTCTACATTGGCATTTTAAAGTCTATTATCTTCTCCCTATCTAACACCAATTTATCTTATCTTTTCATTTATTAATTTAGTCCATGAATTCACTACTTAGCCAACTTCTCAGACTGGGATTCCTTCCCCTGCACCCACATGCCTTTTCATCACCAAATTTAAAAAAGAACTACTTTATTTTAAAACTATAAGAAACATCTTGTGATCTTGAATGTTATTCTTGACTAACAAATACTATTTATTTCGCATTTTTATTAGATGTAACCAATGCTCAGAAACCTCTGAGCACATATAATGAAAAACTGGTAGAAAAGTACAAATGTTTCTTTCTCCTTAAAATATACTGATAAACTACACTATATTGTCTATGATTATAAATACATTATCTTATTTAGTATATTTCTGAACTATTGGAAAAGCAAAGAGAATAAAGAGTTCAAAGGGAAAAATATTAGCAGTCAGAGGATATAGAGCCAAGGAGATAAGTAGGGGAGTTTGACAATGAATGCCGAATCAAGATGGATGAAAATACACATTTTGATGCCTTTGGAAGAATGGCTGAAGCTAAACTTTGAGTTATTTGCTGAACTTTTTTTCATATCACAATTCTGACAACCTAAAAATTTCAGTTTTTATAGTTACCTCATGAATTCTTACTACCCTATTTACATTCATCTAATGTTTAATCCTTTTTTCTTCTCATATTCTGTCCCTGTTTCCTACTGTTTAATTTCCTGTTGCAAGGGAATGACTACAGAAAATATGCCTTAAAAATATCACTAATTCCCCCAATTCTGAGAAGCAAATTATCCGTTTTGCAGAAAAATCACTTTAGGATTGTGAGATTTAGCAAATTAAAAAATAGAGAACAACCAGGTAAATTTGAATTTTAGATAAAAAACATTTTGGACATATTTGTACTTATTATTTGCTTTTTATGTGAAATTCAAATTTTTAACTGGGCATCCTACAATTTACCAGACATCCAGCAATTAATTGTTGCAAGTAACTCTTAGTGACAAAGAAGAGCTTATGACATCAACTAAACTATCTACATTGGAACTACTGGGCAGATATTTCTGTCATTAACCAGTTAGATGAAACACAATAGATAAAACATTTAAGGTGATTAGGATAAACCATGAATTTATCAATAACTGAACAAAGGTGTGGGGAGTGGTTGTTAACAAGATAATGGCATGAGGGAAGAAGTGGATTTGTCTATAATAATGGATGTCTATTATGGATGAGGGAAGAAGTGAATTTCAAAGAAATAACTCTTAACACAGCAAGAAATTTCCATCTATTGTAATGGGAGGGTCTTTTTAGTGAGATGCTCTATCTTCCCCAGCCTAATGAAAGGGCGGTGAGTTGTGAGTTTGGGGCTCATTTGACCTGGTAGGTCCTTATTTTGTGGAGATTTTTTATACGAGAAGCCTGAGGTAGTTCTCTCTTAGTAGCAAAGAGAGATACCTACAGTCCCACTGTTCACTATTCACTAAGAGTCTAGGTTTAACCTTTGCATTGCATTATTTGCTTTGTAGTTAATCAAAGTGAGAGCACCCTTTAACTTTAAGAGTCATTTACAAAGATCCTTTTGCCTTGATGATGTGGCATATATTAGGGGCTTGTTAAACAACTTGCATTATAACACGATCAGGAGGGCACTTTTTAATATAATCTGTCAAAGAACAGAATAGTTTATTTTGCACCATCATCAAATTCTTCCAGCAAACACACACAAAAAAAGGAACAATATGATAAAGTTCTATTCCAAAAAATTTGATAAGGTAAGCCTGCTCGTTGCAATCAGCAATGGGCCCAGGGCCCAGGAAATACCCTGTGGGGATTAAGTGACATTAAAAATAAGTTTTTTATTCTTTACTTTCTTTTAGATTGGAAAATAATTTTGGTATTTCTTTTGGTTACTTCACCAATTCAAATGATGAGGGTAGAGGCATTGTAAACAGATTGATGAAAATATTGGTGTGTAGCTCCTCTGTGATAGCAGGTTGGAAAAGCTTTGCTGGCAAAAGCAAGATTATTCACAAGGTCACACTTCATCAACCAGATTGTCTGCTGGGCCACACAGAGGATGAAGAGGACAGTTGCTCAATTGATGGTGTGTCGGTTTTATTCTTATATCCAAGAAAGAAGAGCTTAGCTAAAAATCCATACTGTGTGATTGTATTCTTTGTATGATACCTTTATTTATCTAGATATGTCCTGAACACAGGATGCCAATTTTTAAGGAAGTTACTTTATATTAAATCTTTTTCATCCCTAATTTTTCAAAACCATGATTTTGAGTAATTTGTGATGTTTTGCCCTATCACTGACACTATTCCTGCCCTTACACTATTATGTTAATCAAACACTGACTAGAGGCTATAGCCTCTGCTAAATAAGATAATCATTATTTTAAGAAGTTGGCATCAGAATTTAATGCCTTAAACACATCTCTCCACACATTCTCAGAATGCTTATGAATTTCTCTTAAATAAAAAAGAGAATATCTTCTACAATATTAGGGCTATTTCTGCTTTCACCCATTTGGCAAGAAATTAACATATCTGCCGCCAAGAGGATAGGGATTTGGCAATGATTTCACAAGGTAAAATCCTGCAAGGTGTTTTCCATGGGGCACCACCAATGTGAAAAATGTTGCTGGTGGCTTGCCAAATTGAGGAGTGCAAGTTGGCCAAATCCGCATCTCTTGTCCAGGTATCTTTTTAAGCCAAGGACCCTGGGAGCCCTCTTGTTTAATGAATATTTTTGTTGGAGAAATAATTGTGGGGTTCCCCAATTGTATGAATTCCTTGTACCACAATTGCCTGTGACCTTGAATTAAAGGTTTGAGTAATTTTATGTGCTTTGGACTTCAACATTTATGCATCTTGATGATTTATAGTTTGAGAATTTGATGAAAAAAGAAAATGAGTGCTTTGCCCAGGAAAAAGTGCAAATAAGCACAAATGTATGCCATCCATCAAAGACTTTCCTGGTTAAGAACCTCTGCTCTGGGAATGTCTGTCATTTCTGCAGCCTTGGTGGCTATCCAGAACTTGAAAAATGATTCACGGTGAACACATTAGCTCAGAATACCAAAGATGTTTGAGAATCTATCATCTCTTGTTCTGTCTACCATCAGGGTCAGCAACTTCTTAGGGCAGTGATCTTTCTGGCTCCCAGTTTCTTTGGCATATGTTCTAGGACCTACTGCATCTCCTGGAGACAAGCCCAATTCTAAGAGAGTGCTGATTCTAAGGTTTCCTTTTTTCAGGGCTTTCTTGGCTGCCACATAGTACTATAAAGCAATTATCCAAAAATCTGTACCTTTATGCCATGTTGAATTCCTAACTGGTACAGTTCTGGCTTGAAGTATAATTTCTCAAACAGTGTCTGAATTTCCTACAAGGTAGCTTAAAATGGTTGTTCCATTTATAATAACATCAGTCAGCATTTAGCAAGCACCTACTATGGGCCAGACACTTTGTATTTGTTCTCTGTAATCTCCTCCTCTGCCCTGCAAGGTAGTTTCAACAAAGAAAATTGAGGTTTGAGAAGTTTAGATCACTTTCCCAGGAGGCTTAACAAAAACTTTCTCTGAGAAATAGTCCCTGGACAGCACCACACTAGGTTAAGTGACCTCTGCATTCATAGACCATGTCAATGCTTTTATCAGCACCTACTGCTTGGTCTTACAATCGATGATATACCTGGCATTTTCTCACACTGGACTCTCAAACTCTTCATGGACTGAGTATATATTCCAGTGTCTGCTCAGTAAATGAATTAATTTGGAATCTAATCCTGGATCAGTTACTAACAAGTGGAGTCTAATCCTGGATCAGTTATAACAAGTGGACTAATTTTCTGTAAGAGGATTATTTCTCTGGGTCTCAGTTACCATTTCCATCAAACTATGGGAGTGGGCATAATTAGCAAAAATAGATTTTGATGCAGTGCAGCGCTCATTACCTGGGAGCAAATGATAAAAATCATGGCCACTGTCAAAGACTGGGGGTTCTAATTGTCCATAGCCCCTTTTCC
Organism: Talpa occidentalis; assembly: GCF_014898055.3. NCBI lineage: Eukaryota > Metazoa > Chordata > Mammalia > Eulipotyphla > Talpidae > Talpa > Talpa occidentalis. The sequence continues at coordinate 97,447,745 of NW_023603184.1, read as the reverse complement.
TTATCTTATAAAAACTACAAAGACTAAACTGATACATGACCTTGTCTCCCGTTGATAAAAGATAAATGGCTACTGCACTTACTAATGGTAAAGGGGTTCTCTATGATTCTGTCTGGCCGGAGGATGTGGGGTATTCCCAAATAATTTTCCATTTTATTTGCCATTGGGGTTAATATTCATATAAAAGAAAATCAGAACATGATTGTTAATGCCTCCTTAATCTTAAACATTGTTCATTATAAGATATTTGGCAACATGATAGAATATATATGGACTGGCAGCCAAAACCTTTTCCTAAAGTTAACTTTCAGATTGCTTTCAGTTAGTAAGAATAGCAAACACCAAGCAAGAACAAGGTAAGGTTTTGAAAACTCTTAAAACTTGATCAAGTGCCTGTTGTAAGCTTATTTTTCCTACTCTACCAACAAAAATACCAATGAAAATTTTATTTTTCAATCTTGCTATTAAGACTGAAGAACAAAACTTAGCCTAATTCTTGGATCACCGCAAGAATTACCACAATAAGTGGAAAAATAAACCATGCAGATATGGAAGAATTTAGAATCATAATTGTGGCACTGGACAATAACATATTTTTTTTCTCCTTAGCACTTAAAAAGTTTTTCTTCAGTCTTTTAGAAAGTTTCTGAAAAAAATTAAAAACTAACAAACAAAAACACACCAAAACCAGAACGGCCAATGTAGATCAAGGAGTATTAAATTTTATCCCTTTTGTTCAGAAGAATCATCAGAATAGTCTAAGGAAAAAGAAATTTACTTTAGAGTAGACACCAGAATAAAATATGGCCAGGTATTAGGACATACACATCCAAGCACTAAGATGTAGCCAAAGAAACTGCAGATAATAAAAGAGATTTAAAAAAAAATTAGAATAAGTAGAAAAAAGTATTTTGATAGTCTTTAAAATGAATTACCACCTTATTAAGCAAGATATAGAGTTTTACTATTTAAGACAGAACAATTTTTATTCAACCTCCAAGTGACATTGCATTAAGCAACAAAATAATATAGAGTGTAAGATTAAATACTTAGATTTTCAAGTCTAAGTAAATGTTTCTAGCAGCAAAATTAAAACTGGTTCACAATAAAGTCTACAATATTTTAAAGTCATACAATATTTTAAATGTCCAAAATCCATTATTTAGTGATGAATCACCAACAAACAAGTTTCACAAAGGTAGTCATGATACCCCCAACAAATTTATCCAATAATTATTACCAATGCATATGTCTCAAAAGGCACTCCAATGTAAATACTATTAAATATGTTTTAAGTAAGAAAAATATAGATTTTCTAAATTTCTTTTTGAAGAAGCTTGTGATCCAAGTTATTCGATACAATTCCTAAATATTTTTATGATGCAGAGGAAATTTAAAATAGCAATAATTCTGTGACACAGTTTAATTTATGATTCAGACAAATTAGCACTATTAAGTCATTAAGTAGAGCTAGACTGTGTTCCATAAAAATTTGCTCAGTATACACTTCCTTTTTAAAATTATTCTTTGTTTCCCCCTACCTCCCACCAATTACCAAACTTCAGTAAATGTTTCTTGGGCAACTAATAAGGGCCAGGTTCCCAATAATTGAAAATCCCCTTGTTCTGGGTAGAGCAGAGATGAATAACTTACGCTTTAATTGTACAAAGTCAAAATGGAAATGGAAAACAGAGAGAAAAGGCATAAAGTTGAAAAAAATTTAATAAAGGATATAAAATAAGAGAGCTCAAAAAAACTACAGATTGTCACGTCATATCTGAGGATTTTATGGAGATTATGTTCTAGTTGGAAAGATTCAAGATATCTATAAAATCACATATAGTTTGAACCTCAATGGCTTTGTGACTGCTTTCTTTACTTTTCCATCTGAATAGAAGGTATCAGCTACACATTACTACCTAGGCATGACTTCCAATAAAGTCCTCAAGGGTTTCTAATTTTAGAAAACACGTCTTTTTCTCATTCATTGAAAACTGAAATATTCCGTCAGGATTCTCTGTAACTATATACTTAAGCTGAATTTGCCTTAGCAGCACCAGAAAATCAACTCCTAAGGACTGAAAAATATTAATATTAGCTATCATTTATAATGCTTTTATTATGTGCAATGTATGTACCATGTAATGTCATTTTCATAAAAACCCTTTGATATGGAGACTATTAACTCATCACAAATGAAAAAAATAAGGCATGCCGATTTCAAGTACTACATCCAAGGGCACATGGATTGTAAGTGGCAGAACATGTTAACTATGTCTTGGAAGTGATACTATGTTTGGAACTTGAACCTAAGCTTCTAACAACTCCTAATCAGCTTCTTCACACTAAGAGATACAGCTTGAACTCATGTTTCCAATAAACCACATAATAAGGCTTTTTGCTATAAGGAATAATATATGCAATGTTTTCCTTGTATTTTTGTGTAGTGGTAATGAATTTCCCTAAATATATAAGGTTTTATTGTATAAACAAAGTTACCCAGGTTTATTAAAGAAGTTCTTAGATCTTCTTAAAATACTAATGGACAAAAAATTACCAGATGTGAAGCTTGTCCCTGGTAATATGGAATAGTTCTCATTCTTACAGGCTATTTTTTGATACTAAGATCATAGAACCAACATTCTTTCAGATCTTCAGAGTGCATGAGAATACCTATTCCCTGGTGTGCACTGGCTACCATGTTCATCTTAACACACAGCAACACATTATATTAGTAAAATTTCAAAGAAAAGGAGATTGACGCCTCTGTTGTCTTACATTCCTGGTTTGTGACTGGAGAGAAAGTAAGATATGCTTGTGTGTGCCCATGTGTGTACATACAAGATGCATTCTAAGTGAATATGTAAATTTGTAAGTTTTCATGGAGACAAATGATTGTCCAAGTAGCAAATATTCTTAGTTGGAATGCTGGTAGGAGGTAGTGACTCTCAAAGACTTGGGATTTGAGAATCCAATAGATTTGCTACTCCTGAAATTGGCAAGAGTGATCAATCAAATACCACAAAATTATTGGTCTGTGTGTTTTCTTTGGTATACTGTTAGAGATTCCTTATTTGCTATTAGAAAAAGTAATTTCAGGGCCTGCCTGGTGGTGCAAGGGGTTAAGTCTCAGCACTGTGAAGCTATCAGCAGCCATTGCAGCAAGAGTTCGATCCCCAGCCAGAGAGCTAACCCACATGGCTCAGTAGACCTCTCCTGTTTCACCAAGTGCTCCCCTTAGAGGTATATATCAGTACATCTGCCTGTCCTGTCCCCCACTCTGCCTCTGGTGAATTCTCTCACCCTCTACATCTCTGCCTACACCCCAGCTCTTGTATGCATAAATAAATAAATCTTTAAAAAAAAGTAATTTCAAAATCCTATTAATGGTTTAATAAGAAAGATTCTCATTGCAGCAAAAGGACAATTTCTCATTTATCTGAAGTTCAAACACATTTTTTCAATATTCTGAAAATAAGAAAAAACAAAAATAAAGTTTGTTCGTTTTCTCTGTCCCTATGCTCAGTATTCAGAAGTAGAGGGAGATTTTTCTCTGTCCCTTTATCCATCAAGGTCTAAATAGTTTAAAATTTCATATACAGCAAAGTATAAAACTTAATTTTTGAATTGTTCTCAATTAGGGAGCAATTCTTAACTATTAAAAATAATATTAACATAAGAAAGGAGACAGTAAAATTATAAACAGCATATTAAATTATATATAAAGAATATTTAATAATAGCAACACCATTTGGTGTTGGTAACCAGTTTTGTTTTTTGCAATAAGTCAATGGAATGGTGGGAATAATGATTCTTATGCAATGAAGAAAAACTAGCTCATCAGGACAGAATGATAGGTACCATATTCTGCTTCCACAAAAACAATTAGCATTTTCGTAAAATGATCTTTTAAGTTGTGAACTTTAACTATTTGGAAAACTAACTTATAAGTATAGATTATTTTTCAACTTTTCTAAATAAAATATTACTATAGCATTGCTATATGCTTAATAGTAGGAAATAAAAATAAGATCTTTTAAAATAATTCTATGATTCTATTGTATTTATACTTTTCAATAAAATTGGTACAATGTTATTTAAATTCCAATATAGGAAATAAAAAATGCAATAATCTGTTTAAATTGTTTTATAAGAAATGTTAGGTTAAAACAAATTGTTTTGGATACACAATAATTTTGAGCATTTTCCTTCTGTATGTTATAAGCAATTTTATTTTTTCTATTTCATAGGTATGTGAAATTCAGGAGAGAGAAAGAGATCTATAAATATATACATGCATGCATACATACATGCGATCGATCGATCAATCGATCGATCGATAGATATATCTTACAAGCACATGCAATTTCGAGATGACAACACTGTAGATTTCAGACTATGTTCCATACTGCTAGACTGAGTACAATATGTTTGCCCTAAAATCTTTTCCAAGCTTACAATATGCTCCTTAGTTTTAAGTGACGACAAAGACAGACTGGTAATCAGAAAGCAGGAAATTCATTTTTGAAAAATTCTTAAAGATTCCTTTGAAGTCTGATATAACACTATTCTTCAAGGACATGAACTGCATATCCAAATTATTTTTACATTATTTTATTTACTCTTTTACTTCCCAAACTTGATTTGAATTGCATTTACACAAACATTTCACTATATACATTTAAATATCCAGACCATCAAGTTACTATGTACATGCTGCTGAGATTTGTATAGAAGCAGTATGGCTCAAGCGAATGCAAAAAAGACTTCAAAGTTTTGAGTGAATTTGCATAGAGACATAAATTATCCAGGATATTCAAAGCTATAAATTTGCTGCAGGACATATATAGCTCTCTTGTGGCTCACGGAAGCACAACAATTCTCTTTATTTCACATTTGTCTATTATCACGTTTTCTCCAAGAATATTCACAGGCTCTACTTATTTGCCTACACTGTTTTTATTTCTATATTCAGAATGTGCTAACTAGTAGTGGGTGCAGTTACAAAGTCAATAGTATTGGACTGCCTAAATGAATTTTAAACTGATTCCTTCCTCCTCCCTATGCTTTGCCTAGACTACACACAGAGTTTAGCAGATACAACTATGGTCACGACCTAAGTTAAAGGTAAATCCCTAAAATTGCTGTTATTCAAAATTGTTGCATTAAATCTGACTGATCAGTAAGAAAGACTTTATTTGGCTGGTAGAAATGTATGTGTATGTACCTACGTATGTGTACATCAAACCACATATCTATATGTGATATATACACATATAAATGTATATACACATGTTTCATAATAAATTTTATATTTATATATATTCACACAAAAGTCTTCAGTATTTTGTTTGGATCAAAGGACAGCATATTTCATTCAAATTAAGAAGGAAATATTTTAATTAAAATATATACCTTTTAGTTGCGGTCATTACTGAAACTTACAAAGAGAGTTTAGAAGAAAATGGCAGTCTTTGTATCTTTAAAAAACTCAGAAAATGTGAATTCCTTTTTGTAAGTTAATCTCAGTATCCTGGATAAATGTCATAATGTCCCCATAGAGTGATAAAGGGTGAGAATCTAGCCCTGAAAGACTACTACAAAGTGAATTTCATAAATATTTGAAATAATTGTCCTTCACAGTTTAAAATGGCCATCCTCCTGTTTTGGTCCACACACCAGTCACCCCACCCCCCATTTTTCAATAAAAGATATGGTTGCCAACTATCAAGTCTCAGTCATTACAATAAAATTAATGCCTTCTTTTCAGTGCAAGGCAAGTATTTAAGTTTATCTAAATACGTACTAGTTCTTTGTATGTCAGCTTCATAAAATTCATTTTAAAACATTTTAAGCAAATATAAGGGCATAAAATAGTTTCATGACTAAATATTATTTTTCATTTTTCATCTTTCTAATATATTTCATCATATAGAACATGTAATATACAATACATACACACTTGATGCAAATTAAAATCACATTTCCTCCATCGATACTGCAACTGCTGAATTCATAGATTTAAATTTTTTAATGATATGAATTTCAAACATTTTAAAATTATGTTTTGAAATAAATAAGTATGTTTTGAAATAAAAAAGCAATATGAATAAAAGTGAGTACACATTTGCTTTGTACAGGTCAGACTTTACTATGATGTAATCACACATTTTATGAAAGTGTGATATTTAGTGCATGGATAAAGAAGACTTTTGTCCTGCCTGTCACATTTATAAGGATCACTTTACAATACAGATGTAATAAAAAGGAATAGTCATAGGAAGTTGAACATGTTGAGTTAAAAATAGCATTGTCCATAAAGTCCCAAAGAAAATCAGTAACAATTAAGAAAATTTAAAAAAGCCTTTAAAGGATATAACCCCAAAATAAGAAATCATTTACATGAGAAGATATTTAACAATATACAGTGAAAACCCTCAAGCCCAAAATATCTCTGAAATGAAAATACAACTTATTAAAACTGTCCACATGATGCTGTTTGGGATGTGAACAAAAGAGAACTCCATTATTTAATTCTAGATACCTCACAAGAATCTTAGGCTGGAACCCAGTGTTTAATTAAAATACATTTCTTTAAAATTTGAAAATCCTTTCAAAGTTGTAAGTACTGATATTTATCTTGTTGTTTCCATTCAGATATCTCTCTGCAATCAAAAACTTTAGAAACCCAAATTCAGTTTTTCCTTATGAAATTATCCCATAGAAACAAAATACCCACGTCACAAATCCATAAAACATTAAGATTTAATAAACAAGCTAAGGGAAGCTGAAAACCAAGAACACCTTGCCAATTTCCACCATGAATTAAAATAGCCAATCCTTATCAACGTCTTTTATAGAAATAAAATCAGGCATATCATGAAATCTGTCATCGTACCTGCGTGTACTTTAAACGACTACGGCGCACACGTTGTAAAATCTTCACTCTGAGAAATAAAACACACTTCATTTAACTGCTGCAAAACACCCCTGCAGAAGACCCAGCGCATTTTTTTTTCTAAGCAACTGATCCAGCTCTCCACCAGCACGGTGACCTTTGAACTCGCTTCTGCCCCCCCCCCCCTTTCTGCAGTCAAAGCCTCAGAGCTGGTCTCATTTGCATAAGGCTCAGGCAGCCCTCCAGCAGCTGAAACGGAATGCTGGGTAAGGAATTGTGGAACTGCAGTTCTGCCAGAATACCTGAATCACGGGAGAGCAGGAATACGCGACGGGGAGTGGGCAAAGATTTCAACTGGGTTGTCAGCATCACAGCCCCCATGTCTATTAATGGATAAATGTTTTTAACTCTTTGTTTTAGAGTCCTGCTTTCCCCCCTCCATAGCAAAAGAAGCTGTCAGCAATGACTGTGGTAACCAAGGAAACCCAAATAGTCAAATACTTCATTTAAATACATGTGGAAGGCCAATTTAAAATTTTCATTAACTTCTCTTGTTTTTGAAACATAGCTTTTTTTTCTATTGGAATACATATTGCACGCATAACCAGGGACATAGGGTATTTCTTTTTGTTGTGTTTTAAACAGCATCTTACAAGCATAAATTTATTTTAGTCACTATGCAAATAAATGAAGTCACTATAGTAATTCTATAAAATGTTAAATGTGCCCTAGTACTATAGTGTTGATCCCTCTAAATGGTGTCCAGAAAATTAATTGTAAAGAATTTAGGTCCCAGGATGCCTTTAAAACAATAGAGCCGTAAAAATGTAGCGCAAAGTTACCTATGTATTTTAATCTAAAGACTCATGTACCAATAATGCTTGTCTGTCTTTGGCAAAGATGTTCAGTGTTGTGCTATTATTTGCTAGAGTTATTTCTTCTCTTGTCTTCCCACACAGCAATTTCTCTATTAAAACATAAACTTCTCTATTGCTCATAAACCTAAGAAGTGGTTATTTTCCAGATACAGAAGTCATGTGTACAAATTTTTATAAATACACATGAAGGCAAATATTCTTTTAGTTTTTAAATGGTAAGTCAATAGAACTATGCATCACATAATTAATCCATTCTTCTCTTTTAAATTAAGCTAATTTTTCCTCCATTAGTGAATGAATGATATCTATGAAATAAAAGGTTTTATGTAATATTGTATTTCATTTATAAAACAAATGTAACATGAAACATTGTAATACACACACTATATTACTATAGTAATAAAATGTGTTGTTCTTACAGATAACACTGTTAACATTTCAACATGCTTTTTTAATTTTTAATTTAAATATTTAAATATTCCAAATCTTTTCTTTCAGTACACTGACAGACAGCATTAAATTTCTGAAAAATGCAATATCTAATTTATTAGGCACATAAACTATGTAATACAGGATTTTTTAATACTGGAAAAATAAATTTGAAGCTTTTCATTTGGATTATTTATCAGCATTCTGCCTTATATTATTTCTGTATGCAGAAAGATTAGAAATTAGTAACTCAATTTTTTCTTACCCATAAATTTTTAAAGAGGATAAATAACTTTTCAATTTACTATTCCCACATAAACATTTCTCTATCACATCTGACTACATCAACAATTTAATTGTATTGAGTCAATTTAAGTGCATCCTTCATATTACATACTGTAAATATCTTGCAAAGTTTTTGTTTAAGGCAAAACACACATCAGCCCATCCTAATTTAAATCCAATCAAACACCAAGGAAGTGCTGGAGTAATTTATAAAATCACTGACCTGTTCAAATAGCTGTAGTCTTAGTTCTCGCACTCTTTATTCACTAGAATCCAAAATAAATGGATTATCATTTTATAATATGTGTCAGCATCACCGAAGGCACTGTTCTTCCTGGTTCAGCGGAATCTTCTTAAATTTGCCAGCCCTGTGTTTTATTGCTGGTACCGTATGCTTTATTGTTCAGCGACAAGAGCTTCCCTCTGCACAAAGACTCATTACCTACTGCTGGCTGCACGGCATCAGCCTCACTGAGTCTTCCTATATGTGATCACATGGGAGTTTTGTCTGAGAAAGCCAGGCATGCCACTGACTTCACTGTGTCTATGGATATTTTTATCAGCTGAGGGCTGCTAAGAGGAAGGAATAGCAGATTATGAAGCTGCTCTAAGTCATTAATGCAGCACAACTTATGGAAATCCCTTCACAAGGCTTTTTCCCATTATTATAGAAAACGTTTGAGCAGACATTCAAAAGAAGTTAACTAGATTTTATTTTAATAAGAGGCTGAATAATAATTGAACGATAGGAAACTAGCAAAAAGCTGTTTTCTTACCTTTTGCTTTCTGAAAGTACTTTTGTATAAATGTTGCTAAAGAGCCTTGCTCAACTGACGGATTTGACAGTATGTTTTAACCTTTAGATTGCTGGAGTTCCTCTTTCTTGGAGATTGGTTTCCATAAGGAAAAGTGGCTGTTTCCCCTAAAATCTTCCCGATAAAAATCTCAATCACTAGGAGATACTACATATGAATAAAAATAGATATTCTAATCACTTTTGATAAAGTAGGTGAGAGGGTGAGACTCTTTTATTGATGTATGTAAGAGTAGATGATTAATTTATCTTCTCAAAAGATGACAGATTCCTAAAACAGCTGACTTAAAAGAACAATAAAGATTTCAATTTAAAGATCTAAAGGACATATGGTTCATATTAATTCTTAAAATCGCAGTAACTTATTTTAGACAGCTTACCTCAATAAAGCATATGGTTTACCTTATCTGATTTCAGTGTTAACAAGTAGTTTCAGAGATGACTGTTCAACATTTACAGGAATTTTCTGCTGTATAGGTGAATTAATATATATACATATACATGTGTATGCGTGTTTATAAGTACATATACACGTTGTTAGATTGTCTAAAAATTTTTAAAAATACAATTAACTACAAATATTTCTCAAAATACAATGTGTCTTTCCAAATGAAAAGGCTATTTTAGTAACTGGAATTGGTGAAAGAAATTTCTTATCTCTTTAATATTTTGTCTAAACTGAAAGGGTAATATTGCTTGTTACCCATAAATAAAAATTAGAAAATATGTCTTCTATATAGTATAGTTAGATAATACAGTGCATTTTAATGTTTGTAAATAGCACAGTAATTAAAAAGAGTAAATATACAAACCTGCTTAAGCTTTCCATTAATAGTAATTTTCTTGAAATAATTATAACAAAATTTTAAAAATAATTTTGAGTCACAATAGGTAAGTGTGGCTTAATAACCCAGTTTCTAAATGCAATGTCACTCTTTACAGTATTATTTAAAATCATTCTTTACAACATTTTTTGTAGAGTTGTCACTTATTTAGAATGTTTCATATCTTAAATAAATGTCTCTTGGTGTGTTTTTATTAACATTGGGAAAATTCAGATATGTCTTAAATGCCACCATTTCAATGCATTTGTTCCAAAGTGCTTATGTTCATTTTTCCCTCTGCACACAAGAACTACGCTAATACTACAAAACCTTGGGGCATTAAAAGAAAAAGCAAAACAGAGTGTTCCTGATTTATAATGCACCCCTGGTTTCTTAAAGATATGTACATTCTAGCTAATATCATTGATGATGTCATCATGCTAATGTACAAGGAAATAAACAAAAGGCAGCCATTTTTTTCTTACTGCATCACTTCAAAAACAGTGAAATAAAATGGTTGCCAAATGGAAGGAAAAAATCAGCAGAAAACAAAGTTACTTTCAAATTCTTGGACAAGGGAGTGGAAGAGGTATAAAATTGAAAAATAATGCATATATGTGAAGTTTGCATGAATATATGCAAAGAAATAATTTAAAGAAAAAAGAAACTACAAATAAACACAAGAAATATAGATATATCTAGCAATTAAAAGAAATTACTGGTAAAATAATAAGTTTCCCATGGAAAGACTATAGTCTATATAATCTTAATATATTAAATGTAGGAGCCTATTAGATTCATTAATGTTATAAAAGGTATCTAAAGGTGCACAACTGAGGTAGAAAGATCCAGGAAAAGACAGACTGAATCATGAAATTGTAATAATCTTCCCAGGTCTACTCTTGTCTTAAATGACCTTGATGAGTTATTCCAGCATCTTATGCCTTAGTTGTCTAGTCTGCAAAACCAGAATAGAAAAAAGTCTTTGGAAAACATGTCAATAGCAATGTACAGCAATATTTTTAAAGATCTGTTCTCTAAAATGGCTTTAACCAAGTACTGTTGACTAACACTGATAAAATGAAAAGAGAAGATATAAAATTCTAATGACTGTTTAAAAGAATTTTTAAACTAATTATGCTAATAATGGTAAGAAACAGATTTTATAAGTGGATGTTTGGACAGAGATGATTTTTTTTTTTCAAATAAATGCAAAAAATATAGAAACATATTTAGTATGTTATTTGGAACAAATCTCATAAAATTGCCTCAAGGTTAAAACAAATTACAAAATATACCCATCCTTCCAATCAAAATTCCAGAACACTATTTCAGTGACACAAGAGAATTGCAGCAGAGTTCCTGATTCTACATTACACAATGAACACAATGCTCCTGCTTATATAACAATTTCATCAACCAAGAGTTCTTTAAATTTGAAATTAACAGAGACACAGATCACAGGTTAAAGAAGCAAATTCAATGAAAGATTAAAAGAATGTTTTAATTTACCCTGCTATATTAAAAGATATGAATTGAAAATAGATATTGTTGTTATTACTATGGATTCTCAGGGCTTGGTTTTTCTCTTATGACAAAGGCATCACAGAGTTATTTTTTTTCCTCCTCTTTTCTACTAAATAATTTCAGAAGCAAATAAAAATGTTTACTATCCAGCTCATGCAGTAATTTGGGTAAAGACAATTTGAAGGAAGGTGGGCAAGATTTATTGAAACCATGATCTGTGCTTTCTGAAACCATGTTACTGTAATTAGTACACACACACACACACACACACATACCCCCCAGCACCTCCTGTTGAATCTACCCTTGATCAGGCCAGATTTTCTAGCTATGTTTCATCCTCCTCCACAACACATTCATAGATGCCAATAAGCTGGTCATGTCAACCTCAAAATCCAGGACAAATTCAATTCAGCAAACATTTGTTGAGAAGTTATCATGTACTAAGTTCTGAGACAGTCACTAGGGATACGCAAATAAAATATAAACTGTTCCCCAGATTATAATCTAACTAAAATAATATTTTCAATTGCTGAGCATATTATGGGAAGGTAGTAAATAGAGGTATTTTTCAATAAAATTTCTCTATTTTCTATTATTGTTTTCTAAAATCAGAAAAGCATTATTATAATACAATCATTTACAAATGTCAACTCTCATCTATTTATAAAGGCTGCAAATTATTTGGTATCCTTTTTATTAAGAAGTGCAGTTTAATTTCCCTTGTCTTTATTCTAAACTGGTATTATTGATTTGCTTAATCAATAGGGCTCAGAAGTGGTGCTGGAAATTCCAGGTTAGAAACTTTTCAGCTTCCACTTGAGACTTGAGACACTCTCTCAATAGCCCTAAGCTGCCATGTAAGGGAACTGACCACCCAGAGACAGCTTTAGTGAAAAAGTCACATTCATATATACGCTCTCTGCTTAACAGTTTCAAATGATCCCTGAATTCAAGCCATTCCTGATGCCTGACATGCATGTTAAGCCATCTTAGACACTCTAAACCTACCCACCCACCACCTGGGAGAGCAGGAGGTGATCCTACTTGTCACTATTTAGAAAAGAATTACTTAGCTGAACTTTTCTCAAATTCTCATCCTATAGAAATCATTAGCTATAAAATGGTAGTTCTAGGCCATTAAGTATTATAATAGTTACTTAGCCATTGATAAGTGGGACATATTTATATGTAGATGAAGGGATGTCATAAACATGAAAGTATGGTCTGGTAAACACAGCCAATGAAATCAATGAATTTCATTCAATAAAATGGATTCATTCCATGGGTACATTGAAAGAAAATACAATGTGGAAGGTAGAAAAAGGAAGCTAAAATATTCAGGGAGTTAAACAGCAAGTGAGGACTGAATTACCTAAGGTTGGGATTTCTGCACTAATAGGCAGGAGACTGCTCAACCACCTGAGAGTAAAGGGAATTCCCAGGTGTAACATGTCACTTTGAGAAAAGCTCAGAAATAAGTGCAAGAATTTTACTCGCTATAATAAGAGGAACTTTGAGGAAATACTGATGACAGGAGATTTAGGCCTGTATTGGAAAGTGGAAGGATAAAAAAGAAGACTGGTACTACTTCTTGGAATACTCTGAAGGAATTAGATTTTGGCAAATTGTAAGATGTTATTAAATTATAAAGGCTTGACCTCCCTGGTGTCCTAGGGGTTAAGTCCAGCGCTACTACCACAATGGCCTGAGTTCGATCCTGGCTAGGGAGGTAACTCACATGGTGCAGCAGACCTCTCCTGTCTCACCTGCTGCTCCCCTCAGTGGTGTATTTCAGTAGATCTGCCTGTTCTGCTCTCCACTCTGTCTCTGGTGAATCCTCTCAGCTCCTGCACCTCTGGTCTACACCCCGGTTCTTTTTTTTTTTTTTTTTTTTTAGATTTATTTATTTATTTATACAAGCACTGGGTACAGTCAGAAGTGTGGGAGGGTGAGAGAATTCACCAGAGCCAGAGTGGAGAGCAGAGCAGGCAGACTGATGAAGTACACTGCTGAGGGGAACAGCGGGTGGCAGGAGAGGTCTGTGCGCCATGTGGGACCCTCGCCCGACGTCCGGGGATCGAACCAGCGCTGCAGAGGCTGCGGGCAGCTTCGCAACCCAGCGCTCAACCGCTGCGCCACCAGGGAAGCCCATATACCCCAGTTCTTGTATGCATAAATAAATAAATTCTTTTTTAAAAAGTTATAAATGCACAGGAAAAAAGGTACAGTTGAAGTAACGAGTAAAGAAGACAACCGTGACCATTGAACAGTGGCTACACCAGACCAGAGAGGTACTGAGACAGCAGCAGGGGTTGTCATGAAGAGTAGATGGGAAGAATTGAGGAAAAAGTATTTGTCATAAATATGGAAGGGGTGTTTAAAATTGGTTAGATAAGCCGTCTCTGATATCACAGCCTTGAAAGCCAATGATTCTATATTTAACTACAATTAGATCTAACAGAGAGAGATGGAGATACAAACAGACAAAAGGAGATATTATTAGAGTAATTTTGTTAGTAAGATCAGTAATTCTCACAAGTATTTATCAACTTTCATATATTGTGAGTTAATCAGCTTTCATATATTGTGAAAGATGTTAATATCAAATATTGGGGGTCACCCTGGTGGTGCATGGGCTTAAGTCTGCACTATCAAGCTATCTCCAGCCACTGCAGCATGAGTTCAATCTCCACCAGGGAGCTGACCCACATGGTGCAGCAGACCTCTCCTGTCTCACCAGCTGCTCCCCTCAGCAGTGTGTTTCAGTCAATCTGCCTGTTCTGCTCCCCACTCTGTCTGGTGAATCCTCTCACCTCCCACACATCTGGCCTACACCCCAGTTCTTGTATGCATAAATAAATAAAATAAACCTTTTTTAAAATTACATCAAATATTGTAAATGGTGCGTTTTGGAAGGCTGTGAGTTACTGTAAAACAGCAGGACCTTCCTTAAATACAGCACATGGACAGGAATATACATATTTATTTCCTGTGTTTGATTCCTAAGTTCGAGGCGTGGGGAAGAGATGCTGGGGGGAGAAAATATGTTCTAGTTCTGCAGAGATTAAAAAAAAAAAAAACAGATAACTTTGGGTAATATAAACTAAAATTTAAAACTCACACACAAAAGCAAACATTGTTTAAAAATGAACAATGATGTAAAAAATATAAATTAAAAAAAGAAAACTCTCACACACACATATACACACTCCACTTCCTATCAAAGTAATAAGTCTATTTTAATTTTTATCCTTTTAATTCTTCATTCTATCTGAATATTAGACGACCATGGTAGCAGATGTTAAGTTAAGCTGCCAGTAATGGGCCACTCAGGATGATGCAGGTTAAGTGGTCGGAAGTGTTCTATAATTGCTACTACTGCACATACAATATGTAATAAGTCATTTGAACATGGCTCTAAAGAAGTCTTTATGCAAAGTAAGCCAGAGAGGAAGTATCCAGATTTTCTTCCCACCTTTCATCATTTTTATAACCAGAAATGCACTAGAAAACAGCATTTACCAAGAGAAAGGAGTAAATTAAGCAAACCTCTCTGAGAAGACAAAAAGCTACGTTTTTTTCCTTAGTGACCATCAAAGTTAATTACAATGATTTCTTCTTATGTGTAAATAAAAAATGGAATAAAAGTGCATATGGTAAAATCAAACATAAACCAAACAAGCAAAAAAAAAAAAGAATAATTTAATAGAACTACTGCTTAAGAAGGCTACAACACTGCTTTTGGGGGTCAAGGTAGAAGTGAAAGAATTTCCTATATTTTGTTTTATCAACATAAGTAAACAAGTACTTGACTAACAGACTGAATCAACTTTGATTTGATTAACAGAGACATACAGAAACAGTTTAGGCATATTATCCACCCAGATTCACTCATTCATTCTTACACTTTCTTATTTTACATTCATTGAGTAATACAGGATCAGAATCTGGTTTGGTCCTCAGGTAGGTTAAAAAGAATAGTAAATAATAGTCTCAAGCTAACTGGATTAGCATCTAGAGATGAAGACAGAGTTACAACATTGTGGGGGTTTATAATTGAAGCATATATAAGAACATAAAGACAAGAGTAACCATATCTATCAAGTATTGTGAACTTACTAAGATGGAAATGCTTTAAATATATTAATTAACTCATATATCCATTGCAACAAGCCTTGAGATAGCTACTTTTATCATTGCCATTTCATGGATAAGACAACTGAGGCAAAAAGTGGTTAAGTGACTTGTCAATATGATAGTAAGAACCCAGGTAGTATGGCTTTAATGCAGTGTGGCTCTACAGGAAGCATATAACCCAAGGTAGTCATGGTGGATTTCACAGAAGAGGTGATATGGTAAATAAATCTTAAGAGGGGTAGTTATTTTTTTTTAAAGATTTATTTATTATTTTTATACAAGCACTGGGTACAGTCAGAAGCGTGGGAGAGTGAGAGAATTCACCAGAGCCAGAGCAGGGGGCAGAGCAGGCAGAAGGACTGAAGTACACTGCTGAGAGGAGCAGCGGGCGGAAGGAGGGGCCTGCGCGCCATGTGGGACCCTCCTCCGGTGGCAGGGGAGCAGCTGGGATCAAACCGGCGCTGCAGAGGCTGCGGGCAGCTTCGCAACCCAGAGCTCAACCGCTGTGCCACGGGGGAGGCCAAGAGGGGTAGTAGTTCTTTTGTGGAAAAGAAGAATATTCTAAGCAGAAAGGCCAGAATATGCAGACTCTGAGGCATGATTAATGTATGTGTAAAGGAAACTAAAAAATTCACTATGAAAATGGTCTGATTATTTGTCTCTTGGTGGGATTGTGAATTAATAATTCTAGGATATTTGGGGCATCCTTGGTGGCGCAAGGGGTTAAGACGCAACCTATGAAGCTATCTGCAGCCACTGCAGCACGAGTTTGATCCCCAGCCAGGGAGCTACCCACATGGTGCAGCAGACCTCTCCTGACTCGCCCACTGCTCTCCTCAGCAGTGTATTTCAGTCTGTCTGCCTGTTCTGTTCCCCACTCTGTCTCTGGTGAATCCTCTCACCCCCCCACACCTCTGGCCTGTACCACAGTTCTTGTATGCATAAATAAATAAATCTTTAAAAAAAAATTCTAGGATATTTGAAACTCATCATGGAGTCAACTTGTACTAATAGGATTTGTTCAAGTGGCTTGATTAGAGCTGGGTTTTATTATGTAACTCTGGTGAATGAATTGGAGAGAGGAAATAGATGAGGAGAGAGCTAGTGAGACTATTGAAATATCAATTTAAAAAGTTAAAAAGCTTTGACCGAAGGCAATGACAGCTCTGGGGATGGAGAAGAAAGATACTGAAGATGTATCTCAACAGAGACTTGGGCTGAGATTGAGGGAGAATCCTGAATCTAAGGTTTTTAATCTGAGAGAAAGAATGGATGATAATAACATTAATCAAAGTTAGAAAAACAAGAGGAAGTTGAGACATGGACCCAATCATTGAATGTATGCCATGAACCAGACAAGAGTATAAAGTTCTAAGAATACAAAGATGACATCTTAGCCTCTAAGTGCTAAAAGCCTAGTAGGGGAGCTCAGAGACAAAAATCTATTACCCAGATACCTAATTCACCCCATCATAGCTAACTTTTTAAAAGTATAGTATTTCTCTCAGGGACCTGATTAAAGGTTAAGAAAGAACAAAGAATGCCTACATGGGCTCCCTGGTGGCCTAGGGGTTGTTTCAGTGCTATCACCTCTATGGTCTAAGTTTGATCCTGGCCAGGGAGCTGACCCACATGGTGCAGCAGACCTCTCCTGTCTTGCCTGCTGCTCCCCTAAGCAGTGTATTTCGGTAAATTCTCCTGTTCTGCTCCCCACTCTCTCTCTGGTGAATCTTCTCAGCCTCTGCTCCTCTGGTCTACACTCCAGTTCTTCTACACAAAAGAAGAAAAAAAAAGAATACCTATTTTTCACATTGAAACTTCAAATCTGGAATATCATCCATTGAGCTTAATCACGGTACTTATGTATGAAAGCTATATAAAAGTGTTCTGTGAAGGTTAAAATCATGATCCTGATCATAAAATCCACCTCCATGCTTTATATTAATCATACAACATGAATACAAGAAATAAATTAGATTTCTCCTTCAGGCAAATATTTTAATGAGCTTAATCCTGTGGTTTGCTATTAATGGTAGTGGCTGGCTTCTTTGATATGAGGCATGCATTTTTCTTTCTTATTCACATAGTCAGCTTCCCATTTCATATTCATTATTCATGTCTATTTTTATCAAAGAGCACTATTACATGAAACTATGATCTAAGTATGGTTGCTTTTAATTTTT
The DNA here is from genome assembly GCF_014898055.3 of Talpa occidentalis. Classification (NCBI taxonomy): domain Eukaryota; kingdom Metazoa; phylum Chordata; class Mammalia; order Eulipotyphla; family Talpidae; genus Talpa; species Talpa occidentalis. Next base: position 97,429,770 of record NW_023603184.1, on the reverse strand, counting down.
ATTTATGGAGGGGGAAACATTATGCACCCTTACTATACTGGCATGTGATTTACACATGTGATCATAGTATGTATGTGTTTCTTCACATTAGAAGGTGCAGCTCTTTAATTTGGTTGCTAAGGCTAAAGAACAGGTACTCTTCTCACATTTGTTTTAGGTCAGACCATTAGCATACCATTAAGAAAAGCAATTAGCCTTGTAAATAAACTAATAAAAATAAGTTTTGATTACAGTCTCAAGAATTCTAAAAATTTCCTATGTGAGTAGCTAATCTTTGGGATTAAGAATAGAGAGAAGGGTAAGCACATTTTATCTGAACATTATGAATACCCCTGATAAACAGCTGACAATCATGGACACTAGAGCAATTGCTGCTCTTTGGCGGCTGTAGCATGATTTAGATCTTTGCCTCTTAAATTAATAGTGGTTATTTAATTGGAACGTGCAATTATGATGGCTGATACAAAATTGGCATTATCCTGCTACTGTTTCTCAATCTTTCATAGTGAGGTGACTTTAACATGTCTGTTACATTTCATTTATATAATACTTTGACTAGGAAAACTATGGCTACATTATACCTTTACCTGGTGACTCTAATTAATTGTATTCTGTGGCCACTATGAACCATGGGGCTGTGATAAATTTATGGTCTAACGGACTACAAGAAGAGTGCAATTTTTAATATAAAGATATTTCAAGAAAAGATATTATAATAATTAAAACTTAAAATCACCTAAATGAACTTAATATATACTCATCAATGTAGTAGGATATCAGATAGTCATTATTAAGACTATGTAAAACCAATGCTTAAATAATAACATGTAAATGTTCAATTACAATTAGTGAAATATCTACCAGAAATATAAGCAAATGTATTTAAAACAAATATTGAGAGAAGACAAGAGAGGAATGAAAGAAATTAGGAATTATGCATGAGTCTAAGCATTGTCCACGCTATGATCTCCATATGAACATAAAATAATTGTTAAAATATAATCAAAGTCAAAAATAGTTATCTCTTGGACATTCAGTAACAGTTGATTTTGATTTTCTAGTTTGGCCTTTTCTACATTTTACAAGTGCTCTGTTTCCTGTTACCAATGCAATGTGAAATTTAATAATAAAATTGTTATTATACTAAACTGAATTATACTACATTAAGTAATAAGAAAGGCATTTAAAAATAAGATTATCTAAACAATTTCAACTGTTGTAATGTAAGCCTTTAGTTATCAAAGTATTTGAAATTGGCCCTCAAATTCTATAGCGTTAGGCTGAGTTTGATGCTTGATCCTGTTTGCTAGGCCCCCTAAAGATGTGATTGCTTTTGACTGATAAACAGATTCTTTTTAACATTTTCTTGAAGAGCCACATGCAATGCCGTTTTTCTAAATTTGCTTCTGAAGTACTATAAGGAGGTACACATATCCACTCCTCCTTTCGCTAGATGGCAATGGACCATAGAAGTGGTTGAATGAGTTATCAATGAGTTTTACACTACTTCAGACCCAATGTTCAGCCCTACATTTTAACAAATTATTCTACTTGCTTGCGGGAAAAGAGATTATACTTTTACGAAAACTATTAAGGGCACTAGGAGAATGTGGTATATTAAGTCCTCACTTAACATTGTCAATAGGTTTTTGGAGACTATGAATTTAAAAAAAACATGATATAATAAAAGCACAGTTTTACCATAGCCTAAATGATATAAACAAGAGTTATGTTCTCACGGCATATTTTTGGTCATGAAAACATCACCAAACTTCTAAAGACGACAAACACTTGTAACTTAGGCAATCATTTGTAATCATTCATTCTTTCCTTCATTCACTCTCCAACTTGATTGTTTCAACTAAAGTCACAGCAGTCCAGAATGTCAGGCAGAGAAAACACCATTCCATAGCAGGGCATGCTCACACACACCCATACTCAGACAGGGACAGTATAGACATGCCAATTTCAGACTGGTACAATTTAGACATGACAATGAATCTAATATACACATCCTTGGAATGTGGGAGGAAACTGGAGTGTCGAAGAAAACTAGGCAGACACACTGAGCATGTGCAAACTTCACCTAGAGTGTGGACCTGGCTGCGAATCTTTTTTTTTTTTTCTTTTTGCATCAATGTTATAATGAAACTACATTGAACATAAGGACATCATTCAAGGACATGAGATACATGCTCAAATTGAAAAATAATATTGAGAACTGAAAAAGAGATCTATAGCCAGGCATTAGGTAGGTCTAGTTGAAATTTAACAACAGAAAAAGTGGAAGTCCTGTGGGAAAGCATTTAATTGAGAAAATATTAGTGTCTTCATAGTAAGTCTTCTTTATGCTTGGATGGTGCCTGAAATGCAAACATCCAGCAATTGAACTCTTGCTTTCTTGCTGTCCCAAGAGACATGATGCTGAAGATGTTAGGATCTAAACACACTGTCAGTGGGTTTTGTTATGGTTATTAATTGTATAAGGAAAAAGAACCAATCATATATAGTTGCAGAGTGTTTCCCAGGCAACAATTTGAGGGGCAATTTTTAATCTGCAGTAACCAATAAATCTTTGGTCATAAATAGCAGATTTTGGGATCAAAGCCTATTTTTAGTCCCTAGCACAGTATTAACTATAAGATGGCCCTCTGATTTCTTATACTTTCTGCCTCACATCATCAGGTCAACTATTTCTTCCTCTTTAAGACTCAGCTTCAGAATGCCCACTCTTTAAAGTCTACTTCCCTATCTTAATCCACATGGAGAGAAAAGGTCATTCCTTTCTCTTCCTGTCTTGTTTATTACTCTACCATACATTTTATAATATCATACCATATTAATTGTTTGTCTTTCTAGAAAGATACCAATAAATAGAATCACAAAGATAAAAGCTCTGTTATATATTTTTATATTCTTAGAGCCAACCACAAGAAGCTCAATGCTATTGAATGAGTTCTTGTGAAAATGTTTTCAGAATACAGACAAGCTTTTAGATAGCTGCCCTAGGATCCTTTGAGCATGCTGGTAACAACAAGCTGCTCAGAAGACAGAATTATTGTTTAACACTGACGTCTAGTTTGTGTTTTTTTACTTTATCTGAATATAAAACAGATGGAAAGCTGGAGATATTATATACACTTCAACCCCGACCCCTCAGAACAGGGTTATGAAAATTGCATCAGTCTAGCTATCTTGAAATTTTTCTCCTCTCGTGGCCATTCCACAGCTGCTAACACATTTTTAGCTTTGTTAAAAATTTCTCTAACTGATAAAATTTATTGGGCCCTTTTCTCAATTACCAATCATCATTGCTACCCCCAATGCCAACATTTTATCTCCTCTCCTTTTCCTTCAATGACAGGAAAGATGTGCTTCAACTGTTCCCCTACCTACAAGCAGTCCCCGTGATTCTGGGCATACTTAATATATAGTCTCTTTGAAGTCATAGGTGGACTTCTTGTAGTCGGACAACTTGTATATCAGGTTGTGCTAACAATGGGCCTTCACAAATATTTTCATGTTTTGCATACTATATCTCCCCAAAGATAAGCCATCTTTTTTTTAAGATTTATTTATTTATGCATACAAGAACTGGGTATAGGCCAGAGGGGTGGGAGGTGGGAGGATTCACCAGAGACAGAGAACAGGCAGACTGACTGAAATACACTGCTGAGGGGAACAGTGGGCGAGACAGGAGAGGTCTGCCGTGACATGTGGGTAGCTCCTTGGCCAGCCGGGGATCGAACTCGTGCTGCAGAGGCTGCAGATAGCTTCAGATAGCGTCACAGTGCTGTGCTTAACTTGTGCCACCGGGGAGGCCCAAGCCATCTTAAGAGTACTATTTCTGGGCCTCCCTGGTGGCGCAAGGGGTTAAGCACCACACTAGGGAGCAATCCATAGCTTCTGCAGCACAAGTTCGATCCCTGGCCAACCAGGGAGCAACCCACATGGTGCAGCAGACCTCTCCTGACTCACCCACTGCTCCCCAAAGCAGTGTACTTTGGTCAATCTGCCTGTTCTGTTACCTACTCTATCTCTGGTAAATCCTCTCACCCCCACATCTCTGGCCTATACCCCAGATCTTGTATGCATAAATAAACAAATCTTTAAAAAAATACGATTTCTGCATGTGTTAAATAAAACTATGCAATATAGTTATAATATATAGAAGAACTATTAAATATTCATATTCATTCAGAATTTATCTCACTGGATTTTATTAGTCATTAACATAAGAAATACTATTAAGATACTGAATTTTAATGAAAACCCCCTTTCCTCCTACCATCATACCTACAAAGAGAAAGGATTTACAAAGTAGAAATTCCTTCCAAAGTTTTCATCTATCGCACTGTCTTCTTTCCTCTTGAGTCAAAGGACTAACTGTGTAGTGGAAAATAGCAAATTTCAGTTTAGTTGTGGAGAATTTCCTCAGACAGAAGAGAGTACAATGTGCCCTGAATTGCAACAATTTTATAAACATGGGAATTGAATTCATAAGAGAGTAAATATAATTTTGCAATATTTATAGAGAAATAAAATCCAAAACAAACAGTTCATTTTTGAATGCAGTGAATATATTGCCAAAACTGAAATGACTTTTTGTAGCATCTCAAGAACATAGAAGAATCATTACTGAACTGGAAAAGTAAGAAATTATTCTTGGAAAGGAAGAAAAAGATCTCAGCTACTCTCCCATTATGAGTCCAATTTTATATGCCCTTTTAGGGGGATTGTGCTGCCTAACTTGAATTTATTCAACCTTTTGATGGACTTGAATTTTCTCCTGAGCTGTTTTAAACATTTCCTTTCATCCTTAAGTAGTCATGCAAGGTAGAAGGACCACTTGTAACTTTATCCCGTTTTACTGATGGGAAAAGTTAAGGCATAAATACTTTAAGTGGCCACTTTCTTAGCTTAGACTAATGCTCTTTTCACTCAAGTACTCTGCCTTTCTATCATTTAACTGCAGAAATGTATTTGACAAGGGCCTCCCCTGTGGCGCAGCAGTTGAGCGCTGGGTTGCGAAGCTGCCTGCAGCCTCTGCAGCCGGTTCAATCCCCGGCTGCTCCCCGGCCACCGGAGGAGGGTCCCACAAGGCGCGCAGACCTCTCCTGCCGCCCGCTGCTCCCCTCAGCAGTGTACTTTGGTCCTTCTGCCTGCTCTGCTCCCCGCTCTGGCTCTGGTGAATTCTCTCACCCTCCCGCGCTTCTGACTGTACCCAGTGCATGTATAAACCAAACAAACAAACAAATAATAAATAAATAAATAAGACATGCCTCTAGAAAATTAAAAAAAAATAAATAAATAAAAAAAAAAAAGAAATGTATTTGACAAGAGGTAGTCCTTAGTAACTAATATAAGGAATTAAAGTATTCCCTTTTATATGTTAGGTAGATAAATGGATAGTGTTTAAAAGGATGTTTCTTTTTTTTTTAAATGTTACAATTTTTTTTAAAGATTTATTTATTTATGCATACAAGAGCTGGGGTGCAGGCCAGAGTGGGGAGGAGAACAGGCAGACTGACAAAATACGCTGCTGAGGGGAGCAGCAGGCGAGTCAGGAGAGGTCTGCTGTGCCATGTGCATTGCTCCATGGCCAGCTGGGGATTGAACTCGTGCTGCAGAGGCTGTGGATTGCTTCATAGTGCGGTGCTTAAAACCTTGCGCCACCAGGGAGGCACTAAATGGATGTTTCTTAAACTCAAATTCAGTATGTGAAAGTAGACAACTATAAGTAAACATAAAATAGTAGCATTTTTTTCCTCTCAAATGTTTAAGCTTCAGTGAGCCAAAATCCCATCACGAACACTAGTGAAACAGTTTGAAGAGATTAAAGACAGATCACCAATGGAGTAGATCTGCAGGCTAAACACATATAGGGAAAAAGTCTGGTTCACCATGTGGACATGCATTTCACATCTGATTGAGTAGTTAACCAAATTATACAGGTATTTGGCACTTTCTTTTAGACAACACTTGGTCACCTGCTTACAATATTGCTTTCTTTCCAGTTAAAAACAGAGTGATTTGATTAACTTTCAGTTTGGGAGCAAATGTTGCAACAAGGCAGTCAGACTTCTGGTGGTTTGAGTGGACACTGTCAGAGGAAAGGAGAAAGCTGTTGGCAAAGATGGAATCACTCAGTGAGAACCGGTGCATTAGCTTTCGAGTAACGTAACAGAAGATGATGCAGGAGAAGAAATAGATAGCTGAGGACTGTTTGTGAGTGGCTAAGAAAACCAGTCAAGGTGAGTGTTAACAAAGGTTGTGATTATCTAACTCTATCACCATATAGGTCAGTACTATGGGTCATCTTTAAAAAGGCTTTATAGAAGTCACTGAGAAATTACCTCTGGAATATATTTGTACCATTAAAATGGATATTCCTATTTATAAATCATCTTTAGAAAAGAAGTACACTCATCCCACTCTTTAACAAGGGGGAAATTTCAGGTAAAATAATAACAGAATTTGTGACCTCCCTAAGAAAAATAATAAAACCTAATTGTAATTTTTGTCCTTGGATTAAGGATCCATAAAAAATGGTCTTATTTCTTTTAAAGTATTACACACAGAGTAGTATGAGACAAATAGACCAGAAAGATGACTTGAGGGCCTCCCTTGGTGGCGCAGGTGGTTGAACACAGCGCTGTGAAGCTGTATGCGGCTTCAGCTACATCGTTTTAATCCCAGCTGGCCGGCGAGATACCCACATGGCACAGCAGACCGCTCGTGTCTCGCCCACCACTCCCCTCAGCAGTGTATTTCAGTCAGCCTGCCTGTTCTGTTCCCCACTCTGTCTCTGGTGAATCCTCTCACCCTCCCGCACATCTGGCCTGTACCCCGGTTCTTGTATGAATGAATAAATATTAAAAAAAATAAAATAGAAAGATGACTTGAAATCAAATTCAATATTATTCATATTTGTTTTTAGAGATTTCTTAATATAATTATATACCCTTAAATTTTAATGTGTCAAAGTTAAATGGCGACAATTTTGATTTTCCCTATTAAATTAACTATTAGTTCTATTATATATCCTTTTTCTTTACTTGTGGATGACTCTGGGATTCCTTCCAAAGAATAGTCTGCTAATAAACTATGCTTATTCATTTTTTTCTTAAATGTCACTTTTTAAATGTTTATCTTGGTCTAATGCATTTTAATGTTGTTCAGTTAAAAAGCCTAAATATAAAAGAGTAAAAATCATTTTTAACTGACAACCATGTCTTGTTTCTCATAGTCGTTATTTTTGAGAAGTCTAATATCTAGAACAAGTGATCTTAAAAGTACACCCCTATCAAAGAGCTTAACAGTTGACAGATGTATTTTTATTGTTGTTTCTCTCACCTTCACAGACCAACTTCTGCTTTTTCTGGTACCAGGGTGATTTACTAAAGAAAACGGAAAAGAATCAAAATTTTGTATATGTTGAAAATCAGAAAGAAATCAAAACTCCCATATTTAATCCCTGGCATCACTTTGCTGTAATTTCATGCTATGCCAGATGAGATAGACAGCATTATAGATTAAAGATTAAGACACAGAGACATGAAAATGTGCCTAGTTACTCTTATGTTGCTTGTGTAGATGTATTTTCTGTCACCGGGCATTAAAATAGTATCATCAGTCACTTTAGAGTATTCCTTCCAGCAATCTATGCCTTACAGAAGATTAATGGTAAAGATGATCATGCCAAGATGAATATCATTCGAGATTGTCACATGCACAGTTCCCTTTGGAAATGCAAAGATTTTTGGGGGTGACTAGCAAACACTTGATAATTGAGTGCTAGTAAAATGAACTTCTGTATTCACAAAAGATTAACAGGTAAAATCACAGGTGTTTTTACATACACACTGTTACTTTTTTAAACAACTGCTGCTTTGGGCCTCCTGGTGGCATAAGGGGTTAAGCACAGCACTGTAAAGCTGTCCGCAGCCTCTGCAGCATGAGTTTGATCCCAGGCCTTCCAGGGAGCTACCCACATGGCACAGCAGACCTCTCGTATCTCGCCCACTGCTCCCCTCAGCAGTGTATTTCAGTTAATCTGCCTGTTCTGCTCCCTGCTCTGTCTCTGGTGAATCCTCTCACCCCCACACCTCTGGCCTGCACCCCAGCTCTTTTATGCATAAATAAATAAATCTTTAAAAAAATTGCTGCTTCTATGTGTTGTTATTTAGGTATGATTGACTAACAGACATATAACATTGTATAAATGGATGAACAATGAGTTGGTTTGATGTATTTTTATATTGAAAGATGCAGTATCCTAAACAGATGATTAGTACTGTCATGATGTTCCCTCTAGCAAACAAAGAAATCTGGTGGTTGGAGTGAATATGTGTGTATTTATGTAAATATATATGCATGTGTGTTTAAGGTCAGATAGAAGTAAACCTCAAGGTTGAGTGGCTCACCTAGGAAGAAATTCCATGTATTGTAGTATGTGTTTTTTCTTCTTGTTTGGTCTGTTCAGAGATAATGACTTTTGTTTTTGGTGAGAGTGGTCACACTGTGGAAAAATAAAATCTCTGACAAATTAAGAAAAAAAAAAGTAAACCTCAAGCTGGCTATCTGGACTGTTCCTGGGTTTCCAGATAACTTTTTATCAGCAATTACAAATTTAAACACTTTTACACCAATCTTTAAACACCAATCTTTTAACACTTTTACACCAATCTTTAAACACATTTACCAATCTTTTACACAGATTGGTAATACATTTGCATGAGCAAGTGTAAGGGAGTAGGCTATGACAATGGCAGTGGATGAGTAGGACATAGTCAAGCTCATTAAAATTCAAACTCTTAAAACCCACCATGCCAGATAAATAAAATAATTAAGAGGTGCCATATCTTCTACTTTGTAAGAGCTTTCCCTTCAAATTTCTTTTTTTTTTTTTAAAGATTTTTATTTTATTTATGCATACAAGAACTGGGATATATGCCAGAGGTGTGGGGGATGAGAGGATTCACTAGACAGAGTGAGGAGCTGAAGAGGTGAATCCTCTGAAATGCGCAGCTGAGGGGAGCAATGGGTGAGATAGGAGAGGTCTGCTGAACCATGTGGGTTAGCTACCTGGGTGGGGATTAGAACCCATGCTGCAGCGGCTGATGATAGCTTGATAGCACTGAGACTTTAACTCCTGCGCCACCAGGGAGGCCACCTCCCTTTAATTTTCAACTTGTTTTGTGCTTCCTATTTTCTTTTTACATTGTTAGTAAAAAGGGGAAAAAAGGTCAATTATAATAACAATATTAACTCTTTCTGACTATATTGCCTCCATTAAAACTGGAAATTAACTAAATAAGAAGCCAACTTCCGTTTTCTTCACATCTCAAAACATAACAGCAAACCTTAATAAATGTGGGCACAGATAGTAAGAGAATTAAATACAAGGCTCTAGGGCAGAGGTTTCTAGGAATGTGCTTATAATAGAGTTTCACCTGGGATTCAATTAAATATTTAGTGAGAATAACTGAAAGAAAGGTGCTGTGCTGATAGCTGTGGGGGAGACAAAGATGAATACGACACAGTTTTTGTCCTCTAGAATGTCATGATCGATGACAGCCAACACATTTAACTTAGAGTGTGGAGTACGAGTGGGGTGGGGGAACTCTTATCTTTCTCTTTGAGTACCTATTTCTATTTGCACAATACCACTGTCCTTCCCCCCACTTTAATAGACTGTAATATCTTTTTTTCCTGCTTGAGGCCAATACACCTACACGGGCCTTTGATGCTCCTTCTTTCTCTTCTCAGAAATTATATAATAAATTAGTGGTCAACAGGATTTTTCTGTTATAGGCCAGAGAGTAAATATTCTAGGCTTTTGAAAGACATATTGTCATTGTTACAACTACTGAACAGTTGTGAAAGCAGCTGAAGACAATATGTAAACAAATGGATGTGGTCTGTGTTCCAATGCACCTTTATCTACAGACACTGATGTTTGAATTTCACAAAATGTTTATGTGTCTCATCACTTTTATTTTTTCAATAATTTTGAAATGTAACCATTATTTTTTGAGAGTCATACAAAAAGAAATAGTTGGTCCTGTTTGGCTTGTGGCCATGATTTGCTGATCTCTGATGTAAACAATTGCCATTCTTCTAAATCTTTGACCCTTCCTTTTCTACTTTCTTCTCCTTATAATCACATTAAGTAAAACATTAAAAATATTAACAATGACTCTGGACACTGATCAATGACTGGTTTCTGACAATTTAAATAATAGGTAGGCCAGTGTATCAGATGATAAACTGTAAGTAATCTCACTGTGTACAGGCTAAATGTAAGCCCATATCACACCTTCTCATCTCATTCAAAAAAACCAAACAAAGCTCCAATTGCAATGCCATCTTTATGTTGCTCTACTCTCTCCTCTTTATACCTAATATTCTTGAAAATTTTCTAATTTGCCACCCTTTATCCATTCATCAAGAAGGCATCTGCTACCACCATACCTTTAATAGCCTTTCCAGAAGAAACATTCCCATTTTTACTTTTCAGCCTCTTTTAAAATTTCCATGTTACTTGTATTAAATTCCCCTAATTATCTTCTACCTCTCTGACTTTTGATGCTTGGGATTCCTAAGAATTCTTGGCTCACTGTTTCCTATACCCCATTTTTCTTGCCCTTGACCAGCTGATCCATTTTCAGGGTCGGCTATTCACTTGAATGCAGATCACCTCCACAGGCGTGTTTCTACTCTTGACATCTCTTCAGATTCAATTTACCACTTGGATTTCCCAGAGGTATCTCAAAGTCATACATCTAACAATGAACTTGTAGTCACTTCCATTAGACATCCTTCTCTAGCATCCTATATCTAGGCCGCAACAATACTTCTTTTGCTGAAAACAATCAACTTGGCATAATCATCAATGTTTTCCTGTTCTACTCTATTCCACTTAACTGGGTACTAAAGCTCACTGACTTTTTCTCCAAAGATTTCTTAGTTCTTTCCCTCAGCAGTACTCCTATTACTGCCTTCTTTGTTCAGGTGTTTGCTCAACCAGACAATCATGCTGTTCTAGTCACTGGTCTCACTCTTTATACTACACCAGGTAAGCAGCCTAAATCACAAGTGTAATCAGGATCTCCCCTGCTAAATTTTGAAGTCATTCAAAATCAGGATACTTAGCAGGATACAATGACCTTCTACCATCTGGATTCTGCTTCCTAACTTAGTCTTCTATCAAATTCTATGTGTTTTTGTAATTCCCCAATAACAATAAGGAGCTGAACATAAAATGCAACTGTATGCTCCATGGCTTTGTAGATGCTGTTATGTCACTTAAATTCTCCTCCATTCTTCATCTGGTAATGCTTACTCATAATGATTCAGTCTCTGAATTCATAAAAGTGGGGTGATAGTCCTTGCTATTTCCATTTCATTACCAAAATTACTGAAAGCATAACTTCTCACCTCTGTTACTACCCCAGCTTAACCTTCAGTAAATAAGTAAGATATGGTTAGTCATTGCCACTCCAAGTCCATATTTGGCAAACAGACCTAGGTGAAGGGTACTTAGCCAGCATGGGAGTTAGACTGCTAGGTTCCATTTCCAACAGTGCAGCCTGCCTGCTCTATGACTTTGGGCTTATGTTTCATAAGCCTCATCCCTAAAATGGAAACTCTACTCATTTATGAAAAAACAATGAATACATACTGATTTTGAGACTCAGAAAAATGTCTTCACCTTCAAGGAACTTTCATTATAGTGGAAGTAAAGGGAGAAGGGGACAAGGAAAATAGACAAAAGAAATTAAATAAATAAAATACACAGTATATTATGTAGTATTAAGTTTAGGAAAGATAGGGAGAGATGTGATGGGATGTAGCGGTGGCTGACAAATTTTAAATAGTGGTTAGGGAAGGCTCACTGAGAAATGAGATTTGAGCAAAGACCTGAAGAGGTGAGGACCTGAGCTGTGAGAATATCTGGGGTGAAAAGAATGCCAAGAAGTGCAAGGGCAAATGATCTACAATGTTCCAGGAATAGCATTGACGTGAGAACATTGGAGTAGAGTGAGCCAGGGAGAGAATGAGGAGATCAAAGACATGGGTGAGATGGTGGGAAGCAAGAAGAGCAGTAGTCATGCTACCATTTGTAGCTGTTGCAAAAACTTTCACTTTTGCTCTGGGTAAAACAGTCTCTGGAGGACCTTGAACAAAGGATTGACTAATCAGAATAAGGTAAATAATGACTCTGGTGTTGCTGTATTGAAAACATACTGTAGGGGGCCTCCCCGGTGGCGCAGTGGTCGAGTGCTGGGTTGTGAAGCTGCCCGCAGCCTCTGCGGCGCTGGTTCGATCCCCAGCTGCTCCCCGGCCACCAGAGGAGGGTCCCACATGGCGCGCAGACCTCTCCTGCCGCCCGCTGCTCCCCTCAGCAGTATACTTCGGTCCTTCTGCCTGCTCTGCTCCCCGCTCTGGCTCTGGTGAATTCTCTCACCCTCCCGCACTTCTGACTGTACCCAGTGCTTGTATAAACAAAACAAACAAACAAACAAACAAACAAAAAAATAAAACATACCTCTATAAAAAAATATATATATATATATAAAAAAGAAAACATACTGTAGGGAGAGAAAGCGTAGAAAGAGGATGGTTAGGCGGTTGTTAGGATAATCTGGTTGAAAGATGGAGGTGGTTTGCATCAAGTGAAGATGGTAAAAATGTTTTACTCTAAATATAATTAAAAGAGTGAAAAGGATTTGCTCGATGCTGGCTAAAAGAAAAGACAAACTTGACTCCAGGATTCTCGTCTGCCCAATTATGATGTTGAAAGCACTTTGTGCTGGGAAAGCCATAAAACTTTTTCAAGAGATGGGTAAAAACAGGACTTCAGGTGAAGTAAAATTAACTTTGAGATATTTATTATATATCCAAGTGGAGATGTCAAATAGGGAGCTGACTCTATCTGATGTAAGAGTTGAAGTTCATAGAACTTTTTTTTTTTTTTAAAGATTTTATTTATTTTTGCATAGAAGAACTGGGGTATAGGTCAGGGGTGTGCGGGTGAGAGGATTTACCAAAGACAGAATCGGGAGCCGAACAGGTCAATCTACTGAAATACACTGCTGAGGGAAGTAGCGGGCAAGACAGGAGAGGTCTGCTGTGCCATGTGGGTTAGCTCCCTGGCCAGGGATCAATCTCAGGCCATCATGGTGGGCCATTGTGGTAGTAGCACTGAGACTTAACCCCTAGGTCACCAAGGCACTCATAGAAGGATTTTAAGCTAAAGATTAAAAATTTTCAGTGAATGAATGATATTCAAAGACTCTAGGCTATAGGTAGAGTATGGGAGCATTATGAGGACTGAGCCCTCAGCTTTCCAATGTTTAGTGACTGAGAAAATGAGGAAGAAGCAGAAAAGAAACTGAGAAAGGGCAGCAAATCTGGTAAAAGAAAAACCAAGAGATTGTGGTTTCCTGTAAGCAAAGTTAAAAAAAAGTACAAGGATAGTGTGCAGGAGGGAGTGATGAACACTCTCAAAAGCTACTGAAGGGTCAAGTAAGTGGAAGAGAGAATTTACAATTAGATTTAGAAACATGAGGGCACCATGACCTTGACAAGCAGTTTTGATGAAATAGTAGGGGCAAACGCATGACCTGAGAGTGTAAACAACTCTTTCAAGCAGTTTTGCTAAGTGGGCAGATAGAAATGGGGCATTAGATGGAAAATGATGGGAAAAAGAGACTTTTCCCTTTTAAAGAAAAAGTCTGTGCTTATAGACCAAGAGACGTGAAAGAGTTGAGGGACATACTAATATTACAAGAGAAAATGATATCTGCTAGAGCAATAATATCGTTAGTTAGGCCAAAGAATGAAATCTAGTACACAAGTTGAATATCAGGTCTTGCACTAGAACATAAACAGTTCATCCATAATGACAAACAGAAAATAGAGATTGAGGAGGAGCTCATATGAAAGCTCTCTTTTGTTTCTATTTTCTCGGTGATAGGAAACAGGAATATGAAGATTGGGGTGAGCTGGTGTTAAGAGATTTTTGTTTGTTTGTTTTGTTTTGTTTTTTAATAAAAATAGAAAGAATGTCTTCTAGGCAGGGAGGGACTGAGTGAATCTACAAAGTAAGATCGGATTAGTGGCTACCTTCTAGGCTGAGTTGAAATGAGTGGTTATGAATTTAAATAGAAATAAATTCATCAGCATAGTAATGCATTTATTTTCAGCCTTGTTCAGCCAGAATTAGGTGTGAAATAACATAAGGGCTCTGACATTAGGAGGGAGTCTTGGGAATGGGACAAAGTGGTGGGCATAAAAAAAGAAGCCTTCACGTTTAAGGTCACAAAGATAGTACTGACTCTTTGATACAATTCTTCACGTAGGGACTAATTCAAAGAATGCAATTAGGACAAAGACAATCTCAAAGGTGATTGTTACCATAGTATTTATGGTATCATATAATTACCAACAATATCAATGCCATACAACAAATAATTTAAAAATTATTTTATTTTTAAAAGTATTATTTATCCATTAAATCAATGCTAGCTGAACATATATTAACTAGAAAAGATAGTTATATACACTTAAAGAGGCATGGATTACTAATAATAGTATACTGCCAATCTTTTTGCCTACAAAATGAACATATACTGGTCTGTAGTTGTGTGTACATGGATTTGTACAACATAAAAAAAGAGAAATTGGTGTGAAATAGGCAGAATATTAGCTTGGACCTAAGGCTGAGGACATGTTCTATACAGCAAGAGCCATGAGCAAAAGAGAAGTGGGGGATAAATTTGAGGGAGTGATTACAAGGATGAACCATGGAATCAAGTTTATTTCAGGAAGAGGGTAAGACATGACTGGAAAATTGGTAGAATCAATTCATGGTGAGACCCAGTGGGGTTTAATAATTGCAGGAGTCAGATTACCTGAGGGAGGGAGCTGGAAAGATAAAAGGTAGTAGTTGGAGAATAGGCCCCTTCAGATTAAGTTTATGGAAAGTCTGCAATGGCTGCCTATAACAAGTTATGTGGTATGTACACAAACGGAAGGTGAAAGATACCGCTACTGGAGAAAGGAGACACAAAACTACAATAGCCAAGAATTATGAAGGTGAGATGTTAAGGAGAGTAACAGAGAGATAAAAGCCAAACCATCAGGGATGGAGAGGGTGATATGAGTTCTGTAGATGACAGTTAAAGGGAGACAATGGCAGCTTGTGTCTTCCAGGTTGTTGAGGATTAAAGAAGATATGAATAGAAAGAGTAATAATCCTTGTTGAACTCAATAAATACTTATATTGCCCTATTATATCCATAGTTCACAACTAGGTGGTCAACCCAAAGCATGTCTTACCTTATTACTGGCTGACAAAGGATGGGCTTTAGGCTGGAATAGTTGGCTTTCTGTTCAGATTCCCGAAGGAGATGGCTGCAGGAGTCTGGAGGGGTGAAATTTAGAGCACCATGAAGTAAAATTCTTATTTTACTTCTAGGGAGACTATTTTACTAGAGGATACCATTTTAGCACATAATATACAGTTAACTGGGAATTTCACAAAATTGTGACTTACCTATTTGTAGGTAAACAAATACTTTTTGCCTCTTTTAGTTAAATTTCCACCTGAGCTGCCCTACCCAACATGCTTAATAATGAATGGTGAGGGCAAGAGAATTGACCAGAGATTTTATATTAGAACACTAGCCTTGGCAGCACTGTGAGTTCTCCACATTTTGGAGGATAGTATTCTTTATAAACTCCTCATAAACCAAGGAAGTAGGTACTCTTATTGATTTATTATCATGTTATGAGAATAAGCTAGACTCCTCACTGAAAATATGAATGCTTTTTCACACTTTTTATATTTATTGAATTCCTGTATTTTTTAGCAACTTTCAAAATGCTTTCTGAGGAGTTCTATGTATCTAATTCATTTGAGTACAGATTGACATTACAGCCTAACTTGTACAGAGTTCTGAGCTGTTGCTTTTTGGAATAATCTACATATTCCTATTGTGCTATTAACCTGGAGTGGTAACCCAATATTTTATTTTTTTTAAAGATTTACGTATTTATGCATACAAGAGCTGGGGTACAGGTCAGAGATGCAGGGGGATGAGAGGATTCACCAGAGAGTGGGTAACAGAAGAGGCAGATTGACCAAAATACACTACTGGGGGGAGCAATGGGTGAGACAGGAGAGGTCTGCTGTGCCATATGGGTAGCTCCCTGGCCTGCTGGGGATCGGACTCTGGCTGCAGAGGCTGCAGATTGCTTCATAGTGGGGTGCTTAACCCTTTGAGCCACCAGGGAGGCCCCAATATTTTAAATTCTACCCAAAGAGTTTGGAAATCAGCACTTTAGTCAACCAAAATTATTACTCTGTTATGAAGTGCTACTCTTAGATTGCTCTGGGAATGCAACTTTGTTCTGCTCCCAGCTTTCTGTCTTAGCAGCAAACAGAATTAGAAAGGAATAGTTATTATCAAGATCTGCAGGGGCTTTTGAAAATGATTTCTGCCATTGCTGGATATACATGAGATTTTATAATGTGTAATTTCTCTCCATCTCCACTTGTAGTTTAGCATTTAGGGACAACAGAGAAAAATAAGTGGCAGACAAACAAACAGCAGGAGTTCCCACTATTCACTTGGGTATCAAGGGAGACTAAAAGATAGTTGAGGACACAGATATAAGGCACTATGGAAAACAATGTGTGAAGGATACTTCACTTTTTCTTAATGGGAACTTTTAGAATGTCTGTTTCAGTATTCTTTTATAGTTTATTCTGGGATGAAGAACATATGCCAGTACATCTCTCATAAGGCTCTGAGTGGAGATAAAATGACCAGGGGCATAGTTTGATCTAACAAATGTAAAACAGGAATTTCAACACTCCATGTGCAAGGTTACTTGCAAATGGTCAAAGTTCTGGTAGATTTGGAATCAAAGAGTAATAATCTAGGAAGGGACTCTAGGAGCTGTCTAGTTCTGGAAGCAGATGCTAGAATAAACTAAGAGAAGGCAAATTTGAAAGAATGATTTCTGGGGTGAAAGAAAAGGTCTTCTTCAGAAGGTGAGGGGAAGAAAGAGACAGCATGGATTAAAACTAAAAATGGAGAGAAACTGGGGCTTCCCTGGTGGCTCAAGGGGTTAAGACTCAAACTATGAGGTGATTCACAGCCAATGAAGCACGAGTTCAATCCCCAGCCAGGGAGCAACCCACATGGTGCAGCAGACCTCTCCTGACTTGCCCATTGCTCCCCTCAGCAGTGTATTTCAGACAATCCACCTGTTTTGTTCCCTGCTCTGTCTCTGGTGAATCCTCTCACCCCCACACCTCTGGCCTGCACCCCAATTCTTGTATGCATAAATAAATAAATCTTTTTTAAAAGTTTTTAAAAATGTAGAGAAACTGTGTTTGAGGAAAGCTGATCACTGTCATTTTTTTTTTCAGTGAAGAACAAATGATGCTAAAACATTACTCACCTCTAAAGTGGTGGTAGCCTCTTGAGACAGAGTGAATAAGCCCCAGGCGGAGAAATTTGGACAACAAGGAATTGGGAAGATTCTGAGCAGACTGGACCAGATTTTTCCAGTGAAAACTTACCTACATTAGTCTAAATATACAAACTTAAAAGAATTTGTGCCTTGACAGTGCTCTAGAAAGCAAGAATGAATGAAACTTCATTTCTAATCTGCAAATGGAGCATTTTTGGTTTCTTCTGTAGTCAACAGGAAACCATGTAAGCAGCAAATTAGAACAGCTAGATTTATTTGTCCCAGGAAGACAATGACTCTTAGCTAATTCTAAACTGTTGGCACTTAATCGAGTTGTTAATACCAGTCCCACTTTATTCAAAATTAAGTGTTCACTTTGTTCCCCTGGATTTTCTTTTTTCCCCACAGGGCCATATCATAATTCATCCACAGACTCATTGATATAATGAATTGCTCTCTAAAAATAAGGTCTTATTTACAATAATATTCAGAAATAACAAAGCAACATCTTCAATTCTATTTATGTCCCTATCTTTCTCTCTTTTTGTTCATACACTGCTTTTGACATTTGGAAATTTGGTATGTTTTTATTAATATCCTTGTTTTTGTCTTCAAATCATGAACTATGATCAGCAAGCTACAGGAAGATTATTTTGACATCTTGAATCCTTGCTAAGGCTAGGTTTATTTGGCCAGATCTTAGAATATTCAAGGTTTTACACATATAATGGTAATTTAATTGCTAAAGACTTACTAGGGTGACCATTCTAAAATATTAGGATTTTTCAGTGAGAAGCAACAGATTATAGGAAAACTTTGGGCAGAGTGATCATTTTTTCCTTCTGAACATTTCCAAAGTCATTCTGATGATTAGCTCTAGACATCAATACCAATGTGAAAGGACACATCATCTATACCATATAGACATCAGAAAGACTGAAAGCTCCTTTAGGTTGTCGTAACAATGAATCTTCACGGTACTCGAGAACCTGCATGACCTTGTATGGAATTTTAATGGATAGAAAAAAATACAGTCTGTATCTCCTTGTCATGTTAGATTGTATCATATTTCCCACTGCTTCAATTCTTCCCAAGTTGAATGCTGGTAGAGGAGCAATGTGTCTTTTAGCAATTTTGTGAAGATTTAAATGGAATAACAACAACAACAAAAAGAAATGTAACAGATCATTGAAAACAATAATGTTATAGGTAATTGAGAACTTCCACATTTTAGCTTCAATTAAGGTTGGATATGTAGCTAAGGCTTATATCTTTACCCAATCAAAAGAGTAACTGAACCCCAGTGTTGTCTACACTGTAGAGGGCAATGTTTTCTATCAGTCTAGTTTCTTGTGATGATAATTGCTATTAACTTGGATTAATTGACTATAGATGTAAAATTTTAAATCAATTTTAGAATTTAAATTTATATCTATTACCTTGACTTTCAACTTTCCCAATTAACTATGAATCATTCTGGAAAGCCATCATATTTTTACACTGAAAAGATGACAAACATCTCTGGTCCTTACCAGGTTCAACAGGATTCTGAGGTAAAGACTTTATAACTAACAATGTAGTCTTTGTTAACACAGATTATTTACAGAATCATTTTCACATTATGAAACACCAGTTCCAAATCATTCCTTCAAGTTCTTCCAGGCAATTTCAAAATAGCTAAGAGTAGATTGAAAAAAAAAAAACAGATTCAGGGAAATCAAGACTTTTTCAAAGTAGTTTCCCCTAAGTCAATCGCATAAAACTTTAAAGAAAATTCTAGGCTACCCCAAAACACCAATTTTTTTAAAAGCTAAAAGGATAGGAAAGTGAGCAGTGGGAAAATGTATTTAAAAGCTAATTCTCGGACCTCCCCTGGTGGTGCAGTGGTTGAGCGCTGGGCTGCGAAGCTGCCAGCAACCTCTGCACCACCAGTTCGATCCCCGGCCGGGGTCCCACATGGCGCACAGACCTCTCCTGCTGTGCTCACTGCTCCCCTCAGCAGTGTATTTCTAGTCAGTCTGCCTTTTCTGTTCCCCACGCTGGCTCTGGTGAATAATTTCACCCTCCTGCACTTCTGACTGTACCCAGTGCTTGTGTAAATAAATAAATAAATCATAAAAAAAGCTAATTCTCTTTTATTTTTACCAGAACAGAAATTCCTAAAGGAGTAGCTATGAAAAAATGCCATGAATATGGAATTGTATTAATTTTTGATTGACTACTCTCACAGAAGTATGAGATATCCTGCTTATTCATGTCTATGCTTCCTTTAATTTTTAGGATATAAGATTTCCAAATAATTTTAGACTCTCTTTGTATGCAAATAACAAATGCTATGACCTAGTGAAGCTCTTTTGTTTTATGTCACAACACTTGAAAAAGAAATTTTGTTTGCCCTTCTTTGAAGGAAGACAAAATAATTAAGGTGAAAATAACATGATTTCCTGCATAAATCTAGTTGTAAGGTAAATATAGTTATATCGAGTAATTGGTATAATTCAAGTCATGTTTATCGGGCATTATTGCCTCGTATATCAGGCAGTATTGCCATTTAATCCTGACATTGCCTTGGAGAGGTACATATATGTTACTATCCCATTTTACCAATGAGGAAGAGTGAAATAGTTTTTAATGTAGACTTTTAGTAAACAGCAGAAATGGAAATCCAGTCATGTCTTCATATTTTATCCATTATTCTACAGGAAAAGCAAAATTCCTTAATAAATTATTTCCAGTGCATTTCCACTTCACTTAAACCCCACTGGGTGCTTTAGTAAGCTTTCTATGTGGTATGAATGCAAAAATAATAAGGCAATTTTTGAGGAAGTAATTTAGCAGATTAGAAAATTAGTGGATGAAACAGTAGGATACAGCAGAGACTTTCTAGTTCTACATTAAACCATTCCATGTATTTGCATGCTTTACCATAAGCATGTATTATTTTCACAATATTAAAAAACAAGACAAATTAAAATCTAAAGTAATACTTCAGGTTTCAAAACAGTAAGTATAATTTCTTGTCACTTTTGTAAAATGGCATACTACAAAATCACAAAAAAGTACATAGATACCCAAATGTTACGTGTTGTTATTGTTAAGTGGTTTGAACATTTTTCCTAATAGGTTTTTAAAATAGTTTTTGTTTACCTGGATCCTTTTTCTTCTCGGCTTACTTTCAGAATCAATAAGAAATGTTCACAAAAATATATACTTTCTATTTTGAAAATAATGACCTTCTATTTCTTGGGTAGATTTTGGGTACCTACCTTCTTGCAGTATTTCAGTAGAGATTAAAAGGAGAAATCAGAGAAAACTGGC
The DNA here is from genome assembly GCF_014898055.3 of Talpa occidentalis. Taxonomy (NCBI): domain Eukaryota; kingdom Metazoa; phylum Chordata; class Mammalia; order Eulipotyphla; family Talpidae; genus Talpa; species Talpa occidentalis. The sequence goes on along the minus strand of NW_023603184.1, from coordinate 97,408,959 downwards.
CATACTTTAAATTCAATGCAGGTACTAAATAGTAAAAGAAAAACCAACTACTAATATACGTATGAAAACCTTCTCATCCTCTCTAATAATCAAGGATAATCTGGTAACCCAGATACAAATGAAAAATACCAACAAAACACACAAACACACACACAACCAGAGATCAGCAGATTTGAAGACTGATAATATCCAGTTTTGGCGGCAAAGGACTGTGTTAGCAGGTTTTTGCCAATATAATTGGGGAAACAGCTTTTTTGTTCTGTAATTTGGCATAATATATCCCAATCTTTGAATATACAAATTACTTGACCACTATTTCTGTATCTAGGAACATATTCTCTGGAAATACATAGATGTTTGTTGTGTACTACTTACATTAGTAAAAAGTTTAAAAGAATTTTAAATATACCTCCATATGGAAATAATTAAATGAGCCATGATATATTCATAATATGGGATGCCCTGCAGATGTGAGAATTACGGTGGTTCATTGGTATGTCCCAAAGCAGAGAATATTAATTACATTTTTTACTGTATGCAGGAAAAGACTCAAAAGGACGCAGAGCATTGATTATACTTACCAATTAGGAGAGTAAATCAAAGAGAGCAATAGAGGAAACTTTAAGTTTTTGCCAAATATATTTAATACTATTTGAACAGATTTTTATAATATTTACTAGTGAATTTCAAACTTAAAAAAATCAGGACATATCTAAAACTTACCATTATTTTTATTTTGGTTTGGAGTTATATAGTATTTAGCAAACTACCCAAGGTAGACTATTTTCAAATATTGCATTTCACTTGAAATTATAGATTTCACCAATTACAAAGTCCTGGATCTATTTATCTCTTTAAGATTAATAATGTTCACTCTATAATTAAAAAAAGTTAATAATGCCAAATTTAAGAAATACAGATAAAATAGAGGAAAACATATCCTCTTCAGCTAATCAGCATTATTAGGCACACATTGCAGATAAGGTAAATGTGCATCCTCATGGCCCCCAGTGAACTTAGAGGCTACAACCTTGAAAGAAGAGACAATAACCCCATATAACTATGCACATGCCTCCCACCTCTACTCTAAATCTTGGACTCTTGAACTATTTATAATGACCTTGTGATGACAAAATTTCAAAGTGTATTCACATTTCTCCAATCTGCTCTTTTTCCTTATCCTAGATCTTGCTTGTTCAAGGACACTGAGCCAGCAATTCTTTACTTTTCCCATGACATTAATTCTTCACTTTCCATTGGATTGTTCCCATATAAATATGTTATCTGTCCCATTTAAAAGTAACCTTCTCCTGCCACCATTTGCCCTCTTTGCTACTCTTTGTGGCCAAACTCCTTGAAGTTAATTATCTATGCACATACTACTAAAGCTTCTTCAACCATTCTCTTATCAAGTGACTTAAATCAGTCTTTTTAATCCCACTGGGCCACAAAAATTGCTCTCATCAAGGCCTTGTATGGTTTCCAGGATATTAAATGAAATGGTCAATTCTCAGTTTGCCTTACTTGACCCATTAGAAGCAACCAACACAACCAATCACATCCTCCTTCCTCACTGGCCACATTCTTCACCTGTGGCCTATGGTGCCCCATCTTGTAGATTTCCTTCAGTTTCATTTGGCCTCCTTTACTTGTCCTTCTCTTTTCCCTAACCTCTTATGTAAATCGCAGAGGATCAGGTGCCAATACTCTATTTACATTTACTCCCTTTGTGATCTCACACTCTCTCATGGTTTTACATATCAGCCACATGCTGAAACCTCCCAAACCCCTTTTATTCTGTCCAATTTTCTCCTGACTCCATGTCCCAATATTTACTCACCTATTCAATATGTCCCTGAATGTAGAATGGATACTTTAAAATTATTATGTCCTTTCCTGAACTTTGAATTTTTCACTCACTCTTGGTATTCCCTGATTCCAGTTGCTTCCTAATTCTGGTCTTTCTCTTTTTCTGCCCCTCACAATCTGTCTATTTATGTCAATTTTTAAATTTATGCCCACCGAAACTATCTCCAAAACATATCTAGAGACCACTTTTCACACCTCCACTGCTATCATCCTTGTCCAAGCTTCTTAAGAGTTTTCCCTTCTGCTTTTTTTTTTCTCTTTTATAATCAATTTTTGATACAGCAACCTGACTGATCCTTATAAATATCTATGTTAGATTTTGTCACTCTTTTCTTAAAACTTTCCAAAGGGTCCCTCTTTTATGCAGAGTATTAATTAACATTTTTCATTAACTAAAAGGGCCTATGTAGACAGGTTGCCTTTACTGCTCTGACTACAGCATACATCTCTTTCCTTAGTAATTCATCATTATTTCAGTTGCCCATGGCCTCACAAATATACTTATAACATGTGAACTCACTCCTGCCTGGGGTTTCCGTGGTTATCTCCTCCATCTATAGCCCCTGTTACCTCCTTCATCTCCACTCTTTCAATGCTTTCCTCCTCTCAATCAAGCCTAAACTGTACACCTCATTTAATACTAAAGTCTCTGCCATACTCTGTATTCAGATAACACTTTCCAAATTCTATTTCTCTTTTTCCCTATACCATGTTTCTAACATATCATATAATATTCAGTGTCCTTTATATATAAAGAATATAATATTTTATAAAATATGTATAATTATAGATAATATACAAATATTGTAATTTATTAATTTCTAATTGCTATCTTCTCTCCCTAGAAAGTAAGCTCCTGGAGGGCACAAAACTTCATCTCTTTTGTCTATTGATGTATTCAAGGCTCTACAATAGTGCCTTGTCCATAGTATAAGCTCAAATAATATTTATTGAATTGAAAATATAAAAACACTGTTTTAATTGCAACTTCAAAAAAAGCTAAATCCAACTATTTTAATCAACTTCCATATTCACCAAAACAGCAACATAATCCGAATAGGAAGAAAATAATTGCTCTTATTGACTGAGAAGTTTTCCTTCCTTCCTCCAGTATAGCAAGTTTTTTTTAATAGATAGAAAATAATAAATCTGACCTTTTAAAGCTGTAATTAAATGATTTTGGAGATGTGGTAATAATCACATTTCCAGTTTCAAATTCTGATTAAAATATAATTTAAATGTTCATAAGATGTTAGGTAAATCATTTCAACAAACTTTCATTTCTATCTTTATTAGCTAAGTGCATGCTCTTTGCTACAAGGATTTGTTCTATTAATAAAATTCCATTAATAAAAGGGAGAACAAACATGCAAATTCAGCTAGACCTTAGAGGCGAGGGCAGCTGTAGCTCTGCAGTATAGGTAGATGTCTGGAATTGTTTTATTTTATTTTATTTATTTATTTTTTTTTTTAATTTTCTAGAGGCATGTCTTATTTATCTATTTGTTTGTTTTGTTTATACATGCACTGGGCACAGTCAGAAGCCGGGAGGGTGAGAGAATTCACCAGAGCCAGAGCGGGGAGCAGAGCAGGCAGAAGGATCGAAGTACACTGCTGAGGGGAGCAGCGGGCGGCAGGAGAGGTCTGCGGGCCATGTGGGACCCTCCTCTGGTGGCCGGGGAGCAGCCGGGGATCGAACCGGCGCCGCAGAGGCCGCGGGCAGCTTCGCAAGCCAGCGCTCAACCGCTGCGCCACCGGGGAGGCCCAGATGTCTGGAATTGTTAAGGAAAATGGATGAGATAACCAGATCCAGTAACGGTAGGAAAAAATCCCAAGGCCTCAAATTAAACGTGAATCAATTGAAATTCCAACCATTCCAGGAAGCAAGATAACTGTCACCTTCAGCCTACTCAAGGGAGGCCTCAATATATTTCAATATATTCATGTTTTATACAATATATTTCAACTGCTATTAAGAGTCAATTGTTGGATTTGTTTGGGAGGAGGTTTTTTGGGGAGGAGTTTGAGAGTTCACTGTTGTTTATTAAAGCATAGCTTTTAGGTAAATTCAGAAAAATATCATCAAGATTTACTCCTCAATATTCCACATAGATTTATCACCAGAGATCTTAAAAAATATGAATATAGCTAAATAATCACATCTACTCCAATGTAACAACCCTGTTATGAAGATAGAACACTTGTAATCAGAATATGCAAAATAAATGTCCATTAATTTGGCTTTTCTTATCACATCTATGTTCAAAAATTTATCACAGGCCTCCCTGGTGGAGCAAGGGGGTAAGCAGAGTACTGTGAAGCTGTCTGCAGCCTCTGCAGCATGAGTTCAATCCCTAGCCAGGGAGTTATCCACATGGCGCAGCAGACCTCTCCTGGCTCACCTGCTGCTCCCCTCAGTAATATACTTTGGTCAATCTGCCTGTTCTGTTCCCCACTCTGTCTCTGGTGAATCCTTTCACCACCCGCATCTCTGGCCTGTACCCCAGTTCTTGTATGCATAAATAAATAAATAAAGTTTTTTTTTGAAAAAAAGATTTATCACTAAGAATCATGATTAATAGTGGAAAAATATTAATAGTGAAAAAATAATATCTGTTCAGTGATAGGGGACATATCATATAATTTAGCACAATGATACAGTGTTACATTAAAATTATTATGTCACTATCTGCTGTTATCATTAGTGACTGCAAATGCTGACAGGTTCAACACAAAGAGTGAGTTTTAAGTATTTCACTAGTCTTAGGAAATTATATGCAAAAATTGGTGTGTATGTGTATTTTTCATCTAATTCCCCTGATTCTCAAGACTTCCATTTTCTTCCTGTCATCCATTTTTACAGAACAACCCCATCAGGTATATTCATGAAGCAAACTAATTTTTCAGACGAGGCCATGGAATATCAAGAATGTTCAGACAAAATATTAAAAGTTCTGGAAGGGAAAGGACAATTTGAAAAATAGTCTATGAAAAAAATCACTGCCTCAAGGCTGGCATAGCTGTATCAGGACACAGCCAGCAAGGACACTGCAATAGTCAACAGTTTCAAGTTTTAGACCTGACTAAGTCTTTGAACAAATCATTTGACTGCACAAAGTCTCAATGTTCTTGTTTTAATAACCCTTTGACATATAATATGTGTAGAAGGGAAAAACTGAATCTATACATGCTGCTTGGCAAACATAAGCACTCACTCAAACCTGGGGTTGACTGGAGACCTGTACTTTCATTGAGTATACAAAAGAAGGGATGGAGACTAGTGTTCAGATTATGACCCAAGTACTTACAGCAGATTAGCTGCTGTAAGGTGTGAGCTGCAGTGAGGTGTTAGTTCTGTAGTGGAACAGAAAAGTTCAACAAATATTGCATCTAAACTGGGGATCTCAATAGGCATATATGATCTAATTCACCCTTGTAGCCAATGATATGTATCAACTGGGCTGGATGCCACATAGTGCTTTCGATGTGTGGGGAGAAGAATCTACTATAAAAAAGGATTGATGGGAGAAATCACCCATTGTGTAGTCAGAAGACCCCCAATTGCAGGTCATCATGAAGGAGATAAAGGTAAAGGAGAAAGGCATAGGATCAATGTCCTACCTGACAGCCTCCTGAGTGCTCACGTGTTACTGAGAGCCAGAATTCTACAAGGTATGTGAAAAGCATCAGGTGAAAATTAAGACAAAAGAGACTTTCTTTTATAAGCTTGTATAGTCTTCAGTTCATGAGTTATACACTAAGCAAAAGAACCAATCAGCCCTACTCACCGTCAAAAAAATCCTCCTGGTATAGAGAATGTGGTTACCTGGCAGGTAAACTCTAGATAGAGACTGAGCTAAATTTGAACTCTGAATAGTAACTGACCCTTCAGATGGATATTCAAGTAAAAGGGGTTGATTATTTCAAGAAATATAAAATAATCACTCTAAATTTAAGCAGTCAAGGCCAGTACACAATGCTATAATGTAACATTATCTTTGGAAAGGCATACTTCTCAGTGAAAACCCTGCCATAGAAAAATATTTGATTTTTAAAAATACATGCAAAAATGTTCCTGTGATGTTATTTCTAGATGCATAAATTACACAAATTATCCTGAAACTATGTTAAAGATAAATACAGAAGGATTACCAGACTACAAATCACAGAATGGATGGGTTCTTCCAGGCAGGACTAGGCAGCTGAATTCTTCCTTTAAAGTACTAGAACTCAGAATGTAGGCTTTATAGATTTAGACTAAGTAGGTAATTCAGAATGTAGCCAGAATCCTATAGGGACAAGCCAGCAGGGATTCCAGAGAAAACAAAGAACTGGTGCAATAAAACTGGAAAGATCAATGAGGTGTCTTGTGGAATAGAGGGGGAATTTCTGCATGAGTCCTCAGGGCTTAGTGAGCAGAGAATAGAGAAGAGAAGATAACTTCACAGCTAAGCATTTGTAGAAGATGAGGACAAAAATGCCTTGCTCAGCAGTAAAGAACCAGTTCATAGGTATTAAGTTTTCCATAAAATTAAGATAACTTTAAATGCAAAAAAACCCCAAAAACCAAGACTTTCTACTTATTGAGCAAAAGAATTTCAAATAGAAGACATTATAGACTTTATAAGGCCTGTCTAGAGAGAATATCAACTTATCCGATATTGTTTACACTGGTAGAAATGTTAAACACTGGGCTACAAACTAAAATTAAAACACTACCAGTACACTAAATTTAACAATAAAGACAGGGCATAATTTGCCAAAGAAAGTCACTGAAGCAAATAATATAAACAAGTTCAACAGCCTATTCAATGCATTTTAGAGCAAAAAGAGAGAGAGAACTGGTTGCCTGCCAACACCTTGCCTCATTGAGGCAGTGCATTCTGCTCTCCAGGAATAGTAATAGGTTAGAGGTTTGGGCTGGAGAGTATTGTAATTTCATGTTGTTTTATTGGCGACAGACTACAGGTCAATTACTTCTGGCATTATATCCTTCGGGTTTATTGGCATATTACCAGCAACTCTGGAGATCTCTCAAGTTCAAGGATTAGGCTTCACCTGTAGGTTTATTCTGATTCTCAGTACTTCTAGTTTTAAGTCAGGAAAGTTTTGTGCAATTGGCTCCAGCATAGTCACTGAATGACATCCTTAACCAAAAAATCAGTTTCACATAATAACAAAGAGTATAGATATGTATTAATTTTTTAATTTATGCCATTTTTTAAAATATATTTTTGTGGGTTTTTTTAAAGATTTATTTTTTATGTACACAATAGCTGGGGTACAGGCCAGAGGCACAGGAGGGTGAGAGGATTCACCCAGAGACAGAGTAGGGAGCAGAACAGGCAGATGGACTGAAAGCACTGCTGAGGGGGGCAAAGGGCAAGACAGGAGAGGTTTGCGGCGCCATGTGGGTAGCTCCCTGGCCGGCTGGGAATTGAACCTGTGCTGCAAAGGCTGCAGACAGTCTCACAGCACTGCGCTCAACCAGCTGGCCACCGGGGAGGCCCAATTTATGCCATTTTTATGGCAACAATTATTACTGTTAACTGCCTACTATTTCTTTCGGTTAACCATATCTCTAGCAGGCAACCACTTGAAGTGTAAATATAAATTGATAGTAATTCAAGCAACAAGTTCATATAAACAAAGATATGGAAAAGAAATTAAGTCATCATCAAAAATTAAACTTTTAGATTGTAAGACCAATTATAGTGGTTACCAGAAGGGAAAAAGGTAAGAGGGTGGGTAAATTGGGTAAAAGGGGTCAATTGTATAGTAAAGGATAGAATTGGATTTTTAGTGGTGAATTTAATGTAGTATATACACATGCTGATTTTCAATGATGCACACCTGAAACTATTTACACATTAAATAGTTTTAGTGTACTATTTCAATTAAAAAATCATCATCAAATATATTTATTAAACATCCTGTTTATAGGGACCTCCCTGCTGGCCTTGAGGTGAAATTTCAGTGCTGTCATGGCTAAGGCCTGGGTTCAATCCCAGCCAGAAGCTAACCCAGATATGGCACAGACTCCTGTCTCACCTGCTGCTCCCTTTAGCAATGTATTTCAGTAATCTGCCTGCTCTGCTCCCCACTCTATCTCTGGTGACTCCTCTCAGCCCCTGCACCTCTGGCCTACACCTCAGTTCTTCTACACAAAAAAATAAATAAAAACTAAACATCCTGTTATATATTAGTTGTGCAAGCCACACTATAGATTATAGAATAAAACAAGGCCTTTGTCTTCTTTGAATTCTTAATGAAACATAAAATGTGTAAAATAAACATCATTAAAAAAATAATGAAATATTGGACAAATAGATAAGGCATTTATATAATGTCACGTGAAATGTCAACTCACTTAGGAGTGAAGGGAAAAATGGATGAGTACATGACTAGGAAGAAAATAAGGTAGGTTTGGCATGAAAATTCATTGTTATCATTGGGCAGGGTTAGTTCCTGTTTATTTCTAGTTCTCTACCAGGGGAAGTGTGACAGACTTAACATGAAACAAGGGGAAAGCAATGCATAGTGATCTATGAATTTCACTGAAAATGCATAAAAAGACTTTAAACAAAAGATTCTACTGCATTATTATAATAAACAAATATACCATCATGTTAAATGAAAAGCTACATGATTAAAAAAAAAAGGAACAAGATGCCAAAAATGCAAGTCTTAGTTACTTAAATAACACCTCACTTTCTCAACCCGCCACTGTTTTCTACTGTCCTTCATTAAACATATTTCCTCACCAAATTTGGGGAAAATTCTAAAACTATTTGGGGTGATTTTGAAATAAGACGTGATAGAAATGTTATGCATAGCAAATGTTGCTATTTGAGAATTGGCCAAGACAGGTATACCTAGCAGTGGTGACAGATGCTAGATCCTTCATAAGTGAAGTGTGTGTCCCTAAAATAGTATTCACAAATGTATTGTAACATTCCAGAAAATATGTCAAGACTCAATGCAAAGGGAAGTCATTTCATTATTCTTTACTTAGAGGGAATAGGGCGCTTCAGCTGAAACAAAGATACGGAATACCTATTGCTATTCCTGGACGGGATTATGAAAAAAATGGGAGAGACGTCAAGCCAAAATATTAATGAGAATGTCATCAAAAATGTCAATGATCCATTTTTAAAACAATTCCACAAGTCTGATTCTTTAAGGCCAGATAGATATAATGAAAGAACAGAATGTCCCCTTTTCCTCGAGTTACGGAGGAAGAGATAGAATGAAAGTGGTCAGTAAGTAATACAAAACACAGAGATCACTATTATCTGAATAATTTGGGAAAGTAGAGCCAGCAGATATAATCCTCATATTAGCTGGAATACTAGTGAGAGGGGTAAAGGTATCACTGGAAATTAGAATGCCAAAGCTTTGTGATAGCCTGTCCCACTTGTCTCCTACTGGTTTAGGGGAAATAGCACAATTAGAGGCAGGGCAGTGTATAATGATAATAATAATAAAAGAAATTGAATAACGCACCATGGGAATCCCAAATAGGAAGAGCTTAATTAACTAGATTTCTCTCAGGGGTATCTATATTTATAGACATTCCCATAGTATAGAATGGAAGATTTTGCCCTTTTAAGGAATTGTAGCAACAACTGAATTGCGGAGGATAATGCAGGAACACCAGGTCCTGCTGATGTACTAAAGATAAAAATCGCCTGTCCTCTTCCTTTATCATCAACATTCTTGTTTTGTTTTTATATCCCTTCTCATGAGCTAAAGAGCAAAAAGTTCCATAGTTTCCTCAAGACAGAAGCTATTTCTTCCTTGCTTAGGATTCCCACTGCCTGTGCACTTGGGAGTTAATAAATGTTTTCTAAATTGAACAAATCAAAAAGAAAAATGGAAGGCAGGCAGCAGTGCTAGGTCATAAATTTAATTAAGGTGAGAGAAGGAAACTCTAAAATCAATTGGAGAAGAAAATGGAAGGGAGGATGGAGAGAAAAAGCAAGAGGAAAAAAAAGTGAGGAAACATTAAGACGACACAGAAAAGAAAATTGAGTAACACAATTATCGTTCTTTAAGGTACCATAAATGAAATTAAAAAAATAATGTTGTGAGCTCCCTGAGAAGAAGTGTTACATATTGAGTAATTGCTAGTAATTCATAACAACTGAGTTTAAGGTTAATAATAATTTTATATCATACATGTATAATTTATAATATAATTGTAATTATAATTATAATCACTGTTTACACTTATAATATTGACAAAAGATGTTAATTGTTGATAAAAAATTCTTTTAATTATTCATAATACAACATTGATCTGCACAGCAGATAAATGTCATTCATTACACATCTGTGTCCCAGGGATATTTTCATCTAGAAAATTCAGGGTGAGATTCCTGATATTAAGGCCTTTTTTGTTCCCTGTGATTTTTATGGAATAATTTTACCAGGTGGCCAAAAAATCCCCAAAGCTCAGTATTCATGATATCAATATCTTCAAACCCACTGGCATTCACTAAGTGGCTGCTTTCTCCTTTGCTTTGTCCTTTTGCCACAAATACAAAAAAGCAGAGAGGAGTTGAATGCGTCAGTAACAATCAGGTTTGTTATCTACCATCCTTCTCTCCTAACATTTGAAGAGGTAGATTTGTCTTTTGTCCTGGGCAGCAGAGACAATAATAAAGTGATTTGAAAAAGGGAGATCTGGACTGCTGCAGATAGTTCTTTTGGAGTCCATTTAGATAAACATAGGAAAGGGAAGCAGAGTTTCCTGTCTGATTGTTGTTTTATATATCCTGTTTTCAGTCTCCCTTTGGGGCGTACCATCATCTGATACAATGACTGTACTCAGTGCAACATATGGTATTAGAGCAGATCCTAATTAATACATATTAATATTAATGCATATTATTTATTCATTTATTTAATTGAAAACACAATTAAAATCTTGTTCTGTTATGATATAACATTCAATGAGTCCATAAATGATACATATTCAATAACTACAGAGAATGGGTCACAATTAAACATCACTTTTAGGAATATGTATGTGCAGATTCTGCCAGGATCTGTACTATCTCTGTGCCAGTGTCTCTGTGACAGGTCTCAAACAGTTTTATACACATACTGAACTGAAGGATTTGACACATTTAACATTATAAACTCTTGAAATGTTAAAAATAATTTCAAAAACACAAGATAAAAACATACCCAGAAAATATAGAAGTCAGTTATTTATTTGCAGTTAATAATGTATTGCATATTGTAAGAGGCTTAAAGAGCAGATCTTAAAATTTTACGGGTCTTGAAAACACTGTGTAACTATGCATTGTCATGAACGTTAGCTAGACTTATTGGGGTGATCACTTTGTAAGGTATACAAATATGACACCATTATGTTGTGTACCTGAAACTAATATGTTATATGTCAATTACACCTCAATAAAACAACAATAATAAAACTACTACCATTTGACAAGCAACTAGATATATGGCACTCTGTATTTAAACTGACAAACTCGAGCCTCCCCAGTGGCACAGCGGTTGAGCACTGAGCTGCAAAGCTGCCCGCAGCCTCTGCAGTGCAAGGTTTGATACCCGGCCGCCGGCAAGGATCCCACATGGAGCGACAGACCTCTCCTGCCGCGCCCGCTACTCCCCTCAGCAGTGTACTTCGGTCCTTCTCCCTGTTCTGCTCCCCACTCTGGCTCTGGTGAATTCTCTCACCCTCCTGTGCTTCTGAATGTACCCAGTGCTTGCATAAATAAACAAACAAACAAACAAATAAATAAATAATAAAATCTTTTAAAAAAATTGACAAATTCTCAACAAGGTTATATTGACATGTTTGGTTCACAGTTAATTGACATGAATTTGGGAAGTGCATTACTAGCATATTAACATGAATCTACCCTGGATTTAAAAACCATATCATCTTTTCCATCTCTAATGTTGACCTAAGAAAGATAAGGCTTTTCATTTCTCTTTTTTCCACTATAAACCAATGAATTTTTTTTTAAAGATTTATTTATTTATTTATACAAGCACTGGGCCCAGTCAGAAGCGCGGGAGGGTGAGAGAATTCACCAGAGCCAGAGCGGGTTGCAGAGCTGGCAGAAGGACCGAAGTACACTGCTGAGGGGAGCACAGGCAGCAAGAGAGGTCTGCGCGCCATGTGGGACCTTCCTCCGGTGGCCGGGGAGCAGCTGGGTATCGAACCGGCGCTGCAGAGGCTGCGGGCAGCTTCGCAACCCAGCGCTCAACCGCTGCGCCACCGGGGAGGCCTAAACCAATGAATTTTAATGTTTAAAAATTTTAATTGACTTAACACTGGTTTACAGCATTGTATATGATTTAGCAGCACAGGATCACCCCTTTTAGGTGTATGTTACCATACCACTCCCCCCACAAGACACCGGCAGTGTTCCATCATAACCCATTGTGCTCCTTCCCCACTTTGCTCTCCCTCCTCTGCCTCTGGTAGCTTCAGTTCTCTGGGGTGTATGGGTGAGTGGACAGCTGATTTTACGTGCAAACTTCTGCGTGCATTTTTCTGAATCAAGGATTTATACATTCATGAGAAATAGATCTTTCAAATGTTACCAATTCTGGTGATATCTAGAGTGATTAAATACACCATTAAATCAACTGTATAAATATATATCATCCTATCAGCTTCTCATGCGGGGTTTATAACATCAGTCACACCACACTTACTTTAATGTTTTTCATTTAGTGCGTTGCGTTCTCAGTATATGTTTGCTTTTGATAATGATGGTAAAATCCAGGTCATGTTCTCATTTTTCAGATTGTGATCCCCCTTTTATTTTCCAAATTCCTCTCTAAGCCAGCAAAGTTTTAATTCTCTCATCATGACAATAAACTTGTCATTGTGATCAGTTCAGGCATAAAATTGTCCAAGGCTAGCAAACAAATTCCTTCCCTGAATGCAAGCTTGCCTCATTCTTATCCTACCCTGGTGACATGAAGGTCATCTTGTATATCATCTGTCCCATTTGTCGACCAAATGGTCTCCAAGAACACAGCATCTAAATTTTGCCAAGTATTTTGCTATCCACTGCCTAGTTCATGATTAAGACAGAGATGACAAGATCTTCTTCTCAACAATAGGAAGAATACACTTTTACTTTCCTTCCAAAACAGAATTTTCAAATGTGAGTCAAAAGAAGAGACATCTAAAGCACTTATAATAGATTTTATCCCAATATACATTCTTTTTGTAACTCCAAATGTTTCTATTCTTATATCTATGAAAATAGGTACCTAAAAACACTTAACTTATATCTAGGAATAAATGTACTTCTTCCTTAGAATGAGTTACATTTTAAGAATTCAAATACACATATTTCTAAATACACATTTCATTCATATATGTGAGAAAACAATAAAGTAGGATACTGCTAGTAAACATAATCTGACTGTTCACCTTTTAGATATTATATACCATTATTCTTAGTGTATCAATAGTCAAGCCATACCTCAAGCATACATATGGAAAATGATTTATTATATTATCTGATACTTTTTATAGAAAATTTCAGTGATTTGGATATCTACAGTTTAGCTTTTTATTATATATCATATATTATTTATATCTTTTCTAATAATTTAAATGCTATAGGGATATAAGTTTACACCAAAAGAAAGTCACCACATCCCACCCTATCAATGATAGACACCATGAACACTTGGTATATTGGTAATATATCAATGTATTATTATTTTAATGAAATGAGATATTCACAGAAACAATTAATTCACTTCATAATATTTACTTGATGTCCTGTATAACAGAACTATCTCATTCTTTCACTGTAGAACAATATCAGATTCCATTATATAGATTTACTATAATTTATTAAATCGTATTGGCAGTTGTATGAAAGATTTTCAATTCTTCACTCATACAACCTATCTATCACTGAATATCCTTTATAGAGGTATGTGACTATTTCTATAGAAAGTTCAGAGATGGAAAATTTAAAAAAATGTGTATTTTAATAAACATTGACAATTAATACTCAAAAACATTATAAAGAATTTATGTTGGGGGCCTCCCCGGTGGCGCAGCGGTTGAGCGCTGGGTTGCGAAGCTGCCCGCAGCCTCTGCGGTGCCGGTTCGATCCCCGGCTGCTCCCCGGTCACCGGAGGAGGGTCCCACATGGCGCGCAGACCTCTCCTGCCGCCCGCTGCTCCCCTCAGCAGTGTACTTCGGTCCTTCTGCCTGCTCTGCTCCCTGCTCTGGCTCTGGTGAATTCTCTCACCCTCCTGCGCTTCTGACTGTACCCAGTGCATGTATAAACAAAACAAACAAACAAATAAATAAATAAAAACATGCCTCTATTAAAAAAAAAAAAGTTTAAAAAAAAAAAAAAAAGAATTTATGTTGGGCCTCCCCGGTGGTGCAGTGGTTGAGCGCTGGGTTGCGAGGCTGCCCGCAGCCTCTGCAGCGCCGGTTCGATACCCGGCTGCTCCCTGGCCACCAGAGGAGGGTCCCACATGGCGCGCAGACCTCTCCTGCTGCCCGCTGCTCCCCTCAGCAGTGTACTTCGGTCCTTCTGCCTGCTCTGCTCCCCGCTCTGGCTCTGGTGAATTCTCTCACCCTCCCGCGCTTCTGACTGTACCCAGTGCTTGTATAAATAAATACAATAAATAAATAAATAAATCTTAAAAAAAAAAAAAAAAGAATTTATGTTGAGGGCCTCCCTGGTGGTGCATATGGTTGAATGCCACACTGTGAAGCTGTCCGCAGCCTCTGCAGCATGGGTTTGATCCCGGCTGGCCCAGCAGACCTATCCTGTCTCGCCCACTGCTCCCCTCATCAATGTATTTCATCAGTATGCCTGTTCTGTTCCCTGCTCTGTCTCTGGTGAATCCTCTCACCCTCCCGCACATCTGGCCTGTACCCCGGTTCTTGTATAAATAAATAAATCTTTAAAAAAAAGAATTTATGTTGATCTATTTCTATCTATCTACCTATGAATGACTCTATTCCATGTATTTCTCATTTAACATTTTACAATAACAAATTTTAAATCAGGGATTATAAACTGTGATGACTTCAGAGCCAATTAGATAACAAAATAGCACATTTTGTTAGGTAGATAGGTAAAGTAGCACAGATTAATAAAATGGGAAGCAGTAGGTTCCTTCTACAATATGTAGTATCTGCAACATGTGTTATTATATCAGGAAATTTAATTTTTTTAAAAAAACTGTATTATAGCCAAAAAAACCCAAAAACCGACATTGTCAGTTCTGAGTGCCATTTTTTTAGTCCTTGAGCTAATGGAATACACTCAGTTTTGATACTTCAATTTTAAAACACAGAATGTAATATAGTGTTTGATAATTTCACTATATATCCTAATTTTACATTATTTTCTTCCTTTGCAATTTTTTCAAACTTTACAATTATGAGAACTCATTTTCTCCTAGATTTTGGATTCATTATATGTTATATTGATTTTAACAACATGCATTCTATAGTAGAGCTGTTGAAAACACTAATATATTCTTATATTTTGTCCATTCACAAACAGAATTTTCTAATTCTTGTTAACATAGTATAAATCCTTCAAATTTAAATATAAGTTTGTTTTAATACTTTCATAACTCACATATCAGCAATAGAGAAAAAGAAATGGAAATACCCTACTTGTTCTCCATATAAGCAATATCCTGCTGAGATTTATATTTGACCTAGTAAAATATCCTTGAGAAGAAAAAAAGAAATTCCATTATTTTAGCTTGACAAAAAACATAAGAGGAAAACTCTAGTTTTCTTTTGATAACAGTAGTTATCTTATGGTGTGAGAAAAAGGGTGAAGGCCATGGAGAAAATTGGTTCTGCTCTCATTTTTCTAGTCCCACTGCATCAATAAACCTCAACATGGAGCACACAATGTGTGCACGAGGCAGCTTGGCCTCTTTTAGCACTTTGTCACGCCCTTTTAGCCTTAAGAGATTGTCAAGTAGAGTGGCCTAAGTAACAGATTCCCATTGCTACAGGATACATCAAAAATGGGTTTTGAAGCAGAATAGCTCCTCACTTCATCTGAGATGAGGGTAGTGATGATAAAGAAGAGTTTGGAAATAAATCATCATGTTTGTCGAATTGTATTTTTATAATTTTGACTGTAATTTAGGTCAAATATCTTTCTTTAGAGACCTAAAAAAAAAAAAAAAGCTTAAAATTGCAGTCATTTTTTAACACTCCCAATCTATATCTAACAACAAAAAATAAAGATACAACCTCTTCTAGATGTAAAAGAAATGGTTAGGTGATATTGACAACTAGAAATCTGACCTGTGTTGATGATAATCCCTTAGATGTTCATGTTCAGAATACATCATATTATCCTGTTTTGAAAAATCATTTTCAGAGATAAAGAAATTTTAAAACTAAGTAAGGTATTTTTTAAGTGTTCTTAAATGGATTACATCTGTTTTTATTTTTTATTAATATATGAGTCCATATGAGAAATATCTCATACCATGTATTCCTTTCTTTTGACTCTTAAATGTAATCATGAGTGAGATAAAAATAACACTATTTCAGGAAATGCATGCCTTAGAGTATAACAGAATTGTCCAAGACTAACATAAAATTTCAGATGCTTATTTTTGGCTTGCTGTTAAAAACCTAAAGAAAAAGCAAAATTAGATTCAAAATTCTGCTTAAAATAAAGGAGAGACACGAAAACAGAGCTATTGTATATTGTATTTTATAAGAAAAAGAATTCAAAATGGTCTCCTAAATTTATCATATTCATAAAGAATTTTTAAAAACTAATTAGAAAAAGATTCTTTCCCAACATCCGATGCTGGTTTTAGAATATATTTTTAATTTGCCCTGCAAACAACAGCAAAACCTAGCTTGAAACACTTGATTCATTCTGTGTTCATTTATCCTGGTCAAACCACAAAAGATGGCTTTTCTTGTGCAGAATTATACATAACTGTAATTGTAATTTTATTAAAAATAGAAGGCTCATGTACTACAAGATAATCAAACTCATTTGAATGAATTTTTCTCTCTCATTTAGATTTCTGGCCTTGTGTCAGATTAGTGTTAGAACAGTTTGACAGCTATCCCAATGCATGCCTATATATAAAATATGAATTGGACAGTGTCTTGTAAAAGAATTTTTAAAGGGCCTTCGAGTTTTGAACTTGTAGAATTGGGATCCACAAACATACTCTATCTTCAAAATTACATTTGTTTTGAATATGTATACTCCCTTTTATAAATCCTCATAGATCTTCTAGTTTATGACAATGTTATATTTTAACTCTCTCTGTGAATCTCTAAGCATGCATCTGCTTAAATCTCATATTCCTCATGATTTAAAAACATTTGCAATCTTGAAAATTATGCTAGTATGGATTTTCTTCTCTACTGCTTTCCATTTTTTCTCTTTCAAATTCCCTCTAACTCATACACTTCAAGTTTAGTAAACATGATAAAAAGATAATTTTCTACCTAAATCTGAATCTTTAATCACTTCACATCTAATTTTACAAACATGAATAGGAGTTTGTTATAACTTTAATTTCATTTAAGTTCAACAGAGTCCCCATGTGCCCAACACTTTGCTATATGTTGATATAAATAATGCATCCTCCTTGCCATCTTGAAGCTTCAGAGAAATGATCTAATAGCATTTTAAATCATACATCCCCACCAGTTAGTTTCTGTATTCATTCCACTATTATATATGTATATATTTGTATTTATATATAATATATGCAATCTACAAATATACTATCTATGAACACTTAATCATAGTACTTAGAAATAATGAACAAACATAAAAACAAATATTAATGTTTCTCTAATGATCCTAGTCATCCGACAACTTATAAGCATTATACCTTTGGAGCTCACTGGTCTAAATGGGAAGATAACATAAAGAGAGGTAATTTGAACCAAGTGGTCAATTACCTGATATATAGTAAATATTCAGTGTTACAACACAGAAAAGAATTTCTGGAAGATTCACTAAATCTAACCCTTTCAGTATAATAGGAATTAGTGAACCACAGAAAAGAAAAGAGATAGTTAAGAGGACATTTCACCCAGATCCAGCGTCTATGTGAAGACACAAAGGTATGAACATTTGGGGTGATTATAGAAGAGCTCAGACCTGATGAAATGGAGAGTTAACGTTGAGCATAGCAAGTGAAAATACGGAAGAAAACAGAAGTCAGGTATTTGAGATAAGTATCTTTCATTTTATCAGTGTATGGGAAGTTTTGAAGAAATTTAAGAGAGTAAATGAAGGTCATGATCAGCTGTTTATTTTAAGTGGAACCTCAGAGCAGCCATATTGAGAAATGATTTGAAGAGACATAAATGCGATTAGGGAAATCCATGAAGAGGCTGTCACTTTATCCAGGCGAGAAATGAAAAGTAATAGAATTAAAGCAGTGACAGAGATGATGTAGCTCTCAGGAGGGAATGAGAAGTAGTATGAAGAGTAAACTCAGTAGAATTTGGGCATAATATTCTGGATGTGACTAGTGAATAAGAAGGAATAATCTCAGTTACTTCACAATTTTGTGACTTAGCTTACTGGCCACTTTTAATTGAGTTGGTGAATATAATAGCAGAAAAAGATTTGGTGTAGGTGGGAGATAAGGAGATTTTTCAATACTTACATGAAAATCATGAATATTCAGAAATGAAAAAAAAAACAAATCACTTACCATTCTATGAATGATTTTTTATTTTAAGCACTATAATATTTACATTATAATAAAATATTTGTAAATATTTGTAAATATGTCTCCTTTTATTTATGTCTTTTATTTATATTAATGTGCATTTTATATAGTTAAGACTGGAGGAAAGAAAGAAAGGAAATTGATAGATGTAGATGCTGAAGGGGGTTGCAAAGATTCAAAAGTAGCTGCCACACAATGACCTCAATTTTCTTGTTAAATAGCACTGACAGTGAAGGAGAAAGATTGTCTGGTCTGAGTAGGGTGATAAACTTCTGAAACAGTGACTGACCATAATCAGAGAGAAAGGATTAGTGAATGCTATTGAGGGCCTAACTCAGATTAGAAAACCTTAGTCTGCAGAATGGTCTAATTTGCTCCTGTAGCCCTCATGGCACCTGGGTGTGAGAAAAGAGGGTTCACTCTCACTTGGATTCCATGTTGCATTGGTGGACATGCTGAGAAATGTAGAGGGTAAGCTGCTGGTCTCCAAGCTAATTGCCAAACATGGAAAGATTAAAGTCACATAGAATTCTTTGAAAAAGAAGTAAAAGGCAAAAGGGTTTATTTCATTTGTAAACTAACATGACTCCTTACTTAACCTTATGTTTCTATCATATATTTCCTTTTCTCTATTGCTCTTACTCTCATTATTTTGTAAAACATGTTTTAGATACAAGTCCAGGTACAGCAAATAAAAGACAATTAAAAACACAGGTGGACAAACAAAAGTGAGTTTTACTTTAATAAGAGAGGCTGGAATTTAGTGTTTCAGCTGAATCATTTAAATTGAGAATGAGATGATGCAGGTGCTCAGGAAGTTTTGTGGTTGATATGGACTGGACATTTATTGAGGTTATAGAGGTTAGAGTTTAACCAGAGGTTCTCATGGGTTATTTTGCCCAAAGGGGTCTTTGCGTATTGCCAGAGGACATTTCTGATTTTCATAACTTGGGGTTGGGGTCCTACCTGGCACCTGGGATGATGATGAATATCCTATAGTGCACACAACAGCTCCCACAACAAAGAATTATCTGGATCAAAATGTCAATAGTGCTGAGATTGAGAAACTTGCATAAGATCAATTCTTTGTAAGAATGATGGAAGAACGAGAATGGTATAAAAATCATCAGGAGAACCATTGATAAAGTGGGAGAAGAGGAACACCCAAAGCATGTGCATGCTTGTGATAGGAGATTCAAAGATGTAGATGTGTGTCGTTTGTGAGAAGATGCAAGTCACTATTTGTATTCAAATAACTTATTATCCCCAGTTGCATGGGAAACTGGACTGTGATATAAAACTTGCAATTGATTCCTATAAGGTTTAGCTTTTATAAAGCAAATATAAAAGGGCGGAAGAAAGGAAATTTAAAGGAAAGCATATGGTTTTGCTACTTGCTTTTGAAAAGTCACATTTCAATAAGAGTTACTAGCTGTTTTCTTCAACATTTCCAGATGACTGTAATCATGCTCAATATTGGTTTGTAAGGAATCTATTTCTGGACAGTGACACTTTATGAAAAGTCTTTGTTTTCCTATAACCTTCTACCTGCCTTCTGTATCTCTCATTTTTTTCTTTTCATCTGTTTTTCTTCTTTTTAAAGACTTATTTTTATTTATTTAGGCATACAAGAACTAGGATGTAGGCCAGAGGTGTGGGGGTTGAGGGGATTGACTAGAGAAGGAGTGGGGAACAGAACAGGCAGATCTACTGAAATACACTGCTGAGGGGAGCAGCCAGCGAGACATGATAGCTCTGCTATGCCACGTAGGTTAGCTCCCTGACCAGGGATTGAACTCATATCCCAGTGGCCCCTGCACCACCAGGGTGGCCCCCTCTACTGGTTTTCTTAAATAGACAATACCACTTGCCTCTTTTTGACCAACCTAATGGACCATCATTTCTCTCTGCAAGGTAACATGTAATAAACATTCTGCTTTGGTTTAATTAAGGTAGAGTCTCTAAACAACCATAACTTTTACATTGTACTTTCTTTTACTACTCCAGTAATGGACAATAAATTACCTTTAGATGATGTACTGTTTATAACGCCTGCCTTTTAGAGATGGACGGAATGGCAATATTTAATGGGTTTTGAGATCTCCTAAGTCAAATCTTATTGTTTATTTGGATAGCGATATATTCTTTCCATTTTGACCTAACTGAAAATTTAAAAAAAAATTGATATATTAACCTTTCAATTCTACTCAGTAAATTCAAGGCTGAATGACTTTTAAGATAATGTTAATGTGTGTGATGTGATGAGTTCATCTGTAGTTTAGATGATTGCCAAAAATGGGCAGGGTCATCTGTAAATGCTGTGACACCTCCAGACTACTGTGCTTAGTAACTGATATTATTCAGGGAAATTCCAACCAAGTGGCCATCAAAAGAAATCTGATGACTCATTTACTGATAATCATAAGTAGATTTATTTTAATTTGCAACTCTCCACATATCTTCTAATACATCAAATACACAAAGGAAGACATAGGTCCTTTCAA
Organism: Talpa occidentalis; assembly: GCF_014898055.3. Classification (NCBI taxonomy): domain Eukaryota; kingdom Metazoa; phylum Chordata; class Mammalia; order Eulipotyphla; family Talpidae; genus Talpa; species Talpa occidentalis. The sequence goes on along the minus strand of NW_023603184.1, from coordinate 97,387,852 downwards.
AATTTAGTGTTCTATATGAATGAAGTGGGGTTTAAATAATTCCCTTTGATCTTCAATCCCAATACTCAATGCTTTCCTAAAATAATAATAAAACTGATAAAACAACAAAAAGAAAATCATACAGAGCCTTGTAGCACCATTTATCTTCTAGAGGTCCTTAGCTAGGCTTATAATTATTCAATTAAAGAAATATTTTCTTCCATATACAGATGTTTTCAGTTTTTACTCCATTAGGAGGTAAATGGATTAATTCACAAATATATATTTCTTTATTGCAAAATGTCTGAAAATATTTCATGTAGTCTTAGTGAATATATTGTCATTTTAAAAATATTTCTTTGTGGAAAAATTACTGAAGACACACACTAGTTACTTTACATACACTAACAACCTTTATCTGAACAAATGATGATTTAGAAAACTTACCAGCAGGTGCTGTATTTCACCCAACTTGTGTTTAGTTGATATTATGTGTGAAAGGTGATATTTACCTTTTGTGTATGAATTATGTAGTACTAGTCATAAAGTCTATTTAAAAATTCCACTCCTCCTTATTCTCTATATTCTTTCCTGTGTTCTTTTTCCCCATTGTACCATCATCATATAAGATAACATTAAGTTTGCAGTTTCTACTTAATCATTAACATTAAGATTGCAGTTTCTACTTAATCAAGGATATTAGTGTATTTTATTCACTGTTATAGTAGGCACTTGATAAATTTGTTAAACAATTGTGGTTATTACATAAATTAATTTAATCACTGTCTAATGGCACAGTTAAACAACAGGTAACTTCACTGACTTCTCCAAAAAGAAGTTCACGTGTTACATTACTTGACTTGCTTTAAATTCCTAAGATATCACCTTTTAAAGTTTTTTTTTTTTTTTTTTTTTTGTAATAAGCATGGTGTCATACAATTCCATTTCAAACAGAGTCTGGACTCCCACTCCATGGCAAATCTCTTTACTCATCCAGCTACTATTTACATATGGATCCCTTGAGATTTACAACATCAATCCCTTTCAAATCAATTTCCTTTTATGCTTTTCTAGGTCACTAGGGAAATGATTTAATTCTCTGGTGAGCTTAATAAAGCAGCTGAATACACTGGAATTAAAAAAAATAAAACAAATAAGCAATGTCACCTTTATTCTTTTATAGGTGTTTACATAACTTTTCTATAGTATAAAATTTGCAGTTGTGGTTAAAAAAAAGACTTTTTTAGAATCTCATGTTACTTTCTGGTGTTGTATTTAGAGTCTATACTAAAAGGTCATTTAGGTGTGAGTAGCTCAATTCTCCCACTGGTATAAACTCTCAGTATTCCAGGTTAATGAAAGCCATAATGTGAAAATAAATAATCACCAAACAACTCCCATTGCAATTTAGAATTCATTACATGCCCTCTTAAATCTAACTTGTTTTTTTAAATGTGTCACTTGCATTAATAATAAAATTAATTTCTGAGTAACATATTGGTTCGGCAATTCCTGAGAACATGAAACATGTCTTATTTATTTTGAAACAACCAAAGCACTTAGCCCACTCTTTTATTTATGGCAAGTCCAAAGACATTTGCATGGAGAAGCAATCTGTGGATGAGGAAGGAAAAGATGCAGACATTGAAGAGATCCTGAGAAGGCCAATCAAATAAGAGATCCTTCATTAATAACTTTTCTTTAAAAAGTATGAATATTTGATATTCAATGAAAGAGCAATAGGAAGGGGGGCGGAGCAACATGGCGCGAAGGAGACGCTGCGAGTAAATCTCCCATTAAAAAAGTGAATAGGGAGGAAAGCGGCAAGGTCCCAGTGAGAACTGGGACACGGAAGATAAACGGGTGACGCCAGCGAACTGCCCGAAGAAGAAAGTGGCCATAAAAAGAGGACTAGAAGGGAGGGAAGCGCAGAACCTGCTCCCCTCCCCCCCCACAGAGGCGGCACTCTCCGACCGCAGAGAGGAGGAAACAACAAACCAAAACCCACAAGAAACAAACGAGGCAGCAAGCGGGACTGTGAGCGGAAAGGAACTATTGCAGCCACCACACCCGTGAACGGGAGCTGAGGCGAACCTGCAGGACCACACGGGGTGAGCGAACGGCTCCGGGCGCCATTGGAGAAGAACAAAGACCCTGGGAGACGCGCACACAGCCCGGGCTGCCG